>NC_090941.1:521304388-521929388 GCF_040938575.1 Ambystoma mexicanum | reverse complement strand
AAAGTAATACTGGTCATTTGTTGTACACTACTGTGGAAATATTCTATTTGATGCACTATATTGCCATGAACAGTTGGGTGGGGGTGGGTGGATTACGGTGGGGGTTGGTCTTGTTGCCTATATGTTTTGTGAATTGAAACCAAATTTTAAAAAAAGGTTGGAAAACAAAAAGAACACCTCAATGCATAGGATGGGGGGGAGGGGAAGGGGGGTCCGCCTGACCGGAATCGACTTGTCAATGATTGGGGGTAAAAACGCTTGAAGGGCCAGGCCCATTGCCCAGAGCTCGAGCAGATTGATATATAGGTGGGCTTCCGTCCTAGACCATGCTCCATGAATCACATAGCCCTAAAGAGTAGCCCCAGCCCGAAAGAGGAGTCAGTCATCACCATCAGGGAAGGCTCCCGCCGGGTGAAGGGGGCCCCCACGAAAAACATTGCCATCCATCAGCCACCAGTGAAGATCTGGCCAAAGGAACGGTGGAGTTGGGATACTGTCTGACTGAGATCCTATCTCCTGAACCCAACTGGCCGCCAGGTGGAGCTGGAGGCGCCTCACCTTGAGACGGGTGTGCTGAATGGTCAGCATGCAGGAGGCCATCGGGCCCAGAATGGGCTGGAACCACCATGCTGAGGTGCTCGAGTTGACTAGAAAGTGCCCCACCGCCTTGGAGGGACATCAGCCTCTCGGACGTGGGGTACACCAAATGAACTGCAGTGTTCCAACGCGCCCCTAGGAAGACCAGATCCTGAGAAGGGCATAACTGATTTCCTCAGGTTGAGGGAGAACCCCAGATGATGAAGTGTATCCGCCAATCTCTGGCAGGAGTGCACTACCGCTTAGGGTCACCCAAGCCTGCCACAGCATTCACCAACTTCGTGAAGACACTCGAGGCTGAGTTCAGGCCGAAGGGCAGCACTTTGTACTGTAAATGGTATGACAATCGTGAATCAGAAAAACTTCTGATGCGGTTGATATATGGGTACATGCAGGTGTTAGGGAGAATTCTCATTTCATGGCCAATTTCCCTTACCTAGTGAGTCCCTCAGCAGCTTTGCTGGATCTCTGGAGTTGTTTCTTTCCATTGAGTACGAGTGTGAGATTTTCCCCCACTCTTACTTATGTGTTTTGACCTGTTTTTGTGATTGTGGGCTCTGGAGTACACCACTTCAGTAGCCCCCTTCTTTGTGTGTGTCACACAGCACCTTCTGGGCAGTGGCACAGGGTTGTCGTTAAGACTTCCCATCGACTCCATTCCTGAGGAGACTACTGTCCCCCAGAAAAGGGTAAAGTTACCATTAACTTTAGTCAAATTTAACCACAGATCCAGTACACACCATCTTACATGGAGTGCTGGAAGGGTTAACTCTCAACTCTTAACTCTTTATCTGTACCTCCTAGGGCATTGTTTCGCTCTTTTAACATTTAGACATGGCTGGTGGCAGTGGTATCTACCCTAAATTTCTACCGTGGTTATCTTATATAACCGTGGTAATATTGTAGGCTATTGTGTTAGCCTCAGAACTTAAACCCGCTTGACCAAATCTTTTTTCGTTTGGCTCCGGTGCGGTTTATTCGCCATTTCTTTTTGTTAAAATCCTTCTTGTGTTTTACTTTGCGCGGCAAACTAGGTTTGCCTTCTTTGTTCACTGTCTTTTGGCGGGCTTCTACCGAGAAGCCCTCAAGGCACCTGGGTGTCTAGGTGGGCTGATTGTGAGGGAAGGGTGTGGTCACCCCCTGCACAGGGTATCCTAGGAAACCCAAGTCGCACTTTGTCATAATTGGGCAAGGTGGTTGTCTGGGCTGGACAACCCCCCTGCTGGGTGATTGACAGGCAG
Source organism: Ambystoma mexicanum (assembly GCF_040938575.1). Taxonomy (NCBI): domain Eukaryota; kingdom Metazoa; phylum Chordata; class Amphibia; order Caudata; family Ambystomatidae; genus Ambystoma; species Ambystoma mexicanum. Next base: position 521,927,550 of record NC_090941.1, on the reverse strand, counting down.
GCTGTGTGAATGGGGGGTTTGCGCATAAAAGGCAGGTCTCTTGGGCTGGAAGTCAGAGTCGCCACTGGAACTACAAGGAACCGACGAGAAGTGGAGGAGAGATCGACTGCTGCAACTACCCTGTACCCGTGAAGCCCTGCTGCAGTCCTGAGCTATCTACCCTTCAACGACTAAGAGGAGATCCAGTCCGGAGTCTTCTTCCCTTGAGCCTGGTGGGGATAACTAGCTCATCTTCAGCCAGAGGTCGCCTTCGTGGTCGAAATTGCTGCACACTGCTGTAGTGGTCCAGATATCCAACTGAAGAACCTCTCCTGTGTTTTTAAGGAGCGCACCTTTTATTCATTGTCACTACTGCCGGTCTCATCCCTGTGTGGTGCGGACCCCCTCATCGTCGTCCTTCGTGCTGAAGCTGCAGGAAAGCATGGGTCTGGGGGAAACCAACAGGAACAACTGCCGTGGCACCAGCTTCGTTCTTTGAGAAAGGTACTGTGTCCTGTTTGAGGAATTTTGGGTGAAATCCCCTTTAAGGCTTGTCCTTAGTTTTCCCTCCTCCTTATAACTTTTGCTTCCGAACATTGACAATATCAAAGCATTCTTCGCAATGTTGAATCTCGAACTATCCGACTGTGTGATCCTCGACAACATGCACCCGGTGTGACTTGACTTTGGCTCCGGCCCCTTGACTCTTCAATTCCTGTCTATGTGTGTTCTTCGATTCTGTCTGCCTAACCAACATATTGCCTGTGATTTTTGCCCCCAACTCTCTCTGGATATCTCAGGTGCTAAGTGTGTTTTTACACCGGTAGCATTTCTTTCCGTGGATACGCGTTTGTCTAGTAGACCAAACTGTCAAAAAGTGATTGCAATTGTATTCACGGTAACGTGCTCTGTTTCATAACACCGGTCCATTCTCACACAGGGTACTTACCTCGAATCATACTTTACAAAGTGAATTGGTTAGTTGTAGTATATTTTATGTGTGGTTTTTAAATTAATAGAAGTGTTGTGTTAATAACAAATGGTTTAAAAATAAATGTACTTCTATTTTTTACCTGAAACCTTGAGTCAGTGTTTGCTTGAGTCACAGTAATTGTGGTCCCTTTTTATAATCTCTGCTACTGCTCATATACTCTTGAGATAAGCCTGGCTGCTCCGCTACCACTATAACTTAGTAGTACAGGCTTGTACCAAAGGTAAAACTTGTATTGCCACCTGTAGTCTTAATTGTGTGTAGTGGTCCCTAAGAGCACTGCACAGGATTCTGCCTAACAGCAGGTACGCATCCTTCAGGTCCAGGGAACAAATCCAGTCCCCTGCATCCAGAAATTAGACTATGTGCGCAGGAGTAATCATCTTGAAGCGTTACAGCGTAGAGACAAGATTAGAAATGGTCCAGAACTAGCCTCAGGCCAGCCTAGTTGTTCTTGGGCACTGCAAAAATCCTTTAATAACCAAGAGGAACCAGTTCTACAGCCTGCATCTCAAATAAAGACAGGATCTCCAATAAAAGAGTTGGGCACGATCTGACGAAAAGGAGGAGAGGATGGTAGAGGCAAAGGCAGGGAGACTAAAGCCCATGGAGGCTACATATAGGAGCCACATGTTGCTGAAAACACGCTTCAAGGGGTGTCCTGGACCAGAGCCAAATGGCCCCCTTGATGTTGGAGAATGCTCAGGTTTTTAACTCTGTCCTACGCTGGGATTGAGGGAAGGATTTCTGACCTGGATATGTCAGGATGGCCAAGGACTTGGCGGTTTGAGTGGATGTTTTCTTCTTTGTCAATTCATAATCTGTGGATGAATGAAAAAGGTCCAGGCCCTCGGAGGGCAGATCTAGGACGAGGACCTGCACCTGCATGTCCGATGAAACCTTTGTGCCATGCATCCACACCGTCCTTCTCATCTCGACCCCAAGGCACAGCCCTCTGCTGGCTGTATCGACGTGGGAGACCAAAGACTCCATGAGGTCCTGCGCAATGGCCCAAGCATCTGCCAGACCGGCCTTGAAGGAGGCTTGTTTGTCTGGCCGGAGGTCGGCGAAATTCCCAGAGTTGCTGCCACAGCGTTTGTTTACCCGCAGCAAAGATGGTGTCTGCGTTGGCCTGCTGCAGTTGCAGTCCTGAGATGAAGTAACAGTGCTCAAGGACTTGGTCCTCCGTGGAGCTGGAACTGGAGACAGCTCCTGTGGGGAAGACGAAGAAAGTGATTTTGAATATCCACCACGCGGCCACCACACAGGAATGGGGCTGTGGGTGGGAGGCAACGAGGATTGGCTCCCCGTCTGTCAGCCTAAACCTGCTGTCCAAATTCTTGTTCATCTGGGTGTTGGCCCATGACTTCTCCCAAACCTTCAGCGCTACCTGGAGCACATCCCTCTGAAAGGGAATGTCAGATCAGACAATGGTGCGCTTCCCAAAGATCTCTGCGAGCACCCTGACTCCTGAGGGGTTTCCTCATGAAGGTCCCCCCGCATTCCCACCAGGAACTCTGCCAAGTCCTGAAGATGGCCATAAAAGGCCTTAACGGATTAAGAGGGCTGGTCACCCTGGGCGTCATGATCGCCCTCCTGCCCCCACTTTTTAACAGGCTAAGGGGAATCCGGGCCCTGGGACACAGGTAAAGTAGGGGTACCCCTTAGGTCCAGAGCCGCAGACATGTCCAACTGCCGTGAAGGGGAGGCGTTGGTGGTACAGGAGGTGGTGAAAGGGTTGGTACAACCGGTAGGGCCTGAACCGATGGAGGGACTGGCACCAGAAGCGCTGGGGGAACGGGAGTACCACCAAGGTGAGGGGGCGCCGCCTGGTGGAGGACCTTCACAATATCCTTCAGGAGCACCTTCATTTGAGCGGAACGCATGAGGAAGCGTTCAAAGAAGCAGTCCTCACTAGCTGCCAGGTCCCTAAGGGACCTGCCCTCTGAGGATACTGGTCAAAGCACAGCAGCGCCTGATGCGTGTAACTAGACCAGAGGGGACCAAAACCCTGCACTGTAAGATCTGTTACATCTGTTGGAGGGAAGAGGGCTAGAATCATCCTGCAAAGCCCAACCGATGGGCAGGCCTGGCAGGCTCCACCACGTGTGACTGCCATTTTGCAACCTTGCGCCATGCCTTGGGAGGGAGGGCGCGGAGGCCCTGAGCCAGGAGAGGTCTCAGACACAGCTCGAGTCTTGCACCCAAAGCATAAGCGTCAACCTCAGAGATCACTCTGATAGGCCGCTGAGCCTTCAGCCGGACGGCTGGTAGTCAAACGCCCTGGGTGACTGCATTGGAGCGAGCACCGGTAGGCTGGGAGCCTGGGAGCCTGGGCACCTGTGCCGGTAGCCGTGCTGGATCTAGCCGAGGAATGACTCTTGGAAGTGGCACTCCACGATCCCTTACCCCTGGGGTAGAAGAAGAGGACGAGCCTGATTGTCAGTCTGAGGATAGCCTGGTAGGGCCCCTGAGCCCCTCACCTTGGGAGCTGGCAGCCTGGAAGGTCTCCGGTCTGTCCCTGGACCACCCGGAAGAGCCTGACAGAACCAGAATGCTAGGACCCTGATAAGTGGGAACCCGGGGGAAGGAGTCAATGCGCTGTGGAGCCGTGCTGAATCTTGACCAGAGGTCCTGGAGACAAAGTAAGTAAGGTGGGGAGAAGGAGAAGTGTGGAAGATCTCCCTCCACCTCGACAAACGATTCTTCAATGCCATGTGACCGAGAGCGCTGCAGGCCACACATGAGTCCCAGAGGTGGTCGGGCCCCAAACACTCAAGACAGAGTGCATGGAGATCAGAGGCCGGGAACGAGCGGTCGCAAGAGGCACATCTCATGAATCCTCCTGCGGCCGACATGCCCCTGGGCGGTGAGGCACCGAAGTGAAATAAGAACTAAAAAACAAACTGGGAGCAAGCGGAAAGCTAAAACAGTCTGCGCGCTGGCTGCCAGGTCCGACGCGTCCGTGCGGAAAAAGGGACTGAGGTGAGGTACCTGAGGGTGGGCCTCAGAGGGGCATTCCCACGCCCAAGGCTAAACTATATTAAATTTAAATGGAAAGCTCAATTTCTTTTTCGCTGTCAAAGGTTTCCGGTACCATCCCCATGTTGGGGGGACGCCCACAAGGATGGAGGAAAGGGACCAGGACGTATGATTAACAGTCAAGGTAGGTGGGGGAGACAAGGTAGTGACAGATAAGTGGGTATGTAAAGACTGGAGTGGGGTATCTGTACTTCTGCCCTCTATATGGTTGGGACAGAGGGACAGAACACCCCAGCCAAGGTTATCTATATGGTAGCTTGGATGAGCAACCAAGGCATAATCTCTCAGGAGGTGATGCAGGCTGGTTCTTAAGTACAGTGAGTCCCCCAACACTCGTGTTAAGTGATAACAGAGCTTCTTTATATAAATAGAGGAGTCAAGCAAGGCTGCATACTTGCAGCAACGTTATTTAATTTATACCTAGCTGACTACATGAGAAATGTACATCATATACTAACGAATTATATCAAAATAGGTACCTTAAGATTGAGTTGGCTAGGTTATGCAGATCTTGTTCTCCTAGACTATACACCTAAAGGTTTGCAATATAAATTATCTGAATTATAAAGTTTCGCAGAATTGAATGGTTTTAGCATCAATTTAAGCAAAACCAAGATTTTATTGTTTTCTAATACAGCAAGGGAGTTTAGGCGTAAATCCTATGAATGGACCATTATGGAACAAAATATTGAGGTAGTAGTATTTTACAAATATTTGGGAGATACTTATGATCAAGAAAAGAACTGGAAATACCACTGGGAAGAGAAAAAACAAATGTCTAACAATTGTATATGTACTTAGTCACTTTATTAATAAGCAAGGCGGATTTTCTGTTCATACCATAATGCTGCTCTATTCCTCTAAGGTGGCATCTTGTCTTTTATATGCTGCTGAAGTATGGAGGACAGCCCATACTAAAGAAATAGATTGTTTTGAAGCAAAACTTTTAAAGATTTTATTTAGGATGCCTAAAACATTATCCAGAGAGTATATATTATTGGAATGTGCTACTGATCTTATTGCATATAAAAAAGCAATGTAATATGTGAAATTGTGCAATTTGACTGTTAAGACATTTATCAAAGAGTTAATGAACGGGTTTCTGAAAAAAGATAATGGCACCCTCGCACAGTTAAGTAAGGTATATCACAGATGGCCCAAATATAATGCGGAGGTTTGGCTACACCGTCCCTATGCAGGAACAAAACGGTTATTAAAATTTGCAATTTATAGTTTTGCTGTAGAGCGTGACAATATAAATTTGGCTACCAAAGCTAATAACGGTCTCTTTTTAGAGTATTGGGAACCTAACTCGACCAAGCCTGGATACCAATTGGCTTTCCTAAACTGTACAACAGTACGACAATATCTGCTGTTTAAGTTTAACCTCCAGCCTACATTGGAAGTATTAGGCGGGAAATAGGGTATCAAAGAAGAAAGATACTGTAGATTATGTGGAATTTTAACTGTAGAAACCGCTCAACACTTGCTGTGTAATTGTGAAAGCCTTCATCTAATGAGAACAAAATATGTGAAAGCGTATAATAATGTCTTTGAGGTCGCAGATCTGCACAAATTATGGAAAACTTTACTGCAAGGGAATGATTTAAATGCTATTTATCATATGATGACATTTTATGAAATGATTTTAACGGTAGTAAAGGAATTGTCTAAGGGCATTCTGTTTTAAAAAAGTTTTATGATGAAAATTTGTTTCATTGTTCATAATCTGGTGATGAAATGTTTTTGAGGAATGATCCAACTCAGGGAAACATGTATGTATATTGTTGTCCATATGTAAATCCTAACTGGCTGTATACACATTAATAAAAATAAAAAACAAACAAACAATAACACTTTGTACTTTGGCAGTTCTATTCAGATAATGCCAGCAAGATATAAACGTTATGTGGTAACACACTATTTAGATTCTTAAAGAATGCACCAACTGCTGACAGTCTTTGAAAAGCATGTGAATTACTAAGTCACTTACAACTGCATAGATCAAGGAAGAAAGGCAGGTTAGTTTTAGAACAAAGGCAGAATGCACTCTTTAGACTTAAATAGTGATACTGTGCGAGGATCCCTCCACCTGGGCAACCTGTAAAGGAAAAGTCAAGGTGTACTTTATCTTGTCTATTACAGCCCAGTCCAAATAAGTTCAATAATGCTCTGCTTTTCTTTTATAGATTCCACTACCCCCAAAGTATCAGATGCCACAGAACAGCACCCACAACGAATCTGAGACCGCTGAATGTTTCCTGAGGCTGGAAGATGCTCTCCCTTGTCACAGTACCTTTGGTGCCTTGGCAGGTGAAGAGGTGGAGATTTGTGGCTTCACTAAAAGGGACCCCTTGAGGATGGAACCCCCTTTGCAAAAAGGTGTCGCTGCGATGTTGAGGCCAAGTGAAAAGGTGGAAATAGACAGTGCCGCAAAGGCAGCACTTTTGGCCTTCACAGTGGTCTCTGTTGGCTGGTCGTTACTCCAGCTTGGATGTCCCACAAAGGTGAAACTTGCTGTGAACTCTCAACAGGCCTGGCTGAAGACGATAAGACCCTTGGGGACCTTGGATGCCTTTCGGTGACTAGTTCAGTGTCAGAAGTAGGTGTTGGGTTGCAGGATTTTGTTGCTCAACGACTTTTGGATTTTCGGTGCTGCAGTCGAAGCACAGACCTCTGGCTGGCTTCTGGCGACCTGGACTCTACCACTGGACTACGGACCCTCACCAAGGCTGGACCCTCGGGACGTCTTCAGATTTTGGTGGCGGGAAACCCACCGGCGGACCTTCCTCTGCACACAACGAACTGGAGTCTTCGTCAGCGGGAAAAAGTTGTATATGTCGTGTCAGGGATGTCCCTTGAACAATTCTTTTATCAGGTGGAACTTTTGCCGCTCTGGGTGTCAAGCAGCACTATGCCAGGGTACCCCTTCTTCTGGGTAGTAGGCAGCAATCTGGCTTTCAGCGGTCAAACAAACTATTCCGGACCCTGGGCGAAAAGGAACAAGTTACATACCTGTAACTGTTGTTCTCCAGCATGGGTCTGACTTGGATTCACATGCTCATGAATATTCCCTGTCATCAGGCTGTGAATCCTTGGTAAAGAAAAAAATCAGTTTCAGTTTCACTTCTGAACTGTCTTTCTCCTAACAACCAATCACTGGTCTCTGGGTCATACTGCCCCAGCCAATGACTGCCCTCTATCTAGGCCCCTCCTCTGGAAGCCATCTTCAGATTTGGTAGCACGTAAAGTGGCAGTAGGACCAAGAGAAGAGCCGCAGAGGGGTAGGCAGGAGGGTTTACATATGAATCCATGCCAGACCCATGCTGAACAACAACAGTTACAGGTAAGTAACTTGTTCCTTCTCCAGCATGGGGTCTGGCATGGATTCACATGCTCATGAATAAAGAATACATAGCAGTACACATGCACAACCACGGGAGGTGGCAAGGCTCAACATTAAGCATCTCTTACCTCCACACCAGGCTCACCTTCAAGCGAACAGGTTGCGCAGCACTGCTTGGGCGACTCTGTACTCCTCCTTGGAATCCCTGTCGACGCAGTAGAATTTCATGAAGGTGTGCGTCGACCTCCACATAGCAGCCCTGCAGATGTCCATCAGGGGCACACCAGACAGTAACGCTGTAGTTGCAGCGACGCTCTGGTCGAGTGGGCTATCGGACGGCCAGGCAACGGTCGGTATGCCAAACGGTGACAATGAGTGATGCAGCCGGAGAGCCATCTGGAAATGGAAGCCTTGGAGCGGGCCTTCCAATGGTTCACAGTGCCAAAGTTCACAAACAGTTGCAACGTCTTCCGGAAACTTTTTGTGCGGTCCACATAGAACTTCAGCGCTCTAGCCACATCCAGCGAGTGCAATGTCCTCTCAGCCGGCGACAAAGGCGTAGGGAAGAATACAGGTAACACCAGGGGCTTGTTTAGATCAAAGTCCGACGGCACCTTAGCCATGAAGGAGGGGTGCGTCCGCAGCACCACCCTCGTCACGTGGAATGTCAAATAAGGTGGTTTACAAGAGGGCCTGGATCTCTCCCACAAGAAAAGCTGTTTGACAACAAAAACTTCAGTGGCAGCGCCGAATGCATAGGCTCGAACGGGGGAATCCATGAGCCTAGTAAGCACCACATTAAGCTCCCACACCAGGGCTGGAGCCTTCACCAGCGGGAACAAGCAAAATAGTCCTTTGACGAACTCTTTGACCAAATGATGCAACCATAAGGATGATGGTCCAGGAGATCTGGTGTAGTGGGAAATAGCCGCCAGATGAACCTTGATGGAAGCATGGGCCAGTCCTGCCTTGGCCAATGACAACAAATATGGAAGCACCTGCGGAGCAGTGACTCGTAGAGGTTCGATCTTCTGGGTACGGCACCAAACAGCGAACCTCTCACTTATGTCCGTAGCATTTTAGAGTAGATTAAGCTCTGGCCCTGGCGTGCACCTCATTACGATCCGCTGGGAGAACGTAAACCCAAAACTCTAGTGCTGCAGGAGCCAGGCCTTCAGGTTCAGCGATCCTGGGTCGTGGTGCAGGATTGCGCTCCTTCCCTGCTGGAAGCTTGACGGGAGGGGACGCTGACATGTCCAGAAGGTCCGGGTGGCGGGTACCAGATCTGTCTCGGCCAAACCGGTGCAACGAAGATCATCCGTCTGAGTTTATTGACCAGTCGAAGCAGCAACGGCAACAGAGGGAACGCATACAGAAACAGGCCGTCCCAGGGGAAAGAATGTGTCCCCCATGCTCCCTGGCTGGGAAAACCTGCTGGTGAACCTCGGCACTTGGTGTTCGTCGCCGTCAGATCGATCTGGGGATTGCCCCATCTGCAGAACAGAGGATCCACCTGGTCCTGCCGAAGTTCCCACTCATGCCAAGAGCATAGCTCCCTGCTGAAAGAGACTGCAATGGTGTTCTTCACTCCTGCTAGAAAAAACGAGATGCGGAACATCCCCTGGGCTACAGCCCAGTGCCAAAGGTCATGAGCCTCTTTGGAGAGCGCCGGGGTTCTGGTTCCCCCCTGCTTCCGGATGTAGAACATTGTGGTGGTGTTGCCCGTGAGGACCCATACAACTTTGCCCTTGAGGGACGGAATGAAGTACTTGAGGGCCCAAAACACTGCCCGCTAGCTCCAAAACGTTGATGTGCAACGACTTCTCCGGTAGCCACAGGCCTCTTGCATGAAGACTTCGGGAGTGCGCTCCCCATCCTTCCAGGGAGGTGTCCGTCGGGACCGTCTCCTGATGAGGTGGGGTCTGGAAACCCGCTCCAGTGGACAGATGTGCACGCACTCCCCACCACCGGATCGCTCGACGGAAACTCTCGTGGAGTGTGATCTTGTCCTCGAAGCTCCCCAGGGACCGGATGGACCTCACTCTTGCGACCTTCAGGGCCAACAGCCGTTGCACCTTACCCAAGATGGCCGCGATCCTCTCCTCTGACAGAGAAGCCAGGCACAACACTGTGTTGAGTCGTGCTCCCAGAAACAGTGCGTCCTGCTATGGGGTCAAGTAGGACTTTGCAAAGTTTATCGAGAAGCCCAGGTCTGTAAGGAGATGGATTGTCTGCGACATGTGGTCGACGGCAATATCCTTGGAGTTCTTCCGGATAAGCCAGTCGTCCAGGTACGGGTACACGTGGATCCCTCATAAACGCAGCTGTACCGCCACCAGGGCCAGGCACTTTGTGAACATTCGTGGCGCCGACTTCAACCCGAAGGGAAGGGCCTTGAACTGGTAATGTTGTCCTTGAACCACGAAGCGTAAGTACTTGCGGTGTCTCTTGTGTATGGGGATGTGAAAATAGGCATCTTCCAAGTCTAGCGACAATAGAAAATCCCCACTCTTCCAGCTGTCCTAGCACGTGCTGAAGCGTCACCATCCGAAACTTTTGGGACTTTATGTACTTGTTCAAACGGCGCCAGTCCAGAATGGGCCTCCAACCGTCGGTCTTGTTTCCAAAGAGGAAATAACGAGAGTACACTCCGGAGCCCCCGTGCCTCTTTGGGACGAGCTCGCTCGCCCCCTTTCTTAACATGGCTCGTACCTCCAGCAGCAGCTGAGGGACGTGGTTTTCCTGACGGGCCACTCGTGGTATCCGTTGACACTTCCATTGGAACTCTAGGGTGTGTCCGTGGGCAAGAGTGTCCAGCACCCAACGGTCGGTGGAGATGGTCTTCCAAACACTGACGAAGTTCGCCAGCCGGCCTCCCACCGGGGTGCAGGGGTAGGTGCCCGACTCCACGGCCAGTTCAATCTTGTTTCGACGTTGAAGCGCCGCCTTGGGGACGACGTCCACTTCCACACTTGGCACGGCCCCTTGTAGGTGACCTGGGCCCATGAACGACGGTGGGGGCTGACGGTAGGATGAGGCACCTCCTTCGAATCCTTTAGAGGAACTTTGGGATTTCCCCCCAGAAATCCCAAAGGATGGCCGTCATTGTTGAAGCGTGCCTAAGGCACGAGTTCTCAGTGTCCGCTTTGATGGCCTGGAGAGACTCGTCCACAGTCTTTTCAAACAAATTGTCCCTGTCGAAGAGCATGTCCAACACCCTCGAACATCCAAACGGAAATTAGTGGCCCTAAGCCAGCCTTGCCGACGAAAGCAAAACCATGTTGCCCATTTGGCGGAATCACCTATCGGCAAGGTCTGTGGCCATTGTAATGGCGTGGTCCGAAGCCACCTAGCCTTCCTGTAGAATCTCCAACGCTGCATCCCTCTTGTCGTCAGGAAGTCCAGGAGGGGGGCCATCTTGAACCAAAGTTCCCTGTCGTAACGCGCCACGATGGCGAGGGCGTTAGCGGCCTTGGTGGTCGTCGCTGCCGACGTGATATCACTTCGCCCCATGACATCCAACTTCTTCCCCTCACCGTCCAGGGGTGAGGAGGCCACTTACGAGTGTGAGCCCGAAGACTTCTTTGCCGCCACTGAAACCACACAAGTCTGGAGACGGCTGGGACCTTAAGCACTTGGGCGCAGAGTCCGGCACTTTGTATTTCTTCTCGTAGCGATCCCTTTTCGCCAGAGCCGATGAAGGGTTCTTCATGAGGGACAACCCCTCATCCCAAATGTCATCCAATAACGGGATCGACAGCATGGTCTTCCTCTTCGCCTCCCGGCGCTGGTAAAGGACACCCTCTTTCTTCTTCTCCTCCGGGACAAGCGGGAACGGTTCTACGTGATTTCGCCGAATGAAATGTCATTGTGGGACATTTCATCGCCGAAATCTCATCACCAGAAACCCTGTATTTTTTTTTTCCTGGGGGCTGTGGGGATCCACCCCCCCATACCCCCCCTACTTTAATAATCATACTCCAACACGCACAAAACACCCCCCAAAAGATATATTTTTTTAAAAAAAGGGTTTCTGGCGATGAGAATTCCAGCGATGAAATATTCCATGATGACATTTCATTCGGCGAAATGTGTGTATACCGCGGGAACAGCTCTGAGACCCAGGAGATCATGGCATGGAACGAGCCAATCTCGTCAGGCAGTGACGACCTGGCCGGCGGAGATGGTAGATTCCCCCAGGCCACCGTAGACATCCGTGCCAGTGCCCATCGTCGCCGTGTCCGGTTCCATCTCATCACTCAGGGGTTGGGGGGGGGGGGGGGGGGGGGGGGGAGGAGGAAGAGGGAGGCGAGGGGTGAAAAGGCAGAGGGGGGTGAACTCTCCTCTTGGGTGGTGGTTCCACCGAAGGACTCGGCGGTGCGGCAGGGCCGCTAGCGCAAGGGGCATCCTTGTCCGGATTTCCGAGCACGGGTATGCAGAGCCGTCAGAATGTCCACTGAAATATCCTCAGGAGGCTGCTGGGGTGGAGGTTAAGGTGAAGGGGACCGGGGCGTTTGCTGCCTAGGCTGGTCTGCTCAGTCACCACCCTGCTGCTCCTCGCCGGTCTCCTCGTTGTAGGGATCCCTCCCGTGGGGCCTGCTCGATGCATTTCCCCTCCTGGGGGACAGGGAGGCTGGTGAGCTCTTCCTCTGAGGAAATGTCTGTGCCATGGAGGACTACCGTGCCCCCCCCCCCTTCTCTGCGACCAAGGGAGACTGTTTCGGCGAAATGATGGGCATCATCTTCTCCAGAGTCTTTTCGATGGGCTGAAAGGAGAACTCCCTCCTGGCAGGCAGGGATACCCTTGCCTTCGGGGACATGCCCTGTGAAACCGCACCCGGTGGCCTTCACGAGGAACGCCGCTACTACTTCGATGAAGTGTGGGCCTTTGTCTGATGCACCTAGGCTTTTGCGGTCCTGGCCGAGTTTGCGGCCTTCACCTTAGGGGCAGGGTCGGAGCCCCGCTCCCCCTTGGCCTTCTCCCTCGGGCCGGGCCTCCAAAAGCTTACCCGGATGGTCCGACTTCCTCTCCTTCTGAAGAACTTGAGCGTTGGCTCGTGGTCGAAGGTGCTGGAGACGCTGAACTCGCCCTGGCCACCGAGGAGCTCGTCGCAAGGGCGCTCCTGGAGGCAGTGGACTTGTGGTGCTTGGTCTTAAATTGGGCCCCTGCGTGAGGGGCGCCCTGAAATGTCTTAGAAAACTGCTCACCTTTCTTCTTCTGGGCAGGGCAGGCATGCTGCCGGAACTCACCCAGAGCAGTGGCCTTGGCCAGCAGCCACTCGTTGAAGCGTTTGCGTCGGTCGGCCCGCATGCGTGGTACCATCTCCCGACAAGCCACGCAGTCGTCCTCCACATGCGACTGGTCCAAATGCAGGCAGTAGAGGCACAGGGAATGTCCATTGTCCGAAAAGACGTTCCGTATGTTGCAGCCAGGGCAAACCTTGACGAGAGGCGCCGAGTCCTTCTCCTCCGCCATGACACGCAGTGTAGGCCTCGAAGAAGCTTCTGGAATCCTCCAAGAACCACCTTGACGAAAATCCACCCTTGAGGGGCGCTGAAGAATGCGAAAACGGGTCCCCGTTAATGTTAATCGGAAGGTTAATCAGTAGAGCTCAAGGCTCGATTGACCAAACAAATTGAGTAAAACTCTTAGAAAAATCACAAAATACAGTAAAAGCTTGAGAGCTATAGCAGGACTCGCAACACTTGAACGTGCGGTAAAAATATGAAGATGGCTGCCAGAGGAGGGGCTTAGGTAGAGGGCAGTCATTGGCTGGGGCAGTATGACCCAGAGACCAGTGATTGGTTGCTAGGAGAGAGAAAGGTGAGAAGTGAAACTGAAACTGATTTTTTCTTTACCAAGGATTCCCAGCCTGACGACGGGGAATGTTCATGAGCATGTGAATCCATGCCAGACCCCATTCTGGAGAACACTGGACTTTGACTCAAGATGTCCAAGTACTTCTTCTAGACTCACAAAAGGGTACTGCTCCAAGTCTTGCCTAACACGGACGGTATGTGTCAGGTTCTTATTTACTGCCGGACTTTACTCCGGTACATCGCAATTGGCACTTACTCTCTTCTGAAGAGCAATATGAAAAGGTAAGATATGATCCCTTTGAGGACCTTTATCTAGGATATCTGTAAGGTCATCCTGTTTAATCCACCACCGTGGTCATCAACTGCCTGTAAGAGGCATCTGCATGCTCATCTGACTCGGGCTTTCCAAATTGCAATCCCGGTGAAGTGTCCACTCCACTGGATGTCTGCAAATTTTCATTACAGGTCTTTCAGGCTGGATTCCTCTGATATGAAATTATCAGGGACATTTGGTGCGCCACACTGCAAACCAAAGGGCGCATCATTATCAGACAGCTTGTTGTCCTCATAAATTGAGGTCGGAGATTTAAAGAAATCCTTTCTTTGTAAAGGAGTGAAGGTGTTGAAGGCTTCGAAAATGTTGAGCCCAATGCCTGCGGAGCCGATGTCTGCTATCAAGACATTTTCGACGTCAATGGCACCAGAGGCTTCGTTGGCATTGATGGCGCCGCTGGCATCGATCGACCTGTCTTTTGACTCAAAGGATCCATCAATGATTTCTCATCTTGTTGAGGCTTCGACAGCCCTCTATGGGAATCTGGCCTTCGCCCCGGGCTCGAGGGCGTGCAGGATTTGGCGCAAGCCCTTTCCTTACAGACTTCAGAAGGCACGTAGGAGCATGGCCTGACTGCTTCAAGGGTTTCTGGCTCTCGAATATCTTAAATATTTCTTGCCTGAATGCTTCCCATTCGGCTGGAATGGAGGCCTTAGTGGGGCCGGATATGTTCGAGGACGAAGTAGGCGATTTATGATGCTGCCTCTTCGACTTCCTAGACGAGTGGTGGGAGCCACTCCTTGACCTGGACCTTTTTGCCTTCTTTTGTCGAGGAGTCTCGCCTGTTGCTTCATCAGTAGAAGGTTTCTTCGACGGGGTAGTCAATGGGGATTTCTCAGGGACTCTACCTACCAGCAATTTCCCCAAACACTGCTTCAGAGCTTTTCCGGTCATCGATTGACACATTGAACATGCCGAGGTCTTGTGCTCCACACCGAGACACCACAAGCATATTCGAATGCGTATCGGTCAGCGACATCTTGGCATCGCAGTCTTGACACTTTTTAAACCCAGACTTTGTGGTAGTCGGCATTGAAGACATTTTCGGATATTTCTCAAGCAAATTTCTGAAGCATGCCATAGTTCTGAAAGCATAAGCTCACACGGAAAAACAGAACTGAAGCCAACGTGCACTGTGCATGCTATATATGCCTGTGATGACGACATCCTCGAAACGGAGGCCCTTGAGGGCCATCAAGTCGACTGCATCGACGCACAGAGCCCTCTGCCAAAACAATTTTTCCGAAGCAGCTGAAGCTGGATATTGGAGATATCAAAGATGAAGAATTATGGGGGAGGACACCATCCATTCGAAGCAATGTTACTGTTAAGTGTTACCAGTATCCCTTTTGAACACCATTACTATTTTTAGTATTCCTTATTAGATTTGTACTTGCATCTCTTGTGGATCTTACTTTTATGCACAAACGGTTTACATGAAGAGAGTATATATTTTCCATACATGATTTATACTTTTGCACCCTTCCCAATCCTAAAAATTAAACAAGTCTGCTTAGGCATGCATACAACAGTGAGAGGTTGGTGGAAAACGCATACCCATACATAGACTATTTGCCTCACTTAGCCCCTGCAAGAGTACTTTACAAAAACATTATAACAATAGCAAATGATCATGGACTAGTATGTGTTCCAGACATGTATTATTACATAACCCAATGGAACAGGCGTGTTTTATACAGACCCCCCAAAAATATGAAACTCTGTTTTTAGATACTAGAAGATCATTAACTTTCCAAAACATCAACCATGCATTATCGATTCTACAAAATAGAATTGGCGTATGAATAGGATGCTTAGCATGAAATGTTTAACTAATCCAAAGGGCAATTTTATAAAAACACAAATTAATCAACTGTCCTTAGCCAATGTTACCTCATGAGGGAACGTCTAATCAAATATTGACAGTGATCCGGTGCCTCAAGAAATCCTTTCTGTAGGGAAAAACACTTTTGCCTATCATTAGATTATGGTGAATTAACAAAGTTTAAATAGCTATACACGATTGGTACACTGAAAACGCAATATCAATTGCATTTGTGAAGAAGCTGTTGGTTTTACAGACCGATGGTAATGTTAAGGTTTTTTATACAGCGCATTCTCTTGGCGCTCAGGTGGATCTGTGAACAAGGAGGGAAGGTAGGGAGGTTAGTAGGGGAGAGCGGGAAAAGAGCAAGAGCTGTGATGTGCTGTTGGCTGCTTCAGTTCAGAGACACTGTTCGCAGAGTATGGGTGTGATATTCACAGGGTGGCCATCGTGTGGTGTTGTGCGAGATTGTGTGTGATTTTATTTGTGGTTGCGTTGTTGTTAAGTACGTGCGGTTTGTGGTGCTGTAGAGGTGTAGTTGTCTTAGTGCAGAGTGAGAGAGGTTTATGCGGAAGGTGAGTTTTAGTTTGTTAGTGGGAGTCTTAGTGCTGCTTCCACAGTTCCACTGATTTGTTGTACCTTGCCTCCCTCCATTTGCCCTTTTCTTATTTCAATAACTGTCACCTCCAGGAGGAATGGGTTCCCTCCGATTCATGGTAATTTGGTGGGCTTTCATATCTCTTAAATTCATGCCCTGTTCTAGCTAGTTGACGTGTTCCCGGCCCTAAGGTGGCTCAGTAGGGGAAGGAAAATTGCCCATTTCTGTTCCCTTGGGGCTTTGTCTATTCTCTAGTTGATGCGGCCCACGCGCTTATTCCTGTTCCCCTGTTGGCCCTCTCTGGGGGGTGGGGGTGGTGTACGTTAGCTGAGGGCCTCCCTACCCCGATTTCCCTCCCCAGGTTTCCTTTGGGTCTCTTTTTATGGTCTGACTGCTTCGAGTCCAGTAATTTTTTTCGCACCTCCGTTGGCTCTCTCTAAACACGGGTGGAGAGGGGTGTCTCCACTAAGAGGTTCTCATCCCAGTCCTCTTCCTCATTCATGTATTGCTTTCTGGCTACTTCATCCTTTATCCTGTATTTGGTTGCTTACTGGGTGTGCAGGTGCTGTTCAGTCTGTTTCATTGTGTTTGGAGCTAAAGAACCAGGTTTTATGACGTTTCCTAAATTTGGTATGGTCCTCCATAGTTCGTATATGTCTGGGAACGGAATTCCATAGTTTCATGGTTAAGCAGGAGAATGCTGATCCACCAGTGTTTTCTTTGTGTATTGTTTGGGCTCTAGGCAGATGATATTGCAGGATCTGAGTGTTCTGGTTAGTTTGTAGATAGAGTTTCTTTTGAATGAATTCCACTCCCTGGCCATGGATTTCTCTGTGCGTTATGCACATTGTTTTGAAGGTGATTCTTTTCTTGACTCTGAGCCAATGTAGCATCCTCAGAGCTGGTGTGGTGTGATCTCTTCTGTTGAGTTTGAGGATAAGTCTGGCTGCTGAGTTTTGTGTTCTTTGCAGTTTCCTCAGTAGGTAGTCTGGCATTCCAAGCTCTATGCTGCTAGCATAGTCTATCCTAGACATGAGAGATAAGATGGCCAGTGTTTTGTGCGTGAAGGAGAGGAATGGTAGAATCTTTTTAATTGTGCGAAGGTGGAGGAAGTATTTTTGGATTAACGCATTTACTTGAGGTTCAAGTGTTAATTCGTCGTCCATGAGGATTCCAAGGTTTTTGACAGCTTTGGATTGAGTTGGTGGTTTTCCAAGTTCTGTGGGCCATGGGACGTACTGGTGGTTTCCTTGGTCGTCGGGTCTTATCATGATTACCGTTTTGTCTGGGTTGTTTTTGAGGTCATTGCCATTCATTCATTGGCAGAGTTCCTTCAGACATTCTATTAGGGTTGTGTTCTCCCCTTGTATGTCGCTGTATTTGAAGATGATTTGTGTATCATCTGCGTAGTTGCAGCATGTTAGTCCGTGTCCTTTGATGAGGTGATTAGCAGCATTGTTAAATGTTGAAGATAAGCGGGGAGAGCGAGGAGCCTTGAGGTACTCGGCAGGTGGAGTCCAGATGAGTACGTTTCGGCTTGTAATGTGATTATTTGGTTTCAAATATTGATTCTTAATTCTATGAATACATGTATGACGCGTTATTTACAAGAAATAAAGTCAATTTGGCTTAAAACAGACCATTTCATTATAGCAAAATAAACGTCCTTGTAGATGGATAGTTGATATGCATGAAAATGTTTGCCATTGAATCAGAAAATGGCCTTTTCTGGTTAAAAAAAAAAATCAACTGAAATGGCTACTAGGGGCTAGGATCTTATATACTACCCCATATTTGAGAGCTTAAAAAAATGTATAGCATGCTACAGAGAAGTTGTGGAAGCGGTCACTATGATGGGAGTAAAAACACTACTACTTACTTTTCTCATCACCGCTGTTGTAGGTATCACTGTCTGGAGACTGTTCACGGCGTCGTTTGGGTGACAGGCGGGGACTTAGGCTACTTTCATTCCTATGCCGCTTCCTGTATGGGAAAAAATGAATAAAAATAAATCATGTTAACTTAAAAGTCTATCCTAGTTACAAATGCAGTAGTGCATAAAGAAGAAGTTGCATAATCCAAAGTGCATATGGAGAGTCATCCATACTAATGGGTGTGAGTGCCCTCTGGAGACAAGCTTGCATGATGAAAGAGAAAGGAAAACTGGACCCGAACACAATGTGAGGATGTAGCCACACCACCCCATTCACGCCGAGCTGTCCTTTTATTCTAGCACGTTTCTGACAATTATTAAAAAGGGAGGTGGACCGAGTGCTTATGGAGGACAGGGGACTATGGATTCTCAGTAGAGTAGTCACTACAATAACTTATTACTCCTACATACCAGCTCTTTTCCAACGTACTTGTGGGCGTAAACTAAGCACACAACCAGAAGAGAGGATGGAAATAATTTCAAGCATCTAGCAGAGAGTTTAGACAAGATGTTATGCACTGTTAGGGAAGATTTTCTTTGTGCTGCTTTCCCTCAGACTTCTACGGAACCCCCATAGTTTTGCTCGCGATTAAATCCTTACCTTACTTTTCAAGGCTTCCCTCACTTAGCTCATCTTTGGGGGCACTGATCAGTCCTTGGATCGCTCTGGTGGAGTGGGCTCTCGGATGGCCGGGCAGCAGTCGGTTCGCCAACCGATGATAGTGCGTGATGCAGCCGGAGAGCCACCTTGAGATTGAAGCCTTGGACAAGGCCTTCCCATGGTTCACAATACCAAAGTAAACGAACAATTGAGAAGTCTTCTGAAAACTCTTTGTGTGTGCCACGTAGAACTTTAGAGCACAAGCAACATCCAGCGAGTGCAAGGCCCTTTCAGCCGGTGACTAAGGCTTCAGATAAAACACAGCAAAGGCATGTTGAGACAGAACTTCGACAGAACCTTCGGCATGAAGGAGGGGTGCGTCTGCAACACCACCCTCGATTCGTGGATAATCAGGTATGGCGGTTTGTAGGATAGGGCCTGGATCTCACCCATCATCCTGGCAGAGGTAATGACCGCAAGGAAAGCCGTTTTTCGAGAGGGGCCTGATGCACAAGCTAGAAGGGGGCACCCATGAGCATCGTCAGCACCATGTTGAGTTCCCATGCCGGGGCAGGAGCATTCACCAGCGGTAAAGATCAAAACAGTCCTGTGAGGAACTCCTTGACGAGACAGTGGAACCAAAGAAGATCTTCCTGGAGACCTGGTGTAGCAGGAGATACCTGCCAGATGCACCTGGATAGAGGCGTGCGCCACTCCCGACTTAGCCAAGGACAACAAGTATGGAAGAATCTGCAGGGCTGCAACCCTCAGAGGGGTGATCTTCTGCAACTGGCACCATGTAGGGAACGCTTCCACTTTTGACCATGGCACTTACGAGTCAACGACGCTCTGGCCCTGGCAAAGACCTCCCTGCAATCTGCTGGCAAATCGTATCTTCCAAACTCTAGGGTTGCAGGCGCCAAGCCCACAGGTTCAGCGATCCTTGGTCGTGATGCAGGATTGCACCTACTCCTCTGGTGAGCAGATCTACGACCACCGGCATCTTGACCGAAGGCGACAGACAAGCTGAGAAGGTACGGGTACCAAATCTGCCTCGGCCATGCCGGGGCGATGAGTATTATCCTGCATCAGCACTGTTCGAGTGGATTGATGACTCGCAACAGGTGAGGCAAGGGAGGGAACAGGCCTTCCAACGAAAGGGAGAACGCGTCCCAGATGCTCCCCGGTTGGTGGAATCTGCTGGCAAAGTTCTGACATGTGGAGTTTGCTGCTGTCGCAAACCGATCCTTCTGGGGCCTGTGCCACTTGATGAAGATGTGGTCCACCGGGTCCTGCCGAAGTTCCCGCTCGTGGCAGGTGCGCAGCGCCCTGCTGAGGGAGTCGGTGATGCAGAGGCGTAGACAGGGTAGGGCCTCAGCGGGCAAGGTAGGGCCTCAGCAGTGCTGTGTGGGCATTTATAGATGTTAATATTCCAGTGATGGGCCCAACTACTTTAGCTTCAGGCAGCACTTATTAGACAACCCTGGATACGCCTCTGCAGCAATGGTGTTCTTCCATCAAGATCCTCACCACTTTGCCCTTCAGAGACAGATGGAAGGGCTTGTGGGCCCAGAACACTGCCCACAGCTCCAAGATATCGACTTGAAGATCCTTCTCTGCCTGCCACAGGCCTCTGACGTGCAGACGTCCGGTGTGGGCTCCCCAGCCTTCCAAGGAAGCATCCGTGGTGACCGTCTCCTGGTACGGGGGAGCTTTGGAGCCTTGTGCCCCGGGCGATGTTGGAGTGAACGCCCCACCACCATATCGCCAGACGGAGCTCCTCGTCGCGTGGAATCTTGTCCACGAAGCTTCCGGATTCCTGAACCCAGCGAGCGTCCATTAACTCCTGAAGAGGACGCATGACTAACCTGCAGAGCCAGATAAGGTAGATGCAAGACGACATCATGCCGAGAAGCGACTTTATGGTCCACGGCGGTCTTCAGCCACAACATTCATTACACTTTCCCCAAAATGGCCGCTACCATCTCCTCCGAGGGCGATGCTAGGCAGGACACTGTATGGAGTCTGGCTACTAGAAACAGCGCGTTCTGCGATGGCGTCATTAGATGGTGACAGTATGACCCAGACGACAGTGATTGGTTTAAAGGAGGAATACAGTTTAAGTGAAAGTGAAACTTTTTTCTTTTACCGAGGATTCCCGGCCTGACGGGGAATATTCATGAGCATTAGTGAATCCATGCCAGACCCCATGCTGGAGAAGAACAAGTTACTTTCTTACCTGCTAACGTTCTTTCGATGGGATGGTCCGACGGCGTATTCCATATCTATGACAGGTAATGTCCACAGCTGTGCTGCTTTGGAAAATCTTTGGCGTCTGTGTACTGCTTCGATGCGCCGTCCCCGAGGACCTCCTCCGATGGCCGACGTCACCCGATGTGATAAGTAGGACGCACGACGCCCATAGCCTCAGTTCTAGTTTTTTCCCCAGAACGTGTGCCACCAGTTTTTTGCCAGTCAGACACACAAGGCCTTGCGGAACGCAAGTTGCAATCGCAAAATAAATTTTGCAGCGGGGAAGGTAGGGAGGGAGCGATATGGAATACGTCGTCGGACCATCCCATCGAAAGAACGTTACCAGGTAAGAAAGTAACTTGTTCTTCGAGGGGATTGGGTCCTCCGACGTATTCCATATCTATGACAGACTCCCAAAGCAGTACCAAGCAAGGAGGTGGGAAAGAATTTAGAACACAAATTTAGCATCCCAAATCAAATTGCGGAATAAAGGACTGCCTTGCCAAAGGTCAGATCCTGCCCTCTGATGGAATTGAGGGAGTAGTGACATACAAAAGTATGTACTGAAGCCCAGGTGGCTGCATCATAGATGTGACGAATAGGAACACCCCTCTGCAGGGCAGTAGACGCAGTCACTCCCCTGGTAGAATGGGCCCGCAAGCCAGCCGGAGTGTCCTTACCCGCCAAGCGGTAACACTCGGAGATAGCTAAAATAATCCAAAGAGACAAATTAGTCACAGCTTGTCCCAAACGCTTTCCAGCGTAACCAATGAAAAGTTGATGGTCCACTCTGACCCGGGACATGCGCGAAATATAAAAGCTCAACGCTCTCCTAGGATCAAGCCTATGGAGCCTCTCCTCTTCCTTACCAGGATGTGGAGGAGGAAAGAACGCCGGAAGAACAACCTTCTGGCTCAAATGAAATTCCGAAACCACCTTCGGAAGAAAAGAAGGACGAACTCTAAGGACAACCCTGTCCTTATGAAACACAGTGAAGGGTGGCTTAACTGAAAGTGCCTGTAACTCACTCACTCTGCGAGCGGAAGTAACCGCAACCAAAAACACAGTTTTCAGAGTTAACAGCCTTAAAGGGCAAGAATGTAAAGGCTCAAACGGAGCACCCATAAGAAACTTAAGAACAAGGTTCAAATCCCAACCGGGCACCAGAAAAGGTGACGGAGGGAACAAATCAGTGAGCCCTTTCAAAAACTGTGAAGTTAAAGGAATCTTAAAATAGGAACATTCTTCAGACGAGCGCTTAAAGATGGATAGCGCCGCCAGGTAACCTTTAATGGTCCCCACTTGCAAGCCTCTGTGGGCCAAAGAAAGCAAAAAAGACAGAACCATGGGAACGTCACATTCAAAAGGATCCACATTCTTAACTCTGCACCAGTCGCAGAACTTTCTCCAACGGCAAAGGGACAGAGACTTGGTTGCTGGACGCCTGGCCGAGAGCAACACCTCCATCACATCTTCAGGGAGGTCCCAATCCTTATACCTCAACCTTTCAGAAGCCAAGCGTGAAGGTTGAGGGATCTGACCTCTGGATGGAGAACCTGACCCCCCCCTCCCGTGAGAGCAGATCGTCTCGGTAGGGAAGACGACGTGGAGGGCAGATGGACAAGTCGAGAAGGTCCGGGTACCACGTCCTCTGGGCCCACGCCGGAGCAATGGGGATCATCCGGGAACCGAACCTCGGTAACCTCCGCAGTACTTGCGGGATGACGGGGACTGGAGGAAACGCGTACAGCAGTGGGAATGACCACTCCACCACGAACGTGTCTCCTAAGGCTCCTCTTGGAGGAAATTCCCGCGAGCAAAACCTTTCGCACTTCCGGTTGACACTGGAGGCGAAGAGATCCACTTGAGGGGTCCCCCAAAGGGCAAAGATCTCCAGGAGAATCTCCTGAGCCAGCTCCCACTCGTGAGAGATCGTGCTCTGCCTGCTCAGAGCGTCCGCCGTATCGTTGTCGTCTCCGGCCAAATGAACAGCCGAGATCGAAACGTCCTGCTGGATGGCCCAGAACTCGAGCTGCATCGCCTCCCTGCACAGAGGAAGTGACCCTGCCCCCCCCCCCTTTCTGTTGAGGTAGTGCATGGCCACCGTGTTGTTAGTTAGAATCAGGACACTCTTTCCTCGCACGGTCGGCAGAAAAGCCTTCAGGGCTAGCCTGACGGCCCTCAGCTCCAACAGATTGATAATGGAGTCTGGACTCTGATGGAGACCAACGACCGCTGACTGTCAACTTAATGGCATGAGCTCCCCATCCCGTGAGGGATACCTCCGTCACGATCGTCACCTCCGGCCAAGGCAGCCAAAATGGGGCCCCCTTCATCAGGTTGCCTTCGACGGCCCACCACAGAAGGTCCTGGGCAACCGAGGGCGGCACCTGAACAGGGTCCGACAGCCTGCCGGAGGACTGAGACCACTGGAGCTTGAGTGCCCACTGCAAAGATCTCATCCGCAGACGAGCCTCTGGCACCAGAAGAATGCAGGATGCCATGAGGCCGAGCAGTCTCAAGAACTCGGACGCTGGGAGATTCTGGGCAAGTTGAAACTTGTGCACCATCTGCTGAATGTGAAGACACTGCCCCAGGGATGTGTCGAGCACTGCTCCGATTTACTGGAGCCGCTGCGTTGGTGTCAAATGGGACTTCTTGAAATTGAGGGAGAAGCCCAGCTTGTGAAGGGAGTGGCAGGTGACGGACAGATGATCCAGGACTTGCTCGGGAGAGCTCCCCCTGATCAACCGATCATCCAGGTAGGGGTAGACGTGAATCCCCCCTTTCCTGAGATGCGCTGCCACCACCACCACCATGAGCTTGGTGAAAACCCTCGGGGCGGAGGTCAATCCGAACGGCAGGACCCGAAACTGAAAGTGCGAGTCACCAACCGCAAACCTCAGGTACCTCTTGTGCTTGGAATGGATCGGCACATGGAAGAAAGCATCCTTGAGGTCGAGAGACACCAACCAGTCCTGAAGCTGAAGGGCCTGGAGGACTTGAGAGAGAGTAACCATCTTGAACTTGTCCTTCCTGAGGAGTTTGTTCAAACCGCGCAAGTCCATGATGGGTCTCAATCCCCAGTCTTTCTTCGAAATCAAAAAATAAGGGGAATACCATCCCTTGTTCCTCTCCGCTACAGGCACCAGTTCTATGGCACCTTTCTCCAGCGGGGCTTGAATTTCCTGCGCAAGGAGCGGATCCGGACTCTTCAAAGAGAGGTTCCCAGGTGGATTGTTGTGAGGCCTCTGCCGAAAAGGAAGACAGTAGCCGTGGGTTATGATCTCCAGAACCCACACATCTGAAGTGATGGCTTGCAACTCTACAAGATGCTGCGCCAGCCTTCCCCCAAACGGCGAACCATGGGACCTGGCCACATGACTGAGTGGTAGCGGCGTTGCCTGAGGGCAAAGAGGCAACTGCCCGAGCGGCGTTGGCACCTCGAGCACCCTTGTTTCCACCTCTGGCACTCTTACGGTGGCCTCTTTGACTGCTAGCTCCTCTCGCTTTACTGAAGGACGAGTAATAGCGAAAGGAACCACCCCTCCATTGTTGTCCCCTAGGACGAAAAGGTGGAGGTTGGCGAACTGCAGCACCCAACGACTTTGCTGCAGCTTTGGAGGTCTGCAACCTCTCAAGGCTCTCGTCAGCCTTGCTGCCAAAAAGGTATTCATCGTCAAAGGGCTTGTTGAGGAGCGGGACTGCACTGTAACGCTCACCTGATTCCCGTAGAGGCGCCGGTCTTGACTGGGCGTATACCGTATCTTCAAAGGTGATGTGTAACACACGGCTGGCTCTTTGGGCTGGACCTCTGTGCACTGTATGTCTGACTCGAAGGGTAAGATGTCTTAGGTAAGTGAACGCCGTGCTCTCCATCTGCCTCGGGGCAGGGTGCTGTAACCAGTTTCTTCACTGGATAAGGGGAGCAGGCCTCTTGACTTCAGAGGACTGCTGTCCGTCGTTTACTGCACGAACGGTAAGTTTCGAGTAATCCTAATGTCTTTAAAGTCTTTAGTAATGATGTCTCTTGTTTTGCAGGGTTCCGGCGATGGCGGATGACGGGCTGAAGTGAGTTGAAGATGGAGCCCGTGTGATGAATAGAAGCGCCTGGAAGCACGTAAGTAAGCGCTTGTTGCCTGCTTCACGATGCGCTCTAACTGTCTTTTTATTTTGCAGGTACAAGTTCGGAGCGGCTGCAGGGTGCCGGAATACCCACTGGGTTAGATGTGGAAAGGAGTAATGGCACGTGAGTATTAAAGTTCCCCAATGTCTTTAAACGCACCTTGTTTTGTCTTTCAGATGCGGGATGCAGCGCCGAAGGCCTCCGGCGCGTGCAAAGAGTTGGTAAGCTTTTGTCTTTCAGATGCCGGAATGCAGTGTGGAGACCTCCGGAGCGCACGAAGAGTAGGTAAGCCTTTGTCTTTCAGATGCCGGAATGCAGCGCGAGGCGTTGGTGACAGCCGATGGACCAGGTAAGTGAAGAGCTGTCACTGAAGACCGTAATGCTAACCTGTTCTTTCTTGTCTTTATAGGTGTTGCTGAAGACTGGATTCAGGATGGTAAGCCTTTTTCCTTAGGCCCAGGATCAGATGCAGAAGACACGATGAGCGTTCTGCTGCAGAGGATGCAGAATAACGCAAAGCAAGATTCATCCATCGGGTGTGGTTTAAATAGCCTCCTGTAGTGCTTAGGTCTCTCCTTCCACAGCCACGCCTAGGTAAGAAAAGAGTTCCTGCTTTCCAGAAAAGTTCCAGTGTTCTGAATCTAGGGAGTGGCTCCTGCCCCATCCAACAGGAAAAGTAGTTCCAAACAGAAGAGGATCAGAGGCTCAACTGGCAGGCAAGTAAGCAGCATAGTCTGCTGCAGGTAAGTCCACCCAAGCATTATGAGCCCGGCGCTTCCAGCGCTGGGACTGGGCATATTTATGAGCCTGGTGCCACTGGAGCCAGGACTGGGTCCAAAAGGTCCCAATTGCGACTGGTTGGCACTCGGAACCTGGGTTATGGATCTGCTTCCAAGGGAGTTGGGAAAACCCTGACCTTTTGGAAGCAGAGATCATGACATGCACATCAGGAGCGACCCAGACTTCCGCAACCACGCAAACCTGCATATGACGGTGCTTGCCGCCATGGACCGGCTGACACAATCTGCCATGTCCAAACCTGACTGAACGGCCTCACACATGGCATCCTTGCCATCCTGAACCATAGCAAGGAAACCATCCTGTTCGTCCCTTTCGGGAATACGTTCAGCCGCTAATGCAACACAGTTCCAAAGAGTGTGTGTGAAACGAGACAAGGCACACATGGAGTTGGCCGCCTGAAGCGCCATACCCCCTGAAGAAAACACTTTCTTCGCCCAGCCGTCAAAAGTTTGTCGTCCCCATCCGGAGGGATGGTAGGATACAACGCCTGCTTTGCCGGGGCCGTAGCAGCCTGCACCTCCAAACTCTCCGGAGTGGGGTGCCTGGACAAGTAGCAGGGGTCGCTACTGGCTGGATGGTATTTTCGCAACAAAGACTTGCCCACTGCCGGGAGACTCTCCGGAGCATTCCAAGCCGCCACCACCCTTCTCTGCAGAGCCATATGAAACGGCAAAACCGGGTCAGTGGGGGGACCAAGATCAAGGATGTCCATGAGCTCATCCTGAACGGACTCCCCTTGGGGAGATGACAAACCCAAGTACTCGGTGATCCGAGACATAAGGCGCCGATATGAAGAATCGGCATGAGTGCCAGGCTCCAGCCTACAAAACTCCACCTCCGGAGAGGTGTCCAGTCCACTGGCATCATGCAGTGACTGCCTCAGGTCATCAAACTGGCTATGGCCCGAGATAAGCTCATCCGGAACCGTAACCGGAACCAAGCCGTCATCAGAGCCTTCATCACCCTCTGAAATGTACTCCAGACGGGGAGTGGAAGACCTCTGGGGGCCAAAGCAGTGCCTGACCTTAGCCAGAGCCTTTCTAGGGGCTAACCCCGTGCCACGGGGCCCCTCCGACACCACAGCCTTGAAAGGCGTTGAGGGCGCCGAACGAGTCAGTGTCGACAGAAAAGGCGTCGACGTCGAGCGAATCGGCATCGACGTCAGCTGCAGCGCCGCCAGCATCGACACAGACCTCGAATCCGGAGCTCCGAGCGTGTCTCTCGACGACCTAGGCGCCGACGACCCCCTCGGAGGCGGAGCCTCGAGAAAAATCGACGACCTCAGCGCCACAGACGTCGACGTCTTCTTCGAAGACGTCACAGGATCACGCGGTCTCGAGCACGTCGAGGACCGGGACCTGGAACGGGCATGGTGAGAACGGCTACCCTTGTCCGAGCGGGACCTCTCCCGCGAGCCGTGCCAACCACCCAAGCCCGAAGGCGTACGAGCGGTGTCTCTCGACCGGTGCCGACCGACCCCACTCTGAGGCGCAGACGGACCGGTGCCCTGCGATTCAAGAATCGCTAGCATCTGCTTCCCAAAGGAAGCCCATTCCTCCGGTGTCGCTTGCATGGAGGGCGGAGTCCTCGGAAGAGGACGGGGAAGGCGACCGATGCCGGCGCTTCCAGGAATACCTCGAAGAGGCGGAGGAGCGGCGAGACCGACTCCTGGAAGGAGACCCACTGGACTTCCGACGATGCCACGGAGAGTCGCCCCTCGAAAGCCCCGCAGACCTCGACTTCCGGGGCTTAGACACCCGACCTACCGACAGCTTCTTCTTGCGTTCCCACAAGGCCTTTGCCGTGAGCGACTGGCAGTCGACACAGTCGTCCGTATCGTGGGCCTCCCCGAGGCACCAGAGGCAGGCGTCGTGCGAATCCGTGATCGACATCTTGGACCCACAGTCCCCGCATTTCTTGAAGCCCGGACGCGGGGTTGAAGACGAAGTAGACATCGCCACGAACAGGTCTTTCACAAAAAACCGAACAGGTTCAATGAACCGAGAATTGTAAACAGCAAACTCCAAAGAGTCGAGGCGTACCAAGATTCACGAAGCAAACACGTTCGCGGAAAAAACAGAACTGAGGCTATGGGCGTCGTGCGTCCTACTTATCACATCAGTTGACGTCGGCCGTCGGAGGAGGTCCTCGGGGACAGCACATCGACGTCATTGACGCAGGACGCAGACGCCAAAGATTTTCCGAAGCAGCACAGCTGTGGACATTACCTGTCATAGATATGGAATACGTCGGAGGACCCAATCCCCTCGAAATGCAATTACTGTATTACTTTCTGGGTGTGCATTATTACTTATAGTACAATAGAGCTGTCAAACTTCTGTAACAATTGTGCGCTTTCAGCAACTATCACCTAAGAAGTGGCCTGTTGAAAGTATTTTAAAGTATACATGTGTGTTGGTTTATTGTGCTAAGTATTTAACAGTGACTCTTGTGTAAATATAATAAATGTATATTTTAATATAAATGTATGTTTCTTTGATGTGCATTACTAATTGGGTTCAGTGTACTTACCTACAGCTCACATCTTGCTCTTGAGATGAGCCTGACTGTTCTGTCACTCTACCAAGGTCTCAGAGTAGTACAGACTGATACGAAGAGTTGGGGATCTACAAACCATTGTGATAGCTTAGTAAAGTCTTACCTCCAAGTGGGACTTCAGGAAAACTCCCCCAAAACTGGAGTAACTACAGTTCTTAATGATACTGTCTCTCCGAAAAGTGTAAAATCGAGAGATTGGCACGCACCACTGTATGTGGAGTGCCAAGGGGATAACCTAGTATCCCCCTTCTCTGCTCCTGTGACTTTTAGCCACCTAGACAACCTCCTAGTTATGACAGGTGCCAGTGGATGTGTCCTACCAACTATTGTGTGATTTCTGTACCACAGGCTATGCCCATAGCTCGGTTGTGCAAAATAGGGGCACCCAAGTACGAACTTGGGGGCTTCTTTCTTTTTTCACCATTTCTAGCGTGGCTGTTCTTTGTCAGCCCTTCTTCTACCATTCATGGAGGGGAGGTCTGTGTGAGTGCATTACCTTTGGCGGGAACCCTTCGGTATCCCCGACTAGGCTCTAGTGTGTCTAGGCATGCAGGAAGTAGGAGAAGAGTTGTACACTCCCCTACTTTGTCTGCCGAAGTGCCTGAATTAAACCAGCTCCCACTGAGGTCTGGCTGTCCTGATTGGACAGCCATACACCCCTTTCTGAAAACTGCAGAGAGATTACAGGGTAGTGTGTGCTGAAACTGAATAAAAGGTGAGGCTCCTGAGGTAAAAGGCAAGTCGACCAATGGAAACTGAAGTAACCGCAGAAGACGACCAGACGCCCCTTTAGACACTTTACAAGGGCGTGAAGAGACCAATGCTGTCCTCACCCTGTTTTATATGAGACAGAGGAACTCTGAAGAGGACTGATTCTCTTTGACTGGTGGGAACAACCAATCCCAAGACTAACTTTAATTTTAGCCAGTTCCTGAGGTCCTGTGTCTTTCCGGAGCTGCGGAACCCCAAATACCAGGAGACCTGCGACCCATTTTAAGTGCATCGTTGTTAGGGGAGTTTTCCTGAAGTCCTACTGGCAGAAAGACTTTAGTAAGCTATCCCATTGGTTTGTAGATTCCCCAACTCTTAGTAGCAGTCTGTACTAGCTCAGGACCTTGGTAGAGTGGGTGAGCAGTCAGGCTTATTTTAAGAGGAAGATGTGAGCTGTAGGTAAGTACAATGGATCCTAGCTACACAGGCACGACAAAGAAGCACTTGCACATATATTTACATAAAAAGTATATATTTATTATATTTACACCAGAATCACCTTAAATACTTCTGACGTTTATACTAGAACACTTACAACTACTTGATAATACACTTCAAAAGGGCCCTTTCCCTTTCATGTTTGTTCACGGTTACATTTGTAGCAATGTTAGAAAGGGAAAAGAATGTTATTGTATTATCTCTTATTGCGCACGCATGCAGTGTTTAGCAGTTTATACCGTAGTACATTACTCTACAAACATAGTAAAGTCACTTAAATGGAGGAAAATGGCTAGTTAGTGCAACATAAGCTTAGTTCCAGGTTCTGGAGACGGGTCCTTCGCCAAGTAAGTTGTTTAAGTCCCAAAAAATAACCCTAGCTAAAGGCAGTTCGTAGAGGGATACAAGTCTTGACAATCCGCGAATAATGAAAAGTTCCTATGGATTTCTTCCAGTGTCTAGAGTTATTGAAGCAGCAAATTAACAACTAACAAGGGAGACATTAAAACGGACTTGAGAAGGGGACACAAGTAGAGACTTGGGTCTGAGGTAAGAGGGGGTTGCACTCCAATGCTCTGGAGCGACTTCTTGGAATCAGGTAAGCAATACCATTTTCCTCAAAGTACCTCAAGTTAGAGGAAAAGTTTTGTGCTGGATGCTCTGCAATGTTGCAGCTCTGGACCTGACCTCTGGATTCCTTGGTCTGGTGACTGAAGGCAGGACAATGGACAGGATTTCTCAGCAGGAGTCTCGAGGGAGTGGTCATGGGCATGACTTTCAGCACATTCTTGGTTTTGGCGCCTTTTCTGCAGCACCAACAAAGGACACGGATTGCCCTGTCAATCTTCTTTGCTTCCTGCAGTCCCACCCACTGGTGAGAGGATCTGGGAGGGTTGGATCAGATCTCTGGAGGGTCCAGCAAAGATTTGTACAGATTTGACCTTTCCACGACGATGCACTCAAAATGGGCAGCAGGTCTCCTGGTATTGGAGTTCCGCAGCTCTGAAAAGTTCCTAGGACCTCGGGAGATGGGTTGTTTCAAAGTTAGTCTTGGGACTGGTTGTTCCCACCAGCCAAAGGGACGAAATCATCCTCTTCGGAGCTGCTCTGTCGCAAAGAAAACCGGGTCGGACAGCAGTGGTCGCTTCACATGTTGCAAAGGGTCTGCAGGTGTCTCTGGTCAACTTCTTCTTTGGTTACTTCTGTTTCCAATGGTTGACTTGCTATTCACTCCAGAAGCCTCACCTTTTATACAGTTCCAGCACACGCTCATTTTGCAATGTCTCTCGGCATTTTACAGAAAGGGGCGTTTGGCTGTCCAATCGCGACAGCCAGACCCCCTGTGGGAGCTGCACCTATTCAGGCACTCTGGCAGACACAGGACGGGGGGGTTTGGGAGGCGAGGGGGAAATCGCCTCCCCATACTTCCTGCCTGCCCAGGCCGTCTGGAGCCTAGGCAGGGATACATACGGATTCCCGCTAAAGGCAACAAAAACACACACACACACCTCCCTCTCACAGAATGGTGAAACAACCACCATGCTAGTCATGGAGAAAAAAGAAGGGAGGCCCCAAGTTGGTGCTTGGGTGCCCCTATTGTGCATTACCGAGGCTATGGACATAGAGCCTGCGGTACAAAAAAAAAACACAATAGTTCATAGAACACGTCCACTGCCACCAGCCATAACTAGGTGACTGTCTATGTGACTAAAAAGTCACAGGATCCGAGAGAAGAGGGATACTAGGTATCCCTTTGGCACTCCACTAAAGGTGGTGTGTGCCAATCTCTCAGACTATAGAGTTTTGCTGGAGAAAAGAACTGTAGTTACTTGAGGATACAGAAAAAGAATCTTAAAAGGAGGGCCCCCAGCAACACTGCCCATAAGTAGCTCTGTGCTGCAGTAGTAAAACACAGAAGCCTTTAAGAGTTATGGAGCAGACAGACTCCATAGTACAGGTAGAATGCAAAGAACCGAATTCCAAAAGACACAGCCCAAAAGAATGAATGAGTGGAAAAAGGCTCCACTCATTCAGGATTGACGGAAAAAGGTCCAGAAGTCCAGCAAAAATTGCTGGGGGTCTCACTAGGAGAGGGGACGAAGCACACAAATGATAAATCTCCTTAGCAATCGTCGTGGAAAGGCCAAATTCATCCAAGTCTTTGCTGAGCTCTCAAGAACCCTCCAGAGACACAATCCAACTCGTACAAGTCCTCTCACCTTAGGGCAGGACTGCAGGAACCGAAGACGATTGACTAGGCCAATCAAGTCCTTTGTTGATACTGCAGAAAAGGCACCAAAACTGCACAGTGACCAGAGAAATTGATGAAAGCCATGCCAGTGGTCCTCCCTCAAGACTGCTGCTGAGAGATCCCGGCCATTGTCCTGCCTTTCGTCACCAGACCAAGGAATCCGGAGGTTGGGTCCAGAGCTGCCACATCAAGGACAATCCAGTCACAAACATTTCTTCAAACCAAAAGGTACTGTGGGGAAAAGGCAGTGCTTAGCTTAATCCGAAAAGTCGCTCCAGAGTGTTGGAGTGTACGTAGAGGTGTCCAGGGCAACCGCCTTTATCCTCCGACCCAAGCTGCTGCTTGTGTTCCTTTAGCGAGTCCATTAACAGGGCCTCCAACGTTGGTTGTATCTTCTTGCATCTTTGATCTTAGAGACTAGAAAATATCCTCAGGAGTTTTCACTGTTCTGCTGCTTTAAAAGACCTTGCGCCCCTCTGAACTGCCTTTTAGCTAGGGTTGTGTTTTGGACTTTAAAAACTTTGCTGGGTGAAGAAACTGCCTCTCGAACCGTAAACTCTGCTAGTGTTACACTAACCAACTGTTTTCCTTACTAAAAATAACTATCTTGTATGGTTTTGCTAACTTAATTCAATTACCGTATTACTTTGTGGGTGAGCGTTATTACAGATATAGGGTAGAACTGTCAAACTTCTGTAACAATTGTAACCGTTCACTACCAAGTAAGCAGTGGCCTTTGAAAAGTATCTAAGAGTATTCCTGTGTGTTTTGGGTAATTGTGTAAAGTATTTAAAAGTGATCTTTTAGTAAATATAATAAATCTACATTTTATATACATTTAGGTTTAAGTGTTACTTTGAGTTACATTACTACCTAGGTTCAGTGTACTTACCTACAGCTGTCATCTTCCTCTTATGATAAGTATGACTGCTCTGGCACTATACCAAGGTTCCAGAGTAGTACACACTGATACTAAGAGTTGGGAATCTACAAACCATTGGGATAGTTTTGTAAAGTCTACTTCACAGTGGACTTTGGGAAAACTACCATAACAACATCATCACAGCTTTCCAATTGGCCCTAGACGTCCATGAAACTAAAACCAGTTCTCATCTGATAAGAGCGACTGGTAAGCCCAAAATACATCTCCATAATGCTCCTTCAGTTTTATATCACCATCTTTTATCCATATTAATAATTTCTGCACCATATAGCAACATGGGGACCACTTTTTGTTAATTCAGCATTGGAGCCATGGAAAACCTTCCATATTTTTTATCTATTTAAATCATTTGTGCCAATAAAGCTAACAATTTTTGACGACACTTCTATGGACAGGAATAGAGGTTCAAGTTCCAGAAAGAAGGAATCCTAAATATTTGATTTCCCCAATTAATTGCAGTTCATTATCAGTCAGTCTCACAAATGGGGACTTCTGTCTTTCTTCTGGTACCACCAATTTGCCTAATTTTCGATTTGTTTGCATTCATCTCCATAGCATTCCATTTACTGTGACGGCTGCTAGTGATCGAGTAAAACCAACTGGTGTAAAATCAAATAGAACAAGATCATCAGCAAACAGTTTCCAGTGGAGAGTTTCTCCTAGCTCAGGGGCTTGGAAGGGGGGGGGGCGGAGGGGGGATAGGCTCTTACATTAAGGGTGTCTGCTATGTCAGCCATGTATAAAGTAATTAAAAACGGGGCTAGGGCACATCCTTGTCACAGTCCATTTGAAGTGGGAATTTTGGAGGAGCGATGTACCTTTGTGAGCCTCAAGATGTATAATGGTAGGCCCCAGGTTTCGAGCTTCTGCCACAACTTCTCCCCATTTACCTTATCGAAGGAGACTGTTCGATCAATAAAGGCAGCATAAAGGTGAACTTTTCTTGTCCACGCATCCTGACAATGTTTAAATGACGGCCATTCAGTGAGGTACCAAGCTTTATACGAAAACCAAATTGCATTTTGTCAATTCTTTTCTCACTGAAGGCCCAATTTCCTACATTTTGCTGGATAAGTGAGACAAAAATGTTCCTCAATGTCCAAAAGGGCAATGGGACTATAATTAGTAGGTAGGTTTCTACTGCCCTTCTTGAAGATCGGTACGACATACAAAACTTCCAGGATGTTGGAATTCTTCTTTGTCTTAGGACTTCAAGGAATGAAAATATGAAAGATGTTTGGCCTCAAAGACGGTGACGACTTGATAGTCCGGTTCGACAGACCATCCAGGCCAGCGGCTCTAGAAACATTTAGTTTCCTCATTCGTTTGAGTACTATCAAATGTCCAATCTGCCCTGTATATTCTCGCAGGCTCAATTGCTGGAGTACTGGCAATTTTATACAATTGGAAATAAGATACCCCGGTTTCCTCAGATATCACTGTTAGCTGTCAAGTGGCCTGGACTTGGGCGCTCTCATTGAACAGACCCCAGAAGTCTTTAGACTTCCTATTAGCCAAGAGTTTTAGCATAATTTTGCTCTCTTTCAGATTTTAAGAAGTCCCTTTTTCTTACCTGCATAATCACTGGCCTAATCTCTGTGAATCACGCGGAGCAAGCATCTCAGTTCTATTTATGTTTGCCTGCCATTGTTTATCAGAAACATGTATGAGGTTTGGATTTTTTTTTTTTTTTAAAGCTGATTATATGAGGGACACACCCATTCTTGAGTATCTTCATATGGAAAGTTGCATTGCTAGGAGAGCATGTTTTTGATGTTCTGACAGATTCGTATAAAAGTCCATCATGTTTGCATTAAAGACTGTGACCGTTAACAGAGCCCATCTTATACGATTATCGGCCCGATTGATCTGAATGTTAGGTAGCTTCATTTATTTTGCTTCCGGTTTAGCAATGTAGCTCAGAGAATAAAAAATAAAAAAAGAGGATTGCATCGTCACTCAAATCGTCGGGAATTACGGTAAGTTCTGAGCACAAGCGCAGCAGAGATCCTTACACAAATATGTAATCAAGAACAGCTGAAGCAGAGTTTCCATGCCAGGTGTCCTTTGAGGTGGGTGAACTCTTCAAATTTAGGTTTAGACTGGAGATCGCAAGTCTCAAAACGTCCCTTCTCCTGGGAGGCGACAGGTTTATCAATCTTCTCTTATGTGAATATTTGGTAAAGCAATCAACAGGATTTACACGGTTTAAATCGCCCCCAAGTATCAGAGGCGTGGCCCAATTCACAAAACCACTGTTCCAGTGAAGAGTTTAACATGTCTATGAAGGAACAAGTTACTTACCTGCAACAGTTGTTCTCCAGCATGGGTCTAGCATGTATTCACATGCTCAAGAATACTCCCCGTCGTTAGGCTGGGAATCCTCGGTAAAGAAAAAATCTGTTTCATTTCTGAACTGTCTTTCTCCTAACAACCAATAACGGAGCTCTGGGTCATACTGCCCCCAGCCAATGACTGCCCTCTACCTAAGCCCCTCCCCTCTGGCAGCCATCTTCAGATTTGGTAGCACGTAAAGTGGCAGTGGGACCAAGAGAAGAAGCCGCAGAGGGGTAGGCGGGAGGGTTTGCATGCAAATCCATGCCAGACCCATGCTGGAGAACAACAGTTACAGGTAAGTAACTTGTTCCTTCTCCAGCATGTGGTCTGGCATGGATTCACATGCTCATGAATGAAGAATACATGTACACACATGCACAACCACGGGAGGTGGCAAAGGCTCAACATAAGCATCTCTTACCTCCTCACCAGGCTCACCTTCAAGCAAACAGGTTGCGCAACACTGCTTGGCCGACTCTGGACTCCTCCCTGGAATCCCTGTCGAGGCGGTAGAATCTCGTTACGGTGTGCGTTGATCTCCACGTAGCAGCCCTGCAGATGTCCAGCAGGGGCACACCAGACAGTAACACCTTAGTTGCAGCGATCACTCTGGTCGAATGGGCTCTCTGACGGCCAGGCAACGGTTCGGTTTGCCAACCGGTGACAATCGGTGATGCAGCCGGAGAGCCACCTGGAAATGGAAGCCTTGGAGAGGGCCTTCCCTTGGTTCACAGGGCCAAAATTCACAAGAAGTTGTGACGTCTTCCGGAAACACTTGGTGCGGTCCACGTAGAACTTAAGTGCTCTAGCCACATCCAGCGAGTGCAAAGACCTCTCTGGCGGCAACAAAGGCGTCGGAAAAAACACAGGCAACACCAAGGGCTTGTTTAGATGAAAGTCCGACGGCACCTTGGGCATGAAGGAGGGGTGGTCCGCAGCACCACCCTTGTGTCGTGAAATGTCAAATAAGGTGGCTTACAGGACAGGGCCTGAATCTCACCCACTCGTCGTGCAGATGTGATGGACACGAGGAATGAGTCTACCACGATAAGAACTTCAGTGGAACTGTCTGCATATGGAGGGCCCATGAGTCAAGTCAGCACCACATTGAGTTCCCACGCCGGGGCTGGAGCCTTCACCGGCAGAAACAAATGGAACAGACATTTAATAAACTCCTTAACCAGACGGTGTGACCATAATGACGACCATATCAGAGATCTGGTGTAGCGGGAGATAGCCGCCAGATGAACTTTGATGGAAGCATGGGCCAGTCCTGCTTTGGCCAACAACAGCAAATATGGTAGCACCTGCGGAGCAGTGACCCGCACACGATTGATCTTCTGTGCACGGCACCAAACAGTGCACCTTTTCCATTCATGTCCGTAGAATAAGAGTAGATGATGCCCTGGCCTTGGCAAGCACCTCCTTGCAATCCGCTGGAAGGTTGTAACCCCTGAACTCTAATGCTGCAGGAGCCATGCCTTCAAGTTCAGCGATCCCGGGTCATGCTTCAGAATTTCGTCTCCTTCTCTGGATAGAAGATCTGCGACCGCCAGAAGCTTGACTGGAGGGGATGCTGACATGTCGAGAAGGTCCGGGTACCATATTTACCTCGGCCACGCCGGTGCGAAGAGGATTATCCTGCACCAGGACCGTCTGAGTTGATTGACTAGTCGAAGAAGCAACGGCAACAGAGGAAAAGGCATACAGAAACAGGCCATCCCAGGGGAATGAGAATGCGCCCCCCCCCCAATGCTCTCCGGC
The DNA here is from genome assembly GCF_040938575.1 of Ambystoma mexicanum. NCBI lineage: Eukaryota > Metazoa > Chordata > Amphibia > Caudata > Ambystomatidae > Ambystoma > Ambystoma mexicanum. Next base: position 521,890,838 of record NC_090941.1, on the reverse strand, counting down.
TGGGGAAACCTGCTGGCGAACCTCAGACACTTGGTGTTCGTCTCAGCCGCAAATAGATCGAACTGGGGATTGCCCCAGCTGCGAAACAGGAGATCCACTTGGTCCTGCCGAAGTTCCCACATGTGGCAAGAGCGCAACTCCCTGCTGAGCGAGTCGGTGACCATGTTCTTCACTCCTGCCAGATGAAACAGGATGAGGAACATCCCCTGGGCGACGGCCTAGTGCCACAGGTCCTGCATTTCCTTGGAGAGCGGCGGGGGATCTGGTGCCCCCTTGCTTCCTTATGTAAAACATGGTGGTGGCATTGTCCGTGAGGGACAGAAGGATAGACTTGAGGGTCCAAAACACTGCCTGCAACTCCAACACATTGATGTGCAACGTTTTCTCCTCCGGTAACCACTGGCCTCTTGTGTGAAGACTTCCGGTGGGAGCTCCCCATACGTCGAGGGTGGCGTCCGTTGTGACCGTCTCCTGGTGAGGTGGGGTCTGGAAATCTGTGCCTACGGACAGATGTGCGTGAACTCTGCACCACAGTATCGCTCGACGGAAACTCTAGTCGAGTATGATCTTGTCCTCGAAGCTTCCCGACACTTGTATCCAATGGGCGTCGAGGAACTCCTGTAGTGGACGCATCCGTAGCCTGCACAGCCAAAGGAGGTATATGCATGATGACATCATGCCGAGCAGAGACTTGATGGACCTCACCCTTGCGATCTTCAGTGCCAACAGCCGTTGTACCTTTCCCAAGATAGCCGCTATCCTCTCCTCCGACGGAGACGCCAGGCATGACACCGAGTTGAGTCGGTGTTAGGGAGAATTCTCTCTTTAGGCTGAAGTTCCTAACCTAGTGAGTCCCCCAGCAGCTTTGCTGGATTTCTGGAGTTTGTTGTTTTCTCCTGCCAAGAGTGACTCTCTCTCCCACTCTTGGACATGATTTATGATGTCCCTTTGACTGTTAATGTGTTTTATGGGCTATGGGGTCCTTTACTCCATAGGGTCTCATGTGTTTTTACTATGTGTTACACAGCACCCTCCGTGCAGTGACACAGGGGTGTCATAGTGACACCCCACCATAGACTCCATACCGCGGGACTGACTACTGTCTCTCAGGGCATGTAAAGTCACCATTGGCTTTACTAGTCCCAAATTATTAACAGAAACCGGTACAAACCATCATATTGTGGTCGTACTGGTCGGGGCAAATCGATTGCCCCGGGATCTGTTAGTCGAGGGGGCACGTCTCCGTCCCACCTGATCGAGTTTTGGCTGGTGGGAGTGGATACTACTTTTTTATATTCGACCGCAAATATATCCCTATGGGACTTTCCCATTGTTCGAGGCTACCAACTTTAATTATTTAATTCTCATAGCCTCGAACATTCCGCCGGTTTAATTAATATTAATTCGTCGGTTGGTATTTTTTGCCAGGACTCGATTCTAAAATGGCGTTTGTGTTCTCTTCTGTGACTCCAACCCAAGTCGAGCCCTTTGTTCCACTTTTGGCGGGCTTCTCCACAGAAGCCTCCAAAAGTGGTGCCACTCTGTCTGGGTACCACAGGGGGTGTGGGAGGGGGTTTAAGCACCCTGGACTGAGTTACCTTGGTAACTCAAGTCGCACCCTTGTGTGATTGGCCCAAGTGGTGAGCCGGCCGGCTCACCACTTAGCATGTTTGATAAACAGCTAGGCTGAGTGAATGGGGGTGTGCTGCATAAAAGCAGGGCTTTGGGGACTGGAACTTCAGAAGTCGCCACAGGACCTGAGAATCCGACGAGGGAGAAGCTGAGCCGACCTACCACGACGACACCACCGGTGGAGCCCTGCGGAAACGACTCCCCACTTCCCGACGACAGAGAAGATCTCCCGGCTGGAGAGGCTTCTTCCCCTGACTGGTGGGAACAACCAGTTTACCTTCTTTTCCTCGCATCCCAGGACGTCTTGTGGTCAAATTGCCCGTGCCAAGCACCGCGGCAACCGGATAGCCACTTACCACTGGACCGCGAATAAAAGGACCGCTCCTTTTACCCGAGAACTCCACGGCTGGTTTCTTCCCTGGCAGTGCAACAGACTCCCGTCTTCCTCCCCGACGAGATCCTCTCTTCCCCCAGACGAAGCACCGACTTGCATCCGCTGCCAGGAACAACTGCCCCCGCTGGAGTATTCACACCACTTTAAGGTACCTTGTCCGCCAAGCCTCGCTTTATAAAGATTGCTACAAGGTAATAATAATCCCTTAACCTTCTGGACTGGCCGCCTTGACCATCTAACTGGTCCCTTTCTTTGGTCCAACTCTTTTTGAACCTTTTCAAGACTTTTGTGCACTTCAACCGTGTGACCTTGGACACATTTCGTTCTGATCCTCTTAAAGTGGATCCGGTCTTCTGAACTCTAACTTCACGGTTTTACTTTACCTTCCTCTCTTGTTGTGTTCTTGTGAAAGTGCTGGGATCTGTTTCAAATTATACTCTGCTTTTCTCTCCCTTTTTAAAACAAATTATTAGAGTGCCATCTGCGTTAAGTGCTCACCGCTGTCTGAAAATAAGTGGGGCTTTACTTAAGAATTGTCTAATATTCTTTTAAGGGAGTGTATATCTTTTAGTGACCGTGTTTTTGAACTGCTTAACATTAGTGCCTGTGTGTTTTACCAGATGTGGTTTTAAATAAATAATTATATCTCTTTTACACCAAGCTCTGGTCAGTGTTTACTTGTTCTTCTGTGTTCTTTTGACCTATTGTGAATACTCTGTTTACTGCCTAACTCTTCTTGAGGGAAGTCTGACTGCTCAGCCACAGCTACCAAGTGAATCTGTGTGGTACAGACTGCTACCAAGTGGGTTTACTGCCAAACGCCTGTAGTCTTAAATCTTTTGCAGTGGTCCCAGAGGGAACTTCACAGGTTTCTGCCTAACAGTCGGGATCCCAGAAACAGAGCGTCCTGCGATGGAATCAAGCAGGACTTTGCATAGTTTACCGAGAATCCCAGATCCGTCAGTAGGCGCACGGTCTTCGCCGTGTGGTCGACAGCGATCTCTTTCGAGCTTGCCCGATTGAGCCAGTCGTCCAGATCAGGGTAGACGTGAATCCCCCGTAGTTGCAGCTGCGCCGCCACTGGCACCAAGTACTTGGTGAAGACCATTTGCGCCGACTTCAACCCCAAGGGAAGGGTCTTGAATTTGTAATGCTTCACTTGCACTACGAAACGCAGGAACTTGCTGTGCCCCTTGTGAATGGGGATGTGGAAGTATGCATCCTCCAAGTCCAGCGACAACAGGAAGTCCCCCTCTTCAAGCTGTCCGAACATGTGCTGAAGAGTAACCATCCGGAATCTTTGGGACTTGATATATTTGTTTAGTCGACGAAGGTCGAGAATGGGCCTCCAGCACCCGGTGTTCTTTCTGACAAGAAAGTCCCTTGAGTACACACTCCTGAGCCCCGGAGCCTCTTTGGGACGAGCTCTATCGCGCCATTCCTTAGCATGGCCCGCACCTCCAGCAACAGCTGAGGAACGTGGTTTTCCTGCCGGGCCACTGGTGGTATTCGGGGACACTGCAGTTGAAATTCCAGGTTGTGTCCATGGACGAGAGCGTCCAGCACCCAACGGTTGGTGGAGATGGTCTTCCACACGCAGACGAAGTTCACCAGCCGGCATCACACTGGGGTGCACGGGTGGGGGCACGATGCCAAGGCCTGGTCAATCCTGCTTGGACGTTGAAGGGCTGGCTTGGGGAGCCTGGTGACGACATCCTCCTCCAAAGGCCTTGGAGCGGCCCTGTTGGTCTCCTGGGCCGAAGAGCAGGAGGGTTGGCGGTAAGTAGAGGAACCCCCGCTGAACTCCTTTGAAGATCTTTGGGACTTGCTGCCAGAGGTCCGAAAGGACAGCTTCTGTTGCTGAAGAGTGGCCAAAGCATGTGCCATCCCTGTGTCCGTCTTTATGGCTTGGAGAGACTCAACCACAGCCTTCCCGAACAAACTCTCCCTGACGAAGGGCATGCCCAGTACCCTCGACTGAACGTCCTGTCGAAAGTTGGTGGCCTGCTATCCTATCTACATTCATAGCTCATTGATTCATTTCAATGCAGCATCAGCAGCCAGTTCTCCTCTCCCTGGTCCCCCCCCAACCATCCCAGATCCTAGCAACAGCAGGATCCATCACCAATTTCACCAGTACCAACAACGGTTTCCTTCTATTCAATTCAGTTCACGAGACGACATCAGTAAGGTACCTCAAACTACCTGTTGTTCTACCAACTCCGTCCTGATAACAGTTTGGTCCCTTCAGACAACTGGGCCTATTACAGTATCTTCTGTTGGCTATTTGTATTCCGAACCAGAAACACCAACTGTGTAATGTGTCAACAATTGCGTACAACTATCAATGAGTAGTACATGAAATTGCACAAATAACTCTGTGACCGGGGCAAAGGGTGGCATGGATCTGGCGGGTGTACCCTCCTCTTCTTGGCCGAGGGATCCCCCCCCGTGGCCTGGGGGGGCGGGGGGGCAAGGGGGGGAAGTCAGCATTCGCTGGGGCCGCCGGCGCAATAGGCATCCTTGTCTGGATTGCCGAGACCAGTGTATGCAGTGCCGAAAGGATGTCCACTGAGAGGTCTCTAGGAGGTACCTGAGGTGGTGGTGGCAGCTGAGGTGCAGGCGGAATAGGCCGCCGGGGCACCGGCTGGGTGCCCAGACCATCGTCGACTTGCTGCTCTTCCTCCACGGTGTCCTCGCCATCAGCACCTTAGTCGTCGCGCTCGTCGTGGGGCCTGCTTCCTACATTTCCCTCCTCCTGGATGGTATCCGTACCCTGGAGGGCCACCGCACCCCCCACCCCCCTTCTTTGCTTCCAGCGGTGAAGGTCCCGGGGAGATGATAGGCATCATCTCCGGGGTTTTCTCTATGGGCCGGAACGCAACTTCCCTCCTGGGACGAAGGGACACCCTGGTCTTAGGGGTTGCGTCCTGTGGGCCCGCCTCGGCGGCCTTGGCCAGAGACACTGCCACCCCCTTGATAGAAGGCTGGGCCTTTGCCGGGTGCACCTGGGCCTTCACCGTCAGGGCTAGAGCCTTCTGCTGCTTGGCCTTCTCCTTAGGGGGATGGTCCGAGCCCCAATCCCCTTTGGTCTTCTCCGGTAGGACGGACTTGGGCCTCTCCTTGAGAACACTATAGCCATCAATTAACAGGGTTTGACGGGGCCAGATTTCTTGGAAAATTATGTTGGGCGTACATGGAACTAAGTATTAATATTGATTCCCTAATAAATGGGAGAAACCCCTGGTGTTCCATGAGAGAACAGTGATTTCATTTACCCTAGAGATATGATAGGTTATTTATAATGCGCTTAATACCCAGAGGTTTCCAAGCACGGACCCGGGGATCGAACCTGTGTTGCTCCGTGTCGTCTTGCTTCTTAGCAATTTCTGGTGTCGGGTAACTCATTCTCATTAACCATTCTCACTGGCCATTGTTTAGTTTTTAATGTTCCTAAAAGCCAAGACCAATTCCTTGGGCTGTTTTCAGTTTTCCCCAGAACCATGACCGTATGTGTGTCAACAACTTGATTTCGCTATTGGACCGGAAATGGGGCCCTTCGGATCTCTGCTATTAGTGGACCAAACGCCCCCTCCCCGATATGGTAGGTTTTTCTTTTGATCACCATTATGTAATAACCCATGATAGAGGGACATTTTTAATTCCTATCCCAAAGAGGAATTTTTCAACTTCCTGTAAAATTAGGTTGTATATTATAGTCAAGTGTAGGTGGATAAGCACCAAATCAGTAATTCAATCATCTAGGAACTCTACCAGATCAATATCATGTGAATCCACCAATCTCAGTACAGGTATGTTATACAAATATTTGGTATCCGGTCATTGCATCGAATCCATACCATCGACAGACCATACCATTGAAAAAAATGCATCGAAAAAACCACTGAATGCATTTTTTCAATGGTAAAGAACTTAGTTCGGTAAAAATGTGTTTTAATGGTTTAAAAAGGGGGGGGTTGGTGACTTTGGACCAGACCCATTTTTGGGAATGGTTTGTTCTTTTTCTATTTCCTGCTCCAGGAGCTGGGCGTTTTCTTCACCAGAGTCAAGTATCAATTCCAGTACCTGTGGTTCGGGCACCTCCATAAAAGTAGTCTGACAGTTCTTTTCCTGGAATCGGTATGGAGTGTTTCTTGATTGCGAGTTTGGTTCCACTTCTGTAGTTTTCAATTTTTATGATACTTTTAAATATTTGCACAGAACGCCCTCACACATTTTTTTTCCTGCTTTTCCACACTACTCTCCATTACCCTATCTATGTCATGACTCTTTTGCATATGTTGGGAATTACTTGTGCCAGGCAGGGTGCTATCCTAATCAGTTGCCTCTAATTAACGAGGTAGTCCGTAGTAACTACCTGTAGCCATTCCAGCATAAGCCTGAGTCAATTCCTTTTTCCACATTGTTTTTCTTTTTATTAATCCAATTTTGATAAGTGCTAGCCAACAATGTTTCCGAGGCAGTCTTATCAGTTTCCACTTGGGATTGCGTGTGTGCTACTGGCCCCAAAGTCCTCTTTGCACATTTATTGGGTTGGCCGATTTGGAGGGCATACTAACTTTGTGTCTCCAATTTGAACAGCGGTTTCCCCATGGTTTAATTTGTCATAATCAGGGGGAATAGTAGGACCGATAATGTCCTGCTGACCCTCAGTTTGTAATGGCTGACTCCATTGATGTCAGCTTATTAAAGATATTCAAAAGTAGGTTCATATTTCCTTGAACGCCTTTAGTCACTATTGAGGCCACTTGCAGAGGTCGTTCAACAGAGGCCATATTTGACTTAGTGAAATGATCAGTTATTCGCTTTAGGTTCTTAGGATTTATCCACTTCCTCATAGCTATTCACATTTGTACCAGCTGAATCATTGCAATTTACTTTGTTTTGTGGAGAGTTCGTTTCTGGAGTAAGCCCTAGCAAGTCTTATTTCATTTTCGTGGAGATTTTACCTCTTTTGGATTTTCTCCCTTTTTGCTTATGTGGGGATACGCAGTCCTGGGAGCGGTAGTTCCCCAAAAGTAGTTGGTGGTCAAGTTGGTGGTCCTCATCGTTATTATTTTGCATAGCACACTAGGGGAATCCAGGAATGACGACGTAATCGCATCAGAAGTCTCAGGCGAATGGGTGGGCTGATTACAGGGGCAACCACATCCACCTTATTCACATGGTATAGGATTTCCTCCAAAATGTTGGCTTGCACCTTTTGTTCTGCTCCCAGCTCCCCTCAATTTTGAAATATGATTGTGGAACCATTCGATAGGAGCTGTAATGGGAGAGCCACCAGAAATTTACTAGGACTTTCAGGATGTTTTCGATGAGATTGAAGTGAGGATGGGGATAGGGGCTCCTGTCGCGAAGGTCTTTAACTGCAAGATGGATTCTTTCTAGCCAGATTCATACCCAGACGAAGAGCTTTAAAGGAAATTCTTCAAGAAAAAATAGCAAAGGGGATTATCATTCTACTTCCCCAGCTGCTTCACCATTGGTCTTTGTCCTGAAAAAAGACTTAACTGTGGGCTTGTATAGATTGCAGGGCAGTAAAATAGAGGATTGAATAAAAAATAAAAGATCAATACCCTTCGCATCTCACCTCTGTTTTGTTCAGATCCAGGGAGTGACCACCTTTAATAAGCTGGAGCTCCGCTGAGACCATCATCTGTTGTGAGTAAAAGCATGTGATGAATGGAAGATGGCCTTCAGACCAAATTTGCTCTCAATGAATATCAAGTAATTTCCTCAGCAGCTACTGATTGTTATTGATTACATTCTTCCAAGATCTGTTTTTGTTTATGCACAATTCTACTCCACCTTGGAAGTGACATGCTATTGATGGGGTTTAGTCCCATTACTCGCCAAATTAGTTTCCCATTGGGTGTCTTAACAAAGAATGAATGTGGTCCTAATAAAACATCTTAGAATGTTAAGAATAAGAGTTTGCTTTAACAATTAAACCAAGAGAAGCGCATTACCCAGAAAGCAATCCAAATTCAGTTCAACTTTAGTAGGCTAGGAGGCCAGTCTCTGCATTCAAGGGTTTACAGCCATCTTTTTTTTGGCGAAAAAAAGAAAATAGACAACCAATTCCAAAGCGCGTCAATCTTCCAGTTAGCGTCCAGTATTTCTGTTACATCTATGTAGGTACAAGCTAAATGGAGAAGGGGTAGGTAACGGCACAAACTAAACTACAGCTATTTCAAACTGCCCTGTAGAACTGCCTGACAACAAATAAGCAGCCTAATCAATGTACGGTTCTAAATGAGAACCAGGCTCCCACACTGGACAATGTACATTGCATAATTTCTTACACAATCACTTGCAAATAATGTACGATCACAGGGGAAACACCTGCATAAAATATGGTGATTTTTTAATCTTTCTTGTACCAATCAGGTTTCAATGTACTATTCTTGATCACAAAATACTCCATGTAAAATATTTTGCAAGTGGCTTCCAAACAAATGAACAAAATGTGCTTGAAAGGTTTGTATATTTTTCAATATTGGAGCAAATCAACACAAAATTCCTTCTTACTTTGATTTTCTGTCATCGTGGCCATCTTTGGGAATTCTTTCTTCACGTGTATCCTCTCTCTTGTCTCTGCGATCTTCTTTTGTTTTTTCTTTTTCCCTTTCATCCCATTCCCTTTGGCGTTCTTTTTCCCGCTCTTTTGCCTTTTCTCGCTCCTTCTCTCTTTCTCTCTCCCTTTCACGCTCCTTCTCTCTTTCTCGCTCCTTCTCGCGTTCCTTTTCTCTTTCACGCTCCTTCTCTCTTTCGCGCTCCTTCTCACGCTCCTTTTCTCTTTCGCGTTCCTTCTCACGCTCCTTCTCTCTTTCGCGCTCCTTCTCACGCTCCTTCTCTCTTTCACGCTCCTTCTCACGTTCCTCTCTTTCACGCTCCTTCTCACGTTCCTCTCTTTCACGCTCCTCACGTTCCTCTCTTTCACGCTCCTTCTCACGTTCCTCTCTTTCACGCTCCTTCTCCCTTTCACGCTCTTTTTCCTTTTCACGCTCCTTCTCACGCTCCTTCTCACGCTCCCGCTCCTTCTCACGCTCCTTCTCACGCTCACGCTCCTTCTCACGCTCACGCTCCTTCTCACGCTCCTTCTCACGCTCACGTTCCTCCCTTTCCCGTTCCCTTTCACGCTCTCTTTCTTGCTCTCTTTCCCGTTCTTTGTCCCTTTCTCTCTCTCTTTCACGGACCCGTTCACGCTCAGATTCACGTTCTTTTTCTCTTTCCCGTTCCCGCTCTCGCTCTCTTGTTCTCTCATCTCTCCTATCATCTAGTCGATCTACTCTTCGTTCTTCGCGTCTATCCTCACGCTCCAAATCTTCACTCCTTCCCTGATGTCGTATTGGGGAGCTCGGTCTCTGATCTGTTAAAAGCAAACATTGAGCAGAATTATTCCTAGAGCTTGATTTTATTGCAAACTTATGTAAGAATGTTTTCAATATGTTAGCAGTATTAATATTCTTTTCCGTTGCATTGCTTAAAGCGATATGAACCATTTGAATTAACTATGACACCTGCGCTTTAAGCACTTTCTTTTTCAGATTGTTTGAATGTCCAATAATCAATATGCCATAAATATTAGAGCCTTAGTCAGTAGAAACCTTTAATTAATTAGAAAATAGTCTTAAGTCAAAACAACAGAATATTAAACAACCCCCATCCATTTGTACATATGACTGAAGAGGAAAGACTTGGAATCTTTATGTTGTGAAAAAAATGTCCTTTCAGGCGATTCACAGTGATACTCCATTAGGACTATAGATCGACTATTATTGGCAAGAAAGATTCAGACTGCTAGATTGTCACTTTGCCAAACAAGAATATCCTTTTTAAAAAATAAAAAAAAATGTTATGCCATTTCATGTGGCTTTTACGCACTTTAATAATAGCGGCTATTATTCAATTTCAATGGTACTCAATGTATCTACCTCAGAAGGATGGCGTTCTGAATGTGCCGTGAAGAAATTACAAACTGCAGGCTGGCCCAATCTTTTTTGCACAGATTTGGCAATAGAGATGTATGGGAAAATGAATCTACAGCAATGCAAAATAGATTTGATAGTTTAGCCAGAGGACTTTGAGAATCCCTTACATTGACATTTTATTTAAAACTTCACTGGACAGTGTCATATTAATACAAAAGCAAACCCAAATGTGCAGGGCAGCTAATGATACCAGATTGCTGATGGGCATATCCTAAGTTCCAGGAAAACGAGCTTATCACAGGTGATGTAGGAATATTCTCTTGAACTTGTGCAGAGGCAAAATGGACACCAATATTTCAGTAACAAAGAGTTGATAAATGACGCTTTATAGATACAGCACAAAACTCAAAAAATGTTTTTCTCCCATATAGCCTGCTAAAGCACAGGATCCCTTGTGCTGCCAGAGTTTAAACATTGGCCTCAGGTATGTCGAACACACATGATTTTGGGGTGTTGATATTATAGTGCACAAATCTTACACTACTTTCAATAAAAATGATGTATCAGTGACTATGTTGGTTTCTAGTCCCATTTCAGCCAGGTTCTTAGTCACCCCTGTTGGGCAAGATTTGGAGTAGTACCCTTTGGGTGCACTACAATAACCTTGGCCTACTGGCAATAGGAACCCAACCTTTGGTATAAGTCTGTACTACACAGGTTGGTAGTGTGACTGGGCAGCCAGGCCTATCTCAAAAGGGGTCAATGTGAGCAGTAGTGGAGTTACACAGATATTCACAATGACAAGTATGCAAATGACAATGCATTACTTACCGTAAAAGCATTTATGATGGTTGTATCTGCTTAGATTCACATGCTGTGCATAGTCCGACATCCAGTGGTCACTGCGGAGCATTGCATTTTGTTTTTCGTAGTCGAAAAGGGGACGTCGACAAGTAACACTATCCCTGTAGTGACGTGCAGTGTACCCACAATCCCTCACGAGTCGAGGTCCCTCTGTATTTTTTCTGCCCTGAGGGAGCCTATTAGACGTGAGTGCGTACAGAAAAGAGAGATATAGAAGAAAGTCTATGTTCCTTCCATCCGAGCGGGGAGGAAGGGTATGCACATGTGAATCTAAGCAGATATAACCATCAGAAATGCTTTTACGGTAAGTAATGCATTGTCTTCTGATGCTTGCTAATCTGCTTAGAATCACATGCTGTGCATGGACTAGCGAGCAGTACCCGGAGTTGGAGGTGGGTTGTGAGAAGGAACAGTAGAAAAAAGATGTCTTAATACTGCTTGTCCCACCTGGGAATCAGATCTAGAGTGGGCATCTAGACAGTAGTGTTTTGTAAAGGTGTGAACAGAACTCCAGGTTGTCGCTTTGCAAATGGACTCAAGCGGGACATTTGCAATGAAAGCTATGGAAGCCCCGGTGCCTCGAGTGGAGTGTGCTCTTGGCTTGAAGGGTAGTTCTCTCTTGGCAAGAGTGTAACAGAGAGTGATGCATTGTACAATCCATCTAGAAATAGTGGATTTTGAAACTGCATCTCCTTCTCTTTCTGCTGCCACCGAGACAAAGAACTGATTAGTCTTTCTCAATGGTCTAGTTCTTTCCATATAAAACATCACGGCTCTGCGAACATCCAGTATATGCAGGCTCTTCTCACCCAAGTTTGAAGGATTTTGAAAGAACGTTGGTAGTTCTATAGAATGGTTGACATGGAATTTAGAGATACATTTTGGTGCAAACCTAGGATGTGTGCGCAGAACCACCTTATCTTTGTGAACTCTTACAAAGGGGTCTAGTACAGAGAACGCTTGTAGTTCACTTACTCTCCTAATGGAGTGGATAGCTATTAGAAAAGCAGTCTTAAGAGTGAGGTCTTTAAGTGTTGCTTTGTGCATGGGTTCAAAGGGAGACCCCATGAGCCTGGTTAGTACCACATTTAGGTCCCATCCGGGAGCGGGATTAGCTATGGGAGGGTGGATCCTCTTCACTCCTTCCTGAGATCTTCTATGATCTCAGGAGCCAGGCTGCTAAGTTCATGGTCTGAGGGCATGGATGTAGTGTCCTGCCCTTGTCCTGCGACAGCATGTTGCACGGGCAGGGAAGCTTCACTTGAGGAGATGGGGACATATCCATCAAGTGAGCGAACCAAGGCTGTCTGGCCCACATAGGGGCCACCAGTATCATGGTCATTTGTTCCTGGTGCATCTTGTGCACTATCTTGTTGAGAAGGGGAGACGGGAGGAAAACCGTAAACAAATTTCCCTGACCATGGTATCGATGGACCGTTCCCCTTGGATTGGTTCTGGGGGCACCTGGAGGCGTAATCTTGGCATTGGGAGTTCTCCAGAGTTGCGAACAGATCTATTTCTGGGAATCCCCATTCTGTGAAGACGTCGAAGACGATGTCTTTGTGTAACCGTCATTTGTACTCTGAGGGCAGAGGGAAGTCTCTGCTGAGCTCGTCTGCTAGCAGATTGAGTTCCCCTGGTACATGTTGTGACAGTAGGAACATGTGTTTGAGAGCCCACTTCCAGATGTTCTGGGACAGCTTGGACAGTCTTGGAGAGTGAATGTCCCCGTGCTTGTTAAGGTAGTACATGGCTGTGGTCCTGTCCGTGAGGACCATCACTGTCTTCCCTTGCAGGTGTGCCTGGAAGGCTTTCAGTGCCTTGAACACAGCTAGTAGCTCCAGTAAATTTATGTGCTTGGATGCTACGCTCAGAGTCCAAACTCTGAGCAGTCTGATGGGATAGGTGAGCCCCCCATCCTGTGAGGGATGCGTCTGTGGTTAGAGTGGCTTCCACTGCGGGGGTGGCGAATGGTTTCCCTATTACCAGGTTTTCCTTCGACCACCACCGTAGCGAGAGAACCAAGGCCTGCGAGACCACCACTAGATCGTCCCATTGTCCGCTGGCCTGACACTACTGGCTGTTGAGCCACTCTTGCATTGGGCGCAGGTGCGCGTGAGGTACCAAATAAATACAGGACGCCATCATTCCTAGTAAGCACATTGCTTTGCGTACCGTCACCTCTCGACCGGCCACATAGTGAGGGATTTGAAACAGCAGACGAGGCCGTCCTTTGTTCAAATTAGAGACCCTAGGATTTGCTTGATCTGGCTGGGGTCTAAACTGGACTTCTTCTCGTTGATGGAGAAGCCCAGTTGAAACAAAAGGTCTACAGTCTTTTGGGTATTTGAGAAGCTTGTTTCATAAGAATCCCGTTATGAGCCGATCGTCGAGGTAAGGGTATACTGGGATGGACAACCTGCGCAGGTGGGCCTCCGCCACTGCCAGTACCTTCGTGAATACTCTCGGCGCTGACGCTATGCCGAAGGGTAGCACTCTGAACTGGTAGTGTTTGCCCTCTATCATGAACCGGAGGTATTTCCTGTGCGCTGGCAACATTAAAATATGAAAGTATGCATCTTTCATGTCCAGTGTTGTCATGTAATCTCCCTGTGAAAGCAGGGGGATTACCTCCTGTAGAGTCACCATACCAAACTTTTGAGGTTTGACAAATTTGTTTGCTGGGCGCAGATCTAGTACAGGGCGCATGGTTAAGTCCTTTTTGGGTACAAGGAAGTACACTGAATAAATACCTTCCGTTACCTGTGATAGAGGCACGACCTCTATAGCTCCTTTTTCTAGTAGTTGGTCCACTTCTTGAAGAAGGATGGCGAGGTGTTGTGGCGACATGCGTCGTCCCCTTGGGGGTCTGTACGTAGGGGAACTGTTGAATTCTATATAACCACCGCGGGCTATGGTTGATAGTACCCAGCGGTCTGATGATATACCCTCCCTTGCTGGAAGAAAGGATGTTAACCGGCCCCCGACCGGAGATGCATGGGAGGGGACCCGAATCTTTGAGTCATTTGGTGTTGGTGGCTTGGGAACCTCTAGGGGTGGGACCCCAACCTCTTCCCTTGCCACGACGTTGTTCTCTTTGGTTGTATTGTCCACTAGTGCCTTGGTTAGAGGACCAGTTACCTGCAGAGTATTGCTGCTGCTGTTGTTGCTCCTGGCGTTGGCCTCGAAAAAAACGTTTGTTGCCATAACCACGTTTGGTGGGAGGCCTTGAAATTTGGTCTAGGGTTTTGATGGTGTCAAATTCCTTCTTTGCGGTCTCTAGTGCCTCATCCACCTCCTTACCAAAGAGGTTTGCATCTTCTATAGGTTTGTTAATTAGAGATGCTTTCGTTTCAGGTTTAAAGCCTGAATTACGCAGCCATACATGGCGTTTGAGAAGGATTCCATGGACTAGGGAACGGCCAGCTGCTTCTGCAGCATCCAGAGTATTTTTAATGATGCTTTGGTTGACTAAGGTCCCTTCAGTCACCGTGGCTGGAAGCTGAGTATATAGGGGTTCCGGTACCTCCTCAATGTCCTTACGTAGTTTGCACCATTGTGCATCTGCATAACTTGCCAGCAGAGAGGAGTTGTTGGCAATTCTTGCGGAAAAGGCAGCTGAGGCTGTAATCCTTTTTCCCAGGGCATACAATTTTTTACCCTCTTTATCTGGTGGTGCCTCGCAAGTTGACAGCGGGACCCCCTGCTCTCTTCCTAGTATTTGTCGCCACTAAGGAGTCTGGTACAGAGTGGCCCCTGATGTATAACGGGTCCGATGGAGGACTAAATTTCTCTATCCTCGGGTTGACCCCTCTGATCAATGCGGGAGTGGATAGTGAAGGAATACATTCGTCTCTTTACTGAGGCGAGAAGGGGAATGGTTTGGCTGACAGGGGGTTTCTCCTTCATGATCTTTTCTACAAAGTCGATGTCAGGAGAAGTTTCCCCGGTCTCGATCTCGAAATGCGCTGCAACCTTGCGTAGTAGTGCATTAAAGGTAGGTTGATCGTCTATAGGTGACGTATTCCTAATAGGTGAGTCTTTGGGTGGGGGCAGGTTTATGGCGTCAGGGTCTGAAAACGCTGATTGGGACTGCCAGGGCTGTGAAGCACCTTCTTCTGGGTCATATCCGGGTTGTCTTCAAAACCTTCCTCCTCTAGGTTTTGTTCCCCTTCATTGCTTAAGAATTCATCCTCCTCCAGAAAGTGGGGGTCCTCACCAGTGAGGTCATATAAATCTACATCCTGGGGGGGAGGTGGGGGGGGGGGGGGGAGAAATCAAACAGCCTAGGGTACTTGGCCCTGGGATCCTCCTGAGGTCCCTCTCTTGATCTCTTGGGTGTTGGAAGGTTCCAAGTCTCCATAAACCTCTCCATTTTGTCCATACAGAACTGGAGTCTCTCTAGGGTCTCGTGAGGTACCCCAGAGCGGTCAGGGGGGGGAAAAGGGAGGGCCTTCCGTTAGAATACGCTTCGACCTATCCCATAACGTCGAAGAAAGGTTCCCCTCGCCTTCTGAAAAGCCTTCTGGTAGGCTAGGAGTCCCTCTCGACGGAGGGGGCGGTTCCTGCCTTGCTTCTAACCTTTTCGGCGTCTCCCGGGCCTTATGAGCGGTGATCGACGTTTCTTTCGCCGCCCGGCTCTGGCTATTGGTGGAAATAATCCACGCCAGGCTCTCGACAACTAAACTGTCTGTCGAGCCTACCTCCGGCATCGACGTTACAGGCGTCGCTTGCTCTACGCCGACGGGCGCTCTCTGACAGTGCGCGTCGTCTGGCGGTTTAGTGATAGCGCCCTTATCTGGGGTTAGCCCAGTCACTAGTCGCGGTTGCGAGGGGGGCTTAAGACTCTTACGGTCTGAGGAGGCCGCCGGTAGGACCTGCGTCTCCGTTGGCGCTAATGCTCTCCGTCTTCAACGAGGAAGAACCGTGGGTCGTGTGTTTATGGGAGTGTTTTCTGTGTGCGTCCTTGTCGCCGGGGTGTTCATCCCCATAAGCAGGGTGTGAGCCGAGCTTGTCGGGGCCGGGGACAGACGACTAGCAGCGTGAACACTCCTTAGGTCTACGACTTCCGAAACGGACGTCGGGTTGTCACATTCCTCGTCACTTTCAGCAGCGGCGGGTGATGAATCCGACCTAGACATGGCGTAAACTGCCCACCTTTTCACCCTGCGGTCGTTTAAAGTGTTCAGCTTAAGGAGCTGGCAAGCCGCACAGCCGTCTTCCTTGTGGTCGAGGGGCAAGCAACGGTTAGACCGTTTGTGCTCGTCTTTCCAGGTAAACTTGCCTTTGCAACGCGGGCAAAACCTAAAGGGTGTCCTCTCCATAGCTGAGGAACCGATTGCATGTGACAACAACCCCAAAGGAAAGCGAGAGGAAAGGGAAAGGCATTCTCAAAGAGAAACAAATGTCCCACGACCCCACGCTCCCTACTGTATTTGGCCGTCGAGGCCAGGCCACGTGTTTGCCGAACAACCTCCTCCGTCGAAGGCACCGACGTCGGAGATCTTGATCGGCGGTGAACAGCTTCACAGCTACGACGCCGAAGGAGGGATGTAACTAATAATATAAGTTAAGAACGAGCAAAGGTCGAATAAAGTTTTTGCAATGTCTTTCGAGGAGCTCCGCGTAAAGGAGACGATTATCTGGGCAGAAAAAAACAATCTGAGGGACCTCGACGCGTGAGAGATTGTGGGTACACTGCACGTCACTATAGGGATAGTGTTACAGACACACTTTGTCGACGTCTCCTTTTCGACTACGAAAAACAAAATGCAATACTCCGCAGTGACCACTGGATGTCAGACTATGCACAGCATGTGATTCTAAGCAGATTAACAAACATCAGAAAAACTTTTACACACAAGGTTTCTTGATTAAACAATTATTAATTTAACAGTCAATTTGAATAAGCCTTCTTCAGAAGGGGCAAAATAAAAGTAACACAAATACACTCCAAAATACACTCAGTTTCTCTATATCAGCAAATCCCCATTTGGGATGGCACACAGGCACTTCCTACACCCTCGGGTGACTTAAATAGCTACGATACTGTGGACTTTAATATATCACTGTTGCATTTAGAGCAATACTTAGAAGTATGTCAAAGAAAAGGGTTATTTAGAATAAAACAAGGGATCATACAAATATTCTGAAGCAGGTAAATACTTTTGAACCCCCAATGCAGAGCAGGTTAACCCTTTCCTTGAAGCAAGGAAAGTTCTTAGACTGTACAGTACCTTTGGTTAGAAGAAATGGTTCCAGCTGGTTTCTGTTCCTGTGCCTCATTCGTGGGGACAAGAGGAAGGACTTCTGGTGACTGCTGCAACACAACGGGCGGGCGGCGATAGAAAAGGACAAACTTGTATTCAGCTGTACTTTGCGGTTTCAGCACCTCGCGTCTCAGCAAATAGCAACCTCACGCACTCTCGGATACCACTCTAGACTTTCCTCGCATTTGGAGTCCAGCACTCTGTTGAGGTGGCTCCGGCTTGGTCAGTATGCTTACTAGTAGTCCGGAGGATCTTCCAGCAGCTCTGGTCCGACTTAAAAGTGATGCACTCCAATCTGGTGTTCTTCTCCCTGGCACTTCGGTTCCTGCAGCATCAAGGAAGTACAGCCAACTCCGAGAGGATGTCCAGACGAGTTCACTTTGGAGTTGATTGGTCCCACCAACTCAAGGGGAGAAGTCCTCCTTGCAGGGCTTCTCTAGTCGGGACGAATTGGGAGTTTCAGCACAGCAGCAGGGCTTCACCGGGCAAACAACCGACCCAGGAGTTGCAACAGGCGTCTTCTTCAAGTTCTTCTTTGGATTCCTTCGTCCAGTGGTCGACTGCCTTCCAAGACAAAAAACCTCGCCTTTTAGGCAGTTCTCTCCCATTCATTCCAGCCTAGCTGTCGGTCACACAGCAGGGTGGCTGTCCTTGCCGGACAGCCAGCCGGCCAATCACCTTTGGGTGCATTCCTGTAACCAAGGGGATTAAGCACAGGGAGTTTCGGGCACCTCCTTCACTTCCTGCCCCTGGAGCCAGAGGCGGGATTCACTTGCGAGTCCCGCCAAAGGCAAAAACAAAACAAACAAAGGGACCAAACCTGGTTCAACACACAGTAAATCTCAAGAAGGACCTTTCCAACAAGAAACGGTGAAAAAAGAAGACTGGACCACTTTGACATAAATGGCACCGAAGGGTGCTTTTACTGCAGCTGCGAACACAGCCCGCGGTAAAAACTCCCAATGGTAGTTAAAAGTAAACCACTGCCACCAGCCATTAATTGTAGAAAGGGTAACATTAAAATGTTACCTGAGAAACTAGACAAAGGGGATACTAAGTAACCCCTCCAGAACCCTATTGTAAGATAGTGTGTGCTGGGACTAGAAAGTTACAATGTAAGTAAAGTCAATTTCACTACAATGCTCTTGGAAACAGTTCATCCAAGAGAAGGTATTTAAACCATTGGGAAATCTGAAAGACTTCCCTGTGTCACTGCACTGAAGGTGCAATATGTCAGAATGTAAAAAGATTATGCATATGGAGTTTGTCAGACTCCACAACCAAAAGAAACAGTCCAAATGACATTAAAATACATGAGCGAGTCGGAAAAAGGGGGGGGTTTCTCGCTCTTTCCAGGTTAAAAATTTAAAAGCCCTAGAGTCCAGCAAAAGTGCCTGTGGTCTCTAAGTTAGAGAGGAATTACCAGATTTTTGAGAATTCTCCCTAACACTTTGGGTTGTATGAGACAATGAGCATAGGGGGGTTCTGGTGGGCCTGGATGAGCAGGCTCACTATTTCTTTTGGTAAAAATACGGGGGCTCCATGTTGGACAGACATTTATGGGCGATAGCCAAGGTTTTGAATAGGACGCGCTCTTTGATGAGAAGCCAGTGAGCTGCTTTTCTGTACATTTTTCCCAGAAGTACCGGCAAAAAGGACATTACAGTAATCCAACCTCAAACCTATCACCGCCATGGCGATAGTGAGGCAACCGTCAGTGTATAGGAAGGGTTTGGCAGCATTCAATAGTTTGGTAGCGTAGGCTGCTGAGGATGCTATGGAATTGACCTGGCGGGACCAAGAGTGGCATCTAGGTAAACCCCCAAAGTCTTCACTGAGGACGAGATGGGGATCTGGATGTTGTCAATGTTGAAGGCTGCGTATTTGTTATTGAGCTTTTTTAAAACTGCCGGGGGGGGGGGGGGGGGGGCAACCAGCAACATTTCTGTATTGTCACTGTTTAGGCAGACGCAGTTAGTCGCCATTCAGGCATGGATAGTGGAATAGGCTGTGTGGGGGAAGGGTCTGAGTCTTCTACATAGTTGTCGGGGAGAGGGAGGAGGACTTGAATATCGTCAGTGTAATTGGTGTAAGCTATGCCCATGATGTCGAAGAGCGGTCTGGTGACTATATTATAGAGTGTGGGGGATATGAAGGAGCCTTGCATGATCTCTTTGAACTGGAACAGAGGCGTTTCGAGGGTCTGTGGGTTTACAGTAATAGTTGTGGCTGTGGTCAGGTCACGTAGATTGGCAGTGATTTTTTGTTTTTTGTTTAGCGTTTCAATTTTGTTAAGCATTGCATTTTGGATATTGGTACACCAGGCTTCATCTTTAGTGAGAGTCTGAGGGGGTGGCTGGTGTCTCGAGTTCTCTCAATATGGAGAAGATCTCTCTAGTGTAAGACATTGTGTTGGTGATTCTAGAGATGAAGGAGGTGAATTTGGCACAGATAATCGCCAGTTTATATGCTTTGGATTTCTTAGAGAATTCCAATCTTGTGAGGTTTTTTTTTGTCAGGTAGATTGGGCCAATCGTTTTCTGTTACAGAGTTTGAGAAGGTCTGGGTATACCAAGAATTGGCGTGTGTAAATGGTTTTGCTCTGTGTGGCGGGAGAGGAGCAATTGTGTCCACTGCCTTTGCAAGAGTTGAGGCATACAGTTCAGCAAAGACGTTAGGGTCTTTTGAGAGGGGAGGTTTGAGATTGGGGGAGGTCTAGTAAGGGTAGTAGGTGCTCTTGGGTCAGCTTGCGAGAGCTGCTTGCTAGAGCTGGAGGTAGTGGAACGGTCAAAGGTTTGGGTCTTTTAGGGTTGGGGATGGGAGAAGTGGATCACGTGGTCGTCTGAGCAGGGGCAAGGGGTGTTAGAATTGATAGTAATAGGGCAATTAAGGGCTGCAATCCAGTCAAGGGCACAACCTTTGCAATGGGTGGGGTGGTTAATGTGGATCCTGAATCCTAAGGTCTGAAGAGCTTTAGAGATACATATTGCATGTGAATCCTCGGGATCGTTCAGGCCCAGGTTCATGTCACCCATTAAGATAATTCTAGAGGAATGCTTGCTGTGGTCAGTGAGGATATGGAGAAGATTCTCCTGGAAGCTGATCATGGGGACCGGCCGGCGATGGATGACGTGGATGGTGCAAGTGGAAGATGTGGTCAATTTAAGTGAGAGGATGTCACGGTTCCCTTTGACGGAGGTGTTAAATTGCCTGAAGGGTAGGGATTCCTTAGCAAAGAGGGCTACCCACACCCCTCATCTTCCCCTTGGGGCTGTCTTAAAGATAGATTGTATAGCCAGTAGGGATGGGTTAACGAGAGGGCAGGGGCGGAGGCATCTTGGAGCAGGTCTCAGAGATGGCTAATGCATCAAAGTTTTGTGTGGTAAGTAGGTCATTAATGTCTAGGGCATGGGCAGGGAGGGAGCAGACGATGATGAGGGCATAGTTCAATGGAGGATTCTTGGTACAGGATCTTTTCTTATTGACCAATTTGGAGCGAGCAGGAGCATCAGCTAAGGCGGGTGCAGAGGCAGGAATAGCTGAGTTTGCAATGTTGTTAGCACCAATTGCATGCAAAATAATAGGCTGAGTGGTAGTCGTATGGGCATGGGCATTGTAAACATTACTAGCATAGGAGGATGCAGACATGCCAACATTAACAGTGATGGTCAAACTGCTAGAGGAGTTACTGGCTTTCACTGCCCCCAGGCAGGTATCATGGTCAACACAGTTAATAGCTGTAGGTGTCAGTAATGCATACACATTTACATTACAGTTTGCAATAAAAGAGGCATTTCTGATATTGGGGAGCCGAGGCCCAGGGTCATTGCTAGCAAGGTGAGCAGAGTGTGTGTGCATAGAGGCAATATTTGCATAAATTACATTAGCTGGTACAACAATACGATACCCATTGGTAGTGATATTTATAATATTTGCAAATGGCTGCAGGGTGCCATTCATTACTGTCCTGGTGTGGGTGGTGCTAGGGTCTCTGGTGGAGACAGGTCCTGGTTACGAGAGACTTACCCAGAGTCTTTAGCTCACTATCTTTTCACAGACACGTGTTTAGAGAGGCACAGATCCACCCTACTGATGAGGTCCAACCAGACCGAAACACGTGTCTGGGGTTTCTGTTGGTACTCTTGTTCAGAGGAGAATTGCCTCGCATTTCGGTGCTGGACTGCCCCAGGGCAGGACAAAGACTGATATGTTTGGGATATTTCTTCTCTGTGAAAGATAGTGAGCGAAAGACTCTGGGTAAGTCTCTCGTAACCAGGACTAATGTCTGGCAGAGGGACTCCCAGGACCCCCCTTGTTAAATCTGCATATTTAAGTAACTTTGGGTCTCACCCTAAGTTACTAGGGGAATCCAGACGTGGACCCCTTGCTCACTATTCTTAGAGAGGCACAGATCCACCCTACTGATGAGGTCCAACCAGACCGAAACACGTGTCTGGGGTTTCTGTTGGTACTCTTGTTCAGAGGAGAATTGCCTCGCATTTCGGTGCTGGACTGCCCCAGGGCAGGACAAAGACTGATATGTTTGGGATATTTCTTCTCTGTGAAAGATAGTGAGCTAAAGACTCTGGGCAAGTCTCTCGTAACCAGGACTAATGTCTGGCAGAGGGACTCCCAGGACCCCCCTTGTTAAATCTGCATATTTAAGTAACTTTGGGTCTCACCCTAAGTTACTAGGGGAATCCAGACGTGGACCCCTTGCTCACTATTCTTAGAGAGGCACAGATCCACCCTACTGATGAGGTCCAACCAGACCGAAACACGTGTCTGGGGTTTCTGTTGGTACTCTTGTTCAGAGGAGAATTGCCTCGCATTTCGGTGCTGGACTGCCCCAGGGCAGGACAAAGACTGATATGTTTGGGATATTTCTTCTCTGTGAAAGATAGTGAGCTAAAGACTCTGGGTAAGTCTCTCGTAACCAGGACTAATGTCTGGCAGAGGGACTCCCAGGACCCCCCTTGTTAAATCTGCATATTTAAGTAACTTTGGGTCTCACCCTAAGTTACTAGGGGAATCCAGACGTGGACCCCTTGCTCACTATTCTTAGAGAGGCACAGATCCACCCTACTGATGAGGTCCAACCAGACCGAAACACGTGTCTGGGGTTTCTGTTGGTACTCTTGTTCAGAGGAGAATTGCCTCGCATTTCGGTGCTGGACTGCCCCAGGGCAGGACAAAGACTGATATGTTTGGGATATTTCTTCTCTGTGAAAGATAGTGAGCGAAAGACTCTGGGTAAGTCTCTCGTAACCAGGACTAATGTCTGGCAGAGGGACTCCCAGGACCCCCCTTGTTAAATCTGCATATTTAAGTAACTTTGGGTCTCACCCTAAGTTACTAGGGGAATCCAGACGTGGACCCCTTGCTCACTATTCTTAGAGAGGCACAGATCCACCCTACTGATGAGGTCCAACCAGACCGAAACACGTGTCTGGGGTTTCTGTTGGTACTCTTGTTCAGAGGAGAATTGCCTCGCATTTCGGTGCTGGACTGCCCCAGGGCAGGACAAAGACTGATATGTTTGGGATATTTCTTCTCTGTGAAAGATAGTGAGCTAAAGACTCTGGGCAAGTCTCTCGTAACCAGGACTAATGTATGGCAGAGGGACTCCCAGGACCCCCCTTGTTAAATCTGCATATTTAAGTAACTTTGGGTCTCACCCTAAGTTACTAGGGGAATCCAGACGTGGACCCCTTGCTCACTATTCTTAGAGAGGCACAGATCCACCCTACTGATGAGGTCCAACCAGACCGAAACACGTGTCTGGGGTTTCTGTTGGTACTCTTGTTCAGAGGAGAATTGCCTCGCATTTCGGTGCTGGACTGCCCCAGGGCAGGACAAAGACTGATATGTTTGGGATATTTCTTCTCTGTGAAAGATAGTGAGCTAAAGACTCTGGGTAAGTCTCTCGTAACCAGGACTAATGTCTGGCAGAGGGACTCCCAGGACCCCCCTTGTTAAATCTGCATATTTAAGTAACTTTGGGTCTCACCCTAAGTTACTAGGGGAATCCAGACGTGGACCCCTTGCTCACTATTCTTAGAGAGGCACAGATCCACCCTACTGATGAGGTCCAACCAGACCGAAACACGTGTCTGGGGTTTCTGTTGGTACTCTTGTTCAGAGGAGAATTGCCTCGCATTTCGGTGCTGGACTGCCCCAGGGCAGGACAAAGACTGATATGTTTGGGATATTTCTTCTCTGTGAAAGATAGTGAGCTAAAGACTCTGGGTAAGTCTCTCGTAACCAGGACTAATGTCTGGCAGAGGGACTCCCAGGACCCCCCTTGTTAAATCTGCACTCCCCCCATTGGCCAATATCCAGGCCATACAAGCCGAAATGGTTTGGAAAACACATCATGGCATGGAAATTGGCCAATGAGGGGGAGCTGTGTACTCCCAGAGGGCTGCCAGTGCGGTACTACCAAGTTGAGAAGGCAGGGCTCTCAGCGCAGTGTTCCCTTATCATGTGGAGTGCTGTGTTGAAAGTCGTGGGTTAGGCAGAATTCTCATAAATGTGCCAATTCCTCTCCACCTTAGAGACCCCCAGCTCTTTTGCTGAACTTTGGGACTTTGAACTTTTTATTTCTATTTGTTTTCTGTGTTTGTTTCTTTGATTATGGAGTTTTAGATAACTCCATAGGCATCTTTTCATGTGTGTTACACAGCACCCTCTGTGTAGTGTCACAGGGATGTCTTTTTTACACTTCCCACAGGTTTAAATACTCAGGGTTTTGAAACTCAGGTAGCAGTCAAATGCTACCCTTTCCTATCGAAATGGCAGGTGGCAGTGGTTTTACAACAAACTACCATGATTTTTCCAGACCACGATCACCGGTAGCTAAAAATCACAGGAGCCATGTTTTTCAAGATGGAGCCTTAAGCCCCTTTGTTTAAACGGGCCCAGTCGTCTTTTTTCACCCTTTCTTTTTGGAAAGGTCCTTCTAGTGTTTCTCTCTGCGCGCCAAACCAGGTTGTGCCTTTGGCGGGCTTCAGGACTGAAAACCGCTCTGGCGTCAGTGTCTGGGGTGGGCAGGAAGTGAGGTAGGTGCCCGAAACTCCCTGTGCTTAGTCTCCTAGGAGATCCAAATGCACTCTGCCGTGATTAACTGGCTGACTGTCCGGCAAGGACAGCTGCCCTGCTGGGCGAGTGACAGCTAGGCTGAAATGAAAGGGAGAAAACTGTTTAAAGGGCGAGTCTCGTGGACTGGAAAGCAGAGTCGACCACTGGAACAAAAGAACCGAAGACGAGCTGGAAGAGGACGGCTGCTGCAACCACTGGACCGTTAGTTTGCCCGGTGAAGCCCTGCTGCAGGTACGAATTGCCACACTCACCTCGACAGACTTCTTCCTTTGAGTTGGTGGGATCAATCACCTTGTAAGCCACCTGGATACCATTCTCAAGGCTGGTTAGGATTAACCAAGGAGAGGCACACCAGCTTGTGTGCTTGAAGAGCAAGTTACTTACCATATCTGCTAACATTCTTTGGATGGGATGTTCCTCCGACGTATTCCACATCTATGACAAGTAATGTCCACAGCTGTGCTGCTTTGGAAAATTTTCGGCAGAGGGCGTCCTGCGTCGATCCGCTGTCCCTCAAAGGCCTCCGTCGAGGGTCAATGTCACCGGATGTTATATATAGGACGCACGATGCCCGTAGCCTCAGTTGTAGTTTTTTCCCCAGAACGTGTGGCACCAATCTCCTGCAAGTATGACTGCAGATAGCCTTGCGGAAACGTAAGCTGCAATCGCAAGGGAAATTCTCCGGAGGGGCAGGTTGGGAGGGCGATGTGGAATACATCAGAGGAACATCCCGAAAGAACGTTACCTGATATGGTAAGTAACTTGTTCTTCGAGGGGATTGTGTCCTCCGACGTATTCCACATCTATGACAGACTCCCAAAACAGTACCAAACTATGGAGGTGGGAAAAGAATTTAGAAATTTAGAATACCCAATCAAATGGCGGAATAAAGAACCGCCTTACCAAAGGCCAAATCTTGCCCGTGGATTGAATCCAGGGCATAATGTTTGACAAAAGTATGTAAAGAAGCCCATGTGGCTGCTTCACACATATTCTGAATAGGAACACCCCGCTGAAGAGCAGTGGCGGTAGCCACGCCCCTAGTAGAGTGAGCACGTAATCCTACAGGAGGATTGTTAGGCAGAATCCTGTGCAGTGCCCTTAGGGACCACTACACACAATTAAGACTACAGGTGGCAATACAAGTTTTACCTTTGGTACAAGCCTGTACTACTATGTTAAATTGGTAGCAGTAGCGGAGCAGCCAGGCTTATCTCAAGAGTATATGAGCAGTAGCAGAGATTACACAAAGGGACCACAATTACTGTGACTCAAGCAAACACTGACTCAAGGTTGCAGGTAAAAAATATAAGTACATTTATTTTTTAAACCATTTGTTATAAACAAGACACATATTAATTTAAAAACCACACGTAAAATACACTACAACCAACCAATTCACTTTGTACAGTACAGCTCAAGGTAAGTACCCTGTGTTTTAACAGACCGGTGTTGTGAACCAAAAGACGTCACCGGGAATACACTTGCGATCACTTTTTGACAGTAATGACAGTTCGGTCTTACTAAATAAACGCGTATCCGCGGCAAGAAATGTTACCGGGGCAAAACACACTTAGCACCTGAGATACCCAGAGAGAGTTGGGGGCAAAAACCATAGGCAATACCTTTGTCAAGGCAGACAGAATCAGAACACTCATGGACAGAAATGCAAGAGTCAATAGGCTGGAGCCAGTGTCAAGTGGAACCGGATTCCTGTTGTTCAGGATCACACAGTCGGACAGTTCACGATTCAACGTAGCCAGGAGTACTTAGATATTGTCAACAGAGGAAGCAAAAGTTATAAGGAGGGAAGACAAGGGCAAGCCTTGGAGATGAAGAAAAGGGGTTCACCCTAACTCCTCAAGCAGAACACAGTACCTTATCCAATGAAGAGGCTGGTGCCACGGCAGTTGTTCCTGGTAGTTTCCTGCAGACCATCGGTTCCTGGAGCTTCGCGGCAAAGGAGGACGTCTGGAGGGGTCTGCACCACACAGTGATGAAGCCGGCAGCAGCGATGGTGAATAAATGGTGCGCTCCTTAAAAACAAGAGAGGCTCTTCAGATGGCTATCCGGACCACTATAGTTGTGTGCAGCGATTTCGACCAAGAAGAGGATCCGCTGGCTGTAGAAGGTGAGCTGGTTATCCCCACCAGGCTCAAGGGAAGAAGAATCCAGACTGGATCTTCTCTGGTCGTCGAAGGGTAGATAGCTCAGGACTGCAGCAGGGCTTCACTGGGACGGGATAGTTGCAGCAGGTGACTTTTTCTTCGCTTCTCTTTGGTTCCTTGTAGTTCCAGTGGCGACTGACTTCTAGCCCAAGAGACCTGCCTTTTATGCGAAAATCCCCTATTCACACAGCCTGGCTATCAATCACGCAGCAGGGGGGTTGTCCAGCCCAGAAAACCACCTCAGCCAAGCTTGGCAAAGTGCGACTTGGGTTTCATAGGATACCCTGTGCAGGGGGTGACTACACCCCTCCCTCACATTCAGCCCACCTAGGCACACAGGCGCCTAGAGGAGGGCTTCTTGGCAGAAGCCCGCCAAAAGACAGTGAACAAAGAAGGCAAATCTGGTTTGCCGCGCAAAGTAAAACCAAGAAGGACTTTAACAAAAAGAAATGGCGAATAAAACTGACCGGAGCCAAAAGAATAAATATTTGGTCAAGCGGGTTTAAGTTCGAGGCTAATATAATAGCCTAAAACAATACCACGTTTATATAGTATAATCACGGTAGAAAGGTTAGGGTATATACCACTGCCACCAGCCAAGTCTAAATGTTAAGAGAGCAAAACAAGGCTCTAGGGGGTACAGATAAAAAGGGCTAAGGATTAACCCCTTCCAATACCCCATGTAAGATGGGGTGTACTGGATCTGTGGTTAAATGACTAAATAAAGTTAATGGTATTTTTACCCTTTTCTGGGGGACAGTAGTCAGCCCCAGAAATGGAGTCGGGGGAAGTCTGAAAGACAACCCTGTGTCACTGCACTGATGGTGCTGGGTAACACACAAAAGAAGGGGTCTACTGAAGTGGTGTACTCCAGAGTCCACAATCACAAAAAGCAGATGAAACACACATAGCAAAACATGGGTAAGAGTGGGGGAAAAGTTCACACTCTTGCCAAGTGAAAAAAATAACTCCAGAAAATCCAGCAAAGCTGCTGGGGGACCCACTAGGTAAGGGAAATTAGCCATTGAATGAGATTTCTCCCCAAGGATCCTTACCCGCCAAACGGTAACACTCCGTAATAGTGAGGATAATCCACCTGGACAAGGTCTATTTGGTAACAGCCTGGCCCATACGGTGTCCAGCATAACCGATAAAGAGCTGATCGTCCACTCTGACCCAGGACATCTATGAAATGTAAAATCTCAGAGGTCTCCTAGGATCCAACCTATGGAACCTCTTCTCATCCTTGCCAGGATGCGGAGGAGGATAAAATGCCGGAAGAACTACCTTCTGGCTTAAATGAAAATCAGACACGACCTTCAGCAGAAAAGAAGGCCGCACCCAAAGGACAACCCTGTCCTTATGGAAAACAGTAAAGGTTGGCTTGGCTGAAAGTGCCTGGAACTCACTCACACTGCGAGCGGAAGTAACCGCAACTAAAAACAGTCTTGAAAGACAGCAGTCTCAAAGGACAAGAGTGCAAGGGCTCAAACGGAGCACCCATCAGAAACATCAAAACCAAATTCAAATCCCAAACCGGCACCTGGAAAGGGGACGGTGGAAACACATTAGTCAGCCCTTTTAGAAACTGCGAAATCAAAAGGTATCTTAAAGTAAGAATACTCTTCAGACGAGCGCTTAAATATGGACAGCGCCGCCAGGAAACTCTTAATGGTACCCACTTGAAGGCACTTGTGGGCTAAATAAAGCAGAAAAGACAAAACCATAGGAATGGAACATTGGAAAGGATCAACATCCTGCCTCCTGCACCAGTCGCAGAACTTACGCCAACAGCAACAGTACAGGGACTTTGTTGCTGGCCGAAAGCAACACCTCCATCACATCTGGGAGGTCCCAATCATTGTATCTCAACCTTTCAGATACCAAGCGTGAAGGTTGAGAGTCCTGACCTCTGGATGGAGAACCTGACTCCCCCCTCCCTCGAGAGCAGATCCTCTCGGTAAGGAAGACGTTGTGGAGGGCAGATGGACAATTCTAGAAGGTCCGGGTACCACGCTCTCCTGGCCCAATCCGGAGCCACAAGGATCATGCGGGTCCCGAACCTCTGCAACACTTGGGGAATGGAGGAACCACATACAGCAGTGCAAATGACCAATCCACCACAAAAACGTCTCCTAAGGCTCCTCTCAGAGCAAATTCCCTTGAGCAGAATCTCTCGCACATCTGGGTTGACACTGGTGGCGAAGAGATCCACTTGCGGGGTTCCCCAAAGGGTGAAGATCTCCAGAAGGACTTCCTGAGCCAACTCCCACTCGTGAGAGACTGCGCTCTGCCTGCTCAGAGTGTCCGCTGCCGCGTTTGTCTCCAGCCAGATGAACTGCCGAGATCGAAAGACCTTGTTCGATGGCCCAGAACCAGAGCTGCATCGCCTCCCTGCACAACGGGAGTGACCCTGCCCCCCCTTTTTTGTTGAGGTAATGCAAGGCCACTGTGTTGTCCGTCATGATCAGAACACTTTTCCCCGTACAGCCGGCAGAAAAGCCTTCATGGCAAGCCTGATGGCTATCAGCTCTAACAGGTTGATGTGGAGTCTGGACTCCGACTGAGACCAACGACCACTGACGGTCAGCTCGTTGGCATGAGCATCCCATCCTGTGAGGGAAGCATCCATCACAATCGTCACCTCCGGCCATGGTTGCCAAAACGGTTCCCCCTTCAGCAGGTTCCTTTAGTCGGCCCACCACAGAAGATCCTGTGCTACCGAGATCGGAATCTGAACGGCATCCGACATCTTGCCCGAGAACTGGGACCACTGCAGTTTGAGAGTCCATTGCAGAGATCTCATCCGCAGTCTGGCCCCCGGCACCAGAAAGATGCAGGATGCCATGAGACCCAGCAACCTTAGGAAGTCGAAAGCCAGGAGACACTGGGAACTTTGAAACTTGCCCACCATCTGCACAATGTGATGAGCCCTGACCCGGGGAGGCAAACACTTCCCCAGGGACGTGTCTAGCACAGCACCGATGTACTGGAGCTGTTGGGAGGGTGTCAAATGAGAGTTCTTGAAAATCAGGGAGAAAACCAGCCTGTGGAGGGTGCGGCAGGTGAGACCGAGATGATCCAACACTTGCTCGGGAGAGCGCGCTCGGATCAGCCAGTCGTCCAGGTAGGGGTAGACGTGAATTCCCCCCCCCCCCCCACCGCCCGAGGTACGCTGCCACCACCACCATGAGCTTGGTGAAGACCCTCGGGGCGGAGGTCAAACCGAATGGCAGGATCCGAAACTGAAAGTTCGAGTCGCCAGCCGCAAACCTCAGATACTTCCTGTGCTTGGGATGAATCGGCACATGAAAGTACGCATCCTTGAGGTCGAGAGACACCAACCAATCCTGAAGTTGAATGGCCTGGAGGAGCTGAGAAAGAGTAACCATCTTGAACTTGTCCTTCCTGAGAAGTTTGTTCAACCAACGCAAGTCCATGATGGGTTTCAACCCTCTGTCTTTCTTGGGAATCAAAAAATAAGGGGGAATACCATCCCTTGTTCCTCTCCGCCACAGGCACCAGTTTTATGGCACCTTTCTCCAGCAGGGATAGGATTTCCTGCGCAAGGAGCGGATCCGGATGCTTCAAAGAGCTTCCCCGGTGGATTGTCGAGAGGCCGCTGAAGGACGGGAAGGCAGTAGCCGTGGGCTATGGAATCCAGAACTCACGCATCTGAAGTAATGGCACGCCATTCTCCGAGATGCTGTGCTAGCCTGCCCCCAACCGGTGAACCATGGGACATGGCCTCATGACTGAGATGTAGCGGCTGCGCCTGAAGGCAAAGAGGCAACTGCCTGCGCGGCTTTGGCACCACGTTTTTACCCCCACCACCACGGGTACTTTCTCGCTGCTCCCTTTGACTGGCAGCCCCTCTCGATCTACCAAAAGAGTAGTACCGAAAGGAACCTCCCCTCCATTGCAGTCCCCTAGGACGAAAAGG
Source organism: Ambystoma mexicanum (assembly GCF_040938575.1). NCBI lineage: Eukaryota > Metazoa > Chordata > Amphibia > Caudata > Ambystomatidae > Ambystoma > Ambystoma mexicanum. The sequence continues at coordinate 521,860,512 of NC_090941.1, read as the reverse complement.
CGGAGGCTACTGTACTGTAGCGCTCAAAGACTTTGCTGCAGTTTTAGAGGTCTGCAATCTCAAGGCTCTAGTCAGCCCTGCTGCCAAACAAATGAACGCCATCAAAGGGCATGTTCAAAAGACAGGATTGCACATCCGGGGCAAAACCTGACTTACTCAGGTTTGAGTGGTTGCGGATCACGGTGCTCGCAGCCATGGACCAGCTGACACTATCTGCCGTGTCCAAACCCGACTGAAGGGATTCGCACATAGCATCCTTGCCGTCTTGCACAAGGGCCAGAAAGCCATCCCTTTCTTCCCCCTCGGGAATATGCTCAGCTGCCAAAGATGCACAGTTCCAGAGAGTGTGTGTAAACTTCGCCAAGGCACAAGTGGAGTTCGCCGACTTCAACGCCATACTCCCAGCAGAAAACAATCTTTCTTGCCCAACCATCGAAGCGCTTGTCGTCCCCATCAGGAGGGATGGTAGGGTACGCAGCCTGCTTCGAGGTGGCCGTAGCCGCCTGCACCACCAAATTCTCCAGAGTAGGGTGCGCCGATAAGTAGCAGGGGTCACTACTGGATGGGCAGTATTTTTTTCGGAAATACTTGTTGCCTGCCGGCAGCCTCTCCGGAGCAGTCCAAGCCGCCGCCACCCTCCTTTGCAAAGACATGTGAAACCGCAATACCGGGTCAGTGGACGGACCCTGATCCAGGATCCTTCAAGTCATCCTGATCAAACGCCACAGGGGGGGCAGACCACCCCAAGTACTCCATCACCCTCGACATGAGACGCTGATGGGAAGATTCAGCATGCGCACCAGGCTCAGGCCAGCCAAACTCCACCTCCAGAGAGGTGTCGAGGCCACTGGCGTCATGCAATGACTGACATAGTTCCTCCATCTGACTGTGCCCAGACAAAAGGTCATCAGGGGCTTCAGGATGCACAGGCAAGTCTATCTCCTGATCAGACAGTTCATCAACCTCTGAAATTTCTTGCAAAGGTTGGAAAAAATCCAATCTAGGAGAAGGAACATAATAGGGCTCAAAAACAAGCCCCACAGACTTACTGCTAGCCTTCCTCGGAGGTTCCACAGCCCTCAGTGGCACCTCAGGCAAATCCTCCACAAACTGCGTTGAGGGCGCCCAGGGAATCAGTGTCGACCTCGGCCAAGACGCCGACGGCGTCGACTTCTTCGAGGTCAGATCCCCGAGAGAGTCCTTCGATGGACACGGCGATGATGGCGTCGACGCCTTGTTCGAAGGATTCAGAGTTGTCGACTGTCTTGATGGCGTCGAGGACCGTGACCTGGACATGGCACGGCTATGGCGATCGCCCTTGTCCGAACGGGACCTCGACGGCTCCCGATGATCGTGCCAACCGCCCAGCCCAAAGGTTTGCGAGTGGTGGACCGAGCCCGTTCCCTGTGCCGGAACTGTGCCTTGCGACTGAAAAAATCACCAATATCTGCTGGCGGAATGAATCCCATTCGGCCGGCGACAAAGACTTGGTGGGACAAGTCTGTCGGAGTCGTCCTCCGACGAGGAAGGCGACCGGTGACAGCGCTTCCTAGAATGCCTTGACGAGGCAGAGGAATGGCAGGAACCACTCCTAGACCGAGACCCCCTGGATTTCCGCCGACATGGAGAGTCGCCCCGCGAGTCATCGGTCGAAAGCCCAGCGGAGTTCGATTTACAGGGTTTAGGCCCACATACCTACCTTTAATTTCCCCGTATGCTCCCACAAGGCTTAGACGTCAGGGAGTGGCAGTCCTCGCAGTCGTCGGTAGCGTGGCTTTTGCCGAGGCAACAGAGGCAGATGTCGTGCGGGTCCGTGATGGACATTTTCGAACTGCAGTCCTGACATTTTTTTTAAAGCTGACCTCGGGTAGTAGAGGAAGATTAAGACATCGTTCGAAGAGAAGAATCTAGCGCACCGTGATTCCGAAGCAAACACGTTTGCGGAAAAAACAGAACTGAGGCTACGGGCGTCATGCGTCCTATAGATAACATCCGGTGATGTCGACCCTCGAGGGACAGCGGATCGACGCAGGACGCCCTCTGCCAAAAATGTTATGATGCAGCACAGCTGTGGACATTTCTTGTCATAGATGTGGAATACAGAGGACACAATCGCCTCGAATTGCAGCTACTCTAACTGAAGTGACTCCATTTTGTTTTCTTCGACGACTATCCTGTACAGTGCAGGAGCCCCCCCCGCCCCCCCCGACGTCCTCCCTCTTGTCCCCACGATTGAGGCTCAGGAACAGTGAGATCTGAAGGAACTGCCAGGAACCAACATCTTCAGCTGCATCTTTTTGCTTCATACTAAAGGTACTGTGTCATCCGGTTGAGAGATCCTAACTCTTGTGGTGAAAGTTCGTGGAACTTCTCCAACTTGCAGGCCTAATCAGCTTGTGACCCAACATATGATTATTTTTCGACCAAACTACTCCTGAGAACTTTTGCAAAGACTTTACCGTTTAATACCAGAACTGCTCTTTCCTATCCAGAACACTCGCTGATTGACTTTGGCCTAGGCCTATTGACTTGAATTGAACTCTTCTGGTGAACTGAAACTATTTGCACTATCTAATCAGTATTTGTGATCTATTCCTATAACTTGTGCCTTTTTGCTTATTCCTAAGTAGCTGAACTGCCATTTGGCTCCTATTTCAGGGGAGCTCAAACTGTCTCAAAAGCTTGGAGTTTTGTATTGTAGTGTATTGGCGTATAATATTAAGTTGCCTCCTTCTAGTGAATGTTTTCTAAATGACTGTGTAATAAATCTAAAAGTGTTTTGCCAAGAAAACTTGAAAGTGTCTATTTGAACCTCTGTGATTCTAAGTCCTCTGTGTAACTTGATTCACTGCTCACATTCCCTCTTGAGTTAAGCCTGACTGCTCAGCTTGCTACCAAAAACTGTGTAGTACAAACTAATACCAAAAGGTTGATTTTTCTTGCACCTGTAGTCCTAATTGTATGTGGTGGTCCCAGAGGGTACTGCATGCAATTCTGCCCAACATCGTGCATCTCACACGGACCTCACCCAACAGATCCGGTCGAGGCCAAATGAATCCCCCAAACCTCTTCCTTACCTTAAGGTGAGGGCAGAACATCCGCCCCACCCCAATACCGAAACTTCTGCCGGACAGCACCAGCAGACGCAGCATGGCTTCTCTATGCCTGCCACTCACTCAACATAAATTGGCTTCCCCTCCCTCCTCACCATGCCGTACGTGGTTGCAACTAGCCACTCATTGCTTTTTTCTAACCACTTCACACTAAAGGGTGATAATCGCTTTATAGACCATGACCTCTGGTTTTATTGTTCGTTAGAGGCCTGTAAACCTTGTTAAATGCCCTTGGTGCACCCAGGCGTATAATTCCATCTTCAGGGCCCATAATGCCCGGTGTGGCCTCGGGCTAGGTCAATTACGTGGCTAAACTGTAATTTTGGGCGCATCCAGTCTATGTCTTAATGTGGCATGACATTTTATTTACTGAGCACCCTCAAACTTAAAGTAAATATAAGTGATATTAAAAATGTATAGACTGGCCTACATTGTGCAGCCAGTTAGGATGTGTTTTCCTATTGTGGTATTGCATTTTTAATGGCAAAGCATGAAACTAATTAATGCATTCATGTTCCCGTTCACCAATGGTGACATGCATATATTGGATTTTTTGATTGGAGTGATCCTACAGAACCACTTGCAAACTGTCTTGCTTTTTGCCCAATTTTGCACAGAAAGTGTGCTGTATAATGAACCATTTTAACCCATTATGTTAAACATTTTTATCGAGAGGTGGAACATCCGTGAATCCCCTTTGGTTGTTTTGGGCTCTCTTGCTGCGTTTAGTCACTATGGCATAATTTTGGTAAAGGTGTACCACCATTCAACTAAAAAATGTATCAGCCGCCAAAGGGTGACTGACTGGTGGGTGAATGGGTACAAGTGAGTGAATACCAAGGGCATTGGAACATGGACTTTCTTTTGCATGTTTTACTTGCAATTTTGGGCAAAGCCAACTTGATGAATCTTATTACATGGAAGAGGATTTGGGATGGGGGTTTGTAGAGAGTATCTTTACATGGTGGTGTGGGAGTTGAGAAAGCATTTATGCAGCCAACAATAACATGCTTTTTTTCTTTTGGCAAGAGATTGTTACTGGCATAAAGAGCAAAGCCAACAAGAAAATGTTTGAACATGGGGATACTGGCAGAGGCAGCACAAACATGCTTTCCTCTGGTATCATTACGTGCATAATATTGCTAGCAACAATAAACAGGGCTACCTGTTGAACACACAATTAACATCTTTGTCACCAAAAACCTACACTGTAACACATACGGGTGACACAAGGCAACAACACTTATATGTTTAGATTCAATATAAAACAAACTAAACTGCCACTGTCCCTAAAAAGAACTAAGCTCTCCCTGGGGAAATAAATAACACTATGGGAGTGGTGGTGTGCCGGCTATCCAACAGGGATAGCGGTAGAAAAAGATATCCTTCCGCTAAATTAAGGAATAAATCAGATAGCCATGGTTCATGCGTGGCATCCAGAGAACTCTCTCTAAATGTACCCACTCTGCTCGTCTCCTTCGAATGAAGGCCCATAAATTCGGTATCAGGACAAAACGCTAAGGGGCCCCATTGGTTGAGCACCTTGTCCAACTCGGCCATCAAGCTGATGATCTGAGATGGACTGTCCTTGAAAAGATTTAACCACCAGAAGGTGTGATAATTATGCAGCACTGCTATTCAGAAAAGAAAAACAGTGGATTTTTAGGCTTCAAACGCATCTTTCTGGATTAAATGAGGAAATTGAGTGGCATGAACTGGCAGTAGGAGCTAGATGATATGAATGCATTATGTCCCCTACGTGCTGGGGACAAGGACGAGTAATATTCTGTGTACCACAGCTCACAGTCAGCGGTATTGTGACAGCAGTTTCAGGTCTGAGGTACCACTGTCGGTGGACCAGTTCGATTTATTGAGTCCATATTTTTTAGATCCAGCCTGACTCCACCTCTTTGGTGAGATCATTTAGCTAAAGCCTGCAACAGAAATCACATCGAGAACCATATGGAGATAGGATAGTGGTTTATATTTGTACTTACTTTGAAGGTCCAACCAATATGTAAACTGTAACCTAGGTTGACCCTTCTGCCACGTCTATGCTCTTTTATGTAAATATGTTTGTACCTATGCTTTCTGTCTGTAACATGCTAAGTTTTCCAGCGCCCGGTTTCCTCAGGGTTAGGTGCGCGATACAAATAATAAACAAATACAAATGGCTAGAGGCAGAGGACTGGTCAGGAGAGGAAGAAAGGCAAGAAGTTCCAGAAGAGGCAGAGATTTGTTACTGCACCGCTCAACCCTTCCAAACTCAAGTAACCATCCAAAATAAGGACATCGGGCGAGAGCTCTAATTGATTTAGGGAGCAAACAAACCACCACACGCTCAGACTTAGTCTACCCAGAAGATTTAAAAAGGGAGCTGGCCTAAAAATAACGTGTGCATTTTGATGTCGAGACTATCCAAAAATTCTCCTTACCCTAGAAGTCAGAGGTTGCCCCACCGGGTAAGAGCGGCAGTGGTATCAGGACTACTAGAGGAAATCATCATAGGTATGGATGTCTCTACCTTTTAGGACTTTAAAACCCACCACCACTAGGAAACCTGACAAAGTAGTACTCTACCTTTCCCTTATCAACCATACCATCCTGCTCAACCGTCTCTGTGATAACCTGGGTATCATCGATCAGGCTCTGGCCTGGCTGACCTCTTTCCTCTCGGATCGACCCTCCCAGGTCCAACTTGTGTCCTTCCTATCATCCATCTTCCTCGCCACGTGTGGTGTTCCCCAAGTGTCTAACGTCTCACCCTGGCTTTTCAACCAATACCTGGCAACTCTCGCCCACTGCATTGCCATTTTCTGCTCAAATTTCCAGTGTTACGCTAACGACAACTCATTTTCAGGCTGCCCTCGGCCACCTCCTCTCCCTCTCTCATCTCCGATTACCTAACTGTCATTCAAGATTGGTGTGCCGCCAATGATCTTTGTCTGAATGCCAGCAAGACGGAGATCCTCATCGGCACACCTTCACCATCCTTTCCCCTCACTCTGGCTGGCTTCCCTTGGTCCTCCTCCTACCCACACCTGCGAGGCTAAGAACCTCAGGGTCATCTTTGACTCCACACTTTCCTTCTCCGCCCACATCTCTGACATCTCTAAAAAGTCAAAGTTCCTACTGCACCTCCTCAGAGGTACTCTGCCTTTCCTCTCCTTCCCGAAGCAGCTCATGGTCTCCCAAGCTCTGGTTCTCTCTAGGTTGGACTAGTCTAACAGCCTGTTTCTAAATCTACCTGCCTCTACTCTCCGCCCTCTGCAACTAAACTAGAACAGGACTGCAAGACTTGTCCTTGGCCTCAAGCCCTAGGATCGTATGTCTCCAGCTCTGAAATCTCTCCATTGGCTCCCAGTGGATGCAAGGATTAAATTCATAACTCTCTGCATTGTCATCAAGGCTTTCTGGGGCCTGGGTCCAAAATACCTTCAGCTATCCCTCTGCAAATACCTACCCCTCGAGCTCTTCGCTCCTCGAACTCCCTCAGGGTCAGACATTTTTCAAAGAAACGAGCTGGGGGTAGAACTCAGTCTTCGGCTAGGGCCTCCCTCAGGAACAGCATCCCCGCCACTCTAAAACTTGAGGAGAACCATCTCCGGTTCCAGAAGCACCTCAAGACCTTCCTCTTTTCTTCTGCCTTCGCTCCCCCTCTCCCCTGTTGATATGTTCTCTCTTGGCACCGTGCACCTGCTCACCCGGCCACCCTCCCGCACTGCCTCCGGGCCAACCCTTGCACTGGGGTCTGTATCTGTACCCATAGAGCCCCCCTTTTTCTTCCTGCACTCATCAGACCTACCCTGTCTGCTGCTTTAAACCTAGCACTTGCAAATTGTTGGCTGCACTACCACTGTTTGTTGCCTTTATTTATTATTATTTATCCGTTTCTCCTTTGGCTCGCACTTACCACTTCTCCCCCCTTCCATGCACTTTTCCCCTCCCCCATGCACTTGCGCGTTCTCAATGTCACTGGGCCTATTAAGATCGTTGTTTTGTTCTCCCCTGTTGCCCTCCCTTGCCTTGTCGCGCTCTGAAACACTTGTGTACGAGCGCAATAGAAATAATCAATATCCTGGGAAACCTTTGTAGAAAAGAAAGACCAATATATGTGGGACTGGGAAAAGGATAAACTCAGGAACAGCAACCTTGGAGGAAGGGAGCTCCTATTTAATAGGCGGGATGTGTGACTAATCTGGGGATTGTGCCCCTTCTTCCATGGGGAGTCACTCCCCTTGAGGCTAGAGAGGTGTCACGACCCTTACTCCAGACCTCCACTGGCAAGTCCACTTGCCAGGTAAGGTCAGGGTTCGGGGTTCCATTAAGGCTTTGGAGGCCTTGCATCCACTCCCAAGACTCTCTTGGAGTCAGTCCTGTCTCTGGCGCCAGGCTCATATTCATTGTGAAGAACATGTTTGAAGGGGGACTACTTTTCATTGGGCCTGCAGTTAACATGGAGGCATTCGCATAGTTTGGTTCCTAAGAACTAAGCTATGCAGTATAGCGTTTTGGGTGTGGTGGCCTGGGACTACTTTACCTGGACTACTTTGTTGGGAGGCTATTTAAACCACACCCAAGCAACAGAGAACGCTTCGCGTTGCATTGCAGACTGCAACGTAACGCTCACAATGTCCTATAATACCCGCGAGCCTCAGAGCAACGAGCCTGCAGAGGAGACAAAAGGAACATCATTAATAGATCTTACCTGCAATCTCCATCCTGTCCTCTGCTCTCCAGTGAACAGCTTCTTCTGGGCACTGGATACCTACCGGAATGAAGCAACCTGAAAAGGAAAAGGATAAAGACAACATTAGAAAAGGCATACTCCGGCATTGCTTAAGCCACGAACATCACAAGAAGCTTAGCGGGTTTGTCACCTCCCGTCCGGCATCGTTCCGGAGTTCCACACCCGCTGGAGAAGGACAGCGCGACCTGTAAGGAAGAGAGGAGAGACAGGTTAGCAAAGGCAAGACAAAGCAGCGCAGCGCATAGCTCTTTACTTACCGCATTGCAGCGCACATCTTGCGCCATCATTTGCCGGTGGTGCTCAAACCAACCATCACGCCACGCGGAATCTCCCGCACGCCTAGGGAGAAAGAAAGGACATTATTAAGCACAAAAGAAAGGCAGGCAAGAACAAACAGCGCTATACAAAAACTGCCGCAATAAGACCTACCTTGAAGACACTTGAACGGGCACATGCCAGTGAAGTAACTCGGTCGCCCACGCCCACTGAAAAGTACACACCCCTGCTAAGAAAGCAGGACAGAGAGCACGCCTAATACCACAACAAGGGTAGACTTCCTCCGAAGACACCATCCGGAAATCGGGGCGAAGGTTCCGGCAACCAACCAGGGCTGAATGACATCCCCGTGGATACCAGGTGAGCGCAACAGGAAGTGAGCCCACTAAGCAAAACCCTTCGTAGGGGTTTTCAAAGCAGGACCTCACTGGACCATACCAGTCAGGAACTACCTACAACTGAGATATTGTCTGTATGAAGCAAGTTACTCACCTGTAACTGTTGTTCTCCAGCATAGGTCTAGCATGGATTCACATGCTCATGAATATTCCCCGTCAGGCTGGGAATTCTCAGCAAAGAAAAAAATCTGTTTCATTTCTGAACTGTCTTTCGACTAATAACCAATCACTGGTCTCTGGGTCATACTGCCCCCCAGCCAATGACTGCCCTCTACTTAAGCCCCTCCTCTGGCAGCCATCTTCAGATTTTTACCGCACGTTCAAGTGTTGGGGGTCCTCGTGCTTAGCTCTCAAGCTTTTACTGCGTGTTGCGTTTTTTCAGAGTTTACTCTTATTTTTTCGGTCAATTTGAGCCTCAAGCTCCACCGATTCATCTTCCGATTAACAGGCACCCGTTTCGGAAATTTCTACGCCCCACAAATTTCCCTTCTTGGAGGATTCCGGAAGACCTTTGAGGCCTACCCCACGTGGACATGGCTAAAGACAAAGGAGACTCGACCCCCGTTAGATCCAAGCTGTTTAGGATCTGCCCAGGATATGGACTACAGAACATCTTCAAGGAGGAGGAGCTCTCCCGGTGCCTCTACTGCCTGCACTCCGACAAGTCACACATGGAGGAGGATTATGCGTTCTGCAAGAACATGTCCGTCTGGACCATGAAGGACCATCGTAAACGGCTTACTGACTGGCTGGATGCGAAGAGCCCGGCAGCAGGTGAGAAGAAGTCTGAGCGGTCTTCTAAGACCTTTGAGGGTGTTCCGGTGACAGGGGCCCAACAGAAGGCGAGTCCGCGGGCAACGGGAGCGCCGTTTGTTTCGGGCTCCTCGGCTGCCAGGCCGGGCGCAATGTCACTGACGCCGTCAACTACGAGCCAACGCTCCGGCTCAGTGAAAAGGAAGTCTGAGAACCTGGGTAAGCTTCGGGAGAAGCCCTGGTCGATCCCGACAGAGAAAGCCAAGGGGGTGCCAGGCGGTGACCCTCCCCCAACGGTGAAGGCCTCAGACGCGCCTAAGGTCGTGAAGGCCCAGATTCACCCAGCTAAGGCCTAGATTGAGGGAGTCGTGGCGTCCCTTGTGAAGCCCGCAGAGGCGACCCCAGTGGAGACCGCCTCCAGGCCCGATTGGTCGGGGGGCAGTATGACCCAGAGACCAGTGATTGGTTATTAGTAGACAGTTCAGAAACTAAACAAACTGATTTTTTCTTTACCGAAGATTCACAGCCTGACGGGGAATATTTATGAGCATGTGAATCCATGCCAGACCGCGTACTGGAGAAATATGGGAATACCAGAAGTGGATCCGACTGTCAGCTGTGGAACTCCAAACGGAGAAAAAACATTTGAACAGTTGACTCAAGGCAATGCTGACTTCTCAATGGGCTTGACAGTTAAACACACCCTGGTAGCAAGAATAAAAAGGACTTTCCCACTTGAATGGAGGAGGAGAAGCAATAGAGGAGGCAAGCCTTTGACGTACTAACATCATTGGGAGGCAGAGCTGTGCTGTCGAGCACAGTTGACTGTGCTGCGGTGGAGGACCCAGAAGGGGATCCGGCGAGAGACCCGGAGAGAAACTGGTGAATAAACCAGAGAGGCGAAACGTGTGACAAGGCAAAGGGCTGTGCAGTCATCAGCGGAGCCGGCCCAGAGGGAAGGCGTCACCATGCGGAGGATCTGGAACCTAAGAAAGAATGCTGAACCTGCGAGCGAGAGGAAGGAGCCCCCCCCCCGTTCATACTACATAGAACCTGAGCGAGAGAGTTGTAGCGGCAAACTAAGAAACCTTCCTGCTACCTTCAGGGGCATAGGAGCGGGAGAGAATGCCAGCGTCACTGGGTCGAAGCCAACTCACTGGAGCAGGACCTGCCATGGAGAAGGTATATGGGTTGCTCCATGGGCATAGAGACCAGATCGGAAGAACGGGGCAGGGTACAAAGAGAATAAATCCCAATGAGGCCCAGCAAAGGACACTGACAATAAGAGTGGTTACGCGAGTCTTGAGAACCCAAACCTGGGAACAAGGGAAACAGTTCGAAGCCACACTCAGAAATCAAGAGAACGATATTTTAAGATGGGATCTGCATACCCCAATGAAGCAAGTGAGAGAGTGGAAACAAGAGAATAAAGGGAGCCTGTAGGGCCCTATAAAACCAGTAATAAGTAATCCCAAGGGGAAACCAGAATCAAACACCACGAGAATCTCATGGAGAGAGACCCATGTAGATGGCGGAGAAAGGTTAAGGAAATATCTGTGCATCTATGATCCTTGAGAGAATTAACTTTTTGGGAACTTGAGTTATGTTATTGACCTGAAGAGAACCTTTTATTTAATTTAAACTTTGACAAGATGGACACAAACAGATATGGTCAGGAGACCTGTATCCTATTGAATACAACTGGGAACTGAAACTATGAGAGATTCCTGGAGATATTTAGAGACGGCAAGTGATTAACATTGAGCAAGCTGTATTGCTCTTTTCCTTTTTTAGTTTTTCTAAGTGGTAGGGCCAGTTTAGAAGTTAGGATTTGGACAGAGAACAAGATTTATTACATTTACTAATATTGACGAGCACCCTTCGTCTGTTAGGAAGGGAACTTCCCTAATAGCAATAGGGTCAGCGAGAAGTGTTTTCTTTAACTTAAATAAAGGTCCTGTGGTACAAATATGTCCTCTGGTCGGAGTTGTTCTCCTGGTATGCCACAGGTGCTTAAAATGCAACCCTGCAGTTGGAGCCTTATGGTCTACTATAGGGCCATATCCTAAGAGGGTTGCAGCAAGGGGACTTCAGTAGAAGTCAATCTGACCATAAACTAAAGTCAAAGATACCGGAAATGAAAAGAGGGGTAAAAGGCAACATGTTGAGGGTGTCCAATAAAATATGACAGCAGAAGCTTCGAAAATGAAATTCTGCCCAAACAAGAACCTGAAAAGAGCAGTCAGCATGCTCAAGACGAGGAAGGTGACCGAGCTGGGGAGGTCATAATGACTGCAGCCTGAAAACAGTGAGTGGGAAGGGGCAGGGGAATTCATGCATAAATAGTATACCCCTCCTCCTCCAGGGCAAGAGGGAGGGATAACTGAATGGCATTGCCCCAGCAGGAGTATAAGGATATTAGGTCCTCTTAGCTTACATCTTATCAAAGGATTTGATTTACTCTACCACACTAAAGTGCAAGTTGCCTTTCAGGTTTGTAAGATATACTCTTAGATCCTATAGGAGTTTCTCGTACCTTATGCCTACTCTGGGAAATATTTGCAGGAAAGTGAACCAGGGAGACTGGACCAATCTTGAGAGAGAATCGATAAAAGGGGCGACAGCCTTATGATACTGTGGGTTACCCTGTAACCACAGGGTATCGAGTACTTCTGCCAGACAGTACAAACTTTGTTCATTCAGACCTTCTAGAATTCTGCATCTACGTCCTGCCAAGTAGGTAATCTTCTGCTTAGTGCACCCCCACTTCCCTACCAACCTCAACTTTCGTTCAAGAAAACTCCTCTCTCAATATTCATGTGTTTGGTTAGTTTCTTTTCGTGTCTTCCTTGAGACAAAATTTGAAATGACATTTAGACATCTAGGTTCGACCATTGGGAACCCGTTTCACATGAATACTGTATAGTGTTACCAATTACAAACGTTTCCATGTGTACCTCGCTCTCTGTTGTCACGTCTTTCCCGCTCTCCATGTCTTCGATCGAAAGAGGAGTCCCTTGTTTGCTCTCGACTGTCATAACGATCTCTTTCAGGATATCCACTGCGCGATTCCCAGTTGTCACGATAGTCCGCTTGACTTCTTGCCCTACTGCCTAATCCAATAAAAGCAACATCACAAGAACAGCTTAGTTTAAGGGTAAACAGATTGAGATAATCACATTTCATGCCATCAACATTTAAATCCTGGTATGAAAAAAAAAGAATGAGAAAACCTAAAAGTGAGACCAGTACAGTAAACATGTTTGGTGTCCATATAATTTTCAATATAAAGTGTTTAAATGCGACTCCGAATAACTGAGTAATCTTTAAGCATACTCAATTTTTACAGCTGCTGGAAATGAGGCATGCAGAGGCAGTGTTTGCCCAGCAAATAAAGAAATTCAATGAGGCAGGAAAAATATACTCCTTTTCACCTTTACTCCATTGATTTCAATAAGACAGACTTCTTTTTGCTCATTTTACCTGTCCTGACCATTTTTAGGGAAGTAAAGCCTTCAGCTTCACTTCCATTTTGCTCATTGTTATGGGGAAACTGACTAGTCCCTGGGGATACTTCATCTCCTTAACTTTTGATCTTATGGGTTTTTGGGTACTTTGTATATGTGCCCAAGACAAGCAGGTGGCAGCAGTGCCATTTTTACTGTTTATTTTATTTTACTTGTGCACTTTCATGTTTACCGTCAATGGCTACTAAAAGGTGGCTAGCACCCAAAGATGGCCGTGCCACAAGCTTTTTCACATGTTCTTTGGACGAATTATTATATTTGGCCTTCTTCTTAGCCTCCCAGGTCAGAAAATCCCAGATAAAGGTCACGCATCTGCCCGGAAAAGCTGCTGCTTTCTCAAGCTAGTGAGCCTTTGTGTGTGCGTCTAAGGGAAGGAACTGGGACGGTGTGGTCCCAGTCCACATCCCTTGGTGCCAGAGAGTCTGCTGTTGAGTGGATATGAAATGTTACGCTCACCTGGCTCCCACAGGAGCGTCGGTCGGACCCGGACAGCTGCGGTCTCCACCCACGTGATGCGTAGTGCAGCGATGACTGACTGGATCTGCCCTCCTAATCTTGTCTGCTTAACCCGTAGAAATATTCTCCTTATATTCTTGAAAGATGAGTTCTCCATCCTGCGTGGATATGCAAGGGCGCGTCGATTCCAGTTACTTCACTGGTTTGAAGGCTCAGGAGAGTGCTGGAGAGTATTGACTCTGAGGTTCCTGGTGAGGACCAGTAAGTATTAAGTTCATAGAGTTCAATATGTCTGATGTTCACTCTTGTTCCCCCCTTCCTTTCTTGTCTTGCAGCTGGCTCGTGAAAAGATGCTCTTGTGGCAGCTGGTGGCGCTCAGGTAAGAGTCTGTCACCCGGCGCTGTCCGGTAAATGTTGCACGAGGAAAATGTGTTGTTTTGTCTCGCTTTACAGATGCGGCACGTGAAAATATGGAGAGTTACAAAAGGATGCCTCCGGTGGTAAATCAGGTAAGTCTATGGTGGTGAGAATTATATTTGTTGGTTCCCTCGGCTCACCTTGTGGTTTTCTTTTGTCTCCTAGGTGCCAAAGTTCGGTGAAGAAATGATGGAGGCAGCGCCGACCCGAAGGATGCTGTGAAGACTGGTGAGTATGGCGCGGCGCTGCAGCTGGAGGTGCGGCGCGTGCAGAAATGATGTTCTTTACAGGTCCGGAGACAAGATGGATCCAGAATCAGGTGTGGAATAGAAATAAGTTTGTTTTCTAACCTTGTCCCTTTCTTTCCTTTGTTTTAGGAGCTCTGGATTCGAGGCGGGCGTGGCAGAAGACTGGATGTAGGCTGCAGGCACGGTGAGTGTTACGCTGCTGGATGCAGAATAACGCGAAGCGTGTGTTGCTGGTCGGGTGTGGTTTAAATAGCCTCAAAAGTAGTCCCAGGTAAGAAGTCCCTAGAACCACACCCGAGTAAAAAAATTGTCCCTGTAGAAAAATAGTCCCTTTCAGGCTTCATGTTGGATTGGTGTCATTTGCAGCATGGTCTGCCTGAGGTAAGTAATGACTATGAGCCTGGCGCCTAAGGCGCCAGGACTGAACCCAGATAGCCCCTAGCCGGGGCTGCTGAGGTTTTACTAAATGTCTAGATGCCTGCTCCCGTGGCTGATGGGCTTGGTCCGGATGCCTGGGGGTAGGCATCATGACATGAAACCAGTAGTTGTCCCCGATTTGACAACTACTGACTTTTTGAATGTGGCAAATCCTTAGTATTGGTGGGCTTGCTTCCAGCACTGAATCTGGATGAGGGCTTCTGAAGCCATTCTCCAGATCTACGTAGGAGCCAAGATTCATGTGAAGAACAGCCAGCCAAGGACCAGAGGCCTACCTCTGAAGTGGACCATCATCCTCTCCAGTCATTAGCACGGCAAAGCCCTGCTCCGCGGCCTGAAATTTTAAAACCCTTGTTGGTGCGCCAACCCTTCAACTAGTGAAAGCAACTAATCTCAACGCCTACTCGAGGTTGAATGCCCCAAGAGTCTTCGGAAGTGTCCCAGGAATGCCCAGTGGACTGACCAGCTCCCTGTTGGGCAACATCACTGCAGCCACTGCCATTCCGCATTAAGCGCAGGAACTTTGGTGATCGCCATCTTGTGCCAAAGTCATCTTCGGAGCAGATTCTGTGGCCACGGCTGGAAAATAGCCTGTCGCCACCTACAAGCGATGACCGCTGCTGGAACTCTTCTTCATCCATCCGGTTAAGCGTCCTGAAGACATTTGCACAGCAAAAGTCTGCATTCTTCATTGTTTTGGTATTGCATCTTGTAGTTGGAAACAACTGGAAGAAGAACTCGAACCTGCAGCTCCTGGGCACCCTTCACTCGTACAAAGGACGGGAGATTGTGTCCCCAGCGATACCCAGTCAATCCAGTGTGAACTGGGGCAATCGCGTCGGTGGGGTAGGAAAACCTAACTGTTCCTGCCCCCCTCCCCGCCGTCCTCCAAAGGGTAACATTGGGTACAAAGCTCTTTGGCCCCCAACTCCTTCTGTGCTTACCTTTGGTGATTGAACCTGGGTCAGGTATCATACCGCTGGGCTGGCCTTGGGACTGGCATAGAGAGGAGAATACCTTCCCTGGAGAAACCTGTACTGTAACCTGTGACTTTTGGGCACTGGACCCCAGATATCTAAGTACCGCACTTATTAACTAAAAGGGAATTGAGATTGCATTGGTTCTATTCATTTTACCTGCATCCGATTACTTACCTGGTTAATTATTGATTGATGCATTGGAAGTGAACCTGCTGGTGAATGTATATATTATTTTAATTAACATACGGTTTATTTAAAGCCTTAGCATTTCATCCAACAATCTCATTACAAAAAGAACATCAAAACCACAGGGTATTCTCAATGTTCCTTATCAGAATTTGTTGAGTTTATGCATCTGCTTGAGTCACCCTCCCCTGTTTCAATCAATAAAACACTTCATTTAAAAATGTGACTAGTGCAAAAGTCCATGAATAGTTTTCTCCCATCATCAGGGCTGACCACCAATCCTCCATGGAATATGTTTTTATCAGATCTATGAATGAGCCTAGATATCGAGTCCTTAGGTCCTTTATGTTTGTGCAGAGAAGCTGTTAAGAACAATTTTCATTTTAGTGCTAAATTCCTCCCACCTTAGAGATCCTCAGCTCTTTTGCTGGACTTTAGGACTTTTTAATTTTAACCCTGGAGTGAGTGAGACCTATTTCTCACTCGCTCATGTGCTTTGGACTGGACTGTGTTTCCTCTATTTATGGAGTCTGACAAACTCCTTAGGCATCTACCTTTTGTACGATGACACACAGCACCTTCAGTGCAGTGTCACTGAAAAATCCTTTAGATTTCTCATAAGGTTTAAATACCTTTTCTTGTGTGAACTACCGTTCCCCAGAACAGTGAAGTGAAATTGACTTTACTTGCCCTTTCTCTTTGTAGGTCAGCACACACCATCTTATGTGGAGTGCTTGGGGGTGGGAGGTTCCTAGTAGCCCCTTATCCTACATGCTCACAACTTTTTTTATGTCAGCCTCACTACTTTAAATGGCTGGTAGCAGTGGTTTAATGTTCATACCATTGTGCTTTGCTACCGCAGGCTGAATCCTCAGCTGCAGAATAGCACCCATCGGTGACCATTTTTGTCAAAATGGTCCCAGTCTTTTTTTGCCATCTTCTATTTCTGAGATTATACTTGGATTTTACTCTGTGCGTCGAAGCCGAGTTGAGCCCTTTGTTAGTTTTGCCTTTGGTGGATTCAGCCGTGCAGCCCGCCCTCTAGCTCCAGTGTGTCTGGAAAGGCAGGATGTGAGGGAGGTTCCCGAAACTCCCATGTCCTTTGTCTCTAGGAATGCCTGAATGCAACCAGTCCCGATTGGCTGGCTGGCTGTTCTTTCAGGACAGCCACCGTGCTGTTTGATTAACAGCCTAGGCTGTTCATGAATGGGAGAAACCTGCTAAAAAGGCAAGGGTTTTGGGACTAGAGGCAGAGTCGACCACTGGGAGAAAGACCAGACGAAGAAACCGCGAACGAAGCTTGCTGCATTATCCCGGACATTTGAATTGCCCGGTGAATCCCTGCTGCTGTGCTGAAACTCCTTTTCCTGATGGACAAGAGGAGCTCCGGAAGGGACAACTTCTTCCCTTGGGTTAGTGGGACCAACTAACCCTGAGACGAACTGCACAGGACCATCTTCCCCGATTGGCTGTACTTCTTCGCTGCTACAAGAACAGAGCGCCAGGGGTCGAGAAATCCATAGTCGAGTGAAATGTCTGAAATCCGGCCAGAAGATCCAGGAGTATACTTAAGGACCCTCCAGAAGCAGGACGACCAGAGCTCGAGTCCCCTCACCAGAGTGCAGGACCCAAGGAGTGAAGGAAGCCCAACCGGTATCCGAGATCCACAGTGGTGCTGTTTACCAAGTGTTAAAACCGCGAAGTGCAGCTGATCTAGAAAGAGCCTGTAGCTGCCGACTACCTCCAAATTGCCGCTGCAGGAGCCCTCCAGACGTCCTCCCTCTTGTCCCCACGACTTAGGCTCCGGAACCCAGGGTCTGCACTGCTGCAACAGGACAGAATCCAGCTGGACCACTGTTCTTTAAACCAGATGTACTGTTTAGACTTGGGGTACTTACCTCAGTATCTTTTGAGCTGTCAGGTCTTCTTTACTCAATGCCATATCTCCTCCTCCTTCCGACGACGCCTCTTTTGCGAAGCCCACCTCTCACTCCTTCTGTTTTTTTCTTCAGATTGCGGTTTCCAAAACCTGTCAAATTGACCTTCCTTGACTTTTCGGGCCCCTCCTTGTTTTGCGGGGGTCGCTTTCCCCTTTGTTCATGGCATCTAGAGAGGTATCACCACTCCTCACTTGTCACCTCCTACACAGAGCCGCGCCCCTAGTCAGTTTTCAAATGTCCCTCTGAGAGCGCAAGCCAGGCCACATTAATATCTATGCCACAGCAACCTGTCCAGCTTCTGTCAGCTCCTTATCCGCCATAGAGAGACCTCAATCCCAGAAGACCTTACATCAACCCTTCTGCAAATAACTTTGCAAGACCGCCAATGTAGTCTGCAGCCCTGAAGGTGTACTTCTCTTTTTCTTATTCAAATCCAACCCTCCGATTTCCGGTCTCAGAAGTCCTGTAAACGACCTCTCTTTGCCTCAGATGCTTCAGGCCTCAGCTCCACGCCCTTTCATGATGAGGCTCCAGTCCTCAATCCGCCACCATCCAACACCCTGCAGATCTCCCCCCTCACCCCCGATGGACAGAGTGGAGGACACCACTGGTGCAAAATCAGGTCCCTTCCAATCCTTTCTTCATCTGCTTTTCTGGGCCAGGCACAGAGCTCACTCAAACGTGACTGGGTGCTGCGGTGGCAATCTTGGAATCTTGGCTACTGATCTTTTAATCGGGACTGAGAAACAACATTGACCTTCCACCATGGACATTTTTAAGAGTGGCTCTACATTCTCTGGTGGGACCATGGGGCAAACCCAATGGATCTTCCTAGTCCAAATTGGCAGGATGATGTCCACCCTTGGGACCTTCAATGGGGTGATAGTAGGGCCTGGAACAGGAAGGTGATGTTTTTTTATTAATCTCCCCTCTTTGGATTGCAAGAAATCTGAAATGTTTGTCATTGTAGAGACAACTTAATTTCCCTGTTCTAGGAGGCATGACGGGTATCTTTGTAAGAATAAATGTATCCTCTTCTTCATGAGCAAATACTGCCTGCTCCTCTTGCTTAGTCACAGAGGACGAGAATTCAAGGAGCCCCATACCCTGCAGGGGATAATGACTGGCCTGTTTCGATGGTTTCCTCAGACACTGATTTAAGTCACTATTTTCGAGTATTTTAGTGTTTTGCACAGAGGTACTCCAGTTTCAAAGGGGTGTTTTAGTCTTCTCATTTTTGAGGCTCAGTTAGGGGAGTTTTCCTAAAGTCCACTTGAGGTAAGACTTTATAAAACTATCCTAATGGTATATAGGTTCCCAACTCTTAGCAGCGGTCTGTATTACTCGTGGAACCTTTGTAGAGTGGCAGAGCAGTCAGGGCTTATGTTAAGAGGAAGATGTGAACTGTAGGTAGGTGCACTGAACATAATAAAGCAGATCAAAGAAACACACCAACAAATGTATATAAAATATATTTTTGATAGTTACACAAGAGATGTTTTAAAATACTTAGATCATTAAACCAAAACACAGAGGATTACTTATAGATAAAAGTCCACTGCTTAGTTTGTAGTTGCTCATGGTTACAATTGTTCCAACGTTTGACACTGACAGTTACCGTACTATTGGTTATACCGCGCACTCCTGCACAAAGATATACAATAATTGTATTTAGTTAGCAAAACCACTTAAGATATTGTTTCTGAGAAGGAAAACATTTGGTTAGTCAACCAGTAGCAGAGCTTAACGTTATAGAGACAGTTTCAGAGCAAAGTAACGATTTCAAAGTCCAATTCCTAATTAGCAGCAAAAGTGAGTTTGGAGAGAGCTTAAAGTCCTACGAAGCAGGTAAGAAGTAAAAGTTCCTTAGGATACTTCAAGACACTAGGAAAGGATACTTGAAGACTTAGCACAACGGTGGATACCCCGTTAAAGGACTCGTGAAAGGGACACAAGCTGGCAGCCTGGGTCAGTAGTCAGAGCCATAGCCGGTTCAAAGATTGACTACTGTTGTAGTCTTCTTACTGGTATTTCACAATCAGAGAATAACCATTTGCAGGTCATTCAGAACAGTGCAGTCAGGGTGGGGAAGGGCCTCAAGTGGAGAGACCATGTGTCTGAGGCCAGGCTGAGTTTGCATTGTCTCCCAGTGAAGGCAAGAGCTCAATTTAGATTGCTTTTGATCACACACAAATGTTGTATGGGCCGCATGCCATCTTACCTGATGGAGTGTGTAGTGGGGACACACCAATCAATTGAAAACACTTAGCTGTAAAATCAGCAAATCCCTAAAGGGAGCATTTAGTATAGCAGCCCCTATGGCATGGACCTCGCTCCCACCAGACCTTTAGAGAGGTTAAGTCTACTAACATCTTTAAAAAGAAATTACAAACACTTTTATTCTGTTAGTTCCACTGCCAGTCGCTTGTTAAGTTTCTGCTTTATATATGAGTGTGAATATTATCATCCACGGTTTATGTTGATGTTTTGCCTTGTTAGTTGTACGCCCTTAAGGTTTCAGGTACCTGGTGCACAGTGCAAAATGTAAAGTAAAGAAGAGTTGACACTCTGCACACATCTTTGTGCACTCCAACGCTTTGGAGCAACATTTGGATCAAGGTAAGCAATACCTTTTCAGCCCACAGTACCTTAGTCTAGAAGAAATGTTTGTGGCTGAATTCTCCTCTATGCAGCAGCAAGCGACCCGTTCTCCGGATTCCTTGGTTTGGTGACGAAAGGCAGGACAATGAATGGGATGTCTCAGCAGCAGTCGAGAGAGGACCTCTGGCACAGATTTCTTCAGCTTCTCTGGTCAGTCTGCGGTTTTGGCGCCTTTTCTGCAGCAGCAACAAAGGACAGGATTCGCCCAGTCAATCCTCTTCAGATTCCTGGAGTCCTGAACTTTGGTGAGGGGGCTTGGATGATTCGGATTGTGTCTCTAGAGTTTCACCTGGAGCTCAGCAAAGACTTGGATGGCTTTGGCCTTTCAAAGACAATGCACTGCAATTGGGTCAGAGGTCTCCTGGTATTTGCAGTCTGCAGCTCTGGAGAGGCACAGCACACCAGGAGATGGCTCAGATTGTAGTTTGTCTCAGGGCTTGTTTGTCCCACCAGCCAAAGGGAAGGTGTTGCCCTCTTCAGAGTTCCTCTGTCGCATAGAAAACGGGGTCAGGACAGCTGTGGTCGCTTAAAGGGTCTGCAGCGTCTCTGGTCGTCTTCTTCGGTTACTTCAGTTTCCAGTGGCTGACTTGCCTTTCATCTCGGGAACCTCACCTTTTATTCAGTTTCAGCACACACTCCTCTGAAATCTAAGCAGTTTACAGAAAGGGGCGGGCAGCTATCCAATCAGGACAGCCAGACCCCCCAGTGGGAGCTGGTTTCATTCAGCCACTCAGGCAGGGGAGTTCCTGCCTTCCCAGGCACACTGGATCGTAGGCGGGTACCCCCGGGGTTCTCGCCAAAGGCAAGACACACACATCTCCCCCACCCAGAATGGTAGAAGGGCTAACAAAGAACAACCACGCTAGAAATGGCAAAAAAAAAAGAAAGGAGCTACCAGGTTAGGACATAGGTGATCCTATTGTGCACAACCGAGACTTTGAATAAAGTTTGCTGTAAAAACTAGCACAATAGTTGGAAGAACACGTCCACTACCGCCAGTCATAACTAGAAGGTTGTCTTAGTGACTAAAAAGTCACAGGAGCAAAGAGAATGGGGATACTAGGTATCCCCTTGGCATTCCACACAAGGTGGTGTGTGCCCATCTCTCAAAGACTTAGACGGGATACAAGGTATCCCTCTATCCTGTTAAGGATTTTAATCAGGCGACCCACACCTTGGTCTCGGCCGAGTATGCATCACACGACTGAAATGCTTATCTTTTTATGTTAGATTCAATATTGAGATGGTACTCCACTCAAATCACACACCCTTTTCAAATACCCCAGGTCACAATGGACCATGAACTAGGCTGGTTGGTAAAATACAATATTTATTTATTTGAGAATTAAAAGAAATAATACACTTTTCAATATGGGGCAGCAATCATCAATGGGGTGATAGTTACAAAGCAGACTGAGCAATGCACTGGGTTTAACTTTTTAGTGGGGCATATACACAGCACAGCAGAATAGAAGCACTTTTGATTTAGGACAGATAGCACTTAAGTTAGAATTTCCCCCCGCAATGTTCCCTCAACCCACAAATCAATTCTGAGTGGATAAATAGAAGCAGCAGGTAATCAGGAATGACAAATAGGAAACAAAATTCAAATCTGAGCTTCCCACCCCAAATGAGAGAGAAAAACTGATTTTAAATCCCTTGCAATGTTAAAAAGGACACTCGGAAATGGATGGACAAAATAATGAATGTGTGCAAAAACTTTGAAACAAATACAGTTCTTTACTAAAGAAACAATGTAAAGGTACTAACAATCACAGGCAATGGATAAGCAAGAGCATACAGTTCGAAAAATGAGTGGAAGATTTAAAATCAGTTCGCAATCAAAATGACACGTTGGAAACTTTGTTAATATTTCCGTTTTTCGTGTAAATTTACTAAAACGGTTTCTTTGGAAAAACGGGTGAAATATTGTAAATCACAATGCAGATTTTGTTTTGGGGTGTAGCTATAGATCACAGGCACAATTTGGAAGTGAAAGTAAGCCTCTAGCTGGTAATTTGAATGAGTTATGCAAGATCTAAGAAGGTGCACTTTGAGTAAATGGAAGCGTGAAAAAGGAAAGAAAATCAGTTGTGGCAAGAATAGTTTTACTCTACACTAGAGTATTCAGATAGGACACCAAAGAGGAACACAGTAAGCCCCACGGTTGATTCGCAAGTTCAACCCTCTCGCCTCAACGCCCTCCCTGGCGGAACCAATCCGATCACTCGAAATCGGACTAATGGCTTAGGACTACACAAGGCAAAATTACTATGGAGATGGCGCTAGCACTAGAAATCATAGGCAGGGTTGCAAGAATAATTCTGACAGTTTTATAAGTTATCAGGATAAGGATAGGCTGACTTAGAGAGTGGGATAAGGACAAAGCAAGACAAGTTATATTATGGGTTCCTGAAGCACCTCAAACCCTTTCTCTTTGCTTCTGCTTTTTCTCCTCCTCTCCCCTGCTAATTTCCTTGCTTATACTGAACCTGCACTGGCTTACCTGGCCACCCTCTGATCTCGGGCCCAGGCCCCCCCCTCCACCAGTCGCACACCTGCACTGCCCTCCCGGATACCCCAGCACTTGGGGACTGTTCTCTGTATCCCTACAGTCCTACCACTAGCACTTGACACCCGATGCCTGCACTTACCCTTCTCCCTTGCACTTGCCACCTGTTGGCCATTCTTTACTTTATTTATTTATTCTTATCCCATGCATTGCACTGTCCACTTCCCCCCTGCACTTCCCCTTCCCATGCACTTGCGCAATCTGAATGACACTTGGCCTAGTAGGATCGTTGTCCGTCTTCCCTCTGTTCCCCCTCCCTTGCCTCGTCGCGCCTTGAAAAACTTGTGTACAGGCGCGTTATAAATGCCATATCATGCGTTTCTATTGATACTCACAGTCCACTGTAGTTTAGGATTTTTGAACCGTTAGCCTCACGGATCTGGTCTAACAAAGGACAGCCGGACAAAATCAGCTGGACAGGATCAGCTGGGCAGTTCTGGTTACCGGGTACCACTTCTGGACTGGCAATTCTGGTCACTGGATACTACAGATCAGCTGGATGGCAGCATGCATGCAGTTAGCTTTCGCCTTGGTTATTTGTGAACTTTAGTGGAATTTCAAAATGTAGCCCTTGCTGGAGCAGGATCAGCAAGGCTTGGGTTTTGCAGTGGGCTCTGGAGTAGAGTCAGCAATGTTTGTGCCTTGTAGTTGGGATCTGGATCAGGAAGATGACGGGTACAGGAACGCAGCACAGGAAATCAGGAAGACAGTGTGTCTAGAGTCTTGTCAGGGACCCTTATTTATAGTGCATCATGACATCAAAGTATAGGCTGGGCAGGGTTAACCAAGCACGCCCCTAAACTACTTGGATTGGGCCAGGGTGCTAGTCTCCGCCTTGCTCTCAACTGGTTGGAATTCCAAGGGAATGTCAGGTTTATGAGGCAAGTTTTACAATGTCCAAAAACTCCCACATTTTCTTTACTGAAAATCTGATTTTGCCAAAAACATACATTTATACAATTGCAATCTCTTAGTAAATTAAATATACAGGTTACATATTATGTGCAGCACATATCCGTCCAATCCTCAAGTCTGTGGGACCTTGTTTCGCCCTTCCGATACCTTTTGGTAATTTTTAGCATTAAAGATTGGCCTAAAATTCGATAATTTTATACACAGATGCGAATTATCCCCAGGGATGTATGTACAACATTTTATGTTTGCAACATTAATACTTTTCCATTTATCCTCAATACTTTCCCTTTCTGTCCCCAATGAGTCCATGAGTTTTACAATGTATTTAAAGAAAGCACAAAAAAAATCACTTTTGAACTGTGACATTTTTTCAATTTTTCAAAGTCTTGCTGCAGAGATAGGAGTCTTTAAAGTTTATTCCTGAAATAGTCTTTGTGAAGAAATGGCAGTCTCTTTGTTCCTGAGTCCATTTTTTTTGTACTTTACTGCTACCAACTATCATTTCCTTCAAAGCAAGGTGGGGGTGTTTCAGCTTACTTGAACGTTTTATTGCCCCTTCCACTTGACAGGTTAGTGTCCCAGGACTTCTATTGTCCCAGCCTGGAACACAGACGAATGTCTGACGAGCGTGTGAACTTTCTTTGTCCTGGCCCATTCAAAGTTTTTCAAGCTGGCAATGATCACTTTCGCGTCCTGGAAGTTTATGGTGTGTCTCCCTTCCTTGCGGGTAGTTTCAGGACTGGCACTTGAATAACTTTTTTTTTTGGGAGCTTGCAAACTCAGCCCATGTGTTTTAATCTTTATTTTGAGTCTTGAATTAAAACAAACCTGTGCAATAAAAAAAATAGCCTATGTGTGTATTATCACCAGCCACAAACCCCTTCACATTGCTAGGTAATGGCAGGCTTTCCTTCAACAGCTTACCTTTTAAGTGGGCATTTTACTCCTTCAGTTTTGCAAAAGCCCATTTTTACATTTGTTGAAACATGCTAGCATTTCTTTCTTTACATTCGGTTTGGCAGCCCCATCTGCCTTTCCAATATTGCCTTGCAGCCATAGTCATTTTCTTGAATGCAACAATCTGTCTGAAGCACAGATATCTTGAAACTGACTTGGCTCCGAGAGCTAGAGTCTCTTTGAACTGCAGAGCTCTGGGATACCTTTTGTAGAGAAATAAACACGTATTACTATGCAAGTAAAAGTGAAGTTGCTTATTGATTTCTCTCAGAGTTGGTTTGACTGGGCCTGTCATTCAGAAATCATGCCTGGTTTTGGTGAGGCACAATGCGGTATCCTGGGCATGGCAGGGCTTTTTAATCACAGTGGCTTTAAGTAACAGAGGGAATTAGCGTCACAGCAGCATTTATTTTTAAAGATGAAAAAGGGTTTCTTTTCAATGGAGATTTTGGCTTTTGCAGCAAAGCAACGCTGCTTTTTCCACTTCCTTCCTTTTGTTTATGTGGGAACCAGCTGGCAATCTCCTTTAATGTGCCCCCTGGTTCCATCCTGCCCGATGTGTGCTTGGCAGGACGGTGCAGCCAATTTTGTTGTTGCAAAATGCAGTTTTGAGCCATGGCGCTCACAGGAGCCAGTGCAACCCTTTTGTGGTTGTTTCTGCGCAAATGCAGTTTAGTGATGTGGGGCAATGCCATTGAGTGGGTCAATATATCCCACAATCCTTAAGGACAGAAGTATAAAGAAATAATGTAAAAGGAGAACCCAAAGGGCTCACAGCAACACTTCACATAAGGAGCTGTGTGCTGCAAAAGTGAAACAGATGCCTTGATATATGGAGGAAAACAGACTCCATAGTAAAAAGGTAAAACAATAGCGTTCCAAATGACAAAGCACATAAGAATGAATGAGTGGAAAAAGGCTCCACTCATTAAGGATAGGAAGAAAAAGGTCCAGTATTCCAGGAAAAAGTGCTCAGGGTCTCACTAGGAGAGGAGATGAAGCATAAAAATGATAAATCTCTCCAATCAAAAAGGATTTGTGGAACGCTTAGTGTCTAAGGGCATCTTTGAGGCCTTTGTCAAGCAGACAGAGGGCTTTTTGTGCTCCTGGCGTTTTAAGACATTTCGACCGTGTGTCTAGACAGACCCATTGACCAGTCAGAATTCTTTTGGCGTCGAAGAACAAGTTACTCTCTTACCTGGTAACGTTCTTTCGATGGGATGGTCTGACGACATATTCCATATCTATGACAGTAATCACCACAGCCGTGCTGCTTCGGAAAATTTTCGGCGTCTGCGTCCTGCGCCGATGACATCGATGCGCCGTCCTCAAGGACCTCCTCCGACGGCCGACGTCATCCGATGTGGTAAGTAGGACGCATGCGGCCCGTATCCTCAGTTGTAGTTTTTTCCCCAGAACGTGTGCCACCAGTCTTCTGCCAGACTGACACACAAAGCCTTGCGGAAACGTAAGCTGCAATCGTATAAATTCTGTAGCGGGGAAGGTAGGGAGGGAGCGATATGGAATAAGTCGTCGGACCATCCCATCGAAAGAACGTTACCAGGTAAGAGTAACTTGTTCTTCGAGGATATTGAGTCCTCTGACGTATTCCATATCTATGCAGTACCGATGCAAGGAGGTGGGAAAAGAATTTAGAAAACAGAAATTTAGAATACCCAATCAAATTGCGGTGTAAAGGACCACCTTGCCAAAGGCCAGATCCTGCCCCCGGATAGAATCGAGGGAATAGTGACGTACAAAAGTATGTACCGAAGCCCAGGTGGCTGCATCACAGATGTTGTGAATAGGGACACCCCTCTGCAGGGTAGTGGAGGCAGCCATATCCCTGGTAGAATGGGCCCGTA
This sequence comes from Ambystoma mexicanum, assembly GCF_040938575.1. Taxonomy (NCBI): domain Eukaryota; kingdom Metazoa; phylum Chordata; class Amphibia; order Caudata; family Ambystomatidae; genus Ambystoma; species Ambystoma mexicanum. The sequence continues at coordinate 521,834,060 of NC_090941.1, read as the reverse complement.
AGCCGACCGGTGGGTCCTTACCCGCCAAGCGGTAACACTCAGAGATAGCCAAAATAATCCTGCGAGACAAAGTCTGTTTCGTTACAGCCTATCCAAACGCTTTCCAGCATAACCAATAAAGAGCTGATCGTCCACTCTGACCCGGGACATGCGAGTAATATAAAAGCTTAACGCTCTCCTAGGATCAAGCCTATGGAGCCTCTCCTCTTCCTTACCAGGATGTGGAGGAGGATAAAATGCCGGAAGAACAACCTTCTGGCCTAAATGAAATTCTGACACCACCTTCGGAAGAAAAGAAGGACGAACTCTAAGGACAACCCTGTCCTTATGAAACACAGTGAAGGGTGGCTTAACTGAAAGTGCCTGTAACTCACTCACTCTGCGAGCGGAAGTGACCGCAACTAAAAATATCGTTTTCAGAAGGATTCTAGAATGGCTGGCAGTGGAGTAGCAGCTTAGCTCAACTGCTCTGGACCTCTCCCTGAAGAAATTTATAAAGACATTGTCATGAACTCTAAGAAAAAGATTGCTGAAGCTGAGAACCCTGCCTCAAAAAAATCCAAGCAGGTCCCTGAGATGGAGGACACCCCGAGCCTGTCTGACGTCTACAAAACTATTCTTAGGGTGGCCCAGGATGTGAGTGAAATCAAGCTGACTATGGCTGAGCTTAATCTGAAGACTGGTCAACTGGATGGCAGAGTCACAGACTTGGAGAAATCATCCTTGACTATGAGCTCTGAGATTGCAGGCAGCTTTCAAGCATATAATAACCTGAAGTCTGACTTGAAGAGAGAAATGGAACAACAATTGGATTTGGAGTTAAAGCTCAGGGCTAAAAACATCAGATTGGTTGGAGTGGAAGATCCGGCAGGAGATGAAGAGGATTTACCTTCCCTGATTTTTCAGGTTTTTAGGGAAAGTTTCCATTGCCTCACCGTTAAAATGGAAGATATTGACAATGTCTTTAGGATTGGAAAGCACCAGGGGGGCAAAGCGAGGCATGTTTTGATTTCCTTTTTGAATCAGAGGTCAAAAGAGTGTTTAATGAAAGCTGCTAGGATGACTGGGAATGCCTCCTTCAAAGGTAAATCTGTTTATTTATACCCCGATTATCCCAAAGAAATCCTGCTCTTGAGGAGGTCATTTAGGGAGGCTAAAGACATGGCCAGACAGCTGTCTCTGCGTGCATTTCTTAACAGAAATAATGTTTTCACCATGGTATTTCCTGAGGGGGAAAAAAGCACTTCTGACCCTGTACAAGCGCTGGATTGGCTGGAGACGTATAAGAAAAGTGTCCCTACACCTGGCGCCGGTGGCCGATGACTGTTGGCATTTCGAGTTTGTTTTTTTTTTTTAAATCGGTTTAGAACTTCTTCAACGTTCACTTACTTGGATTCCAGGCCTCGGACGGAGCTCAGCGTTGCTTCCGGCATTTTTAGAAGAAAGGACCCGCTCGGAATGACGTATGAAGCACGCCGAGCGGCGCTCATGTCAGCTGATCCGCCCGGCGTCTTCGTACGAAAGGAATACACCCGATGCACCTCCGCTGGTGCTCTCGGTGCGGGGAAGCCCGGAGCGGATCGTTAACACCCAACAATGGGCTTTGACTCATTCTTTAGCGGCGCGGGTGATTCCCGAAATGCACGGATGGCACCTTCGTGGTATTACTGGATCGGATTGAGGGAAGGGTTACTGGGCCAGCTGGAGGAGCGCCTGCAACTGTTAATACGGATCGGAGATGTCTGTCTTACCGAGGTACTTTGAAGCACTTCCCTTTGGCACTATGTATTCATTTATGGGGTCATGCCAGTATGTCAAGGGGCTCCGGCTCACATCTATCGGATCGCTGGGCTTTACTTTTGGACTCTTTTTAAGTGGATTCCACGCACTCGCTCTGGATGTTTCCTTTTATCCTAGCGTGTGGGCCCGGTACTGACTTTCCTGTTACACTTTTCCCACTTTTTGACTGGCATGTCCGTGTCCTATACTCCATGTTTTCTCCCTAATGTTTAAGAGTATGTTACCCTTCTTCATTGTGTGGGCATCCTTGTTTGGGATATTTACTTCCAGATTAAGATATGTTGATAGCTTGGTTCACTTGATGTTTGTTTTGGGGGAAGGGGATTGTGGGTACATGGGAATTTTGGATGGTTTGGGGTACAGTAGTGCCTTCCAGTTTTATTTTATGAAGGTTTGATGTTATCGTTCCTGGGGGCGGGGAATGGGGATCATTTTAATCTCTTTTTTGATGATCTTCACTGCACCTCCTTGCTTTGTGGGACTGAAGGCACTATCACATATATGGTCAGTTGTAGTTGTTTAGTTGATGCGGGTTTAAAAGTTGGTAACCTTCATGATCGCAATAACTTTATTTTTAAGATTATTTTATGGGTTCCCGTAGTCAGGTTAGTGTTAGGGATATTGCGGGGAGTGAGACAGATACCAAGTGCGTAGTTTTCACGTTCATTAACAGGCAGGCGCGAGGCATCTCCTAATGCTCAATCCTACATTTTGTGGGTTGGCTCTAGGGTCTGAAGGTAGGGGGAGAGTGAAGTAACTTCCACAGAACTACAGCTAATACTTCACGACTTCTAGATACTTCTGGCCTGAACTGCATGCCCATGAACACAGTTTACATATTGTTGAGCACTTTCAATTCAGTCAGGTTGGAAAATCTGATTTTGATTTCTGGTTCCGGGTTCCGAATTAGCATGTATGAGTATGGGACACATAGGGCCTCATTACATAATATGGGGTAGGGCTTACCGGTTGCTTTAATAGTTGTTATTTATTTACATGGTTTGACTCATCTCTTGGGGGGTGGAGGATTATGGACATTTGGCGGTTTTCGGTTACACGTTATAATTATTCTTAGTATGCTTATCGCTAATACTTTAATGTGGTTTTTATTGGATATTGGGAGGGGTCCTGGGATTGGTTCTGTATGTGGATTCATTTGTTCTTTGAGCTGAACAGACTTCGCAGTCTTATCTGTTTTTTGGTTTGTTATTTTATGTTTTTGGTTCATTTTCATGTTTATTTTCTTTTTCTTGTTTCTTTTCATTTCCTTTTTATTTTAGTTTTGCTTGGGATGTTCCAGATTTTCTAGTTACAATGCCTTTTTGCACAGGTGGGACCACTAACGACCTGTGCATTGTCTCTTGGAATGTTAATGGGGTCAATAATATGTTAAAGAAGAAGAAAGTTTTTCACATATTACAGGATATGCATGCTGATATGTTTTTTACAAGAGACTCATGTTTTGGGAGACGAGATTTCGAAGCTGGAAAGGGAGTGGGTGGGATCAGCTTATGGATCTTCCTTCTCGTCAAGGTCGAGGGGTGTGGCCATTCTGATTCGTAAGAAACTGCCTGTTAAAATCTTGAGGGAATGTGCGGAGAAGGATGGCAGAATGATTGCATTGCTGGTTGAGATTCAGGGGGAGTTGTTAACCCTCTGCAATGTGTATGCTCCCACAGTGGATGATGGCTCCTTCTTCAGAATGGTGGCACAAACCCTTTTAGATTTGAATAACCCTAATATTCTGCTTGGGGGTGACTTCAATACGGTAGTTGATCCTGATCTGGATAGAAGTCAAGTCAGGCGTGTGTTACGTTGTGATTATCATCATCAAGCACTTCATTCACTCTTGGAGGAACATGATCTGAAAGATATGTGGCGCTTGGAGAACCTAGACAAACGGCAATATAGCTTCTTTTCTAGTGCGCATGGTGTGTTCTCTAGATTGGATATGATTTTTTCTGGTGGGAATGTGTCAGAAAGTGTTGTATCAAGTAGTATTGGCAATATTTTATTGAGTGATCATGCCCCCGTTGAGATGCATTTGAGACTTAAATTTCAGTGCAAAAGGAGTTTCTCATGGAAGATGAACACATCTATTCTGTTAGATGATGACATTCTGGAACGGATTGTTTCGGAGGCGAATTATTTTGTTTCGGAGAATCGCTCGGAAGAGATCAGTGTTGAGAACACGTGGGAAGCCTTTAAATGCAGTATGCGTGGTGTCTGTCTAGGGCTGTCATGTGGTAAGCGAAAAAAGGAGGAGTGTAAGAGGCGTGATCTACATCTACGTATTAGTGGGATCTCGAGGGATCTGATGCTTGACCCGACTAATTCGGTTTCTTTGGCAACTTTGAAGAAACTTAAAAAAGAAATGGAGGACTTTTTGACGATGAGGGCTGAACGAGGCTTGTTCTATTCAAAATGTACATATTTTGAGAAAGGGGAGCGTTGCGACAGATGGTTGGCATACAGGTTGAGGAAAAGGATTTCGGAATCTGCAATAACGTCGATTATTGACAAGGATGGTAGAATTACATTTGATCCAAATAAAATTAACTTGACATTTTGTGACTTCTATGAGAATCTGTATAGCATTGAGGCGGGTATTACCGGTGTGGGTGAGAACTTCTTTGGTAATTTGCCAATGCCGACGGTATTAGATGACGATCGTGATCTACTTGGTGTTGAGATTACGGTAGATGAGATCAAAGGAGCGATTTCAGCACTGAATACAGGCAAATCCCCGGGTCCTGATGGCCTCCCTTGTGAGTTTTATAAGATTCTTCCGAACTCAGCCTTGGAACTCTTGAGAGACGTGTATGTATCTAGCAAACAGACTGGGATGCTGCCTAAAAGTACTAATCATGCTTCTATTTCAGTATTTTTGAAAAAGGGTAGGGATTGTAATCTCCCGGCCAGTTACCGTCCGATCAGCTTAATCAATACAGATAATAAGATTCTTGCCAAGGTCCTGGCTATGCGCCTGGTGCAATTTTTGCCTAATCTGATTGGTGAGGAACAATCTGGTTTCATGAAAAATAGGCGTACCTCTAGTAACATCAGAAGATTATTACTTACTATGGAAATGGCGGATAGAACGAATCGAGATGCTGCTGTCCTTTCGCTTGATGCGGAAAAAGCGTTCGACAGGGTTAGTTGGGATTACTTGTATTCTGTACTGAGGAGGATGAATCTGGGTGAGGAGTTCATTTCTTGGGTTGCTCTTTTATATTCCAGGCCGACTGCTGCCGTTAAGACTAATGGTGTAATTTCAGAACCCTTTTGTTTGGAACGCGGCACGCGTCAAGGTTGTCCTTTCTTCCCTCTGTTGTTCATTCTGGCAATTGAGCCTCTTGCTGTTTGCATCAAACATGAACCAGATTTGCACGGGGTGGGTTGCTGGGGTATGGTACAAAAGGCTTGGCTTTATGCGGACGACCTTCTATTAGTACTGGAGAATTTGCAGGTGTCTTTGCCTAGTTTGATGAGGCTGTTGTCGGATTTTCATGATTGCTCGGGCTACAAGATTAACCGTTTGAAGTCTGAAGTGCTGCCCCTAACAAATGGTTGTGATAAAACCCTGGTTACGGGACAGGGGTTTACGTGGTGTGGGGAACGCTTGCGTTATTTGGGGGTATGGTTGACGTATCCTCTTTCCAGGATGGTAGATGAGAACATGACCGTGGTTATTCGCGAATGTAAATCGGATCTAGAAAGGTGGTCTTTGCTTAAGCTCTCTTTATGGGGTAAGGTCAATGCCCTGAAAATGAATACAACACCCAAAATCAATTTTGTGTCTAGCATGCTTCCAGAATTTTTGAGGGACAAAAAGCCACCAAGACTTAGTCTTTGGAAGTTACAGCTTCCTGTCCATTTAGGTGGTCTTGGGGTACCGAATTTTCGGGCCTATCATTTGGCCTTTTCTGCCCATTCTTTTGTTCCATTTTTGACAGGTGAATTAGACAGCTGGGCGGTGGCGGAGTCCAGCGCTTATGGGCCGCTGGGCCCGACAGCCTTGTTGACCACTAATACCAAGATTCCGGGTGGCAATTTGTTGGCAACGTCATTTTTGCGTGATTCATGGATTGCAGTTTGGTCATTGCTTGATCGGGATGCGTTCAAAAGCAGGAGTGCCTCTATCTGGTTGAATCCTAGGATCAGGGACAATTTGAGGACTGTTTTTTGGCATGAATGGTTTTTGATGAATATTAAACAGGTTTCTGATTTGGGGAATGATGATCGATGGTTGACTGCCGCAGAGCTGAGAGAGAGATGGAATTTTGATGGTTTATCGGACTCTGCATATAGACGGCTAAAGAGGGCGGTTGGTGAGGTTGACTGGTCTGACTCTTTGGATGTGTGCGCTTTGCTGACAGATTTTAGTGGGAAGTGTGGCGGCCTGGCCAGTCGGCTTTACAAGCTAATGGTGTCACATTTTCGAAGTAATGACAATTTACGGAGAGTATGGAGTGAGAAAATAGGATCAGAGATTGATTTGGCTGATTGGCAGAATATGTGTAGTAATGTATCTTTGTGCTCTCTGAATCTAAGTGAACGTTCTCGACAGATAAAGATCCTGAACCGGGTGTATTGGTGCCCTGAAACACTGCATAAAAGAGGCATGTCTGACAATTCTAACTGTTGGGGGTGCGTCCAGGCAGTCGGGTCAATGGAACACATGTTGTGGGATTGTGTGAGAGTCAGAGATTTTTGGAGTGAAGTTTGTAATGTGTGTGACAGGATTGCTGGAGGTGGTTTGGTTCTTGATTTTAGGACGGTTATCCTGGGTGATGATTCCGGTTTGGGTGATGTCAGCTCAGCCCACAAGAAGTGGTTTTTTCGTGCATTTATTGTGGCCAAGAGGTTGATTCTCCGCGGGTGGAAAGGGCGGGAATCTCCTTCCTATGGGGAGTGGATCCAGGAATTGCATTGCCTCTCACGGACGGAGAAACTTATTTACAGATTGAAATGTAAAATGTCGACATATGAGAAGATTTGGAACGTGTTCAATGACTTCTTTTAAGTTGGTTCTTTGTTTTTTTTCCTCTTGTTTATAATTTGGTTTCTGTATTAATGTAGTGGCTGATATATTGTATATATTATAAATAAACATTTTAAAAAAAATATATATATCGTTTTCAGAGTTAACAGTCTCAAAGGGCATGTATGCAAAGGCTCAAATGAAGCACCCATCAGAAACTTGAGAACAAGGTTCAAATCCCAACCGGGCACCTGGAAAGGTGACGGAGGGAACACATTAGTGAGCCCTTTCAGAAACTGAGAAATTAAAGGAATTTTAAAATAGGAACACTCTTCAGACGAGCGCTTAAATATAGACCGCGCCGCCAGGTAACCTTTAATGGTACCCACTTGAAGGCCCCTGTGGGCCAAAGAAAGCAAAAAAGACAGAACCATGGGAATTTCACATGCAAAAGTATCCATATTCTTAACCCTGCACCAGTCGCAGAACTTCCTCCAACGGCAATGGTACAGGGACTTTGTTGCAGGCCTTCTGGCCGAAAGCAACACCTCCATCATGTCTTCAGGGAGGTCCCAATCCTTATACCTCAACCTTTCAGAAACCAAGAGTGAAGGTTGAGGGACCTGACCTCTGGATGGAGAACCTGACCCCCCCCTCCCGTGAGAGCAGATCGTCTCGGTAGGGAAGACGACGTGGAGGGCAGATGGACAAGTCGAGAAGGTCCGGGTACCACGTCCTCCGGGCACACGCCGGAGCAATGATGATCATCCAGGAACCGAACCTCCGCAGTACTTGCGGGATGACGGGGACTGGAGGAAATGCGTACAGCAGTCGGAAGGACCACTCCACCACGAACGTGTCTAAGGCTCTGTTTGGAGGAAATTCCTGCGAGCAGAACCTCTCGCACTTCCGATTGACACTGGAGGCGAAGAGATCCACTTGAGGGGTCCCCCAAAGGGTGAAGATCTCCAGGAGAATCTCATCAGCCAACTCCCACGCGTAAGAGATCGTGCTCTGCCTGCTCAGAGCATCCGCCGTCTCATTTTTGTCTTCTGCCAGATGAACTGCCGAGATCGAAACTTCCTGCTGGACTGCCCAGAACCAGAGCTGCATCGCCTCCCTGCACAGAGGAAGTGACCATGCCCCCCCCCCTTTTTGTTGAGGTAGTGCATGGCCACCGTGTTGTCCGTCAGGTTCAGGACATTCTCTCCACGCACAGTCGGCAGAAAAGCCTTCAGGGTTAGCCTGATGGCGCTCAGCTCCAACAGATTGATATGGAGTCTGGACTCCGACAAAGACCAACGACCGCTGACTGTCAACTCGTTGGCATGAGCTCCCCATCCCGTGAGGGATACGATCGTCACCTCTGGTCAGGGCAGCCAAAATGGAGCCCCCCTCATCAGATTGCCTTTGTAGGCCCACCACAGAACGTCCTGGGCGACCGAAGACGGCACCTGAACAGGGTCCGACATCCTGCCGGAGGACTGAGACCACTGGAGCTTGAGTGCCCATTGCAAAGATCTCATCCGCAACCTGGCCTCTGGCACCAGAAGAATGCAGGATGCCATGAGGCCGAGCAGTCTCAAGAACTCGAACGCTGGGAGAGTCTGGGCAAGTTGAAACTTGTGCACCATCTGCTGAATGTGATGAGCCCTCACCTGGGAAGGAAAACACTGCCCCAGGGACATGTCGAGCACTGCTCCGATGTACTGCAGCCTCTGAGTTGGTGTCAAATGGTACTTCTTTAAGTTGAGGGAGAAGCCCAGCTTGTGGAGGCAGTGGCAGGTGACTGACAGATGATCCAGGACTTGCTCGGGAGAGCGCGGCCTGATCAACCAATCGTCCAGGTAGGGGTAGACGTGAATCCCCCCTTTCCTGAGTTGCGCTGTCACCACTACCATGAGCTTGGTGAAGACCCTCGGGCGGAGGTCAAGCTGAACGGCAGGACCCGAAACTGAAAGTGCGAGTCACCAGCCACAAACCTCAGGTACTTCTTGTGCTTTGGATGGATAGGCACATGAAAATAAGCGTCCTTGAGGTCGAGAGACACCAACCAGTCCTGAAGTTGAAGGGCTTGGAGGACTTGAGAAAGAGTAACCATCTTGAACTTGTCCTTCCTGAGGAGTTTGTTCAAACCGCGCAAGTCCATGATGGGTCTCAATCCCCCGTCTTTCTTGGAAATCAAAAAATAAGAGGAATACCATCCCTTGTTCCTCTCCTCTACAGGCACCAGTTCTATGGCGCCTTTCTCCAGCAGGGATTGAATCTCCTGCGCAAGGAGCGGATCCGGACACTTCAAAGAGAGGTTCCCCGGTGGATTGTCTTGAGGCCTCTGCCGGAAAGGAAGACAGTAGCCGTGGATTATGATCTCCAGAACCCACACATCTGAAGTAATGGCGCGCCACTCTGCAAGATGCTGCGCCAGCCTTCCCCCAACCGGCGAACCATGGGACATGGCCTCATGACTGAGCTGAAGCGGCTGCAGCAGTCCCTGAGGGCAAAGAGGCAACAGCCCGAGCTGCCTTGGCACCTCGAGTACCTTGTTTTCCACCTCTGGCACTCCTACGGTGGCCCCTTTGACTGGCAGCTCCTCTCGCTTTACCAAAGGAGGAGTAATAACGAAAGGAACCTCCCCTCCATTGCTGTCCCCTAGGACGAAAAGGCAGAGGTTGTCGAACTGCAGCGCCCAAAGACTTCGCTGCAGCTTTGGAGGGCTGCAACCTCTCAAGGCTATTGTCAGCCTTGCTGCCAAAAAGATGTTCCCCGTCAAAGGGCATGTTGAGGAGCCGGGCCTGCACATCAGCAGCAAACCCCGACTTACGCAGGTTTGCGTGGTTGCGGATCACGGTGCTCGCCACCATGGACCGGCTGATGCAATCTGTCATGTCCAAACCCAACTGAACGGCCTCAACCATAGCATCCTTTCCATCCTGAACCATGGCAAGGAAACCATCCCGTTCATCTCCTTCGGTAATATGTTCAGCCGCCAAGGAAACAGTTCCACAGTGTGCGTGTAAAACGAGACAAGGCACAAATGGAGTTGGCCGCCTGAAGCGCCATGCCCCCTGCAGAAAACACTTTCTTCGCCCAGCCGTCAAAACGCTTGTCGTCCCTATCACGAGGGATGGTAGGGTACGACGCCTGCTTTGCCGGGGCTGTAGCCGCCTGCACCACCAAACTCTCCGGAGTAGGGTGCTTGGACAAGTAGCAGGGGTCACTACTGGCTGGGCGGTATTTTCGCGGCAAAGACTTGCTCACTGCCAGGAGACTCTCCGGAGCAGTCCAAGCCGCTGCCACCCTTCTTTGCAGAGCCATATGGAATGGCAGTACCGGGTCAGTTGGTGGACCAGGGTCAGTTGGTGGACCAATGTCGAGGATATCCGTAAGGTCATCCTGAACAAACTCCCCTGGGGGATCAGACCAACCTAAGTACTCGGTGACCCGTGACATAAGTCGCTGTTACGAAGAATCGGCATGAGTGCCAGGCTCAGGCCCACTAGCATCAAGCAGGGACTGTCTCAGGTCCTCAAACTGGCTATGGCCCGAGAGAATCTCGTCAGGCACCATGCCATCATCAGAGCCATCATCCACCTCTGAAATGAATTCCAGATGGCGGTAAGAAGGCACAGAACTGGAACCAAAGCCATGCTTGACCTTGGCCAGAGCCTTCCTGGGTGGTTCCCCCGAGCCACGGGGTAGACCCGTCGACACACCCCCAAAAGGTGTCGAGGGCTTCGAGAGAATCGGCGCCGACGTCGAGAGAATCGGCGTCGACGACAGACACGGCATCGACACAGGCCTCGAGGGTGGAGCCCCAAGCGTGTCCCTCGACATCCTGGGCGCCGACGGCATCGACTACTTCCTCGGAGGCGGAGCCTCAAAAGAGTTAGTCGACGACCTCGGCGCCACAGGCTTCAATGTCTTCCTCGAAGACTTCACAGGTTCACGCAGTCTCAAGCACGTTCGGGACCGGGACCTGGACCTGGACCTGGACCGGGCATCCCGAGAACGATTCCCCTTGTCCGAGCGGGACCTTTCCCGCGAATCGTGACGACCACCCGAGCCCGAAGGCGTGCGAGCGGCGTCTCTCGGCTGATCACGACCGACCCCACGCGGAGGCGCCGACGGACCTGTGCCCTGCGATTCGAGAATCGCCAACATTTTCTTCCCGAAGGAAGCCCATTCCTCCGGTGTCGCATGCTTGGTGGGGTAAGCAACCCACCGACGGGCGGAGTCCTCGGATGAGGACGGGGGAAGGCGACCGATGACAGCGCTTCTGGGAGTGCCTCGAAGAGGCAGAGGAGTGGCGAGACCGACTCCGAGACCGAGACCCACTGGACTTCCGATGACGCGGAGAGTCGCCCCTCGAGTCATACGTTGAAAGCCCCGCAGACCTCGACTTCCGGGGCTTGGACACCTTACCTACCAATAACTTCTTCTTGCGCTCCTGTAAGGCTTTCGACGTGAGCGACTGGCAGTCGACACAGTCATCCGTGTCATGGGCCTCCCCGAGGCACCAGAGGCAGGTGTCGTGCGAGTCCATGACCGACATCTTGGACCCACAGACCCCGCACTTCTTAAAGCCCGGACGCGGTGTGGAAGACGAGGTAGACATCTGCACGAAGAACAACTTCACAAACTAACAGGTTCGAAGAACCGAGATGAACAACAGAAACTCCAAAGAGTCGAGGCGTACCGAGATTCACGAAGCTAACATGTTCGCGGAAAAAACGGAACTGAGGCTACGGGCGTCGTGCGTCCTACTTATCACATCGGATGATGTCGGCCGTCGGAGGAGGTCCTCGAGGACGGTGCATCGACGCAGGACATTTTCCGAAGCAGAACAGCTGTGGTGATAACTGTCATAGATATGGAATACGTCGGAGGACCCAATCCCCTCGAACCAGAGGTTTCAGTGCTTTTGTTTGCAGATTGGTGCTTCGGCCTTCAACTGTTTTGGGCTTGCTTTGTTTAGCATTCACCTTGTCACCAGGAGGAGCCTTCCCTCCAAGCGGGTTATGAGCATGCTCTTTTTGGGGCCGGGGACCGACTGTGTCCCAACGGAACAGCTTGAGGGCAAGGCCATTTTAAGCACTTTTGGGGCCCTGGGCACGGACATCTTTGGGCCCCCCCCCTTCCACCAAACCAAAGGAATTAAGTTATCAAGAAAATGTGCACTGCCCCACCCCCCCCATCCGACGGCGCAATCACCACCCACAGGTTGATATGCTGCCTCACAGCATTAAAAATAAGGATGTTTACTCCCTTTAGTCCCCTGTTGTGGTGAGTCTGCGGTGAGAGTCCTGTACATTTATGGTTGCTGCAGCTCCTCTTGCTGTTTTTTCTGTGCTTTTTCCTTTCACTTTTACACCTTCCCTTTGATGCAGGTTCTTTTAACCTCATCGCCAATGTTGTAAAGCCTTAATGCTAGACATCCAGAGGGCACTTCTGAATCACAGACCAGCTGTAGTCTAGATTGGTTCCAGGTAGGCTTTATTCACATATGTACAATCTGTACAATACTCCAGTTACTCTTCTTGTATTTACAGCACGCATAGACAGGAACATGGGAAGGTATAACATTACTTATAAAGGAGCTGACCCACCGGCCATCCATTCAACCCAGCTTAGGCCCCCACTGACTCTCACATAACATTCACACACAGATTCACCCACCATTCTCCTGAGCTGCATTCATGCACCATCATTCTACAGAGAGCACCCAGGCCAGTGGCAAGACAAGATTACACTACAACATCCCCTTACCCTCTTCATTCTTGCTCTAATCAGAATGATAAACAAGTACCATTTGAAGGCCAACATTATCAGTCTAAGAAGAGGTTACTTCTGTTCTAGCATAGATATAGGAGTCTTTATCAATAGAATCTAGGAAGGTATGCAGCCTGTTGTATTGATCCAGGACTGTATGTAAAAGGTACATGTAACCCTGTAGCAGTTCTCTTTGGTATTGAATAATAAAAAGACTGAGTAAGTGTATGGGTTACGAAGAGAACCCAATTCTTTTATTAACAACTTCTTTCTCTTATTTTATAGGTTTATAGAAAAGGATACGTCTTCGAGCCAACTCTTCAGTCTTCTGGGTCAGGACAAGTTCTATATCAGTTTATTGTTCATTTGCCCAACAGTTTGCTGTTTTTCTTCTTAAAGGTCATTCCTTTCAGTGAATTCGAAGTCTGTTTCTAATTTCTCTTTTAACAGTCTTTGGGTTCACTTCCTTGTTAACTCTGTTCTTCTTGTTGTACGATACTTCAGCCAAAACTTCACACTTGTTTTAATGATGAATGCGCGCTTTGTTATAATAGCGTCTCCTAATAGTCTTATGACACCTTTAAACTAATTAGACCGTTTGCTTGTATGATCTGTTTGAGTTTGATTCAGGATATAACAAAGCACTAAGCCACCTTCTGAAATTGTGCTCATACGTCTGTGGGCACTGTTTACTCCATTACACAGTGCACGCGAGTTTGCATACCAATTCAATTCCAAGTGTTACTTCGTTTCAAACATGTTCTGTCTCTTCTCTTTTCCCTTTATATATATATATTTGCCTTGTATATTCGGTGCGTATTCATACAGCGTTGCCCTTTATTTTGACCCCTCCCTCTTCTTCTCAGCAGAGATCAGCTGCTCACAAGCTGTTAAACCATGAGACTCCACTTCCCAGGTTGCTGTCACAGGGACACGCCTCCTCCTTAACGTACGTACGTAATGTTTCCCTTCTCAATTACGCGGCCTTGGATCCCTCGCTCAGCTCTCCTCAAGACCGTATCCCCTATAAGCGCAACGGCGCAATTACCCACAGTCTCCTTTTAGTGGTGACAACGATCGCCTGACTTCCTTACTGTTCGTCTCTCTCCGAGCGCAACGGCACTCCTCTCCAGACTCTGCCGAAGGTGACCACGCTGATCTCTCTCATTACGCACCACCTCTCAAGCGCAACGGCCCCAGCTCCACAGTCTGTCAGGCGACAACGATCGCCTTAAACATTTATATCATTTTTTTCTCTTTGAGCGCCACAGCGCGCACACACAACCACTCACTGTCTTTGTACGGCGACAATGTTCGCCTCGGTCTTTCAATGTAAAACTTCCTCTTGAAGCGCAACCGCGCTATTACACCATCATCTGGGAGCTGTCGAGCTCTTCACCAGCCCTCTTTCAATACGCCCAGCTGTAACGGTCCAACTCTCCTTCCTCTGCTTCGTCCCTTGTCTCCTAGCAACGACAAACACAGCCCAGCTCATTAGAAGAAAGCACCTACTGCAGGGCTTTCTGTATGTAAACAATATGAAAGGACTGTAGATGTAATTACCCACTTTGTCTCAAACCCAGAATAGACGGAACTCACATTTGCTGCCTCACCGAACGCAAACATGCGCAAGCATGGATAGAGGAGACCAATTGGTAGGAAGGAGAAAGCTACACACATGATAGCATGGATAGTGGATGCAGATTAGAAGCTACCAGGAAGGTTTCTGTATCCAGACAGAATGAGATTAGAAGTGGGATATGGTTTTCAAATAGAGTTGCCATTAGAGATCAAAAGAATAAAGTGCCTGTGGTGTGCAATATATCAATTCTCACTATTATAGTGGAAGCAACCAGTGAAACCATGAAAGAGGCTGCTTTGAAGATCATACCCTGAGAATGAAATCTCTCAGAAAGGCTGAGAATTTGGAAAGGTTTAGGGACTGACAAATTCGAGAGGCTAGGCAATACAAAATTAAATTAGATGCCCAGCATTACACACACTGGTTAAGGGGTGAATCTGGGATTGGTGCAAACTCTGCAATTTCTGCATTTGAACACTTCCATTACCAGTTCTTACCCTGAACTAAAATAATCTAATTTTATAAAACTGACTTGGAAATTACACCAATCATACTACCACACACGACAATTTAAAAAAACAAAATATTATAGAATGGGTTAACAAAGAATGATTCTAGCTTCAATCTCTCCACCATCAAAAGAAATATATAAGTACCAGCATACCAATCAGTGTAATTTAACAGATTTAATGTGGGTTGGTCTTTTGTATTTTAAAGCTTTACATAGTTCCAAAACACTGACCTGTGAAATTCTAGTTTATATACGTGCATAAAAACCTTTGACTTTATAAAAATACAAAGTTTTTTGTGTCAAAGGAGCAGACTTAAAATATGCTTGCCCGAGTCCTGCACCATCTGGTCAGCTCCCTTCTGTCTACCACCCCTTCCACTCAAATGGACTACATAAGAAGAAAGATCAAGTAATAGGCTAAACGATGATACCACAAGCATGCAAGGAGACAAACCACGCAGAAGACAGGACAGTAATGTACAAGATATTAGATGATTTGACCAGGATCACTGTATAGTCTGCTGGCAAAGCCAGGATACAAGCATGAATGCTTTGGTTCCAAATGTGGATACTTAATCAACTCTTGGACTAACAGTTTATGCTCACCGTTGGAGGTTATTACCTAGGTTTTACAACACCCCATCAGAACAAAGCAATTTCTAGACCTTCACCATAAGGATGACAGGTTTGTTCTTATAGCAAACCCTATCTGGTGCAGATAAATTGCTGATAAAAGAACCTATTGAGCTGCAAGACCAAGTACATATGCAGGCAGGTTTATAAACTTCAGACATAGGAAAGGCTCGGCCAGCCTTACAGGAACGTGTTATTCTAATCTTGCATAGGAACACACATATCTGCAATGAGTGCTTAACACACTGCACTAACTTCTGAACCATTGTGGCACTCATTTACCAACATGCATTTCAAAATTAGCCATTTCACATGATCAACATTATTCCCAATATACCACAGTGAACACAAAGAATTGCATGATGAATTAATCGTGGCAGAATGTACTTGCCAAAACAGACAGCCAATAGGTTTAGAGCCTCAGCACAATGCCATAAAATATCCTGATGTGTGCTATTTAAGTCTGGTGAACAAAGGAATCTTACTTCTTTAGATCAGGCAGCCTTGTGGGGCCCCTTCCAAGGTGGGGGCCCTGGGCAAGTGCCCCTTTTGCCCTCCTATTAAAACGTGTCTGGTTGAGGGGTCGGTGGGGAGCAGCTGTTGTAGCTCCATCACAAGAGACTGCAAAGTGGATAAAATGTCATGTGACAAATCCCTGGGTGCAGGCGTCACTGGTAGAATGGGGTCAACTTCCTCTTCTATCTCCTCTTGTTCTGAAAATAGAGCTTCATAGGCTCATCCTCCAACATGCTACCTTCCTGTAGCATTTGGACTGGTAGTGTCGCTGTGGTCATAGGCACTAACAGCAGTTTATACTTAGTAGGTTGTGGGAAAGAAACCATCAATGGAGTTGGAAACTCAGACGACAATGGTATTGATGCCGGTCTGGGTGGCAACTCAATCCTGGAGACAAGAGTTTTGGATGAGTTAGACAATTGTATCGTGGACGGTGTTGCTGTGGACGACAAGCTAATAACTTGGGACTTGCAGTTCACCTACAGGGTCACAGACTGAGTCAATGACAGGATTGCAGTCACCAAAGATGGCGGTGACGAAGAACTGTGCTTGTGACTCGTGGATGAGCGACTCAATGGTGTGGCCGACGGGTGCTTCTTCGCAGAAAATTACTTAGTAGAGATGGTAGTGGTCATCGGTGTAGACTGGGCCGTTGTGGAGGACGGAGCAGCCGATGAGCACTTTGTCATGGACAGAAGAGCAGACTAGACCAATGATCTAGTGGACCCATTGTTGCTGTGGGGGCTGCGGGGGGGTGGGGGAGGGGGAGCATCAAGGGGGAGAGGAATCAAACTGTGCAATGTATGCCTATGACCCCTCTTCGGTTTCTTCCCCTGGGAAGCATCTCCTTGAAATCTCAACCTCTTTGCAGAGGGAGTTTTCTGCTCAGGCCTGCCAACCCTGGCAGAGGCATGACTACAGACCGAGGCAGAGGCCCCATCACCTTCTTCCAGCCACATGACCAACCGTCGGTGGCAGTCCATCAGAGTTTGAGGACAAATCTTGGCAGATGGAGCAGCGGCCCACTTCAGAGTCCGGATGGAGACAATAAATACACTTTGTATGCCTATCTTCCACAAAAACAATCTTTAGGCAGCACTTGGCGCAGGCCCTAAACAAACTCTTCTTGGTGGCATCCGCCATGGTCACAAGTAGGTCTTACGAAGACATTCTCCATGGTTAGAAGATCCCTCGATGGTCCGGATCTCCACCGGCAACAGCAACAGATCCCTGCTACCATTAGTGACTTAGGTGACGAAAGAAGAACAAACGATAAAAAGATCAAAAATAGTCGAAGTCGTCAAAAATTCGAGCAGCCAATAATGAGGACTCTCATGACGTAAATGTGCAGATATATTCTAAAGTCGGGGGGGGGAGGGGGGTGGGGGAGCTATTGGGGGAGGGTGCGTGGTTTGGAGTGCAGACGATGTGGACGCTCCTCTGAAAACAGCCATAAACTCCAGTCGCTGACTTGCCATGGATCTGCACCTGGAACTTACCTACACTGCTCGGAAGGGAGTCTATGTATCAAACATGGATACGTGCCGTGAAGTGTAGAACTGTAAAACGAGGAGAAAGGGGGGCTTAGAGGGGGATGTAGCTAGATTTAAGTTATCCCTAACCATATTAGGGCAAAGCTCAAGCCTCAATGACGCACATGTCGAAGCCCTACGAAGCAGATCGATGGAATTCCAAACATGCTCACCAGGTTGCTTGTGGAAACAGACGGAGAAATGTATCCAGATGCCAAGATGTACAATCGCCTGATGTGACTAATTGATCAAACCAGACATTAAGTGCACTGTTAAGTGCACTGTCAATGCTGCACAATCATGAAACAAGGCAGCTAGTAAGCGTGCAAACCAAGGGACTGCCGAAAGGCTCCAGTATTAAGATACAGACTAATGCTTACCACGCCAAAATATGGCTAGCCCATGCAGAAGAGACAGTTAGGCTTCTCCAAGAGAAAGGGAACGCTACTGTAAAAACAAAAATAAGGCAAATGTAAGTAATGACCGACTGCATCGTTTGACTGGCCAAACAGAGTCAGGCATGCCGGATATACAGCTGCAAAGCCCGAGATGCTCGAGTGACACCCATGAGGGTAAAAGTGCAATAGTGGGACCTATTGGGAAAATACCCGAACAAAAGCAGAGCATGTCTCACCTTCCCCTTAGCTTCTTGCAGTGTGCTGTTAGCATCAAGCAGAGAAATAACACAGCTGCCGTCTGATATCAAAAGAGCATCGACGTGGACGCCAAAGCTAAATGCTAATTATGTCTTGTTACCAACGACGTAATTTAGGGGTCGCAACTGCGATCCCTGCGGTCTCCCTTGCTACCCCTAAAAAAAAAATAATAATAATATTTTTCTTTTTTAATTGAGGATCCTGGGCTGTGGCCAGCAGCATGTGTGTTTCTGGAGTGGCTGGTTTTTGTGATAGCTATAGCCGGCAAGATAGTGGGTTGAGCGCTCGATGCTGCAATGTGCATGTGATCTGCAGGTTCAGATCTCGGCAAGGTCAATTCAGCCCTTCATCCTGCTGAGGTTGATAAAGGAGTACCAACACAGGTTGAGTGATATTGTAAGTATATTTGTTCTATATGAAGCACTTATGCGTTAAGTGCTATATAATAACATGTCAATCATTTGGCCTTGGATGTCTGCTTGCATTCACAGTAATCTGGCAAATGGGCCTATACGCGCCGATATTAACGATAATACATATGTTGATCCATTCTTGTATAAAATGTATATGACTTTACAGTCATATCGTAACCATATTTTTCGTAGTGTACTTAGAAACAATGCTATGAGATGCCACTTCCTTTTTGTCAAGGGGTGAAAGATCGTGTTCCATCGCTTCCTGTGATGTCACTTTGGGGTGGGGTCAAATGACATCACTTCCTGTGATGTCAGAGGTCAAGGGTCGTGTTATGTCACTTCCGCCACCTCTGGCATTTTGGTGAAATGATGCCCCTGCTCATTACACCAGACAGTGCACGTAATAACATCACCAGCAGCGTTGAGAGGCTGAAGCTGTAGGCGGCAGGCAAGGCAGGCATATTAAAGTATGGCAATGGAAATTAAATAAATAAAATAAAAGGAGCTGGGCCTGGCAAGCACTGTGATGCATAGATGAACGTACTCCATGTCTTATGTCAAAAGACAAGACCAACAGAGCCATGCAGATGTTGGCCCCTTACTCTCAATACGAATGGGGACGTGCATGCAACGTGGCAAAACCTCAGAAAGGCTGGGCTGCCTAGTCGGAAAAATCACTACCGTTATTTCGGAAGGAGCAAGTGCCTAACTATTTAATAAGACAGCATTTCCAAGGTACAGACTGCCTGCCGAGCCTCGATGAAATGAACAAATGATAAGAGATGGGATGTATCTAGGAAAAGATAAATTGGTCATTAAGACCTTCCTGGTAGGAATTGAGCCGATGACTCCATCGGGCCACTTTGTTTAATAGTCCCTGCTGGGCATTGGGGATATTTCCAACCATATCCAGTACCCACCAACTGAAGTCATCCGTGTGTTGAAGCTCCAAGAAATTAGATATTAGGGGGGCTGTGATGTTCTTACACCTGATGTGACAGCGATGCTCCACAATGCGTACGTGCACTGGTCGTTTGGTTTGCCCAACATATCTGAGGCCACATGGACACTCAATGCAGTAGACTGCCCCTATTTTACAGTTGGTAAAGCGATGCAGTTCCCATTGTCTGGGGCCAATCATGAAGGACTTGATCTTTCTAGAAAAATTCCAAACTGAGCATCCCCCCACAAGGAAAGTGTCCATTGATTGGATGTAGATTTCAATTGTGGGTCGTTTCTCTAGATGGCTTTGGAGTGGGAATGGACCAAAACGTCCTTTAAGTTCTTAGAACATTTGTAAGCAAACAGGGGCATAGGTTCTTGTGGCATATTGAGATGAACAGCCAGTACTTCTTGACCAATTTTTTACATCAAAAACATTAGTATTGTATGCAAGTAAAAATGAGATGCTGATTTATCACTCCCTATGCTAGCTGGAAGCTGATGGAAGGTTGAGCGTGTCGCTGGGGGCTGCGGCTGAGCACTGCACAATAGAGACACGGAAGTCAGAGGTGATCGACCACGAAAGTGCTCTCCCCACTCCTCCTCACTGCGGAGCCGAGAGACAGGCCGCGATGTGACATTGAGTGGAAGCTGGCCAGGCACCAGACGGTACGACCAGAAATACACTGTGGAGTGGACTTGGGATGTCAATTCCTTGCTGCCAGCAATTAAGCAGAGGTGCCTGAAGGCTAAGTCCATCCTCCCCCGTTGCTGCCCTCCCCCAAACATACAACTACCATAAGCCTCAAGACAACGGTGCAACGAGGGTGGCCAGGAGAGAAGCCTGCAGGAAGCCGGGTCCAGGTATTGACAGCACAGAACAAGGACTATCTAAGGGACTTGCCCTTCATACAAGACCATTTGCTGGCGTGGTGAGTTCAGCGTGCAGTTTGCAATCAGAGTGAGCATCTATCTCTGCGTAACAGCACCAACCTCCCAGGTCAGAAAGAATTAAAAGCACCAAGGAGCCTAGGTTGCAACAAGGCTAGCACCGAAGGATGGATGCTACCCCAAAGGAGAATAGAGCTGGAAACACTGTCTCCTAGGGAGTGAGGGGTTTGGAAAAGTGATATCCTGGGATCACTGGAGTCTGCACCCAGCTGTACTGAAGTGGCAGCAATGGCGAAGAAAAAATAAATAAAATCGCACAAATATAGCCTCTTTACTGCAATCCCAAGATACAGGAAGGAGGACAGGCAGTGAGGGGAATCATTCGCTCTCCACAGAGACCTGTTACACCAGGGCAACTAGGCACAAAAGACTATGTCCTGGCGTTCATGATGGATATCAAATTGGAATTCCAGAACTGCATGACAGAACTCTCAACAAAAATATAACTGCTTGATGGCCGGGTCATTGTGGTAGAGCAGAGACTGTGGGAGGTCGAGGACCTTACGACGGAGCAAGCAACAGTAATTGCAGACCTGAAGCACTGAGTCCAAGACTTTGAAGGGGAGAACGTAGCTATGGAGAGAAAAAAGGAAGACCTTGAGAACAGGGATCGGAGGAATCATCTTTGTATCAGAGATTCCGTCCACAGTCCCTGACCGAGCCCTAGATAAATACGTTGAGGAGGTCTTTCAAATGCTTCAGCCAAATCATGAGAAAGCAAGTCTGCTAGACCATACCCATAGGCTCCGGGGGAGAAGAGTGGCTTCCACCGATTCCCCACCAGATGTGATAATGCGCGTACACTTCTTGCCCTCACCTAAGAGGATGGCCTGGAGTCGCAAACGAAGCCTCCCCCACTCGAAGCTATGCTGTGTAACACTCAACGTGAAGGGCCTGAACTTAGAGCAAACTTACATCCATTCTGAAGAGATTGGTTGATTTCAACTGTTCCATCGCATTTTTGCAAGAGACTCACCTGGCTCTGCAATACTGTGAAACGGACAGTCCCCAAGTTGGTATCTAGCGTCTAGTGGCTCAGAAAAGGGGTGGGAACACCCACTCTCATTGGGAAAGATGTCCCAATCATTGAGCTAGTAATACAGCAAGGCCTGGGAGTCAGATATGTGGGTATGTTATTTGGGCAGCTCTATACCTTGATATCTATACATGCTCTGAATGAGAGGCGGGAGACATTTTTACAGGATCTGGAGTCAGAATTCTCTCTCTTTGTGGGGGGTCAAGTAGTGGTGGTGATGGGCCCAGGGGGGATTTTAATGGGGTGCCGGATCCCAAAATAGACAAAACTCATGCACAAGTGCGTTAAAATTGCTCCAGTGTTGCTACACCCGTTGATAGAGTTATGGAGATTGCTGTACTCGGGGGAGTGTTACTTCACTTATTCTTCAAAAGCACAGCACTTAATTCTTGCTAGTCCCCCTCTCCCCCAAAGCTGGTACCATATATAGATCGGGTAGCCACAGGCACTAGAACTCTAAATAGCACATGCTGGTTTTCATGACAATCCGGATTCACTATCCAACGGCTCCCGCCCCACAAACACCCTCCCCCCCCAAACCTCATGCAGACTATATAATCGAATCCTGCATGATAAAGCCCTTCATGATGACATCACAAAGGCAATCAGGAATTATTTCGGAGAGAATGAGGGGCCGACAAAGGCAGTGTGGGAGGCTATGAAGGCGAATGATTAGGGGGGAGCCGATGACCCACACAGCAGCTTACTATAAGCATATACAGGCCCAGTTGGAGAACGAGGTTGCAGAAATGGAGCAGATACATTACGGACAGCTAGTATGTAATAAACTTGAGGCGCACCTCACAGAGGAGACAGCCAAGGCCCCAATTAAAAGAAAACAAGGGTATTGTACAAAGGGCAAGAAGGCAAACAAATTCCTGTAAGAAAGCTAGCAAAAGTAAAACATAACACTGACCGGGCTAAGGGATTCCCAAGGGATGGTGCAGTATGCAGAGGTCTCCAAGATGCGGTTGGTGGAATGCCATCTGAGGGAGACCATGACTGCCTCGCGGAGCAGAGGCTATATACGAGTAGGAGGAGCCGCTCTCTCAGCCATGCACTGAGCTGTAGATCCCTCATGCACACCCTATTATACTCCATTTGCAGTTCCTGAACATTCAGAAGTAAATCCTCCAGCGGGTCAGAGATCTTTAGAAATTCTGCACCTCATTCTGAGGTTGAAATTGCCCCCACCCCAAATGAACCCAATGTGAGTGCACCCCCTGTTTGCCTGGTACTTATCTACAACCCCTTTAACCTTCTCCAGTTTGTTCACCTCCGCCTTATGGGGGCTATTATAGAAATTTAGGATGGCAACCTTATCGCTTCCTGGGGGGCTAAACATCAGAAACTGTAGGAAATGCATCTGCGTCTCCACCACCTTGAATCTGCAATTTATTGACACCTTGACCATAATGACCATGCCCCAGTAACTTCTGCCCCTCTGATATTTCTTGGCGGGTATGCCATAAGAGACATAGCCATTCAATAAGGGGAGTTCAAGGTCCCAGGTTTCTTGTGGAAGGATTATTTCATGAGTCCTCAGGAAATCCAGGGTATCAGCCCGTTCCAATTTCCCCCTCATTCCCGCTATGTTCCAGAATGCCACCCTCACCACTGGACTGTCCACATCCTGACTAGTTCCGCCCTCCTCCAATCTCCGGAATAATGCGGACACCACTCCCTACTTCCCCATCTACTGTCTGCAACAAAATTGCATTCTGTCAGTCCAACTAGTCTATAAACGAAAGGGGATAAAATCTATTACGGGACAACAGACACAGAGTAACGTCACCCCTTCTTTGCCTCGATATGCCACTTTCACCATTTTGGACCCACGGGTGCTCACATGGGGGTGTAAGCAGGACAAGAGCTCCCCCTGCACCAGTCCCCTTACCCTTGATTGCAACCATCTCCCTTTGGCAGTATATAGGGGCCACATCCAACCCTTTGGGAGGGTAGAAAAAGTCCAGCCCGTCCATCCTACTATCCAATTTAGATCCATTAGCCCTTAGCCCTCTCGTCAGGTTAGAGGTGACCATATGCCTAACAATTTGTGGGTTTGAGAATGAGACTACAATGCAGTCTCCTTCCACCAATTTTCGGGTGGACGCCCCGACCCCACTCTTCTGGCCATTAGGATTAAGTTAAGATCAGCGCTGGGACCCATCAGATTGCTGTTCAACCAGTGTGTTGCCTTATTCATCAGGGATCTAGTAGATTCAAACACACCCTTGGGCAATCCCATTACTCCAGTTATCACCCCTACCAACGGGGCAGCCGCCGGTGGAAGGTTTTAACAGACTGCTCTCCCTTTGAGCCTCATTTACCTCTGATACCCTAACAGCCCCATCTACTCCCAACGTAGACCTGGTCCTGCCTCCAACCAGTGTCCATGAACTTCTCACCCTTACACTCTGGCAGTCCCATTCTTCGTTGCCAACAGTACCCCCTGTTCACTGTTCCTTCCTACACCCCTTCCTACTACAGACTGTTAGGCAGAAACATGTGCAGTTCCCTTAGGGACCACTGCAAAAGATGTAGGACTACAGGTGGTTGGCAGTAAACCCAATTGGTAGCAGTCCGCACCACCCAGATGCACCTGGTAGCTGTGGCTGAGCAGTCAGACTTCTCTCAAGATGAGTTAGGCAGAATATAGAGTATACACAATAGGTACAGAGATACAGTAGCACAAACACTGAGCAGAGCTTTGGTGTAAAAGAATATAATTATTTAAAGACACTTGTAAATTACACTAGCACAAAAAGAGGTAAGTAAATTCAACACAGTTATATATATATATATATATATATATGATACATTACTCACCGTAATCGTATTTCTGATGCTTGTATCTGCTTAGATTCACATGCTGTGCATAGGCCGACATCTAGTGGAAGCTGCGGAGTATTACAGTTTGTTTTTCGAAAGTCGAAAATGGGCGTCGACACAGGCGTGCCAGTAATACTATCCCTAGTGTGACGTCCACTGTACCCAAGATCCCTCACGCGTCTAGGATCCTCAGATTGTTTTTTTCCGCCATACTGGTCGGAAGCATCTTGCGTTACTTATTAGACAAGTCTTAATAAGAAACACCACTTATTTTCAGACAGGTGAGCGCTTAACATAAGATGGCACTCTAATAAGTTATATAAAAAGGGAGGGAAAAGGCGAAGTTATGAAAGCACACAAATTTCAATACTTTTCAAAGAACCACAGTGAGGCAGGTTAGGCAAAGTCTACTGGAGAGCAAGGAAGTTCAAATGCCAGGGCCACTCTTAAAGAGAGCAAGCGAAATGTGTCCAGGATCACACAGTGGGGTTATGCCCAAAGAGTCTTTGTAAATAGTTCCCAAAGGTTGAGATCAAGTCAGGAAAAGTTAGTTAACAGGCCCCAGGCTAACCCAGGTTAGAAAGTCAAGGATTTACTGTCACTCCGACCGATCTGTCGCAAGGGAAGCCAGGCGGGACACAGTACCTGAAATGAGAAGAACGCTCCAGCGGGGGCAGTTGTTCCTGGAAGCGGGTGCAAGTCGGTGTTTCGTCCAGAGGAAGAGAAGGTCTTGACGTGGAGGAAAGATGAAGGTCGTTGCACTGCCAGAGTAGAAACCAGCCGCGAAGATTCCCGGTTACAGGTTACTACCCTTTTCTTCGTGGTAGTGGTAAACCGTGGTATTCCGGTTGCCGGAGTGCTTGGCACGGGCAAGGCGGCCACGAGATGGTCCAGGAAGGCGAAAAGACGGGCAAACTAGTTATCCCCACCAGTCAAAGGAATAAGACTCTCAGGACTGGAGATCTCCTCTGTAGTCGGGAAAAGTGGTGAGACGGTTCAGCAGGGCTCCACAGGTGGTGTCGTCGTTGCAGGTCGGCTCGGCTTCTCCCTCCTCGGATTCATTAGGTCCTGTGGCGACTTCTGAAGTTCCAGTCCCCAAAGCCCTGCTTTTATGCAGAAAACCCCCATTCATTCAGCCTAGCTGTCACTCAAACATGCTAAAGTGGTGAGCCGAGCGGATCACCACTTGGGCCAATCACACAAGAGTGCGACTTGAGTTGCCGAGGCAACTCAGTCCAGGGTGCCTAAACCCCCTCCCACACCCCCTGTGGTACCCAGACAGAGTGGCACCATTTTTGGAGGCTTCTGTGGAGAAGCCCGCCAAAAAGTGGAACAAAGGGCTCGACTTGGGTTGGAGTCACAGAAGCAAACACAAACGCCATTTTGGAACCAAGTTTCAGCAAAAAATACCAACCGGTGAATTTATATTAATTTAATAAAGCGGCGGTATGTTCGAGGCTATTTTAAAAAGTGGTAGCCTCGAACAATGGGAAAATCCCATAGCAATATATTTGCGGTTGAATATAAAAAGTAGTATCCACTGCCACCAGCCAAAACTCGGTCGGAGAGCGGACTGGACAGTGCCCCCTCGAACAACAGACCCCAGGGCAATCGAATTGCCCCGACCAGTACGTCCACAATATGATGGTTTGTACTGGTTCTGTTCACAATTTAAGACTAGTAAAGCCAATGGTGACTTTACATGCCCTGGGAGACAGTATTCAGTCCCAGGGTATGGAGTCTATGTTTGGGGTCGCTACGACACCCCTGAGTTACTGGACGGAGGGTGCTGTGGAACCCACATATCAAAAACACATGCAACCCTATGGGGGAAAGGACCCCATAGCCCATAGAACACATACAAAGTCAAAGGAACCCTTCAAATCATGTCTAGAAGTGGGAGAAAAAGAGTCTCACACTCTTAGCAGGAGAAAAAAATAAACCCCAAAAAATCCAGCAAAGCTGCTGGGGGACTCACTAGGTTTAGGAAATTAGCCTTTACAGAGAATTCTCCCTAACACAGACCAACACCGGAGTACACTCTGGTATTTCCTTACACAGCCCCCTTTCTCTTTCCCGGCTTAGTGCCTCGACTTTTTTGCTTTAGAACTCTAACCAAGTCATCTAAGATGGCCAGGCTATTCATAACTCCTCTCTTAACGGATTGGAGTAGGGCATGAATGGCCTCTATTTTATTCCTCCCATTTTGCATCATTGGGCTATATCCCGCTCCTTCTCTTTCAGTGTGCCCTGCTGGGAGGCCAAGAGCTGGTAGAACGGCTTTAGTTTCCCATCCAGGAGAGACTCCAGCCAGGCCTTCTCATCCCACATCATAGTAGACGCTAACAAAGCATTCATTAACATGGATCGGTCACCCGGCTCCCCCTCTTCCAACTCCCCAAGCCCCCCCCCCACAACTCCCTCCTCAACTACCCCTTCTTCTGTGGCTACACCCCTGCCCACTCCCACACCGACCCCAGCAACATTTAAATCTTCTGGGTCCACATTGGGGGCGTGACAAAAGTGTTCCTGTTGTCTGGGATGTCAACTCGGCACGCACATCTACCTCCGGACAGACATCCTCATTACTCACATTTCGGGCCACAGGCAAGCCCCCACCTAGGCCCCTCTCGTTCAGGCCCACAAGTATTTTGCTAGCACTCACAACACTAAAATACACAAAATAATTGCAAGCCAACTATATATCCATGTACCCAGTACCTAATTTAAAATGAGAAAG
Organism: Ambystoma mexicanum; assembly: GCF_040938575.1. Lineage (NCBI taxonomy): Eukaryota > Metazoa > Chordata > Amphibia > Caudata > Ambystomatidae > Ambystoma > Ambystoma mexicanum. The sequence goes on along the minus strand of NC_090941.1, from coordinate 521,807,160 downwards.
GGGTATAAAGCTTAGATAAAAGTAGGTAAAAATAAATAAGTACAACCTACGTTAATTCAATTAAAAGTCTTCAACACTTTAAGGTTTGAATGAATGTTAAAAAAAAAATATGTAGGCAAATATAATCACATATCTATACTCCTAAACTGCAAAGAATACTTAAATATGGATACATAAAAGCTACAGATCTGTGCAAGTGTAAGAGCAATGAGACATAAAACCACTATCAAAAGAACTTTAAAGGCTAAAGACTGTTAGCCCTGTGCCGTTTAAGCAATTTAAGCCGTTTAAGCAGGGTTTTCCCCAATAAAAAACAAAAACCAGAAAAAGAGAAGAAGGGTTTCCCCCCCTTTTAGGAGAACCTATAAGGTATGGTCCGGATACAAAGCCAGGCGTGGCAGAAGTTCACGGCCAATGTCAGATGAAAAGACCAGTCAATATTACTCTTCTTATAGTCCTATGGTATCTGTCTCTGCAGCTCTGTGTAACATTTAGTTTCAGGCTGGGAACGCCCGACAGCTCGGGGAGCCGCCTTAGTCCGTCACTCCTCCCGGCATGAGTTTGGTGTTTGCCATGGGGCTCCAGCGCCCAAGCACCGCCCCTCCTCCCCACCCCTATGGAGGGGCTATGAAAGCCGGGCCAAGGAGAACTGAAACGGTAAGCAGTACAAACGCGCTTGTGGGCCTTGTTTAGTGGGCAGAGTCATGTGGCTGCCTTTTAGAAAAAAAGTTTATTTGAAATTGTTTGGCTTGTTACAGGCCTGAGTAACAATGTGGGGATTAACATATCCCTAGACACCAACACAAAGCGAAAGTTGGTCTGGCGGGCAGGCAGGGGGTCACAAATGAAATGGCATACGATTAATTTGCCTAGTAAGCTATAACTTACTTTCTGCCACTGACACCCCACGAGATACCACTACACTGCCCACTTCACCTCCACGCCACACTCCGTGCGGCAATGGGGTTTTTGTAGAGTTTGCCCACCACCTCGTAGGGGCTCCTCCTCCTCAAGGTAGACAACAAGGAAATACTCCATTGACTCCACCACCAGAAACCACTTCACTCTCCCACTTTCGCCTCTGTGAAAGTCAATAAGATGTTGTCTGAGGACTGGAAGGGTGGGCAGGGGAACCAGGCGGGGTTGTCCCCTGTCACTGCTAATCTTTGTGTTAGTGATTGAGCACCTACATGGGCGCTCTGGGGCAGATGAACAAGTTACTTTCTTACCTGGTAACGTTCTTTCGATGGGATGGTCCGACAACGTATTCCCTATCTATGACAGGTAATGTCCACAGCTGTGCTGCTTCGGAAAATCTTCGGCGTCTGCGTCCTGCGTTGATGACGTTGATGCGCCGTCCCCGAGGACCTCCTCCGACGGCCGACGTCACCCGATGTGATAAGTAGGACGCACGACGCCCATAGCCTCAGTTACAGTTTTTTCCCAGAACGTGTGCCACCAGTTTTCTGCCAGTCAGACACACAAGGCCTTGCGGAACACAAGCTACAATCGCAAAAGAAATTCTGCAGCGGGGAAGGCAGGGAGGGAGCGATATGGAATACGTCGTCAGACCATCCCATCGAAAGAACGTCACCAGGTAAGAAAGTAACTTGTTCTTCGAGGGAATTGGGTCCTCCGACGTATTCCATATCTATGACAGACTCCCAAAGCAGTACCAAGCAAGGTGGTGGGAAAGAATTTAGAATACAAATTTAACATGCCCAATCAAAGTGCGGAATAGAGAACTGCCTTGCCAAAGCAAGAATCCAATATTTGTGTTGCCTAGCGCACACCTAGGTTTAAGGTTTTTTTACAGGATTTGTTGAAAATTTACGGGGTGCCGGGGAGAATAACAACCTTGACACTGGGTTGTTTTAACCTATGTAAATCCAACAGATTGTCCACAAGATTGTGGAACTCTCCCGTCCCCTGCACACCCTTTATACTGTAGAAACAGTCAATATTTCTATACAATGGTAATATTCAGTTTCTTTCAGAAAAAAGAAGAAATTAATGAGAGAAGCTAATTCATGACACTATTATAATAAAACAGAATGATGGGGACCATCGGTTTTAATTGAATTTTAAATTAATTGTTATAGATATGAATTACAATTCATTCATCATCCAGTCTTTGTAAACATAATAACATAAATGTGTTCATTTTGAGGTTACATTCAATATTATAATACAAGGGCATACAAGGTACTCATCACACTTTCTATACAATAGGCTTTTCACATGGTATATCCAAAGAAAGTAATGATGAATATTTTCTCGACGCGTTTCGGGGTGTCCCCTTCTTCAGGAATTGATAGCCCTCTTCATTGCCGTTAATCTTTGTTTCGTCTATAATGTATGATACAATGATCAGTTTTTAGATTCTCACTGATAACTGTCATTTAACTCTTGGGAGAAATTTTTAATAATAATCACCTGGATGTTCAATGTGGAATATCCTAACTGGATTTATTATCAATAGCAATATCAGCCCAATAATGGTTATTCAACCTGAATTAAGATCCCTTTTTTAATTGAGCTTTCCCTATTGTCTTTTTATCACATCTACAGTTATCAGTGAGAATCTAAAAACTGATCATTGTATCATACATTATAGACGAAACAAAGATTAACGGCAATGAAGAGGGCTATCAATTCCTGAAGAAGGGGACACCCCGAAACGCGTCGAGAAAATATTCATCATTACTTTCTTTGGATATACCATGTGAAAAGCCTATTGTATAGAAAGTGTGATGAGTACCTTGTATGCCCTTGTATTATAATATTGAATGTAACCTCAAAATGAACACATTTATGTTATTATGTTTACAAAGACTGGATGATGAATGAATTGTAATTCATATCTATAACAATTAATTTAAAATTCAATTAAAACCGATGGTCCCCATCATTCTGTTTTATTATAATAGTGTCATGAATTAGCTTCTCTCATTAATTTCTTCTTTTTTCTGAAAGAAACTGAATATTACCATTGTATAGAAATATTGACTGTTTCTACAGTATAAAGGGTGTGCAGGGGACGGGAGAGTTCCACAATCTTGTGGACAATCTGTTGGATTTACAACTGCCTTGCCAAAGGCCAGATCTTGCCCTCTGATGGAATCGAGGGAGTAGTGACGTACAAAAGTATGTACTGAAGCCCAGGTGGCTGCATCACAGATGTGACAAATAGGAACTCCCCTTTGCAGGGCAGTAGACGCAGCCACTCCCCTGGTAGAATGGGCCCGCAAGCCAGCCGGAGGATCTTTACCCGCCAAGCGGTAACACTCGGAGATAGCTAAAATAATCCGAGACAAAGTCTGTTTCATCACAGCTTGTCCCAAACGCTTTCCAGCGTAACCAATGGAAAGTTGATTGTCCACTCTGACCCGGGACATGCGCGAAATATAAAAGCTCAACGCTCTCCTAGGATCAAGCCTATGGAGCCTCTCCTCTTCCTTACCAGGATGTGGAGGAGGATAGAACGCCGGAAGAACAACCTTCTGGCTCAAAGGAAATTCCGAAACCACCTTCGGAAGAAAAGAAGGACGAACTCTAAGGACAACCCTGTCCTTATGAAACACAGTGAAGGGTGGCTTAACTGAAAGTGCCTGTAACTCACTCACTCTTCGAGCGGAAGTAACTGCAACCAAAAACACAGTTGTCAGAGTTAACAGCCTCAAAGGGCAAGAATGTAAAGGCTCAAATGGAGCACCCATAAGAAACTTAAGAACAAGGTTCAAATCCCAACCTGACACCAAAAAAGGTGACAGAGGGAACACATTAGTGAGCCCTTTCAAAAACTGCGAAATTTAAGGAATCTTAAAATAGGAACACTCTTCAGATGAGCGCTTAAATATGGACAGCGCCGCCAGGTAACCTTGAATGGTCCCCACTTGCAAGCCCCTCTGGGCCAAGGAAAGCAAAAAAGACAGAACCATGGGAATGTCACATTCAAAAGGATCCACATTCTGAACGCTGCACCAGTCGCAGAACTTTCTCCAATGGCAACGGTACAGAGACTTTATTGCCGGCCGCCTGGCCGAGAGCAACACCTCCATCACGTCTTCAGGGAGGTCCCAATCCTTATACCTCGACCTTTCAGAAGTTAAGCGTGAAGATTGAGGGATCTGACCTCTGGATGGAGAACCTGACCCCTCTCCCGTGAGAGTAGATCGTCTTGGTAGGGAAGACGACGTGGAGGGCAGATGGACAAGTCTAGAAGGTCCGGGTACCACGTCCTCCGGGCCCACGCCGGAGCAATAAGGATCATCCGGGAACCGAACCTCCGTAACCTCTGCAGCACTTGCGGGATGACGGGGACTGGAGGAAACGCGTACAGCAGTGGGAATGACCACTCCACCACAAACGCGTCTCCTAAGGCTCCTTTTGGAGGAAATTCCCGCGAGCAAAACCTTTCGCACTTCCGGTTGACACTGGAGGCGAAGAGATCCACTTGAGGGGTCCCCCAAAGGGCGAAGATCTCCAGGAGAATCTTCTGAGCCAGCTCCCACTCGTGAGAGATCGTGCTCTGCCTGCTCAGAGCGTCCGCCGTCTCGTTGTTGTCTCCGGCCAGATGAACCGCCGAGATCGAAACTTCCTGCCGGATGGCCCAGAACTCGAGCTGCATCGCCTCCCTGCACAGCAGAAGTGACCCTGCCCCCCCTTTTTGTTGAGGTAGTGCATGGCCACCGTGTTGTCCGTTAGAATCAGGACACTCTTTCCACGCACAGTCGTCAGAAAAGCCTTCAGGGCTAGCCTGACGGCCCTCAGCTCCAACAGATTGATATGGAGTCTGGACTCCGACGGAGACCAACGACCGCTGACTGTCAACTCGTTGGCATGAGCTCCCCATCCCGTGAGAGATGCGTCCATCACGATCGTCACCTCCGGCCAGGGCACCCAAAATGGGGCCCCCTTCATCAGATTGCCCTCGACGGCCCACCACAGAAGGTACCGGGCTACCGAGGACGGCACCTGAACAAGGTCCGACAGCCTGCCGGAGGACTGAGACCACTGGAGCTTGAGTGCCCACTGCAAAGATCTCATCCGCAGACGAGCCTCTGGCACCAGAAGAATGCAGGATGCCATGAGGCCGAGCAGTCACAAGAACTCGGACGCTGGGAGATCCTGGGCAAATTGAAACTTGTTCACCATCTGCTGAATGTGAAGAGCCCTCACCCGAGGAGGAAAACACTGCCCCAGGGACGAGTCGAGCACTGCTTCGATGTACTGGAGCCGCTGCGTTGGTGTCAAATGGGACTTTAAATTGAGGGAGAAGCCCAGCCTGTGAAGGGAGTGGCAGGTGACAGACAGATGATCCAGGACTTGCTCGGGAGAGCTCCCCCTGCGCAACCAATCGTCCAGGTAGGGGTAGACGTGAATCCCACCTTTCCTGAGATGCGCTGCCACCACCACCATGAGCTTGGTGAAAACCCTCGGGGCTGAGGTCAATCCGAACGGCAGGACCCAAAACTGAAAGTGCGAGTCGCCAACCGCGAACATCAGGTACTTCTTGTGCTTGGGATGGATCGGCACATGGAAGTAAGCATCCTTTAGGTCGAGAGACACCAACCAGTCCTGAAGTTGAAGGGCCTGGAGGACTTGAGAAAGTCACCATCTTGAACTTGTCCTTCCTGAGGAGTTTGTTCAAACCGCGCAAGTCCATGATGGGTCTCAATCCCCCCTCTTTCTTCAAAATCAAAAAAATAACGGGAATACCATCCCTTGTTCCTCTCCGCTACAGGCACCAGTTCTATGGCGCCTTTCTCCAGCAGGGCTTGAATTTCCTGCGCAAGTAGCGGATCCAGACTCTTCAAAGAGAGGTTCCCAGGTGGTTTGTGTTGAGGCCTCTGCCGAAAAGGAAGACAGTAGCCGTGGGTTATGATCTCCAGAACCCACACATCCGAAGTAATGGCTTGCCACTCTACAAGATGCTGCGTCAGCCTTCCCCCAACCGGCGAACCATGGGACCTGGCCACATGACTGTATACGGAAGCAGTGGTGGAAACACTGTATAGACTAACAGGAAAGGCTATGCACCTGACAATTAAACACGGTTTATTGGGATTGTTGCCCATCAGGAAAAGGGAGGCTGTGGCGAGAAAGTTAAATTCTCTGGGGTGAGTGCTAGCGAAGACACAGCTATAGCATGGAAAGCGACCAGGAGACCGTATCTGGTGTTGTGACAGATGGCTATCAAAAGACGGATTAGAGTCGAGATTGGCGTCCGAGATAATGCGCCCCAAATGGATGACACGGGCAATTATAGCATGTAACATGAAGCGTACAACCTGTTAAGTGAACCTTCAGATCTGAATCCACCTTGAAAGATGTTGTATGGTATGGGAACTTAATACAGTGGGAACTAAGGTCAAAAGGCATCTAGGCACTAAAAAACAGATGGGGAAGTAAAACTGGCCCAAGACGCCCAAAACATTTGAAAAAATACATGTTCAGAAGCTTGCGAAACTGAAAATGATCAACAGTATCTCAGAAATACACAGGAAGAGAATGCCACAGAGTAGGGGCCAGGACTGAAAAAGAACGTTCTCAGCCCGAACCTTGTGATATCTCAGAATTCTCAACAGAACCCGTCAAGATCGAAGAGTTGTGGCAAGCCTGTAAGGGATATATTTGGGGGAAGCAGCCTTCTTCGGTATAGGCTGGAGATTATTGGTTGAAAAGCCTGGCCAGATGGAGGAAGGGAATACGAATAGAGGGTATGCATTATTTTAGAGCAAGGGGGAGATTGTTTTAGACCTAGACGTTAACCTATAGACAAAAGAGTTATTTGCTGTGAATCGAAGCAGGGTTTTAAACGAGGACAGACATGTTTGCCTTCTTCTGGGGAGAGCGTTTTTAGGTGTACACTAAAAAATGCAATAAAAGGAAGTTACCAAAAACAAAAGTTGCTGTATCGTAAAGTCTGGGGATGCGTCCATAATTTAAGCCATCTGCTTATAAAACATAGGGTCATCTATTGGGGCCATATGTATTAACCAATGGAACAGAAATCCCTTGTCACCACATATCTGCCCTCTGACCTTCACTGTGGATCCAATATGCTGAAACGATAGTCAAGGATGGATTAATGTAAGCACCCCAGAGTTTACCCGTTGTATGGCAGAGATGGAAGGGGTCAGTTGGAGCCTGGATTGCCCTAGCTGTACTCATTTAGGAGGGTCAGTTGTCTCACTCCACTGGGTCATGTGTGCTAATTGTGCCCCTACATAATAGTTGTGTAGGTTTGGAACTCCACCCCCCCCTCCAAATCACGCATTCCCCATTATCATCGCTCTGGGGATTCTTGGCTTCTTCCTCTGCCATATAAAGCGGAGGACCATTTGTTGTAACTGTATTAACGGCTTTCATGGGATCTCTACTGGGAGTGCCGTACAGTGATAAAGAAACCTTGGTAAATAATTCATTTAACTTGCCGTAATGCGACCCAGTAACAATATCTCTTGGGATCTCCACCGCTTTGAATCTAACTCAAGATGTCTAAACCACTTTGGTAAGTGAACTCTTTCGAACGCGACAAGATATGAACGCCAGATACACTATTGCTTTGTTTTCCCATGTGATTGGGCAGCATGGGCAGAGAGCACTAAATTCCTAATTTCTCAAACCTATACCCATTGTCGCTGATCTGTCATAGTTGATAGCAAATCCGGATGCCCACTGAAATCAATCCCCATCAACTTCTGCTGCAGGGAGGACTGGACATTCGTAAGAGTCAGCATCACATCGTTGGCATATATAGACAGCTTATATTGCTTCAGACCCACTGTCACGCCCTCAAAAGACAGATTGTCCCTTATGCATTTGGCAAAAGGTTCCATTGATATGATATATTTTATTTATAGCGCACCTATACACAAGTGTTAGGCGCGATGAGGCAATGGAGGGGAGCAGGGGGGGCACAACATAATGATATTACTCGGCCCAGTGAGATTGAGATCGCGCAAGTGCAGGGGAGAGGAAAGGGAAGAAGTGCCAGGGAAAGGGGAGGAGCAGCAAGTGCATGACATAGGATTGAAACATTGAGGAAATATATTTTAAAAATAAGTGCCGCCAGCAGGTGGCCTTGCAGGGGTTAAGTGCAGACAGCAAGTGTTAGATAGTGTAGGTAGGGGAACTCTAGTGTTGCAGATACAGCTCCAATTGCAGGGTTGCCAGGCGGCAGTGCAGGTGTGCAACTTTGAGGACAGTGACCAAGGAACGAGGTTCAGAGGGTAGCCAGGTAAACAGTGCAGTATCAGCCAGGAGATCAGCAGGGAAGAGGAAGAGAGAAGGCAGAAGCAAAGAGGAAAGTCTTGAGCAGCTTCCAGAACTGGAGGTGGTTCTGCTCCTTTGAGAGGCAGGGAGGCCCCAGCCGCTTAGAGATCTGCCCCCAGCTCGTTGCTTGGAAAAGCGACTGACCCTTAAGGAGTTGGAGGAGCGAAGAGCTCTAGTAGGAAGATACTTCAGAAGAGAAAGCTGGAGATATTCTGGTCCCAGGCCCCAGACAGCTTTGTGGACAATGCAAAGTGTCTTGAACTTGATCCTTACAATCCCTGGGCTTGAGGCCAAGGATAAGTCTTGCACTCCTGTTCTGGATGAGTTGCAGAGGATGGAGAGTAGAGGCGGGCAGCTTTAAAAAGAGGCTGTTATAGTAGTCAAACCTGGAGAGAACCAGAGCTGTAGAGACAGTGAGCTTCTGGGGGAAGGAGAGGAAAGGAAGAATACCTCTGAGGCGGTGCATATGGTAGTTTGACTTCTTAGAGACGTCAGAGATGTGAGGAGAGAAGGAGTGTGTGGAGTCGAAGATAACCCTTAGGTTCTTAACCTTACAGGTGGGAGCAGCAGGAGGGTCGAGGCCGGCAAGAGAGTAAAGGGAAAGAGGGGTGCAGGTGTGCCAATGAAGAAGATCAGTCTTGCTGCATCCAGGCAGAGATCATTAGCGGCGCACAACTCTTGGATTGCAGACAGACAAACCGGGATGAGAGAAGGAGAAGAGGCGCCAGAGGGGAGAAATTTCGGGGGACTCCGATAAACCCTGGTATTTCAATTACTTTAATAATTAATTTCATCCCTGCGCGAGCGGGATTCGATACCGTGCTGCTCTGCATTGGTTTGCTTGAAAGACCAATGCATTGCAGGTGAGCTATCCTCCAAGCCTTTGTTAGTGGGCTCTGTTGCTGCCTATGTGAAATCAGGACCCAGTGATATTTTGTAATCGGCCAATAGATGGCAATATTTAGCTTTCTTTTAACCTGCCAGCATTACGGAATACAGGTAGAAGAGTGCTGTTGGCTTATTGAAACAGTGTGATTGTCAGCCTGCCTGCTATCACTTTTGAGGTGTGCACGGCACCCAGGATACAGGTGGGCATCCAGCCCTAAGATATCAGGTAACACCCATCCCCCGCACCCCCTCACTCCACACCACCCCGCCAGGACAACGGAGGGAGACATAAAGCGCACTGAGACGCTCTCACGTTGTTTAATGTTCAGCGCCACGGACGTTTCCTCTTCCGCGCCTCAACACTCTTCTACCTGTTTTCCGTAATGCTGGCAGGTTAAAAGAAAGCTAAATATATATAAACATGCGTGATGTCCAGAATATACCGTGCTGAACAGTTTAAACTACGCTGGGAATCGACAATGTCCAGTTGGGAGAGAGTGCGGAGGAACAATCCAAGAAACACAGACATCCAGTCACCTAATAGATTTCTTCACGGGAAATAAATGCAGCCAAGCAAGAGATTTCAACATTGTGGAAATTGCTGCTACAGTTAACCTTTCATTCTAAATGTGGCTTTAATGGATACTCCACTTGGCGGTGTGAAATATACTTTCACTGCCAAGAGGACATTTTCAGCTATGCACTTGATGTCAAAGACATAATAAACCTTTCTGTTCCCTGATCTGCAGAACAAAAGAAATGTGTTAAACTTATTTTTCCTTTGTATTGGCTGCCTGTGCGATGCTCCTTTGCAGGCAGGGTGCCAAATGGTTTACCAAATCCCGTGCAGCTGTTGAAGTCTGAAGTTTCATCTAACGTATTTCACCAAAACCAATTACTGACATTTCTGTTTTTCCAGTGGGTAGGGATTTATTTTTCAAATTATAACATCATTCATGCAGAGACATTTCCCATATTTACACAGTGTGAAACTGAACACTGTAAACGCTTTTTAGATCAAAGTGCAATTGTGCGATGGAACAGTGAGTTCACATTTTACACTTGGATATAACCATTATGCACACAATGAAAGAATATTTGTGTGTTTACACTGAAAAAAACGTATCTGCGATTTTTCGAAGTGGGCATGCGAGAAAACGCTGAAAAACACAGATTCTGAATTTTTTGAAAACACTGGAAAAACACCCCAGAAGTAAAACAAAAACAGGAAACCCTAAGCATAGAGCAGCAATGCGGTGGCCGAGAGGTGCCAGGTATTTGTTGAACAACGAGGGAGAAAGGTTAGACCCCTGGGGAACAGCGCAGGTGGAGAGAGAGTTAGAGAGTGTCGATCAGAGAGTAAAGCGGTCAGCCAGGCCATAGACTGCTCAGTGATGACATGCATTACTTACCGTAAAAGTATTTCTGATGATTGTATCTGCTTAGATTCAAATGCTGTGCATATAGTCCGACATCCAGTGGTCACCGCAGAGTATTGCATCTCGTCTTTCAAGAATCGAAAGGGGACGTCGACATGGGCGTGCCTGTAACACTATCCCTACGTGACGTAGTGTAGTGTACCCAAAATCCCTCACGCGTCGAGGTCCCTCCGATTGTATTTTTTCTGCCGTGAGGGAGCCTATGACTAACGTGAGTGAGTACAGAAAAGAAAGAAAGCAGTACGACGTCTATATTTCTTCCATCCGAGCGGGGAGGAAGGGTGGGCGCATGTGAATCTAAGCAGATACAATTATCAGAAATGCTTTTACGGTAAGTAATGCATGTCTTCTGATGCTTGTTAATCTGCTTAGAATCACATGCTGTGCATAGACTCGCGAGCAGTACCCGGAGTTGGAGGTGGGTTGTGAGAAGGAACAGTAGTGAAAAGATGTCTTAGTACTGCTTGTCCCACCTGAGAATCAGACCTAGAATGAGTGTCTAGGCAATAATGTTTTGTAGAGGTGTGTACAGAACTCCAGGTTGACGCTTTGCAAATGGACTCTAGGGGAACGTTTGCAATGAATGCTACGGAAGCCCCAGTGCCTAGAGTAAAATGCGCTCTAGGCTTGAAGGGCACTTCTCTCTTAGCAAGAGTGTAACAGAGTGTGATGTATTTGACAATCCATCTAGAGATTGCTGATTTATCTACCAGCTGCCACTGAAACAAAAAATAGCTTCGTTTCCTCAGTGGTTTAGTTCTGTCCAGGTAAAACATGACTGCTCTACGCACATCTAGTGTATGTAAGCTTCTTTCTGCCATGTTAGTAGGGTTCTGGAAGAAATTAGGCAGTTCAATTGATTGGTTCACATGGAACTTTGAGATAAATTTGGGCGCAAATCTAGGATGAGTGCGCAGAACCACCATGTCTCTGAATAGTAACGAAAGGGCCTGTAGTTCACTCACCCTTCTTATAGAAGTGATAGCCACTAGGAAGGCTGTTTTATATGTAAGGTCCTTTAGACTAGCCTTGTGCATAGGCTCAAAGGGGGATCCCAAAGTCTAGTTAGAACCACATTTAATTCCCATCCAGGAGCTGGGTTCGAAAGGGGAGGGGGTGGGGGGGGGGTGAATCCTTTTAACCCCTTCCATGAAAGCCTTAATAACTGGTATTTTCCACCAGGACACCTGTTGCGACGTATTGTAGGCTGAGAGGGCAGCTAAGTGAACCTTCAGTGAATTAAAAACCAGTCCTGAATCCAGTAGGTGGGCCAGGTACAATACAATGTGAGTAGGAGAGCAGTCAATGGGATTGACGCCCTTGGCATTACACCAGATAAAGTGTTTCCATTTACTAGGATAGCAGTATCTGGTGTTGGGTTTTCTTTCTTCTCTGAGTATGTCCATACATCTCTGAGGGAGTTGAAGGTGTCCAAACTCTATGACCTCAGGAGCCAGGCCGCTAAATTCAGAGTTTGTGGGTGAAGGGTCTTCCCTTTGTCCCGAGACAACATGTTGTACGGGCAAGGGAGTTTCACTGGGGGGGATAGAGACATCTCCATCAGATGAGCGAGCCAGGGTTGGTGGGTTCCTGGGGCATCTTGTGCACTATCTTGTTGAGTAGGGGAGTCGGGAGTGGGGGGGGGGACGCATAAACAAATTTATTTCCCTGACCATGTGATCCAGAGTCCGTTCCCCTGGGAACGGTTCTGGGGTACCTGGAGGCATAATCTTGGAATTGTGCATTCTCCAGAGTTGCGAAGAGGTCGATCTCTGGGAAGCCCCATTCTGCGAAAACGTTGGAGACGATGTCTTCGTGTAATCGCCATTCGTACTCCATTGGTAGCAGGCAATCTCTGCTGAGTACATCTGCTAGAACATGTCTTTGAGAGCCCACTTACAAATGTTCTGGGACAGTTTGGACAGCCCTGGAGAGAGAGTCCCCCCCCTTGCTTGTTTAGATAGTACATGGCCTTGGTGCTGTCTGTGAGGATCAGGAACGTCTTTCCTTGCAGCTGCATCTGAAAGGCTTTCAGTGCTTTGAACACTTAAGAGTTCCAACAGATTTATGTGGTTGGACGCTATGTCTGACGACCAAACTCTGTGCGCTGTTTGTTGAAGCAGGTGAGCCCCCAACCTGTGAGAGATAAGTCTGTAGTGAGAGTGGCTTTCACTGCAGGGGTGGTGAAGGGTTTTCCTTTTAAGAGGTTCTCCCTCGACCACCACCGCAGCGAGAGAACGAGGGCTGGCAAGACAAATATTAGATCGTCCCATTGTCTGCTGGCCTGACGCCACTGGCTGTTGAGCCACTCCTGCATTGGACGCGTGAGGAACCAAATAAATTCATGACGCCATCATTCCTAAGTCGCATAACTTTGCATACCGTCACCTCTCGACTGGCAACATATTGAGGGATTTGAAACATGTTTTGGACCCTCTCGTTGGAAGGGAAGGCGAGACCGTCCTTTGCTCGAATTAGAGCTCCTAGGAACTGCTTGACTTGACTGGGGTCTAAGGTGGATTTCTTCTCGTTGATGGAGAATCCCGGGCTGAATAAAAGGTCTATAGTCTTTTGGGTATTTGACAGACATGTCTCGTAGGAGTCCCCTGTTATGAGCCAGTCGTCGAGGTAAGGATAAACCGGGATGGATAGCCTCCGCAGGTGTGCTGCTGCCACTGCCAGTACCTTTGTAAATACCCTTGGTGCCGAGGCTATACCGAAGGGTAGTACCCTGAACTGATCGTGCTCGTCTTGTATCATAAATCTGAGGTATTTTCTGTGCGCCGGCAACATTGAAATATGAAAGTATGCATCTTTCATGTCCAATGTTGCCATGTAATCCCCCAGTGTGAGCAGGGGGAACTACTTCATGCAGAATGACCAAACAAAACGTTTGGGGTTTGAAAAATTTGGTCGCTGGGTGCAAATCTAGTACAGGGCGCATGGTGAGATCCGTTTTTAAGTACAAGGAAGTACACTGAATAAATACCCTTGTTTACCTGTAAAAGAGGTACAATTTCTATGGCACCCTTTTCCTGCAGGGTCTCGACTTCTTGTAGCAGGATTTGCAGATGTTCTGGCGTCAGGCATCTTGATCGTGGGGGTCTGACAGATTTCTATACAGTACCCGTGGGCAACGGTCGTGAGTACCCACTGGTCTCTAGTTATTCCCTCTCATGCTTGAAGAAATTATGTTAGCCGGCCCCCGACCGGGGATGCATGGGAGGGAACCCGGATCTGCAGGTCATTTTTGGCAGGAGGCCAGGGAGCCTCGAGGGGTAGAATTCCAGCCCCTTCCTTTAGCACGTCGTTGCCCTCTTATGGGATATGGGGGGGTGTAGCTGCTAGTTCCTTTGGGAGAGGACCAATTATTTCCCAAGCCGTACTGATTTTGAGGGAAACGTTGGCCACGAAAGGAACGTCTATTCCAGCTTCCTCTCCTTTGTGAAGGTCTCTGGGTGATCTGATCCAGAGTCTTAAGGGTGTCATGCTCCTCTCCTTTGCAGTTTCGAGGGCTTCATCAACTGCCTTTCAAAATAAATTGGCGTCTTACACAGGCTTATTTATAAGTGAAGCTTGGGTCTCTGGCTTGAAACCAGAGTTCCTTAACCATTCGTGCCTCTTCAGGAGGGTACCCTGAGCCAGGGACCTGCTGGTGGTTTCTGCTGCATCCAAAGTATTTTTTAGGATACTCTGGTTAAGCTTGTCTGCCTTCTGCTACTGTGGAGAGCAGACGGGCTTGTAGTGGTTCAGGGACTTCTTGAAGGTCCTCCTGTAGCATGGCCCATTAAGCATCAGCCTAGCTGGCCAACAAGGTTGTATTATTGGCGATGCGAGTGGAGTAAGCCGCAGCCGCCGTGACCCTTTTTCCCCAGAGAGTAGAGCCTCTTGCACTCCTCATCAGGGGGTGCCTCACCAGTTGATAGGGGAACCCCATGCTCTCCTCCTGGTTGTTGTCACTACCAGTGAATCCGGAGTAGCATGATACCTGATGTAAAGGGGGTCAGAGGGGGAGGGTCGAAAAAGTTTTTCTACCCTAGGATTTACTGCTCTAGTAAGGGCAGGCGTCAATAAAGAAGAGGCAAACCGCTTCTTGATCGAATTTAACAGAGGAATAGCTTGGCTGGCCGGTGGTTTCCCTTTCAAAATGTCCTCCACAAAATCAGCTTCTGGAACAGCCTCCTGGGTAACAATATGGAAGTGTTCTGCTGCTTTCCTCAATATGGCGTGGAACGCTATTTGGTCATCGACCGGGGAGGCCAAGCACAAGGCATCAGGTTCCAGAGTTGGAGTAGGTGACTGCGAAGGGCGAGGATCAATGGAGTCGGGGGTAGTCTCCACAACCCTCTGTGGAGTCCACATCAACATCCTCTGTGTCAGCAAAGGGATCTCATCTTGAACCTCCTCCTCAGTGAGGTCAAATATATTCTTCTCCTCCTTCATCTTGAATAGGGTCAAAGACCTTCTGAAGCTTAGGCACAGGGAGAGGGGAAGGGAGGGGGGGGGGGGTGGTTATCTCTCTAGGTCTCTTGGGTGTGGACTTCGCAGAGAGTTCCACAAACCTCTCTAGATTGTCCATACATCCTTCAAATTTTTCTCTGGTCTAATCAGATGAACCAGAGCGGTCCAGGAAAGGGCTCTTCGAATGGATCTTCTGCCACCAAACGTCGAGATTTCTCCGTTAACGTTGAAGAAATCCCTCCAGTGTCTTCCCAAAAGTATTTTCGGGGGACCGACGGTTGGCGTGAGTCCTTCCGTTTGTCTGTGGGCCTTTCCGTAGGTTCCGACGAATCCTTCGGCCTATCCCTGGATTTCGACGGATCCTTATGTTTGTCCTTGGGTTTCGATGAATCCTTGGACCGTTGCTTCTGACAATCCGCCTAGTAAATTATCCTAGCAATGCTTTTGGTAATCACTTCAGAATCGGGCAGCTGTAAAGTTCGGGCCTGTGGTTGCGCGGTAACTTTCGGCAGAACCAGGGCCATCTCGGCCGTGGACTCTTTTCCGATGAGTCTAGACGGATTACTAAATATTGTGGGCAGTGCCCTTCGATTTAGAGGGCCCAGCCACAAGTCGCACCTGCGGTTGCGGGGAGGGCTGCCGATCCTGATCGGCGGGCAAGGCCGAAGTTATCGTTGTGCCTGTTGGCGCTATGGACCGCTTCGACTGTTTCGTCAAAGACGTCCGTGGGGTTGTGTTTTAGTGTGTGAAACGTGTGCGTCCTTGTCGCAGGGGTGTACAGTCCCCATAGAAGGACCCGATTCTTGCTTAGCGGGGCTGGGGACAGACGACGTGGAGCGAGAATGCTCCGCCGAGATGTCAATTGCCTCCGAATCAGAGGCTTGTTCATCAGTCAGCCCCTCGTCACAATCGGCGGTTGTGGCAGCGGGAAAAGTAGACTTAGCCTGCTGTTACGCTCACCTGTCTCCCACAGAGGTGTCGATCTGAACTGGACAGCTGAGGTCTCCACCAATGTGACGGGTAGGGCCGAGATGACAGACTGGACTGGCCCACCTAGCTTCGTTTGCTTGGCCCGTAGGAATATTCTTCTGCAAATGGAGAAAGGGAATTAACCACCCGTGGAGTTGAGCGTAAATCCCGGTGGATCCGGAATGCAGGTGGATCCTGAATGCAGGTAAGGATCGAAGGTTTTGCTCTTATTCTAACCTCTTCTCCTTCTGTTCCTCCCTTTTTCTAGGAGCTGCAGACTCGAGGCGGGCGTGGCAGAAGACTGGATGCAGGCTTGCAGACACGGTGAGCATTACGCTGGTGGATGCAGAATAACGCGAAGCGTGTGCTGCTCTTCGGGCGTGGTTTAAATAGCCTCCAAAGTAGTCCCAGCTAAGTATTCCTCCCCAGCCCCACCCAAGTAAAAAATAGTCCCTAGGTAAAAAATAGTCCCTTCCAAGCCAATCCCACCCACCCCCGCTGTTCTCCCCACTGATCACCTTTGATGTCCCCTCTTATAGTCTCTCCTGATGGTTTGAAAAGATGAGCTCTCCATCCTGCATCGAGCGCAGGGTCGCGTTGATAACCAGTTGCTTCACTGGCACGAAGGAATTGGTGAGTTCCAGAACAATATTGACTCCGAAAAGTTTGTAGTTCGTAAGAGTTCACGTGTCGGACTTTCACTCTTGTCCGATTCCTTGCAGTTTGCAGCTTGACCCCAGCGAAGAGTTCCTCGTGGTAGCTGACGAAGTTCAGGTAAGGATTTGGCTTATCCTAAACAGTTCAATAAAATAAGGCCAAAATGTAACCTGTTGCTGACTCCCTTATTCAGGTGTGGAGAGAAAATATGAAGTTCGGGGAATAATGCCTCTGGCGGTAAAATTAGGTAAGTCTATTGTGGTGAGAAGAGTTCCCCTTGTTTGTCCCTTTGTCTCATCTTGTTGTCCTTTTGTTCCCCTTAAGGGCCGGGGTACGGCGAGGATGCAATGGAGACTGCGCCGACCCATGAAGAGGAATAGTACCCCCGGCGGTAATCAGGTAAGTCTATGGGGGTAGTTACTATTGCCTCTGTTTATTCCCTTGGCTCACCTTTGCTGTTCCCCTTAGGTGCCAGAGTGCAGCGGGAACGTGCAGAAGGATGCAGTGGATCGTGAGAATGCTGCGAAAGCCGGTGAGTTCAGCGCGGCGCTGCAGCAGGCGAGGCAGTGCGCGTAAAATGCTTCTTTCTTCCAGTTCGAAGGCGCGGTGGATCCGGAATGCAGGTAAGGATCGAAGGTTTTGCTCTTATTTTAACCTCTTCTCCTTCTGTGCCTCCCTTTTTCTAGGAGCTGCAGACTCGAGGCGGGCGTGGCAGAAGACTGGATGCAGGCTTGCAGACACGGTGAGCGTTACGCTGCTGGATGCAGAATAACGCAAAGCGTGTGCTGCTCTTCGGGCGTGGTTTAAATAGCCTCCAAAGTAGTCCCAGGTAAGTATTCCTCCCCAGCCCCACCCGAGTAAAAAAATAGTCCCTAGGTAAAAAATAGTCCCTTCCTAGCCTCATTTGACTTGGAGCTCTGCAGCATGGTCTGCATCAGGTAAGTTCTACTCTATGAGCCTGGCGCCTATGGCGCCAGGACTGACTCCATATGAGCCTGGTGCCATAGGTGCCAGGACCGCACCAAACAGCCCCTAGCAGGGGTTTTTGGGCTTGCTCAAAATAACTTGATGCCTGCTTCCGGGGTTGCTGGACCTGGTCTGGTTACCCGGGGGTGGGCATCATGACACCTGCGACATTCCGTAGGCCACCCACTGCTTAACACAGCGCTTATTCAGAGTTTTCGGACGCAGGAGCTTGCAAGCCACACAAAACGTCTCGTCGTGATTAAGGGGCAAACACTGATTACATTTACGGTGTTTATCCTTCTAAGGGAATTTGGCCTTACAAGAAGGAAAAAACCTCTCCATAGCTGAGGAAATAAATAGTGATGAAAAGACCCAGGGGAAAAAAAAGAGGAAAGGGAAAGGCATTCTCAAAAAAGAAAAGGTCCATCCGACCCCACTCTCCCTACTGTGTAGGCTGTCCAGAAGGACAGCGCCGACCATAACACTGTCCGTCGAAGGTCCGTGGAACAGTCTTCGGCGGAGACCTGGAAACAGCAGTTAATGAAAGGGACGGTAGGATAATATTAAATAACTTTAATAATATACGACCAAAGGTCGAGGATAAAGAACAAGTTACTTACCTGTAACTGTTGTTCTCCAGTATGGGTCTGGCATGGATTCACATGCTCATGACTATTCCCCGTTGTCAGGCCGGGAATCCTCGGTATAGAAAAAAAATCAGTATCAGTTTCGTTTCTGATATGTCTTTCTTTGTAGTAACCAATCACTGGTCTAAGGGTCATACTGCCCCCAGCCAATGACTGCCCTCTCCCTAAGCCCCGCCTCTGGCAGCCATCCTCAGATTTGGTAGCACGTAAAGTGGCAGTATGACCAAGTGAAGAGCCGCAGAGGGGTAGGCGGGAGAGTTTCGCATGTGAATCCATGCCAGACCCATGCTGGAGAACAACAGTTACAGGTAAGTAACTTGTTCCTTCTCCAGCATGGGGTCTGGCATGGATTCACATGCTCATGAATGAGAGAATACATAGCAGTACACACATGCACAACCACAGGAGGTGGCAA
Source organism: Ambystoma mexicanum (assembly GCF_040938575.1). NCBI lineage: Eukaryota > Metazoa > Chordata > Amphibia > Caudata > Ambystomatidae > Ambystoma > Ambystoma mexicanum. The sequence continues at coordinate 521,788,438 of NC_090941.1, read as the reverse complement.
CAGGCTCAACATTAAGCAATACAACAACTCAACATTAAGCATCTCTTACCTCCTCACCAGGCTCACCTTAGGCGAACAGGTTGCGCAGCACTGCTTGGCCAACCCTGGAGTCCCGATCAACGCAGTAGAATCTTGTGAAGGTGTGCGTCGACCTCCACGTCGCAGCCGTGCAGATGTCCAGCAGGGGCACACCAGACAGGAGCGCCATGGTAGCAGCGATCGCTCTGGTCGAATGGGCTCTTGGACGGCCGGGCAGCAGTCGGTTTGCCAACCGGTGACAGTGCATGATGCAGCCGGAGAGCCATCTGGAAATGGAAGTCTTCGAGAGAGCCTTCCCTTGATTCACAGTCCCAAAGTTCACAAACAGCTGTGACGTCTTCCGAAAACTCTTTGTGCGGTCCACATAGAACTTCAGCGCTCTAGCTACATCCAGCGAGTGCAAAGTCCTCTCGGCCGGCGACGAAGGCGACGGGAAGAAAACTGGCAACACCAAGGGCTCGTTGAGGTGGAAGTCCGACGGCACCTTGGGCATAAAGGAGGGGTGCGTCCTCAGCACCACCCTCGTGTCATGAAAATTCAAGTATGGAGGCTTGCAAGATAGGGCCTGGATCTCGCCCACTCAACGTGCGGAGGTGATGGCCACGAGGAAAGCCGTCTTCCATGACAGGAACTTCAAAGGCGCCAAATGTATAGGCTCGAATGGGGCCCCCATGAGCCTGGTCAACACCATATTAAGCTCCCACGCCGGGGAAGGAGCCTTCACCGGCGGGAATGATCTGAATAGTGCCTTCATGAATTCTTTCACCAGGCGATGAGACCACAAGAACGCCCGTCCCGTAGTCCTGGTATATCGGGAGATTGCAGCCAGATGTATTTTGATGGAGGCGTGAGCCAGTCCAGCTTTGGCCAGCGACAGTATGTACGGCAGTACTCAAGGGGCCGTAATCCGCAGAGGGTTAATCTTCTGTGCACGGCACCGGACAGAGAACCTCTTCCATTTATGTCCGTAGCACTTGAGAGTTGAGGACGCCCTGGCCTTTGCAAGAACCTCTCTGCATTTGGCCGGGATGTCGTACCCTCCAAACTCTAGTGCTGCAGGAGCCAGGCCTGCAAGTTCAGCGACTCCGGGTTGTGGTGAAGAATGGCGCCTCCTTCTCTGGAGAGAAGGTCTGCGTCCGTCGGCAGCTTGACTGGTGTGGACGTTGACAAGTCCAGAAGGTCCGGGAACCAGATCTGTCTCGGCCACGCCGGTGCAACGAGGATCATCCTGCACCGGGACCTCTTGAGCTGGTTGATGAGCCGGAGCAGCAACGGCAGCGGAGGGAACGCATAAAGAAATAGGCTGTCCCAAGGGAACGAGAAAGCATCGCCCATGCTCCTCGGCTGGGGGAACCTGCTGGCGAACCTCCGGCACTTGGAATTCGTCGACGTCACGAAGAGATCGATTTGGGGTTCGCCCCATCGTCGAAGAGTCGATCCACTTAATCCTGGCATAGTTCCCACTCGTGGCACGATCGCAGCTCCCTGCTGAGTGAGTCGCGATCGTGTTTTTTATTCCTGCCAGATGAAGAGGCACCAGAAACATCCGTTGGGCGACGGCCCAATGCCACAGATCCTGGGCTTCCTTGGATAGGGCTGGGGACCTGATTCCGCCCTGCTTCCGGATGTAGAACATCGTGGTGGTGTTGTCGGTGAAGATCCTCACCACCTTGCCCTTGAGGGACGGAAGAAAGGACCTGAGGGCCCAGAACACTGCGCGGAGCTCCAAGATGTTGATGTGGAGTGACTTCTCCGTGAGCCAAAGGCCTCTCGCGTGAAGATCTCCGGAGTGCGCTCTCCAACCTTCCAGGGAGGCGTCCATCGTCACCGTCCCCTGGTGAGCTGGGGTCTGAAACTCTGCGCCTGCCGACAGATGGGAGCGGGTACCCCACCACCGGATCGCCTGACGGAACGTCTCGTTGAGGGATCCTTGTCCTCGAAGCTGCCCGTCGACTAGACCCAGCGGGTGTCGAGGAACTCTTGTAAGGGGCGCATCCGAAGCCTGCAAAGGCGCACCAGATAAATGCAGGAGGACATCATCCCGAGGAGGGACTTGCTAGATCTTACCCTGGCCATGTCCGTGGCCAGCAGACGCTGCACCTTGCCCAGGATGGTCCTGGTCCTTTCCTCCGACGGCGAGGCCAGCCGCGCCACTGTGTCGAGCTTGGCTCCCAGAAACAGGGCGACTTGCGATGGAACCAGGTGGGATTTTGGAAAGTTGATGGAGAATCCCAGGTCTGTGAGCAGCTGGACGGTCTTCGCAGTGTGCTCCACGGCTAGCTCCCTTGTCCTTGCCCGGATAAGCCAGTCGTCCAGGTAGGGGTAGACGTGGATCCCCTGTAGGCGCAGCCACCGGTGCGAGGCACTTGGTGAACACCCTGGGTGCCGACTTCAATCCGAACGGGAGGGCCTTGAACTGGTAGTGCCGCCCTTGGACCACGAACCTGAGGAACTTTCGGTGTCTTTTTAGAATGGGGATGTGGAAGTACGCATCCTCCAAATCCAACGACAGCAGGAAATCGCCCTCCTCCAGCTGTCCCAGCACGTGCTGGAGGGTGACCATACGGAACTTCTGTGCCTTGATGTACTTGTTCAGTCGTCGCAGGTCCAGGATGGGGCGCCATCCTCCGGTCTTCTTTTTTACGAGGACGTACCTTGAGTAAACTCCGGAGCCCCGAAGCCTCTTTGGGACGAGCTCGATGGCACCCTTCTTGAGCATCGCCCTTACTTCCAACAGTAGTTGAGGGATGCGATTTTCCTTCCTGGCCACGGGTGGGACGCGAGGGCACCACTTCTGAAACTTGAGGGCATGCCCATGGGCCAGGGCGTCCAGCACCCAACGGTCGGTGGAGATGGACTCCCACACTATGACAAACCTCGCCAGCCGGCCTCCCACCGGGGAGCTTCGGCGGGGGCCCGACCCCACGGTCGATTCAATCTTGCTTGGAGGCCGCCTTGCCTCCTTGACCTCCCTGTCAACGACGGGCACCACCTAACTTGCTGCGTCCCCTGTAGGCTAAGTGGGACAAAGATCTTGCCGCTTGGCGGTACGTGGAGGAGCCACTGCCGGATCCCTTGGAGGCACCTTGTCTGCCTCCGGAGCTCCGAAAGGACGGCCGTCGTTGGAGCACTCCCAGTGCCCGGGCAGTCTCTGTGTCTGTCTTGATGGCCTGAAAGGGACTCATCAACCGCCTTCCCAAACAGGTTGTTCCCGTCGAAGGGCATGTCTAAAACCTTGGTTTGTACGTCCTGGCGGAAATCCGTGGCCTTGGGCCATCCTCGTCGTCTCAAGCAAACGTTGTTGTCCAACTGATGGAAACCGGTGTCGGCGATGTCCGTTGCCACCGTGATGGCATGGTCCGAAGCAATCTCACCTGCCTGTAGGATTTCAAGGGCCTCAGCCCTTTTGGCATCCAGAAGGAAGTCCAACAGAGGGGCCATTTTGAACCACAACTCCCTGTCGTAGCGGGCTACGATAGCCAGGGCGTTGGCCACCTTGATAGTCGTTGCTGCGGATGAGATGATTGTTAAGACGGATTTCTGAACTCTGTCCTGGCGGCGCAGAAGTTCAGAAGGCCAACCTAATTACTTGGAACAGGGTAACCTCTGGACAAGCCAGACCAATCAGGGTAGCGATTGCGGCGGTCAAGACTAGATCTCAAGAGGGGTGAGGGTGACTGAAAGCCCGCAATGAGCACACAAAGCAAGGACACTTACAAATTACTCCAAACAGGTGTTATGTTAAAAATATATACACATTTATTCCAAGGCCTTTAAAACAATGACCGTAGCGAGAAATCACAATATAACTCTAGTAAACCAACACATACCATACCAATACAATATATATACAAATACAAACAAGTCTCAAGCGTTAGATGCACGAAATGTGTAGTCCACCTAAAAGGGAAGGAAAACAGGCAGTGCGAAATAATGCTTAGACCCAGTCCGCCTTCAGAGGCACCCAACTAAAAGGAAGTCCGAGCCCTACGAAGAGTGGAGCCTTGTGCTCAAAAGTACCTGCACACGCTGGTGCCAACGGGCAAAAGGGGAGTCTCTTCGAGGGAAATCAGGCAGTTCAGTTTAGTGCACAAATGAAGAAGAACAGTGTTCCGCAACTCAAGCGCAGCCTCCACTGTGGGCAGAAGCAGAGCGCGAGTACGGAAAGGTGTGCTGTTTTGACACAGCGGGGAAAAGCTATGGGCTCCTGCAGGAGGGCGACCAGTTCCTAGCTATGCTACTCACCGGTCCCCGATGCAAGCAGACCCAGGCTTCTCCGCATCAGTTTCAGTCGCTGGCAGGTTCAGAAGAGCAGGGGACGTCTCGTCGTCGTGTTGAGTCTGCAGCAGCAGAGTTGAGTAAAAGACGTCCCAAACGAAGGAACCCGCACAGTTTGTTACCACAGCAGGGCAACGGGGCGGCCGTGTGTATCTGAGCCAAATGTACACTACTCACTTCAGACCTGGGAATGCCAAGTGTACGAATCGTGTGAGAGTGACAAGGACTCGAAATACTACACAACCTGGCGGCGGTTACAGAGCAAGACTCCTGTGTAGGCTGGTCAGTCTGCTGGATGGCCCAGAGACACTTCCGAAGGCCTACTAGCAGGAGATGGTGAAGATGCCGAGAATAGCTGTGCCCGCTATTCCAAGGGTCGAAGTACCAGTACAGGCCTTCTGGTTCGATCAAAGGTGAAAAGGGTTTCACAAGGCGACAGCAGTGCAGAGGAGGAGTCCTTCAGCGGGTCACCAGCGATTCCTCGGTTCAGCCTCTTGGTTGCAGGATACTTGGCTCCTGTATTCCTTCGTTCGTGAGAACTCAGGAGATCGACATGGTAGTGGTGTTTCCAGCCCCCTCTTATCCACGGTTCCCTTCGCGCCAAAACGGAGGGGACCCAATGGGAGATCCACTCATCAACACTCACACCATTCGTGGACCTATCACGGACCACGTTGGTCCCAGGCATTCACACCGCCCTAGACTCTCTGGCATCCAGGATGTATATTGGGACCAGACATCCCAGCCCACATCCTGGAGGCACATACCAGGCATATAGAAGCCCGCGAAAGCATCCGTGTTTCGCGGGAAAGTACATGCCCAAATAAGGAAGGCCCCCGGGTCGGCTCGACCTGGGGAAGGTGAAGGGAGCAAGACGGTCAGCGGACAGGACAAAGGAGCCTCGTGGTCTGGCCATTTTGGGAGCCAGGCCACCATTTTGGGCTAAGCGCGAGAAACGTGCTTAAAACGCCAAAAGGAGCTCAAAACACAAGAAACGATCGCTGCCACCATTCCCGTCCGTGAATCACTTGCACCGATCAGTTACAATCCTAAAAGAGTATCTAGGGCCTGTAGAAGGCTACAGACCCAAAAGAGCAGTAACTTAGCTTACAGTGCCCTCGTGTCATGTTGCATGAAAGCCGCAACATGATAAAAGAAACTACGGAAAACAGCGTTTCCCGGTACTGACTGTCTTAAGGGCATGTCAGTTTCCCCGTAAGAATGGAGCGAAAGCCCAAAGGAGTGCGGCGGAAGGCTGCACTTCTCTGGCAAAGTCGAGAACAAGGTGAAAAACAACAGCAAAAAGTTTAGGGGTTGCCACATGGAAGGAAAATTACCTACAATTACGAAATCTTTCCTAACAATGATCCGTCGTCCCATCGTGTCCAGCTAACTGCCCTCGCCGTCCGGCGGGGAAGTTGATCTCGAGGCCGATGCCCCCCCAGCTTTCTTCTTTGCCACCGCCGAGACGACCGAATCCGGGTAGGTTGCGCCCGAAGGCATAAGGGGGCAGCGTCGGGGACACGGTACTTCTCGTACCGGTCCCTCTTTGCCGGCGCCGTGGCAGGGTTCTTGAGGAGGGCGAGCCCCTCATCCAGATTTCACCAAGAAGCGGTACGGCGAGAACCGTCTTCCTTTTAGCCTCGCGCCGTTGGTAAAGGAACCCTTCCTTCTTCTCTTCTGGGCAGAGCTGGAAGAGCTCGAATGCCCTGGAAATCATGGCATGAAATGATCCAATCTCGTCGGGCGGGGACGCCCGAGCAGGGGGCGACGGGGGACACGTCCCTCCGTCGTCATCTTTACCTGTCGTAGCCGTGTCCGTGCCTGTATCATCCCCGTGGGTAGTAGACCAGGGGGAAGGCAGAGCAGGCCGCAGAGGTGGGAGAGGTGGCGTAGGATGCGTCGTCCTCCTCTTATGCGGTGAACTTTCCGAAGCTCCTGGCTCAGGTTCCCCCGTCGGGCCTGGCTCAGGTACCTCCGTCAGGGGGAGGGGCAACCTTGTCCTTCTCTCCGAGCATAAGGACTGAATTGCTGACAAAATGGCCGCCGAAGTGTCCTGCGGCGCCGGAAACGACGGGCGCGAGGGCTCTTGAGGAGCCTCGTCGGCGACACCGTCGCTCTCGTCGTCGCCCTCGTCGGGATCCCTGCCGATGGGCTGGGCCCTCTTCCATGACTTCGATGAGCTGCTCTTCAGAGGTCGTGTCCGTATCCACGATGGCCACCAGCCCCTCCCCCACCTTTTCCAACGAGGACTTCGTGGGGGTCTTCTCAATGGGCCTGAAAGACGACTCCATCCGCGGTGGCAGGGTGACTCTGGGTCCTGAGGTCGCCTCCACTGGTGTAGCCTCCACAGGCTGAGCCAGGGCCACTGCGACATCCTCAATCGAGGTCTTAGCAGGGTGAATTAAGGCTATCGTCACCTTCTGTATGCCTGGAGCCTTCACCTTGGGGGGAGGGTCCGAGCCTCGCTCCCCCTGTGCCGGAATCTTCGAGATCGACCGGGGCCTCTCCAGAAGCTTCGCCGGGTTCTCGGACTTCCTCTTACCCGAGCCAGAGCGTTGGCTCGTGGTTGATGGCGCCGGGGAGGATGCGCCCTGCCTGGCAGCCAAGGAGCCCGACCATTCGGCGCTCCCGGTGCCCGCGGACTCGCAGTGCTTAGCCTTTTGTTGGGCCCCCGTCGCCGGGGTGCCCTCACAGGACTTAGAAGACCGCTCAGACTTCTTTTTCTTCTTCTCGCCTGACGGTGTCTTCCCTTCCAGCCAGTTGGCGAGACGGAGGTGGCGATCCTTCATGGTCCGCTCCGACATGTTCCCACAAAACGCACAGTCCTTCTCCGTGTGCGTCTTGTCCTCATGGAGACAGTAGAGGCATAACGAATGCTCGTCCTCCTTGAAAACATTCTGAAGCTGGCATCCAGGGCAGGTCCTGAACAGCTTCCCGGGCGTCGAGCTTCCTTTATCCTGGGCCATGTCCGGGGTAGGCCTCGGAACTTCTGGAATCCTCTAAAAGCGTAACTCGACGAAATCTTCACCCTTGAGGGGCATAAAAAACTCTGAAACGGATCCCCGTTGATCGGATGTAGAAACGGTGGAGCTTGAGGCTCTAATCTAACCGAAAAATGAGAAAAATCTCCTGAAAAAGCGCGAAAACGCAGCAAAAGCTCGAGAGCTACAGCACGAGGACTCCCAACACTTGAGCGTGCGGTAAAAATCTGAGGATGGCTGCCAGAGGCGGGGCTTAGGGAGAGGGCAGTCATTGGCTGGGGGCAAGATGACCCAGAGACCAGTGATTGGTTACTACTAAGAAAGACAGATCAGAAACAAAACGGATACGGATTTTTTTTCTATACCAAGGATTCCCGGCCTGACGACGGGGAATATTCATGAGCATGTGCATCCATGCCAGACCCCATGCTGGAGAACAATAGCAATGTCTATGGACGAGCTCTGCATAAGGCGACCAGTATGCTGGGTGGAAAAAAAATCCTAGGGACCTCGACGGATGAGGGATTTTGGGTACACTACACGTCACGTAGGGATCGTGTTACAGGCACGCCCATGTCGACATCCCCTTTCGAATCTCTGAAGACAAGATGCAATACTCTGAGGTGACCACTGGATGTCGGACTATATGCACATGTGATTCTAAGCAGATTAACAAGCATCAGAAACCCAGGTCATCACAGAGCCAGTTGAGCAGGATGGCATGGTTGACCATGCCAAAGACAGGGGAGAGATCAAGTAGGATGAGGACAGAGAGGAGATTAAAATCAAAGTTAGAGAGCAGGTCTGCAGGGTTGTGCAGGAGAGCAGTTTACGTGCTTCTGGCTGCTCTGAAGCCAGATTGATTGTCATGGAGACAACCAACAAATTCAATGTGACGATTAAGCTGGGAGATGGCCAGCTTTTCCAGGAGTTTGCCTGGGTGATAGTTAGCCAGAAGGGAGGGGGTCGGCTGAGGGTTTCTTGAGAAGGGGGTGCACAAGAGGGTGCTTCAGGGGGAGGGGAAGGTACCAGAGTCGAAAGAGTGGTTGCAGATGTCAGCCAAGACTGGAGCGAGGGTGTCAATGTGGCCCTTGATGGTTTTGGAAGAACCCGTTTTGATGAGGTTGTCTAGAAACCTTGTCAGGAGAGAAGAGAGGAAAGGCAGAGAAGTGAGGGGGTGGGCGCAGGGGGGCCAGAGGAGGAGGGGAGACTGGAGGGAGAAGCAGGAGAGGCTGAGAGGGTGGACAGGATGTCCTGGCTTTTTTAGATGAAGTGAGAAGCCACGGCTGTGCAGAGGGCCTGGGAAGAAACAGGAGATGTAGACACTACGGCAGGGTAGGCCAGCTCCTCGCAGATTTTAAAGAGTTCAGGAAAGGGGGGGGGAGGGAGGGGAAAAGGGAGAAAGAAAGAAAGAGAAAGAGAGAAAGAGAAAGAGAGAGAGAGAGAGAAAGAGAAGGAAAGAGAAAGAGGAAAGAGAAAGAGAAAGAAAGAAAGAGAAAGAAAGAGAAACAGGCAAAGGTCGCGAAAGAGTCTTGTGGCGGGACAGGAAGCATCCAGATGGATGTTGAAGCCTCCAAGGAGGGGGAGTTGTGGTTGAGGCCAGAAGAGAGGTCCGCCCAATCGGAGAGGAAGGGGGAGATCTGACCAGGTGGCCGGTAGATAGTAGCCACTGTTAGAGAGTGGCCAGGAGAGAGAGTGAGCGAGCCTACAGACCAGGCATTCAAATGAGGAGTAGGCCTGCATAGGAATGAGAGAGGCAGGAATCCACTCCGGGAAGATCAAGGCTACGCCCCCGCCGGAACATTTGGATCAGGGCGCGGAGAGGATCATGTAGCCATCAGAAAGGAGAGTATCAAAGCTTGTGACAGAGGTGGCCGTGAACCATGTCTCGGTAAGACCAAGGACATCAAGGTCGAGTTCTTCAAGGAGATGGCAGATGTCAGAGGAGTGTTTGATGGCTGAACGAGAGTTAAGAGTGGCAAGGGGGAGAAGGTCGCCGTCCTTAAAAGCCTTCCGGGGTGGGGTACAAATCAGAGGTACTCCCAGCGGAGGCGTAGAAGGAGCCCGAGGGAGGGCAGAGGATGTAAGAGGAGAGGGAAAGGTAGCTGAGGAGGAGGAAGCGGGCGGAGTAGTGGCAGAGGGTGGAGGCAAGGCAGCCGCAGAAGGGAGGGAAGTGATAGCAGGAGAGGAAAGGAAATTGATAAGGCGTGGGAAGAGTCTATCAAAGAGGAGGAGGTTGGCCTGAGGGCCTTTGACTAAGACGGTGCCATTGAGGTAAACATTGATGATGACCTTAGAGGAGTGGAAGGAAGCCAGGAGGGCCTCCCACCGGGTGCCACCATTAATGGGAGAAGAATAAGGAGAGAGCACAGAGACCATATGAAGAGTCCATAGGTCTGGGGTAGGAACGGCAAAGAGGATGTCAGTGAGGGTCTGTCTAAAGGAAGCGCTAGTTTAGGTATGAGTGATAGGGAGGCCTGGGTTGGAGACCAGGATATCCTTTTTGAACTTCTTCCTACCAGACTTAGTGAGGAGGGTAGGATAGTCGATAGCGAAACAGTGGGGAAGATGGGGCAAATTGAGAGCACCATAGGTGATGAGGAAGAGGAGAGAGAAGGGGTGGGTGGGGGAATAACGGAAGAGCGGACGGGGGTGTGGGGACACAAGGGGAGAACATGTGGGGGTGCAAGCAGAAGAGACAGAACAAGACTGGAACAGCAGGACAGTTGAAAAACACAATGCAGCCACTGAGCACAGGCAAATTCGGCAGGGCAGATGAAAACACAGTGCAGTCACTGGGCACAGCTTGAGGTAGTGAGAGTGGAAGTGAAGGTGAGAGAATGAAGGAGGGAAAGTCAGAGGTGTAGGAAGGGATGATTGTAATGGCGACTAGCCCACAAGAAAGTGAGAGTGTCTCAAGGTCTTCAGTGGGATCCGGAGAGTGCAGGCTCACTTCAGCCACAAATCGATCATGTGGGGGTGTTGGGGCAGCCTCTCCAGGCCTGACTGGGCGCGGACAGGGAGCAGGTAGGGCCTTAGATGTGGGTCTTTGAGGAATGGGCTGGCTCCTGCCTACCAGTGGCAGCGATTGGCTGAAGTAGTAAAGAGAAGCCAATGGTGGGGGGTCAGGCCCAGGCTGCATGGAGAATGTTAAAAAAAAGGTGCAGCCATCTTGAGAAGGAGGGAGATCAGCTGGGCCTGTATCCTGAATAATTAAGGCAAAGATAAATGGGGAGAGGGAACACCCCCGTCTCGTCCCGCATGTGAACTCTATGGGGCCCGTCTGTCTTTAATTTACCAATGGCAAGGTTCTGGGTGAGTTATGATCGTCCAAGACAATTTCTTGGAATATTGGCCCAAAACAGAATGCTTCCAGAGTCTCATAAAGGCCCAGGCTTCCGTGTCAAAGGCTTTGATAGCATCCAATGCCGGGTGGCGGGTGCATCTTGCAGTGATCAGTCATCGCTATGTCCACCAGGTCAAGCACCAGGGAGATATTCTCGTCCGTAGTGGGTAGGTCCAGGGACACTAACCGCCTTTGTAAGTAAGTGTTAAGTCTTTTCATCCGACATTGGCCGTGAACTTTTGCCACGCCCGGCTTTGTATCCAGACCATAGCATATAGGTTCTCCTAAAAGGGGGGGGAAACCTTACTTCTCTTTTTCTGGTTTTTGTTTTTTATTGAACACAGCTTAAACGGTTTAAATTGCTTAAACGGTACACAGCTAAGGCGTCTTTAGCCTTTAAAATTCTTTTGATAGTGTTTTTATGTATCATTGCTCTTACTCTCGCACAGATCTGTAGCTTTTATATATCAATATTTAAGGATTCTTTGTAGCTTAAGAGTATTGAAATGTGATTGTATTTGCCCACATATTTTTTTTTAATATTCAAACCTTAATGTGTTGAAGACTTAATTGAATTACCGTAGGTTTTACTTATTTATTTTTTACCTACTTTTATCTAAGCTGTATACACCTTTCTCATTTTAAATTAGGTACTGGGTACATGGGTATATAGTGGGCTTGCAATTATTTTGTGTATTTTAGCGTTGTGAGTGCTAGCAGAATACTTGTGCCATTCAAGGACACGGCCTTGGTAGCTGCACCAAACCGTATCCCAGACCATACAGAAAATAGTAAAAAGAAAATCCAGGGATGAAGGTGGCATGGGGAAAATGGCCATCAGTGCAAAAAACTGAAACAATCTAGAGCCCCTAAACCTACAGTTAGGATAGTAAGGGCCAAACGGCCAATCTCCCATCTCTGGCTGGATTTATACTTTAAGAACATGGCAGGGAACCGGGAAGACAGGATCCAGGTCACGGAAAAGGCCATATGGGAAGCAGCCTCTTGTATTGGGGGCCTGAACACGAGGGGCCTAGGTGAGGGCTTGTCTGTGGCCCGAAATGTAAGTAATAAGGATATCTGCCCGGAGGTAGAGGTGTGTGCCGAGTTGACATCCCAGACAACAGGAACACTTTTGTCACGCCCCAATATGGACCCAGAAGATTTAATTGTTGCTGGGGTGGGTCTGGGAGTGGGCAGGAATGTAGCTGCGGAAGAAGGGGTAGTTTAGAGGGGGTGGTGGGAGTTGAGAGAGGGGGAGCCGGATGACCGATCATGTTAATGAATGCTTCGTTAGAGTCTACTATGATGGAGGATGAGAAGGCCTGGCTGGAGTCTCTCCTGGATGGGAAACTCAAACCGTTATACCAGCTCTTGGCCTCTCAGCAGGGCACACTTAAAGAGAAGGAGCGGGATATAGTCCAATGATGCAAAATAGGAGGGAATAAATCGAGGCCATTCATGCCCTACTCCAATCCTTTAGGACCAGGTCTACGTTGGGAGTACATGGGGCTGTTAGGATATGAGGTAAATAAGGCTCAAAGGGAGAACAGTTTGTTAAACCTTCCACCAGAGGCTGCCCCGCTGGTGGGGGTAAGAACGGGCATAATGGGATTGCCCAAGGGTGTGTTTAAATCTACTAGATCCCCGATGAATAAGGCAACACACTGGATGAACACCAATCTGATGGGTCCCAGCATTGCTCCTAACATTGTTCTAATGGCCAGAAGAGTGGGGTGGTGGAAGGAAACTGCATTGTTGTCTCATTCTCAAATCCACAAATTGTTAGGCATATGGTCACCTCTAACCTGACGAGAGAGCCAAGGGCTAATGGATCTAAATTGGATAGGAGGATGGTCGGGCTGGACTTTTTCTACCTACCCAAAGGGTTGGATGTGGCCCCTACATATGGCCAAAGGGAGATGGTTGGAATCAAGGGCAAGGGGACTGGTGCAGCGGGAGATCCTGTCCTGCTTACACCCCCATGTGAGCACCCGTGGGTCCAAAATGGTAAAAGTGGCATATCGAGGCAAAGAAGGGGTGACGTTACTCTGTGTCCGTTGTCCCGTAATAGATTTGATCCCTTTTGTCTATAGACGAGCTGGACTGACAGAATGCCATTCTGTTGCAGACAGAGGGGGAAGTAGGGAGTGGTGTCCGCATTAGTCCGGCGATTGGAGGAGGCCGGGACTAGTCAGGAGGTGGACAGTCCAGTGATGACGGTGGTATCCTGGAACATAGCGGGGGGAAATTGGAACGGACTGATACCCTGGATTTCCTGAGGACTCATGAAATAATCCTTCCACAAGAAACCTGGGACCTTGATATCCCCTTATTGGATGGCTATGTCTCTTATGGGGTACCCACCAAGAAATATCAGAGGGGCAGAAGTTACGGGGGAATGGTCATTATGGTCAAGGTGTCAATAAATTGCAGATTCAAGGTGGTGGAGACGCAGATGAATTTCCTACAGTCTGATGTTTAGCCCTCCAGGAAGCAATAAGGTTGCCCTTCTACATTTCTATAATAGCCCCCCATAAGGCAGAGGTGAACAGACTGGAGAAGGTTATGGGTTTTGTAGATAAGTACCAGGTGAACAGGGGGAACTCGCATTACGTTCATGGGGGGGATATTTCAACCTCAGAATGGAGTGCAGAATCTCTAAAGATCTCTATGACCCGCTTGAGGATTTACTCCTGAATGATCAGGAACAGCAAATGGAGGACAATAGGGTGCGTGTGAGGGGTCTACAGCTCAGTGCATGGGTGATCGAATGGGGAATGAGATTGGTTAATGGTTGCATTGACCCCGATATCCCAGGGAAACGCACCTTTCATAACCATCTGGGCATCTCTACAATGGACTATTTTTATTCATCTCTGGATTTGTGGAGACACAGTTTTGAGGTGGTGGCAGATGGTAATAGCAAGCATTATCCTGTGGTAATCAAGAGGGCTGTTAGGGTGGTGGGGGGAGGGGGGGAAGGGGGTCTGCAAGATCGAGTAATCAGTCAAGTGGAAACAGAAGCTGTCTCCAAAAGAATAAATTGGGGGAAATCTGGGACTCAGGATTGCATTTGAATATAGTGGCTGGGTTGACCCTAAAAATCCAGGGTATCCTTGAGAGTATGGCCAAACCAGTGGAGGTGGTGGAGCACTTTAAGGGTATCTTAAATGCCTTCACTGGGAGATTGGTGGTAGAGCACAAATCCACTGGGAACACAAAGGGGAGGGGATGGTTTGACCAAGCCTGTAAGATCGCTAAACAGGCTTTGTTAAACGCTCTGTAATCTCCGGCAACCACTAGAGGCAAGATTATTCAAGCAAGAGCCCACTACCGCAGGGCGATAGAAAACAGAAAAATGGAGATTGAGGAATGGGCGTGGGAAGACCTCCTTGCGGCTAATAGGACCAACGATGCCAAAAGATTTAGGGAATTTGTTAAGGGGAGGGTCGGCATATAATCTGAAAGAGTCATAGTGGCACCCATGTAGCAGCGGAAATCTGGGCCTCACATTTTGGTTCCCTGTTTGGAGCTAGTGGTGTACCAGAGGAGAGGGGGACCAGCAATTCGAATCTTTGTTTTAAATTAAAGATGTCTCACTAGCAAACAGGACACAGGCCCGTAACCGAGCCCCAGGACCAGATGCAATGGTATTACCCAAATAGTTTGTTTACAATTGTTCGAATGAACAATTGACCGAATTTAAAGGGTCACAATTGACCTTTTCATAATTGATTATATATATATATATATATATATATATATATATATATATATATATATATATATATATATATATATGTTTTGGGCGGGTTTGGGTTGGGTGGGGGGTTGCGGGGGTTTTCCCCCCCGCATATATTTTACAATTGACCTTCACAATTCGGTCAATTGTGAAAAGGTCAATTGTCATTCGAACAGTTGTAATACGAACAATTCGTATACAACCTCCACAATACCCGCCAACCTTTTTTTGGACAATATTTCAAAAAAGGTAGCTGGCGCTCTTCTCCAGAAAGAACATGGCATGATAACCTGTTCTGAGATGAGAGTTTGCAGCACATGCTTTTTGCTCACTGTACTTTTCACAGATGGGAAATATCCATTTGCATATCAGTCTTTGCCCCACCCACATGGGCAGTCCAGCACCAAAATGCTATGGCAATTCCTCTCTGAACAAGAGTACTGACAGCAACCCCATACACGTGTTTCAGCCTTGTTGGGCCTCATCAGTGAGGTGAAGCTGTGCCTCTCTGAGCACAGTGAGCAGGGAGTCCACGTCTGGTTGCGCCCAGGTAACTTAGGGTGACCAACCCCAAGTTCCTTGCAAATATTTCAAAAAAGGTAGCTGGCGCTCGTCTCCAGAAAGAACATGGCATGATAACCTGTTCTGAGATGAGAGTTTGCAGCACACGGACAAATTGACCTATGGGCACCGGTGTTGACTTTAGCCTATAATGCCTGCCTCATCTCTGGTCAATATCTGCCCTCTTGGCAATGTGCTATCATTTTTACAATTTTTAAAAAAGGAAATCCTACTTGCCCAATGTCCTACCACACCATATCACTACTAGACACCTCATTCAAAATTGTTGGATGGGTCCAGTTGGGCTACATTGAATCCTGGCTCACGGAAGTCTCGGTCCGGTCAGACATCCAATTTGGTTTTCGTCCGGGACGGGGAACAATGAAACAGGGCCTTAATCTGTACCTCCTCATTTCTAACTTTGTGTTTTGCAAGTGAGTGGCAGTTTACCTTGCCTTCATGGACCCAAGCACGGCCTTTGACGGAGTCGATAGACCTAAGCTGTGGGCCATGCTGGGATCCTTGGGGTATCGTGAAGAAATATTGGTGGTACTGTGAGAGAAACACTCGGAAAATAAGGCCAGCGTTCACACTGGACTGGTGGGCCAGTGCATGGAGTGCTTCAATGTTGGGATAGGGGTCCGGCATGGGTATGTGCTTGCCCCACTATCGTTTACACTATACATTACAACCTTTATGAATGGGTTGGGGCTAAAAATCTATTCCAACAAAACTGCAGTGATGGGGTGTGTGGGATGGAAGAGGCCTGCTAAGATGCGCCCCATGGTTTGCAAGGGGAAATCATCCTGAGAGTAAAACAATTTCATTACATAGGGGTACGATTTTCGGAGGTAGTCACTGGCGCTGCTCATGTGAAAAAACTGACTTTGAAAATGAGTCCGCAAACGGCTGGCATTTCCCTCTTAACAAGGTCCAAGGGCCAGCCCCTGAAACCAGTCCTGAAGGTCTACGCTACACAAACAAAAGGCAGCCACTCTGTATGGAGCCCCATTGTGGGGTCATACAAAGGCCATGGAACTACAGACAAAAGAAAATACGTCCCTCAAACAGCTTTTGGGACTCCCTGGCTCAACCCCCTGTGCATCTGTCCACAGGGAATTGGGGATAGAGTATTGGGAGGACAAATGGGCAGCCACCACTAGTTGCTTTTGGCTACGCTTATGGGTAAACAAGCATGCAACATTATGCCACTTTATTATTAGATGCACTATGAGTAGGTAAAGTTGGTGAAAAATCCTATGGTTGGAGTATGTAGTAACATTCAGGTCCGGTTTCCTCCGGTAGCAGCGTTGTTCCCCATGCAATTGAGAGTGTACAAGCAGGCCAGGCATCAGGAGAGATCTGAAAAGCGGATCAACGCTATATGGGCAACCTACTCTGAAAGCCAACATATGTTGATCAGCAGGGTATCTGAGATACATCCCTATGTTGTGTGGGCCACGAAAAAGAAGGATAGGTGGCTTATAACTAGGGCTAGGTCTGATTGCATACTGTTAAGGGGCAATACGAAAAGTGGCCAGGCTTCCTGAATGATCCTAGCTGACCAGTGTGTGGGGCGGCAAGTAAAGACCTGAAGCATTTTATACTATTTTGCCCTGTATACGGGGATATTAGAAGTACCAGCATCTTGCAGGTAGTCTCAAGATCACCAATATCCGCCTTTACAGGCCCTCATTATTGTTTCTTTTGATGGCTGAATCAGAGCTGACTGCTTGGGCCCCTTTTGTCCTATCTGAAAAGTGCAATGTACCTGAGAAAGGGGATTTTAATGGGATAGAAAATGTTTTTGTTTTGAGACACACGGTTTTATCTCACGTGCTTAAGGTTTTGAGTTTGCAAATGTTGTCTTTATTCTTATGCTGTGATGTGATTAATTGATTATTGAAAATTTGATTTTATATGTTCTTAACGTTTGTTTTTGATGGATGTTTAATCCGAATAAACTTTATACTGACTGACTTTCATCCTGGAAGTGGGCCCATTGAAAAGCAGCTTGACCCACTGCAAGATCTAGTACCCCAACCTCATTTTAGTTAAGGCCATCCACATACACTCCCAGTCGATAGTATCAAATGCCTTGTGCGAGTCTAGGCTAGCTATTCCAAGTCCCTTTGCACTTTTGCATTCATCAAAAATCAGAAATAATTTCCGCTAATTCTGGGTAGTAATCCTTACTGGTATAAACCCAGATTGATCTCCTAGTCATCACTTTGCTAAGTCTGTGTGCCAATATTTTGCTCAAAATCTTTAAATGTACATTAATCATAGACAATGGTCTATATGAGCGACATTCCACTCCATCTTTCGCTTGCCTAGGCAATACGATCACCAGTGCTTTCAGCATGGAGCCCAGTAACCTGCCCCTTCTGAAGGCCTCTTGAAAGACTTTCAGTAACTTGGGAGAAAGGATGTGCTTATAGCCCTGATATAATTCCACTGTCCAGCCATCTACCCCCGTTGTCTTGCCCGTCCCCCAAATGCTCCATAGTCCACTACACATCTGCGAGATCAATCCGCGCATTCAGCGCTTCCTTCACTTCCTCCCTCAGAGTCCAATTCCGCTTCCTCAATCCATGATGAAATTCTCATCGGGTTCACCCTAGGCTGCGACCGGTATAAGTCTGCATAATAGTCACAGAAAACTGTGCAGATACCATCTGACCCACCTACCTCTGCGCCAGCCTTATCTTGGATATAGGGAACCATTAGCCCCACCTTTCTCTCTATTCAAGAGCCAGGCCAGCAGCCTACCAGGTCTATCCCCTTCCTCATGCTGCCTTGCAACATGCGCTGCGTAACCAAACTCCGTTTCCCCTGGGCCTCAAACATGCAAAATCCTCAGTTCCACTATCTTGAACTGCACATTTTTCTCGCCCCCAACCTTTTGTCTAGCGCAACTAGTTCCTTATTCAGGCTTAGCACAGTGCCATTAATGGCCCTGCGCACTCCAGTCCTTGTGGACATGCGCACACACACCACTAATGGAAGTCTTCATCCCCCCCCACTCCGTGGCCCGAGTGATGTGGTTTCCCAGTTAATTTCACATTAATGCTTCAACTCTGCACCAATCGAATCCTTGAACGCCAAGTCCTTGAGCATTTCATTGTCAATTTCCAAGTGGGTATTGGAGATTGTGTCAAAGGCATATGAAGGGCCACAATGAGCGGCGTGTGATCACTTATGACACTTCATCAATGTGCTCCTCCCCAGTAAACACAAAATCTATCCGTGAGTGGGTTTCCATGGACCCCCCCCCCTCCCCCCCAAGACTTTATTGCTTGACTGATTCCCATAGGACCCTGTCCAATGCAGCAAAGGCCATCAAACATGTCATGGGACAGTTAAACCCACTTGATTCTTGGAGGTGCCAGTGTCCCCAAGTCCGGGAATACTCGTTTCACTCCACAGTACATGATCTGCTGTCCCGCATTGATTACTGGTTAATATCGACATTGCTGCTCACATTTTTGGATGGCTGCCGTATGCTTCCTCCTACGTACTTTGACCATTCCCCGACATTGCCGACGCTAAGACTTGGCGTATCATGACCAGTCAGGCCTCATTGGAGATTGACCCAGTCGGTATTACGGGATCGGGCGTTCCTGCAAAGACTTGCTGTAAACATGGACATTTTTCTTGATGCTAATGAGGGCTTGTTCTCCTTGTTTGCTATGATATGGGAGAGGTTTCAGGTATTCATCAGAGGGATGGCATTATAAACTTCAGCGAGCCAGCTCATAGCAATCCAGCGGGAGTTGCATGCTCAAGAATCTCAGATATGCACCCTTGAAAACCGTTACGGAGTATATCACGAGGAGAACATCAAGGCAATTAAAACAGATCTGCTGAAGTTAAGAGAAGCAGCTGAGCAGGAAACCTATTATATAAGTAAACCTGTAACAGCTTGCAGTTCCAGAGGAAGACGGGCCGGGCAGCGCTTTGGCACAGGCGGCTCAGCCTACCTATGCTGGTAATACTATCACAGGGGTACGGATGCCGAGTGAAGAGGTTTGTACTGATAATTCCTCCATCTGTGATGCATTTGCTGGATTCTATGGTGCACTCTACGCGAATCATTCTACACAGAGCCGAGCTGACACCAAGGTATACTTGGGCAGCATGATATTGTTGACACACTCAGTTGAGGCTGCTGGATCCTTGAAGGGCCCATTAACATTTATGTAGATACTTGCAGTGCTCTCGGCTTTGCAATCTTGCAAGTCGCCTGGTATAGATGTCCAAGTGTTGAACTGTATAAGGAATTTAAGAAGAGTATTTCACCAATACTTCTACAGCTGTGTAATGAAGTGGAAGGGGGTAGTATACTTCCCCCTACACTTCAGGAAGCTATAACAGTCCTGGTAAAACGTCAAAATGCTGGAAGAAATGGGCTCCACAGCCCTGAATCGGAGATGCATCTTTTGTATACTCCCAGATGAACCCCCAGGCAAACGCGGTCGCCGCAACCTTACATACAGAAAAGGCAGTTGTTTCAGTATCATGGGACTTCATGTTTCTGGACTTGTTCTGTCTGGGCTCGTATTTTCTCGACTGTCAGGCCAGAACACGGTAAACAGCGTCTTATCGTCTATCTCTTTGGGCAGGGGTGTCTCCCCCGTCTTTTAACAGCCTTATGTATTAAACCCCTTGCAGATATTATCCAGGTGAGGCGTGCCCTACTGATGACTGGTGTACCTGATGTAGTGTCCCTTTATGCATATGATGCGTTACTTTTTGTTCGAGACCCCCACCAGAATCTTCGCCCAATACTTCACCAGATTCAGAACACTCCGCATTCAGGATACCACATTAATTGGTCCAAATCTGAGCTATTCCCATTAGTGAAAAACTCAACTCCTCTCACCTATCTATTGAGCTTCATGTGGGTTCCCACTTCCATAACTAATCTCCTTGGTGAATTTGTTAAAGTAAATGTTAAGCAACGTAGCTTGTTTTATTTAGCAGGCCTCAATACCAGAAAATGTATCCTTAGGGTCTGGAAATCGCACATCGCCCAAACCTGGCGGGTGTGGTTGACAGAACTGACCTATGCGAATGAGAGGAGACATTTTGACTAACCCCAATCGCAACTGACCAAAGAACTTTTTGTGGGGGTTGCTGGTGTATATCTGGAGCTCTTCCCTATGAGGCTAGGCCGTTACCCAAAGGTTCCCCTAGGCCTAGGGGTT
The DNA here is from genome assembly GCF_040938575.1 of Ambystoma mexicanum. Classification (NCBI taxonomy): domain Eukaryota; kingdom Metazoa; phylum Chordata; class Amphibia; order Caudata; family Ambystomatidae; genus Ambystoma; species Ambystoma mexicanum. Next base: position 521,768,275 of record NC_090941.1, on the reverse strand, counting down.
GTAAAATGCGTGAGGATCTCAGAGAGAGACACACCTCATGGGGATAAGGACTTTCATTCCGTGACATACCTCCCTAAACCCTTGTACCCAAAAGCTGTAGCCCTATCGACTCCTCCTCCCTCCCAACTTGAAACTACTACTGTATGTTATTGTGAAGTCTCTGCTATCACACCTGTTAGACCAGATAGAACTGAGATGAAGTACAACCAAAGAAACATACAGAAGCAAAGAACAAGAGATTACCAAAGCACTGTGAAGAAGCGGCCACCTGGAGGCATCAATATAACAAACAGTGATGCGACGCTGAGGCGGTCCCCGCAATATAAAGTATAAACAGAAGGACTAAGGGTGTTCGAGAGCACGTAGACCAGCAAGGGAAGCTGGCGTTTGTCCTGCAGGGCCTGTGAAATTCAAACCTGCGCAACCCTAAGCATCAAGAGATAGTTGGTCTCAGAAGAGGAAGCCAAAAAGAACCACGCAAGCCGGACAAAACCAGACTTGCTGCAGAAGCAGGAAGAATCCAACAGTGGCGTGGCCTCTCCGAGGGTGGCTGGGTGGTCCATAAAACACACCGAGACTGCTACAACAACAACTGTGTGTAGCCAGACCTAACCGAGGAGGAGGAAAGCAGGAATAAGCACAAAGCACGTGAGGAACCGACAGCAACCTGAGAACCCGGAAGCGCTCCCCAGTGAAGATACAGGTAATGTGGGTTGCGGGAAAGCCAGATGGGGCCCAGGGAGCCCAAAAAGTCAAGTATTGCTCGGGAGTGAACTCCCTTGTCACAGTAGTGATAACCAAAGAAGATTCAAGCATTCCTCTGGAGTGACCTCCCTCGTCCTAGTGGTTATATTCAAGGAAACCGGTGTCACAAAAGTCAAATGGGTAGTCTCCTGAATTGCAGGAGTAGTCTGCAGAGTAAAGTGTGTGGCAGGAGTGAACTCCCTCGTCACATTGGGCACGCCAACACTTCTGAGAGATACCAAAAGGACCAAGAACTGTCGGGGAGTACTCTCCCCAAAAGTCAAGATATAAAAAGTCCTGAAAAAGAGACAGCACTAAGAAGAAGAGTTGATAAAGCCATAACTCTGTATGCAAATCCTTAGGAGGAAGTAAAGAGACTTCTAAAGAACTGTACAAAGACTATCCAGGAACAGTCTTCAAAACTCCAAATAGACCAGGAGAAGGAAGTCATTCTCCAGTCTAAGAGTATATGGTAAATCAGACCCCGTTGCAAGAGACTGCTGGTATGTCAGCCTAAACCTGATTGTTTCACCAGGTGAAGGGAGCCATTCTCCTGGTGGTTTTGATGAGAAGTTAATCTAACCCTTTTTAGTTTATTTCTTAGTGGCATTGAGTAGTTGGTTCGGACAGAGGACGGTATATTGGCTTTCGACTTTCATCTTGACAAGCACCCAAGTTTTTTGTTTTGAGGTTGGGAAGACAACTCGAGAAATACGAAAAGGCAGGTTCTTTTCTTTATTTGAATACAAGCCTATGGTCAAAAAGATACCATTTTGTCAGCCTCCTTACTCCACCGCGCCACAATATGCAAAGCTAAGACAGAGGATGGGGACACTATGAGTGGATCACCAGACAATGCTGTTTAATTGAATGTATGTATTGTGTACAAACAGACTTTATGCATTCTAAATTTAATATGTACATGTTTTCTGGAGCGGTGTGCTACGCTGGTGCAAAAATAAAATGTTAAATGAAAATGGGCTTCAGAACTACCGCGCAAAGCCGCTAGATATGTTTTCTTTTTTTTTGTTTTAAGTTAAACACCCTTTGCACCAGTATATAAACTATACGGGTGCTAATGGATATATAACCCTCAAGGCAGGGAGACCTCCGTCTAACGGCTCACAACCCTTGTTTAAGAACCCTCACTTCACTCAGGCCCTTTACTTGGGCGGCAGGCAGTTACTGGCAAAGTCAGCCCACCATCTCGGGTTATATCAACTCAAACACTAGAGAAAAGACCTTTAAATATAGAGGTAAATAACTATTGTAGGGAGCATCACTTATCCAAGAAATGTCTTTCTGTGGCTTATATTTGCTTAAAGTCAAATGCTTTGCATAGGACGCCAATTGTGGTTGGTTCAGTGAATTACAATTATTTTTTTCTGAATCAAAAAAGGGCATTGACAGCGGCTTTCTTGTCACACTATGCCTACTCTATGTATGCAGGCACCCAGGAAAGACCTGTTGCATGTACTTCCACATCCACATGTGGAGGCTTGGCGGACAACTATACCTAAGCAGATACAGGCCACACAAAAGACAATAATTGGGTAATTATAAGTTACTCACCGTAGTGACTAACGTACTCTTAGTCCCCTTTCCTCCATACTGCATGGGCGTCCCTTCCAAGGGGTGGGAGACGGAACCTTTTTCACCAGAAAAAACCTTCTTCCCCCTTTAAATTTAGAGGTGCGTGGGGGTGCGGCCCTGGGAACATGCGCTGCCCTGACTCCGCCCTCCAGCCACACCCCTCAGTCCCCATAGACGTGTCAACAATAGATTAAGATTGCCTAATGACGCCAGTTTTATCAGGGGGGAGGATGGTGGAACATATGGGGGAAAGGGGACCAAGGACATTAGTCACTACGGTGAGTAACTTATAATTACTCTTACGTCCCGTCCCCTTTCCTCCATACTGCATGGGCGATTACAACTGAATGTAGCCCCAGGGTGGAGAGGAGTCCCTCCTTAAGCAAGCAGGTTCCTAAGAACAGCATGTCCGAAGGCCGCGTCTGATCTAGGACTTGTGTCCAAACAGTAGTGCTTGCAGAAAGCCGAAGGGGTGCCCCATGTGGCCGCCCTGCTTATGACCTGCCAGGGGACATGCCGCTGGAAAGCGATGGCCGTTGCCTTGGCTCTGCCCGCGTGGGCGTGCATGTTGGCCGGCAGTGGCTTCTGCTGTCCCTCGTAAGCTTCTTTTATGGCTGAGACCATCCAAGGGGTTATAGAGGCATTGGAGGCCTGATACCCCAGTCTTGATCCGCCGAAGGTGACAAAAAGTGCGCCTGACCTGCGGAAGCCCTTGGTCCTGTCTAAATAGAATTTCCGAGCACGCCTGACATCAAGACAGTACAACACTCTGTGCCTCCTCTTTGGGCTCAGCAAAAAACATAGGCAGCACTATTTCTTCGTTCAGATGGAATGCGGAAGGCACCTTAAGTGGAATGCTGGGTGTGTCCGTAGGACTACGTTGTCCCTGTGAATTGTATATGGCTCCGAGGCAACCAGCGCCTGGATTTCGCAGATTCTGCGAGCCAAGGTGACGCCGACTAACAAGGCAGTCTTAATGGTGACCAGCCTGATGTCTGCGGACGCCATTGGTTCAAATTGTTTGTGCACCAGGGCACCCAAAACTATGTTGAGGTCCCAAACAGGGTGCGGCCTCTTGATGGGAGGGTAGAGCCTGGCGAGTCCCATCAAATGTTTGACAATTGGGTTGGAAGAGGAAAAGATCTCCTCCTCAGAGTTTCTGTAAGCCCCAATGGCTGTCGGGTAGGAGCGGCAAGTGTCCACCTGCACGTCTGAATGGGCGAGTTGTGCCGAGGAGGAGAGCACATCGTCCAGGGTGCATGCAAGAGGGTTGATACTGTTAGAGTCTGCCCAGTGGCAGAACCTGGTCCAATTGCTCTTATACTTGGCCCTGGCAGACTTCCTCCTGGTGCCTTGTATGATCTCCAGATTAGCCTCGGAAAGGCTGAGGTGGCCTAGCGGGACCTGTTCAGGAACCATGCTGCGAGTCCTAGTGTCTGTGGAGCAGGGTGGATGACCCCAGCCCCCCTGCTGCGCCAGGAGATGTGCTGAGCCCGTAGGAAGGTGAATGGGAGGCCTCTGCAAGAGGCTGAGCAACTCCAAGAAGCATGGCCTGGCTGGCCACCATGGTGCTATTTGAATGATGCTGAGGTGGCGAGACTCCTTGATCTTGCATATCACCCTGTGTATCAGCAGTGTGGGCGGAAAGGCGTATGCATCGCCCAGGGAGTCGGGCCCTAACTCTGTCAGGAGGCGAACAGTTGGCACTTCCTGTTGCCCCAGGAGGCACAGAGGTCCACCTGAGGGTGTCCCCATTTGTAGAAGATCTCCTGCAGTATTAGGTTGTTCAACTGCCACTCGTAGTTGTCCGCTCCTAGTCTGCTGAGGATCTGGTACCTCCCTGCTTGTTGACATAGAATATGTTGGTCGAGTTGTCTGTCTGAATGAGGACAACCTTGCCATCGATAACCGGAAGGAAGATGGAGCACCAGCCAGATGGCCTTCAGTTCCAGCCAATTGATGTGGTCCTCCTGCTGGGTCCAGGTGCCATGGACGCAGTGGTTGTCCAAGGTGGTCCACCCAACCCTCGAGAGAGAGGAGTCTGTGGTGATGGCGACCTGTGGGGTAGGTTGCCGGAAAGGCTAACCCGCCTGCAGGTTGCAGTCCCTGGACCACCATGTGAGGTACGGGTGAAGCAACAGAGGAACGTTGATCATCTCTGACAGAGCCCCGTTCCTGGTTCCAAGATGCTACAAAGTGCAGCTGTATCCTTCTCATCCTGAGTCTTGTGAGGGGGACGGCCAAGAGGACTGCTATCATGAGACCAAGTAGGTGTTGGTACCACCAGGCCGAGGTCACTTCTCTGCTGAGGAAGGGCGTAGTGGCCCTCTTGACGGCCGTGATCTAGTCCTCCGAGGGAAAAACCTTCTCTGAGCATGTGTCCCAAATGAGGCCCAAGAAGGTCAGTCTCTGCGTAGGCTGCAGCTGCGACTTCTTGAGGCCTAGTGACAATCCCAGCTTGTGCAGTGTGTTCATAAGAGCGTGGCAAGTGTGTTACACCGCTTCCGGAGAGGTTGCCCTGACGAACTAGTCGTCGAGGTACGGGTAGATGTGGTGGCCCTGCAACCTGAGGAAGGCCACCACTGTATTCATCAGCTTTGTAAAGACCCTGGGGGCCGAGTTGAGGCTGAAAGGAAGCACCTTCTATTGAAAATGGTAGCACATGGTCCTGAATCGTAGAAACGAACGAGGAGGCTGGCTGCCAGATTGGGACGTGTAAGTACAAGTCCTTCATATCCAGGGAGCACATCCAGTCTCCCTTGCACAATGTCTCTGCTATCAAAGCTGGCATAACCATCTTGAATTTTTGTAGTTAGGGAGAGGTTGAGGGTGGAAAGGTCTTTTTAGGAATGGCAAAAATCCTGGCGTGAAAGCCCAAGCCTCGCTGGGAGGCTGGCACTTCCTCCACTGTCTGGCTCTCGGCAAGCGACTGGATCGCCGCCAAAAGAGTTGCTGTTCCAACCTGTGGGAGTGGAGGGGAAGAGGCAGGTGAGGCTGGGTTAGGGAGGCAGTACCCAGTGGATACTACAGAGAGGATCCAGGGGGCCGTGAAATTCTGGTGCCAAAAATGTGCATGAAGAGCAAGCCTGCCCCCCCCCCCCACTGGAGACACTTGGACCTGGAGGGGCATGTCATGCCCTCTTTCCCTCGGAGGCTGCTGCAGAGGAGGGGGGGTGGGGGGGGAGACTGGAAAAAGCCCTTACTCCGCCACCCTTTGTTTGCGCCGATGCTGGGTTGGCGAACGGTCAGGCTGCCTGGACCTCTGCTCTTGGAAGCCGCAGAACCCTCCGCATGTATGCCCCTTCTCAGAGCGCTGCTGTGACTGGGTGTACGTTTTGGGTGTGGTCTTTGTAAGGATGGATAAAGACTTGGCTGTTTGTGAGCTGTTTTTCTTTTTGTCCAGCTACTCGTCTGTTGAGGAGTGGAAAAGTTCACCCCCTTCGACCTGAAGGTCTAAGATGCATTCCTGGACATCTGGGTTGAATTTCGTAGCACGGAGCCAGCCCGTTCTTCTCATGTCCGTGGCAATGCAGATGCCACGGCCAGAGGTGTCAATGTGGACAACGGTGGACTCCATGATGTCCTGCGCCACCATCTTGGCTCTGCCAATCCCGCCTTGAATCGCGATTGGCTCTGTGGCGGAAGCTCTGGGAGGAAATCCGTATTTCGCCTGAGGCTTGGAGTATAGGGATGCCGCAGCGACCACCGAGGAGTGTGGCTCAGGGTGGGCCGATAGCAAGAGTGTATCCCCCTCCATCTGCCTGTACTTGGCGTCCAGGCATTTATTCACTGGCTGGACCGAGTGAGGGTTGAGTCAACCCTTCTTGGACAAGGCAACTATGTCCTTCTGCATCGGGACCCCCGTTCTGGCAACGGGACGTAGCGTGAGGGCTTCTTCAAGAACCCCCTCTGCTGGTTGCTCGACCTCAGGTTGAGGAAGGCCCAAGTACTCTGCCAGCCCTGCATGACATTTGTGGAAGGCCTTGGCTGAAGATGGTGTGTTAGGGTCCTCCTCTTGATCCGTGTCCACCTGAGGGTCCGGAGCCGAGGGCTGAGGCGTGGAGTTCGGAGCCGGAAGCTGCAGCGGAGGCTGGTGCAGAACCGCCTGCACAATCGGTTGGGGGGCCGGAGTGGGCTGTTGAGGCAGAGCAGGGGCCAGGGGCACTTGTACTGGGGCCTGCAGCGCAAGAGCCATTGGCGGGAGCACGTCCCTGATGGCATCCATGAGGATGACCCCCATCCGAGGAGATTTCATGAGCCCGAGGAAGCTTTCAAAGAACCGGTCCTCGCAGGCCGGAGTGGTGGTAGGCGATATTGACAGGTTAGCAGGCGGCTGCTGGAGCTGTTTCATGCCCTGCCTGTACGGACGCAGTGGGATCCTGCATTGTGCGTCGGCCGGATGTCTGGAATGTCTGGCACAGCAGCCATTTTGTCAAGCTACCCTATAACGTGCCTGCGTCATGTTGCTCGGCTCACTGGGCCCCGCTCCGTCCAGGACTCTTGGGTGTGGATTATGGGGCCTACCCTGTTCCTCAGGCCGAGGCCTGGTATGCGTTTCGCCCTCAGTGGATCTGCCGGTAGAACTGCATATAGGCGCCCCCTCGGACATGTTGCTGGTACTAAAGCATAGCCCCTCGGGTGAAGGCCCTGTAAAAGAACCTTCCGGTCTCTCAGCACTGTCACCGGGAGGATCAACTGACCCCTCGGCCTGCCGGCCGGTATAGCCTCGGTACTTTTACTGGTACCAGGACCTGAGCGGTCCCTCCCGCGCGGGTGAGTCCTTGGGAAGGAGTCTCCCTTGGGTGTGCGCTGGAAAAGAGCGGCCCGGCCTTGGGCTTGGATCGATGATAGACAAAGTCCTTTAGGTCCTTTGGAGGCGATCTCTGGAAGAGCTCCCTCCATCTGACTAGTCTGTTCTTCAGAGATCTCGAGGAAAGTGCGTCATACACGGTACAAGCTTGCCAGCGGTGGTCTGGGCCAAGGCAACTTAGGCAGAGTGTGCGGGGGTTTTTAGTCGGAAACAGCACGTTGTAGGATGGCCACCTGCTGAACCCTGTAGAAGTTGACATGCGCCGGGGAGGAGCGTGATGCCCGCGGACCGAGTACCTGAATGATAAAAAGACAAAAAAAGACAAGAGAAGAAGTATCTGCGCATGGAATTACATGGCCGAAGCCAAACCCAGGAGCGCTGGTGAATTCGGCCTGTTCCCGTCGATGTGGAAAGGGGGACACGGGTGTCGCGCCACAGGGTGGAGTCAGGGAAGCGCATGCTCCCACGGCCGCACCCCCGCGTGCCTCTAAATTTGAAAGGGGAAGGTGGTTTTTCTGGTGAAAAAGGTTCCGTCTCCCGTCCCTTGGATGGGACGGCCATGCAGTATGGAGTGAAGGGCACAGGACGTAACAGTAAGTAATGCGTGCCTTAGTCCTGTGAACTTGCTTAAATGCCCATGGTTTGTATAAACTAGTTAGCAGTATCGGTTGATGGTGGCAGGTAAGTTAAAAAAGAATGTAAAATAGATTTGTTTACTAGGCACACCTGCAAATCTGCCTTTGCTTGAATATCCACACAATATAGGTACGTGAATATGTGAAGTGAAATCTATGTCGTCGGAAGGGCACTTTTGCATGGCGCAAGGAAATGACTGCGTTCTGAGTGAGCTCTGGCACCCGATGGCAATATACTGCTTCAGAATCCTGGAGCGATGCATCATGCCTACATTTAACAGTGAACTTGGCTGTGGGTTGGTTTAAGAGGCTCCTACCGCGACAGGGGTCAATGGAATAGAATAAAGAACCACTGATATAACTGATGTTTTCTGTCACATTGCGTGCGGGCAAAGAGGGCTCCCACTGCACTCTTATTTGCACAGAACGATTGAATGCCAACACACAAATTGCGCCAGATAAGAATTGTATTCATTCACTGGTTATGACTTCCAATTGGAAGCATTAGATCACTAGTAATGTCTGTTAAGCGACACGTGTTTCGGCCTATGGCCGTATTCAAAACCGGACAAATACTAATTTAAAGGTCATGAAACCGCCCTTCATAATTAGTTTGAATTCCTGTACTTGGGTATAATCCTGTGCCTGATCCTTGGAGTTCTGTTCTCCTTGCGTCCACGTAGGCTAATGACATTTAGTAGTGAACGGCTGCAGAAAGACTGCTGCATGCCATGAGCCAGCATATGACCCGAGAGGTGTGCGATCTGGCAGTGAGGTGGTGTGCAGCCTTTGAATGTGTCAGCCTGCCTGGAGTATTGCAGCGTGCCCGTCTCATGGGAAGGTGGTGGGGCAACTGGGTGCTGCAAGGCCTTTGAGGTGTGTGCTAAGTGCAGAGGTGGATTGGGCGGATCTCATCAGAACTGACCACACGATTAACAGCGCAGTGAGCCCTGAAGGCCCTTCCACCTGACCTACATGAGTTAATACGCTGCTGCAGATGCTGCTGCGGGTACGCAGGAGTCAGGCGCCTGTTAGGACAGTTTTTCTCAAGTCCATAAGGACTTAGCAAAACCATTCAACTGAGACAGTACAAGACTCCACTCTTAGGACAAGGCTGCACCACCTGAGAATATGGTAGCATAGACCGAGCAGCCAGGTTCATCTCAAGAGGGAGAGAGGGCTGAAGGAAGGTACAAAGAACTTGTAGTATACCAAGAGTTCAATTGACAACCAGAAGTATTATAAAAAATAAAGGTTTACTATAAATACAAGTTAGGCCAAGATAAATCTTGGGGGGTAAGTACTTGGTCATAGGATCATAAACACATTATAAAAAACAGAACACCATGCTTGAAGGTACACACACCATGTTTAGAAAACTAACAGTATTTCCAGGCAAGTCAAACCTAAGCATACATTCAGTATAGTACACACCTATTCATGGGGAGTAAAACCATGCATTACTTTCAGTAATACAAGGGTAGTAGACCCTAGCAGTTGTGCAGTGACAACTCAGTTAAGGAAGCACTTAGTTAACCAACCTGCAAGTATACTTATTTTGTATAGGAGAACACTGATTCAAGGAACAGTAGGAACCTTTAACCCCCTTTTAGGATAACACCTTTTGGTGTAATATACAATGACTGTGGCTTTTTAGCTCAGTGGAACACAAAGCTAAGCAAGAACTCTCTAAACTAATTTAGGATTGCACCAGGCAGACCAAGGTCACCTACACAATACTTTCTAAGAATGGCAAACAGCTATTCTAGGCAGGTAAATACCTAATATTGTAATATACTATTACAGTTGCTTTTTAGGTCAGTGGGATACAGACTAAGGTAAGCAATAACTTCCTAGCTTATTTTAGGAGGGCCCAAGGCAGACCAAAGTAAGTAAAGCCCATATACTTTTTAAAGGAGCTTTCAGCAACTTAAAGGTAGGCATAAACCGAACACTGTTTTAGCATCTGTATAAAACAGACCAGGGAAAGCCAAATCCAATGTTACACTGTATGAATGACTCAATGTTATTCCAGGTAGGTAAAACCCAAGGCAGATTTAGTATAGATAGGTTATTCAGTAGGTCAGGGGAAGCAAGACCCAGTTGGTGAACGTACACACTAATTTTCTGGAAGAACTAGTTAAAAGAAGCCAACAGCATTACTTCTGGAAAGAGGCACAACCAATTCACAGATAAGTAAAATAACCTTATATCTACTTTTCAGAATGGAACACCACACATTTAAAGGTAAGTGTTAGGGAGAATTCTCAGAAATGTGCTAATTCCGCTCTACCTTAGCGACCCCCAGCAACTTTGCTGGATTTGGAGGACTGGATTTCTTTTTTTTTCAATTTAACATTTTATTAGAGTTATCAGAAACAGATACACAGGGCACAGTAGCAAGCATTTTAAGGCACAGCGATAACAGAATCATGACCAGCAGAACCGCATATGGTACACATTATTGTCCCCTCCATCCACCCCTCCCCCTGCAATGTGGCTCAACCTTGTAGCCAACGGGTTAGTGGAGGCCGTCTGGTGAGAGCCGGGAATTGTTCTGAGTAATCCATGAAGGGCGTCTAGGTGTTCAGGAAGTAATTCAGTTTTCCATTGCGTATGGCTGTCGCTTTTTCCGCCACTGCGACTTCGCAACATTTGGACCACCACAATGGGACTTAGGGCCCATAAGCATGTTTCCAAAGACGAGCCATTGTTACCTTCGCTGCCAGCAGATGTGTGCGGAGGCGGGAAGCCCGCCCTGATAGTCGGCATTGCCCCCCCTGTATCTCCAAAGAGTATGATCCGGGGATCCCATGGAAACGCAAGTCCAGTAATTGCTTTAATGTGGTTTGTTACTTCCCGCCAGTAGCGCTCTGCTTTGGGGCAGGTCCATACCAAATGAAATAGGGTGCCCCTAGATAAGCATCCCCTCCAGCAATTTGGGGGAATTTCAGGGTTAGCTTTATTCAATTGGACTCGGGTGACGCAGTACCTGAACAGAGCTTATATCCTCCTTCCCTGTTCGCGATACATTGCATACTCTTGTGCAGCCTTTCCCAAATCTTCCCAAATCTTCCCACAATCCTCCACCTCAATCTCCCGGCCCAGGTCCCTCTCCCAGTCAAGCATGTATTTTTCTTTTTTCCCCAAGGTCTGTTCTATCTAGGAGACGATAGAGGGTCGAGATCCTGCCCCTAGGTGCCGTAGAAGTTAAGGAAAATGCCAGCGCAGTTAGATCTCTGGCCCCGCACTCCCTTACCATTGAGGACTTGATTTTCTACCTGGAGAGAGTAAATCTCCCACATGTATTTTAATGTGATTTTGTAATCGGTTTCTTTTGGTTGTGTAGTCTGACAAACTCCAAATGCATCATATTTTACATTGTGTGTCACAGCAACTTCAGTGCAGTGGCACAGGAAAGTCTCAGATTTCCCCAAGGTTTAAATACCTTCTCTTGGACCAACTACTGTTTCCAAGAGCAGTGAAGTGAAATTGACTACTTACATTGGTAACTTTCTAGACCCAGCACACACTATTTTACAATAGGGTGCTGGAGGGGTTACTTAGTATCCCCTCTGTCTAGCTTTTCATGTAACATTTTTATGATACCCTTTCCTCGATGAATGGCAGCGGTTTACTTTTAACTACTGTGATGTGCTTTTACCGCAGGCTGCACTCGCAGCTGCAGTAAACATTTTTGTCAAAATGGCCCTGGTCTTCTTATTTTGCCATTTCTTCTTGGAAAGGTCCTTCTTGAGATTTACTCTGAGCGCCAAACCAGGTTTGGTGCCTGTGCCTTTGGCGGGATTCACACGTGAAGCCTGCCTCTGGCTCCAGGATGTCTGGCGGGGACAGGAAGCCACGGAGGTGTCCGAAACTCCCTGTGCTTAGTCTCCTAGGAGACAAGAATGCACTCGTAACTGATTGGCCGGCTAGCTTTCTGGCAAGTACAGGCACCCTGCTGGGTGACTGACAGCTATGCTGGAATGAATGTGAGAAACCTACATAAAAGGTGAGGCTTTTTGGCTTAGAAGGCAGAGTCGACCTCTGGACGAAGGAATCCGAAGAACTTGAAGAGGGCGCCTGCTGCAACTCCTGGGCCATTTGTTTGCCCGGTGATGCCCTGCTGCTGTGCTGAAACTCAAAATTCGTATCGACTGAGAAGCCCCTGCAAGGATAACTTCTCCCCTTGAGTTGGCGGGACCAATCAACTCCAAAGTAAGCCACCTGGACATCCTCTCGGAGCTGGTTGAAATTCCACTGCATTTGCTGCTGGAACCGAATAGCCAGGGAGAGGAACACCAGTTTGTGTGCAGTGCTTTTAAGCTGGCCAAGAGCTCCAGGAAGATCCTCCGGGCTCCCAGGAATCAGGACTGACCGAGCCTGAGCCACCTCAACAGAGTGCTGGACCCCAGATGCAAGGAAAGCCCATCTCGACAGCCAGAAACCACGGTGTTGCTGTTTGCGCTAGACACGAGGAGCTGAAACACTGAAGTGCCACTTGTTTGAAGTTTGCTGGTTACGGTCGGTAACCGTCCCATTGCAGTGCAGGAGTCACCAGAAGCCCTCCCTCTTGTCCCCATGACCCCATGACTTAGGCCCAGGGACGCCAGCATCTGTGGAGCTGCACAGGAACAGAACTCACCTGCTGCATTTTTCTTCAATCTAAAAGATACTGTACCGTTTAAGAGAACTTACCTCGTGTCGTGTAGCTGCACTCTGTAGGTGGGACCTGTTGTGGTTGCTCTGTAGAGTTGCTGATAGCTTCTTTACTTCACAAGCCTTAACAGCTTGTGGCCCTACTTTGAATTATTTTCTACAAAGACTTCTAAAAACCTTGGGCAAGACTTTTACCTACCTCTGAGAAGCGCTTCAGGTTCAGCTAGACATTTGCCCAATTGACTTTGGCCTAGCCTGGCTCCCTGAATGACTCTTCTTCCCTCTGTGTGTTTGGTCTTATTTCCAGGAAAGGGTTAACTAACTTTGCATTGGGGGGGTTTACAAAAAGTACATACCTGCTTTGAGAATATTTGTGAGATCTATTTTTGTGTCTTAATAATAAAGTGTGATTCTAAATGCCAACAGTATAATGTCCACAGTGTCCTAGTTACTAAAGCCACCTGAGGGTGTAGGAAGTGTCTGTGTGCCATCCCAAAAAGGTACTTACAGATTTAGAAATATTAAGAGTGTGTTTTTGAAGTGTATTTGTATGTTACTATTATATTGCCCCATTCTGAAGAATGCTTACTCTAACGGACTGTTAAATGAATTAATAATTGTTTTAAATCAAGAAACCTTGTGTGCAAGAGTTTATTTGAATACTTGTCACTGTGAATCTCTGTGTAACTCCCCTACGGCTCACATTGACCCCTCTTGAGATAAGCCTGGCTGCTCAACATGCTACCAACCTGTGTAGTACAGACTTATACCAAAGGTTGAGTTCCTATTGCCAGGAGCTCAAGGTTGTTGTAGTGCACTCAAAGGGTACGGCATACAATTGTGCTTAACAGCGAGTAAGAAACTTAACTGCTCATTCTCAAGAGTTACAGTTACCAATGAACTCTTTCACAAGTAAGTACACATTTACACACTTGTTATATTTTTTAAGGCAGAATCCTTTTCTTATCCAGTCCTTGCCTATTCTATTCCATGATTTCTCTCAAAGGCAGAATAGGGACTCTAGTGGTCTAGGTGCCAGCTGTAGGTATGGTGAAATAGGGTTCAGTTGCAGAAAAAGTCAAAGTTCCTGTAGAAGACTGTTTAAACAAGTAGTTCACTTTAGCGTTAGAGTCCATGGACTTCTGAGAAGACACCCTGGGAGGATTGCAGCAGTGGGCCTGGGTGAACTGGATGAGAGTACTCCCAATCACAGAACACACCCCAAAAGATTTAGAGAAATCACACAGGCTTATGGTAAGTAAATACCCCAGTCAACACAGTACCTCTGCACTGAATCAGAGTTGTAGCAGGAAAACTTCAGGATCTGCAGTCAAAAATCCAGTCGATGGATTCCTTTGTCATGAAGACAGGACTTTGGAAGAGATTTTCCAGCAAGGACTAACGGGGAAGGCTCCCGTCAAGAGTTTCTTCACAGCTGATGCGGTTCTCTGGTTTTGGCGCCCTATTCAGGAGCCAGAAGATCACTGAATACCGCTGGTCAGATTCTCGTCACTTGCAAGGTCCAGCACTCCGAGGAGACTTTTCGGACTCTATTCACGCTTCTGGAGGTCCTGCAAGATGTCACCAAAGATGAAGCTTGATTCAGGATTCAAAGACCGTGCACCACACACTAGCTCGAGGTATTAGGGTATTACAGCACTGCAAGGTCGCAGCACGACATGGGATGGCTCAAAATGCAGGTCTACTTGAGTCTAGTGGATCTCACCAGGCTCTGGATAGAAGTCGTCCTTTTCAGAGTCCCCAGGTCACTGGGAAGGAAGGACTGACTTTTTGCTGTACTTGTGCCAAACTAAACTAGCCACAAGGCTAAGCTCAACCAAAAAGTTAAGCAATTGTAACATGCCAAATATGGATAACGTTAATGAGGCAGCCCTGATTGTCGTAACAGTAGAACAACTGAAAGATGTGTGTAAAACCAGGGGTCTGACTCTGAAAAGGAAACTATGTGAATTGATTGTTAGGTTGTTAAATCACAAAGGTTTGGGTAGTAGGACTAACACCTACACAACCCAAGTAATGTGGACGATAATGATGAGGATGCTAGTTTAGAGTCAAACTACAATCTGCAAGAGGAGCCAGGTAGAGGACCCACCTGAAGCGAGATCCCCTCTGCCACAGCCTACTCCTGTACCTCAGTCACTTCCCATTGGGACCCCACAAGGTTCAAATTTAAGCCCAGAATATTTTCTCTTGAGAGACTAAGATTAGAGTTGGAGTTAAAGAAAGTAAATGACCAAGCTGAAACCAATCATCAAGAGGTGAAACTAAGAGAAAGAGATGCAGCATGAAATGGAAATGAAAAACATGTCCCTTGATTCTGCTTCCCTTTCAGGGTCTTCTAGGTCTGCTAGCAGAAGAGGCCTCACCTATCCAAAGAAGCAGCGAGTACGTATGAAACTAAACTTGATTTGTTGGATTGGCTTAGTACGTTTGAATACACCAATGGTCTTCAAGGAATATGTGGGAATTATTTAATTCCTTGGCTCATTTCTAGGCTCCCCCTCAATGGCTGTGATGGAATTGGGTACCAGTGACAGGATTATGAATCAGTGAAACTGGCATTAATAGCCAGGTTTGGGAAACTCCTTCCCAGTAGCTTAAGAGGTTTAGGACCCTCAAAAAGACTGATGGTACCTCTTGGGCTACCTGGGTATGTGAATGTTTGAAAAACTTAGATGGTTGGGTTAAGGGGTACAGAGTACACACCTTTGAAGGAATGAGAAATGCTAGAATCTATTTTTGATGCCTGCTCTCCTGAGCCGAGACAGCACTTGGCTGACTCAAAACATATTGATCTTAAAAAGCTAGCACAAGCTGCTGACTTATGGGTAGGCAACAGGGCCACTCGCAAGAAGGAAGAAGGGTAGCAGCACAAGAAAGAGGGTAAAGAGAATTCTAGATCCAAGCATCCAAAAGAGGGCCACAAACATAGCAAGGGTAAATTCCATGGGAAACCTGGTAGTCCAGTGAAGCCTCTGGTGCCAAACCAGAGGGAGGTCAACAGAAACCCATATTCCAGAGAACATTTGGGAAATGTTTTGTATGTGGTTCTGTAGACCATGTGAAAGGGGATCCCAGATGTAAGGGTAAACTTTCAGGGATCCCCACTGCCTCCTTAGCCTTCAGCCCTGAGGGAGAAGCACAAATGGCAAGTGCACACTTTCAACTACTGGCTGAAGACCCATTGGAGTTCAATCCAGTGCCTCTTTAGTGTCCCTGGGTCTGTGGGAACAACAGAATGTGGATGTTTAGAACTCCATTCCAGACAACACTAAAGATTATGATAAGGACAGTGTTCTTGTAAATGGTCAGGAAACCCTTACCATTAGACACACTGGAACTAGCATTACATTGGCAGATTAGTTTTTTCAAACCTGAGGATGTAGCTAAGGCACCCAAAGGTCCCACTAAACTTGCAGCAGGCCGTATGCAAATGGTTCCTGTTCTGCCAGCTCTCATCCAGTGCAATAATATGACTGTTAGAATTCCTGTAAGTGTACAGAATGAGGTGCCAGGGAGAGTCCTGTTTCAAAATGATTTGACAACTTTTGGAGTTGTGTCTAGTGCCCCCAGGCCTCCCAGCAAAAAGAAGCAGGAGCAAGCAGGATAGGCCAGAGAGGCAACCTTGAGAGACACTCAGTTTGTGGTTGAGATTCCCAATACCTCCCGTTCACAAGGCGGCCGGCCACCCTTCACTTCCCAAGAAAAAGAAAGATACAAATAAGAGATCCAAGATCTCTGGGGGAAAAAAAGGTCTCAAACCTAAACCTGTTCATAGGACAAGGACATCCCCGAGAGGACTGTCCCAGGTCACCCCAGTGACCCATTCCCCAGCTGAACCTGAGTGAAGAACCAACCAAATTCTGTGTAAACAGCTACTGGGGACACAGAGCTGGAAGAAAACCTTCCCTGTGTTGAGATCTGGATCCTAGAGACCATCCTGAGCTGCAGACTTTACTTGCAGAAGGTGGATCCTCATGGGCAGACTTCAGAAGAGGACAAAAGAGTGCATCTCTCTAGAAGGTCTGTGTCAGCAGACAGCTTCCCAGCTGGAAGGGCAAGAGCCAGGGAGGCTTTACTGGGAGGATGGACTCCTCTACAGTGAACCTACTGAATCTACCACAGGGGACTACAGGAGACTGGTAGTGCCCCAGGAGGGGAGACAACAGCTCCTACAGTTAGCACATGAGATTCCTTTGGCTGGCCACTTGAGCTTCAAGAGGACCAAAGAGAGGCTCTCTCTGTACTTCTACTGGCCCAAGATGGAGGGCTGATGTAGATACATTCTGTAGGAACTGCCACACTTTTCAGACTTCTGGCAAGAGTGGGTCCAAGAATGTGGCACCTTTAGTGCCCCTCACTGTGGTGTGAGCCCCTTTTGAGAGGGTGGGGATTGATATTGTTGGTCCCCTAGATCCTCCAACTTCCTCAGGCAATCGATTTATATTGGTTGTGGTAGACCATCCTATCGGGTATCCTGAGGCCATACCTATGAACTGTTACTGCTCAGGCAGTGGCTAAGGCCCTCCTTGGTATCTTTATCAGAGTAGGTTTTCCTAAGGAAGTCATCTCTGACAGGGGATCTATTCTATAGAATTTTTATAAAACGCTTACTCGCTCGCAGGCTTCAGAGGTTCAAACTTTATGTCTCACTACATGCAGACTATGTGGAAGAACTGTGGAGTGACTTACAAGTTCTCAACAGCCTATCATCCCCAAACAAATGGGTTGGTGGAGAGGTTTAACCGTACTATCAAGAGCATGATAGGTCCTTTAGGGGAACCCCTTAGAAGAAAGTGGGACCTTCTACTGCCATGCCTTCTTTTTGCTTATAGAGAAGTCCCTCAATCAGGGGTTGGTCCCAGCCCCTTTGAAGTTCTTTATGGACATCTGGTCAGAGGCACTTTGGCCCTGATCAAGGAAGGGTTGGAGAGTGCTCCTTCACTACAGCCAGTGAGATTAACCGACTATGTGCTAGGCCTCAGGAAGAGGATGGCACCGACAGAAGCTTCAAAAACATAAAAGCAGGTCAGGCTCTGGTCAACCATTGGCATGACCATAAGGCCAACATGGTGGAGTTTACTCCACATCAGCTTGTCTTGGTTACATACTTACAAGGCAGAGGGCCTTACAGGACAAACAGATTGGACCCTTCAAGATTATGGGTAACCTTGGAGAGGTGAATTATTTAGTAGACTTGAGCAACCCCAAGCAGGCCCCTAGGGGCTATCACACTAACCTTCTGCAGGCTTATGTTTCCAGACTAGAACTAGGAGCTTTGCTTCTAGCCTCTGATCAAGCAGGGAAGAACAGTGAACCTCTCACTGATCTCCTCAGAGGACAACCTTCAGATGAGACAGTTGAAGGAGTGGAACTCTTCAGATTGGACTCTGCAACAACAGGGGGTGTGCAAGGCTCTGTTGAATCAGTTTGCCTCTCTGTTTTCACCGACACCAGGCTTGACCCCTTGGGGCCAGCATGATATTCTCACTGGTGCCAGTTTCCCTGTCAAAAGCAGGGGTTACAGAATGTCAGATCATGTCAGAACCCACATAAAGGAAGAGGTGAAAAAGACGCTTGATCTTGGGGTTATTGAGCCATCTACAAGTTCATGGGCTAGTCCAATGGTACTAGTGCCAAAAGCAAGAAGCAAAGAGTTGAGATTCAGTGTGGACTGTAGAGTTCTTCATGCAGTCACCACGACTGATGCCCATCATTTACCCAGGACATATGAGCTGGTGGACAAACTTGGTTCAGCCAGGTTCCTCAGTACATTTAGACAATTGGCAAATAGCTCTGACAGACCATGCCGAAGAGAAAACTGCATTCTCCACCCCAGGAGGCCTCTACCAGTTTAAGTCTTTTGGACTCAACAATGTACCTGCTACATTTCAGAGGATGGTGAATCAAGTTCTGAATGGGTTAGAGAACTTCTGCATGGCATACTTGGATGAGCATCTTCACCACCTAGGAAACGTTTTGCAGGCTCTGGAACAGGCCCATCTGACCATAAAGGCTAGTAAATGTCAAATTGGTCAGTGTAAAGTGGTCTAACTTGGACATGAGGCAGGAGGAGGTGAAAGAAGGCCATTGCCTAGCAACGTACAAGCCACCAAGAAGTGAAGGACTTCCGAGATCTCACTGGGTATTACAGGAACTTCATAGAAAACTATGGGACCATAGCCTCTCCCTTGAATGCAATCTCCTCACCCAAATTCCGCAAGTAGGTCAGGTGGAATGAGTAGTACACCAAGGCTTTTGAAGGACTGAAGAAAGCCCTTTGTCAAGCTCCAGTCTTGAGAGCTTGTGACTACAACCAATCCTTCATTGTACAAACAGATGCTTCTAACACAAGCTGCACAGACTTGGAACACACTCCCACTTTCACTAAGAGTGGAACAATCCTACCTCAACTTTAGACACAATACCTTGAATTGGCTGAGAACAAATGACACTTGAATGTGCTGTATTCCACCACTGTACATAGTATTCTGCAATATAACTATTTTTGATGATAACCACCTCCGATTGCAGCTTGGTACTCACCACTTTTGTATGTATCATTCACTCTGCCACTTTCATCCTCGTCAAGTACAATCCTATTCTTCTCACTCTGTGCTCTGTAAAAGCTTAAAATAAACGTGTATCGTTTGCACCCAGATACCCTTGGTTCGGTGCGCCATACAAATAACAAACAAACGGGAATATGTGCAGTTTTGAGCCGACTGGATGAGAAAGGCAAGGAACACCCTATCTGCTTCATCAGCAGGAAGCTGAAGGACCGTGGGCAACCATAGAACGTGAATGGTTTGCCATTGTGTGGTCTGTGAAGTAGTTTAGGTCAAATGGCTCTACTTTCATTATTCAGACAGACCACCAACCCTTGAGATGGTTAATGCAGATGAAGGGGGAGAATCCAAAATTGTTGAGATGGTCAGCCAGCCTATAAGGGTTTTATTTTACCATAGAACAAATGTTAGGGTGTAATCACCAACATGCTGATGGTCTCTCCAGAAAGTATGACCGACGAATAGGAGATTCACCCAGGAGTGGATTAAATTATCCTGTCCCTTAGTCTGGGGGGAGGGTGTTAGGGAGACTTCTCATTTACGTGCTAATTCCCTTCAGCCTTGGAGACCCTCAGCTCTTTTGCTGGACTTTAGGACTTCTTAGTTTAAACCTTGTAGTGAGACCATTTTCAAACTCTTTGTATTTTGACCTGATATGGATTATATGTTTCCTCTGTTTTTGGAGTCTGACAAACTCCATAGGCATCTACTTTTTGTATGGCGAGACACAGCACCTTAAGTGCAGTGTCACTGAGAAATCCGTTAGATATCTCATGAGGTTTAAATACCCTTTCTTGTGTGTACTAACTTTCCCAAGAACAGTGAAGTGAAATTCACTTAACTTATCATTTCTCTTTGTAGGTCCAGCACACACCATTTTATGTGGAGTGATTGGGGGTTACCTAGTAGCCCCTTATCCTACATTCTCATATAAAATGTGTTATGTTACCCTCACTGCTTTAAATGGCTGGTGGCAGTGGTTTAATTGTCCTACCATTGTCCTTATCTCCCGCAGGCTGAATCCTCAGCTGCAGTATAGCACCCATGGGTGACAATTATTGTCAAAATGGCCCAATCTTCTTTTTTCGCCATTTTCAGTTTTTGAGGACTTCCTGGGGTTTTACTCTGTGCGTCAAGGCCGAGTTGAGCCCTAGGTTTTGCCTTTGGCCGGCTTCAGCCGTGGAGCCCGCCCCTGGCTCCAGTGTGTCTGGAAAGGCAGGATGTGAGGGAGGTTCCCAAAACTCCCATGTCTTGTCTCTAGGAATACCTGAATACAACCAGTTCTGATTGGCTGGCTAGCTGTCCTTGCAGGACAGCCACCCTGCAATGTGATGGACAGCCTAGGCTGTGCATGAAAGGGAATAAACTATTTAAAAAGGTGAGGGTTTTGGGACTAGAGGCAGAGTCGACCACTGGAAGAGATAGCCAACGAAGAAACCGTGAACAAAGCTTGCTGCATCCTCCTGGACCTTTGAACTGCTGCTGTGCTGAAACTCTTCCAATCGACAAGAGAAGCTCTGGAAGAGACGACTTCTTCCCCTGGGTTAGTGGGACCAACAAACCCTGAGACGAACTCCACAGGACCATCTTCGCCGATTGGCTGTACTTCTTTGCTGCTGCAAGAACAGAGTGCCAGGGGGTCGAGAAATCCGAAGTCGAGAGCAACGTCTGAAATCCAACCAGAAGCTCCAGGAGTCTCCTAAGGACCCTCCAGAAGCAGGACAACCAGATTTTGAGTCCCCTCACCAGAGTGCAGGACCCAAGGAGTGAAGGAAGCCCAACCGGTATCTGAGATCTCCGATGGTGCCATTTACTGAGCGCTGAAACCGCAAAGTGCCACTGATCCGAAAAGAGCACGTAGCTGCCGACGACCTCCAAATTGCTGCCGCAGGAGCCCTCCAGACACCCTCCCTCTTGTCCCCACGACTGAGGCTCAGGAAACCAGCGTCTGAACCGCTGCAACAGGACAGAATTCAGCTGGACCACTTCTTCAAACTAGAGGTGCTGTTAAGACTTGGGGTACTAACCTCAGTATCTTTTGAAGCTGTGCTTTTCTCAGTTGAGACTTGCCGTGGCTTACCTTTAGAGTTGATTCCAACTCTGCTTTTCACAGGCTTAAGAGCTTGTGACCCTACAAGTGATTTCTACATAGACTGCGCTCCAATTGACTTTGGCTGTCCTGGCTCCCTGCAGTCCATCCCATTGACTTTCATATTTCTGTCCCTCATAGGTGGTAAATTGTTTAAACTGTTATTGCTGAGAAAGGCTTGTCTAGACTTCATTGTAAGATTGAAGTATATTCACATACCCTGTGAACCTGTTTAACCTTAGTTTCCTTCTTTTAACCTTTCATTTCTGCAACCTCAGAATCTGCCAAGTATCACTAGTGATGTATAAATGCCATTACTGTCCTTGTGAATGAAGTCACCTCCGGGTGTAGGTAGTGTGTAATAAGCATATCCAAGGAGTATCCACTAACTTGCTTGATCCTGAAACTTATATTGAAGTGTATTTACAGTGTTACATATCTTGCCCTTTTTAAAGAACGCTTATTTAAAAATTGATGTTAAATAAATAACTATAACTGAAACCTTGAGTGTAAACGTTACTTGGCTACTTGTATTTGTCAATTTCATTGCTACAGCTCTACAGCTCACATTTACCCCTCTTCGGATAGGCCTGGCTGCTCAGTCACACTACCAACCAGTGTTGTACAGACCTATACCAAAAGGTGGGTTAACTAATACAAATCAGATAAGTGTTGTGTAGTCTCACACAGTGTTACTACACCAATTATTACCCAACACAAACTACAGCAGGCTCCGGTTACACAGCAGGCTCTCCGGTGGCTGGAAAACGTCTCAGCTGCGTTTTCTGAATCTTCCTCTTCGGAGTCGGGTCCAGTGGACGACTGCCTCTTCAGCTTCGAGGATGGTATTTATAGGCTGTAACCCATCCAATCAAACAGACGTGCAACATTCAAACGTGTGGGTTTGGCAGTCCTTTCAGGACAGCCAACCTCCCAGTTTGAACTGAATTCTCGCAGGCAGGCTGGAAGGCAAAAGGGCTGCCGAGTTTTGCACTCCTCCCTCGCTTCCTGCCTTCACAGACACTCTGGAGCCTGGGTGGGCTTGACCGGGGTCTCCCGCTGAAGATCAAAATCACACAAAGGAATTAACCGCCCTGCAGGGCAGGGGAAAGACCAAAAAGGGCAAAAAAGAAGACTGGGTCCATTTTGCTAAAATGGCTGTTAGGCAGAATTATATGCAGCACCCTTTGGGAACACTACACACAATTAAGACTACAAGTGACAGTACAATTTCACCTTTGGTACAAGCCTGAACTACACAGTTATAGTGGTAGCAGTAGCGGAGCAGCCAGACTTATCTCAAGAGTAAGTGAGCAATACAAATAGTTACACAAAGGACAGCAATTACTAGGATTCAGGCAAACACTGACTCAAGGTTTCTAAGTAAAATATATATTTATTTACTCAACAGTTGTATAACATTTCACTATTCTAAGCAAGTTAAAAATCACAATCATAAATACACCACACCACTTCCCTTAAATTCCAGACAAGTTAAGCTCACAAAATGAAGTGGGAGCAAAATGGCACTCCAGCAATTTAAAAAGGGAGGTAAAGACAAAATTATTAGAAATTAGGCAAAACCAACAGGTAAGTAATGAGGGCAATTGAACAAGAGAGACTACAGTGAGGAGATCAGCTAGAAAAGGCTTAGGGCCAAAGTCAATGGGTCAAAAGTCTTTTGCTCAAGATCACACAGTTCAGGGTAGTTCACCTTAAAAATGGCACAGATTCCGGACGAGGTTGGTTAGTAGAAAAGTTAGTTCAAAGAGAAAAGGACAAGCCCTCGAATTGAAGAAAGATTTCAAACACTTTCACTGCGGCTGAACGAAACGGACAACCGGATTTGCACAGTATCTTAAAACTGAGAGGGAGCTGTAGCTGAGGCGGACGTTCCTGGTGGTTCCGGCATGCTTCACGTTCCTGAAGCGACTGTCGGACTGACACGAAGTAGGAAGACTGGAGGGTCCTGCGCCACCCAGGGAAGAAACTAGCAGCAGAGCAAAACAACGAATAAAAGGTGCGCTCCTTAAAACCCAAGCAGGGTCCGACCTTCCTGGCTATCCTTCCCACTGTAGCACTGTACAGCTAATACGACCAGAGGAGGGGTCCTGGCTTTTAGTTTGGGCAAACTGGTTGGTCCCACCAGCTCAAGGGAAGACATTTCCTGGAGGATCTTCTCTGTGGTCGGATTCTGGCGATTCGGACCTGCAGCAGGGCTTCACCGGGCGGTTCAGTCGTGGTAGGGGTCCTCTTCTTCCAGTTCCTCGTTGGTTCTTTCGTTCCAGTGGCGACTGTCTTTCCAGTCCCAGAGACCTGCTTTTATGCAGTTTTCCCCCATTCATACACACTGGCTGTCAATCACAGCAGGGTGGCTGGCCAGTCCCCTTAGCCTATCAGACAAGAGTGCGACTTGGGTTACCAAGGGAACCCATGGCAGGGGTCCGAAGATCCCTCCCTCACATCCTGCCTACCTAGACTATCAGGCGCCTTAAGGAGGGCTTCTGTGCAGAAGCCCGCGAAAAGACAGCGAACGAAGGAATCATCCCTGGTTTGGCGCGCAGAGAGAACCACAAGAAAGACTAACAAAAAGAAATGGCAAATAAACCCAGCCGGAACCAAAATAAAATGTATTTGGTCAAGCGGGTTTATGTTCGAGGCTAATATAATAGCCTAAAACAATATCACGTTTATATAATACAATCGCGGTAGAAAGGTTAGGGTAGATACCACTGCCACCAGCCAAGTCTTAATGTTAAGGGAGCGAAACAAGGCTCCAAGAGGCACAGACAAAAAGGGATACGAGTTAACCCTTTGCAATACTCCATGTAAGATGGGGTGGACTGGGTCTGTGGTTTAAAGTGACTATATAGGGGGGCGTGGGCAGCAGCCAAGTGATGCAGACGTGAGCCTTCGTCGCTCCCGTGGCTGCCCGCAAACATCCTGAATTCTACTCTGGAGAGACTCATGATTTTGCACCAAATGAGCGTCGGGGGCACTGCACACCCCGCAGCACCAGCAGCCGTACCATATGGAACCTGGGCTGGCGTATAGCGTGTGAAAATGAACACCGAAGCTCGCAAGAGAGATCGAGCCGCGAGTGTCAAGATGGCCGCCGGGTGGGTGTTGTGATCTCAGCCTGCCGGAACATACCCTCACCCCCGCGGGACCCTAAGGTTCGGATACAGCGCGCCATCCCACAACACGGTGAGCCAGAGAAACGGCGAGTGAGGCACATTACAGTGGGGAACCTCTGCAGTGTTTGCGAGAGTGAGAGGGGCCAGGGAGCATGCGGCGCGGGCTAACACAGGAGGGCGAGGCCCAACATCTCCACACCCGGCCCAACACAGCTGCGATTGCGGTGTCTGTGCCCTGTCCTGCGCACCCTGGGGGTCATAGCACCCTGAGGACACTGCTACGGCCGGCCAGAGCGTGAGGGCGGTAGACTCCACCTGGAGCCGTGAACGATGCGCGTGATGTAGGGAGAAGGCTTGTGGTCTAGAAGGCTTGTGTTGGTACAGTCATACCACAAGCACACCCGGTAAGTCATCAGTGGGGCCCCCAACATTCCAGCCGCGCCGTTTGGGGCTTGTTGGAACGTGGGAGGGGTAAGGACCACCACCAACACCAACCCCCCCCCCAACCCTGTTGTGGACGGGCCCGGGGTGTGGCGCTGCCACCTTGGGCCCTCTGAACTGCTGCATCTAACAAACACCAGGGCAAGCCCACATACAACCCTCTGGATGCTCAGGTGTCTCGAGTAATGCTGCAGTAATTGGTGACGTGGCCCGGTGGCGGAGCGGCGGGGGGTGAGCAGTACATAGAGACACAGAAGCCCCAGGCCAACCCCTCCCCGGACCATCGATTGGAGGGGCTGGGAAGGGGAAAGAACAGACTGCCCTCTCCGATTGCCGTGTACTGGTCGCAGGACAGGATTCTCATACTGTAGGGACTGGTGATGGTGACACCCCGGTTACATCAAGCCACACGGCCCCACCAGAACCCAAGACACAACAGGACGCCCACTTGTAAAGTTCCAGCACACCTGGAGCGCTGCAGGTGAGCGCATAACCCCTACTGGGCATTCTGGAGCCCCCCCCCCTGCTTATAAAGGAGCACTACGACCGACAGAGGAACATCACTGAGCCATAACCTCGCTGGACTCTTGGACTCTGTTTAGTGTGAACAACGGGCACAAGAGGCCGGGCGAGTGAGGGTGCACCAACTTACCACACTGCCCCGCCCACCACAACTCAAAGGAAAGGCCACGGCACTGTGGTAATCAAATAAGGCAGGACAGAGCACGTTCACAACAGCGCCACACAACAATTGGCATTGGTCACACGTGTCCTGATACACCCCAGTGCTGTGACCATAGAGTTACACACACTGGTGCTGCTCGAGACCCAATAATACGTCATGTACCCCAGCCAAGAGCAAGCATGGGCAAGAACAAGCTGAAGAAACAACCGGTGCAAAACAGGATCGACCAGTAGACGACATCAGCGATCTAAACACAAGAGGAACACGACTCTCCGACAGAAATGGAAGGAGTCGAAAACACACTCTCTCTCTAAAGGACGTCATGGCGGCAATCGCGGACTTTCGAGCATCCATGGAACAGAAAATGGACAGCATAAACACAGATGTGTCCCTGCTTCGACATGACCTGAAAAAACTAACCTCAAGCACCAGAGAGGCGGAACAGCGGATCTCTGATGGGGAGGAAACAATGCGCAATATGCAACAGCAATTATCCGGTGTTAGTTCCAGATTGAAGCTAACGGAGGAGAGGGTTGATGGAGGGGAGGGGAGATTGAGAAGAAACAACGTCCGCATAATCAGTTTACCGGAAAAGGCACAAGGCCCCAGCACAGAACTCTTTCTGGAACAATGGCTTACATACTTATTTGAACCAGACACCTTCTCGAAATTCTTTTCTATTGAAAGGGCTCACCAAGTGCCAACAGGAAGACCAGTGCCAGGTTCCCCTCCATGCACGATTATAGCTAAGCTCCTGAATTACAGGGATCAGGACGCTCTGCTCCAACGAGCACGAGCCAAGGGCACAATGGTTCCAGAATAGCCTTCTTCCCTGACTACACGAGAGAAGTGCAGAAAGCCAGACAGTCATTTGACCAATAAAAAAACAATTGCAAGCAATGGATGTCAAATATGGGCTACTTTTCCCGGCTCAGTTAAAGCTATACCATAAGGGCACCACTGTCCACTTCAGCGACCCCAAACAAGCATGGCGATGGGCCGAGCAGCATATCGATGGCGACTGGTCAACTCTGCATACAATAGAAACAGAGAACATTGGGCTCGAATGGACAGGAGAATGCCCCCACCACGTCTACAACCACCAGATCCGGAACGTCCGAAATGGGAGGCAAAATCCTTTTCAATTGCATAAAATGGCACTCGGAATTACTAAATATTTAATTTAAATGTGCGGTTGAATGAATGAGGTAAATATGAGTTATGACAGTATCAGGGATGTAAAAACACTAGCAACTACAAGGCAAGGAACCAACAACGGGCATACAGTTATAAAAAAAAAAAAAAAATCAACTTTGAAGTGACAACACAGTGCAGCCAAATCACACAGAAATTGCACTTGCTAATTTACACGGGTTTAAATGTCAAAACGGTTTGAAAAACGGGTGAAATAGACAGAATCGGAATGCGGTTTTTATGCTGAATGACAGATGCACATCACTGGGATAATATGCAAGTGAAAGAGTGATGATAGAATGAGATTCTCAATGGGAATGGAAATTCGGTTTAAAAGATAAAAGCAGTTGACAGAAAACCGGTTTGGAAAGGGCAAGTTTCACTTAAACTAGATTTTAGTGGCTAGCAAAGAGAAACGCCACCCGTGAATAGAAAGGTTATGCTGCAGTTGTAACCGTTCACTCAGTGTGCCTCTTTTTAGGGAGAATTAATGTATTTAATCAAAATACTACTAAGGACTTACACAAGGACAGAAATGAGTGGAAGAATGGCGCTAACACTTAGGACAGGATGCACAGAGAGAGGATTCTGACAGTTTTAAGGATTTCTGCTAAGGCAGTTATGGGATTTCTATGGAATTGGACCTCATACAAGGTAACAGAGCAAAGGATGCAGTGTGTGGTTGTTGGTGAAGGGAAATACTCACAACAAGCACCTGAATGGGGTATTTTGAACAGGGAACCGAGTTTCTGTACAGCAAGGCAATATCTGGTCACTGGTCACAGCAGCGGATTCTCCTAGCAGAAAACAGCTGGGCAAAGATCTTGTCACGGCACAGCAGCACCTCATCTGGATGGATCGGGTAAGCAGGGCAAGCGGGCAGCACTGGATAATCCCAATGAGGGTTCAGCCACCTTCCCCACCGCCCCCCCCCCCGAGTTATAGGGATTTTTTAGTGGGGGTTTTCTGGATCAATAGTCCTGCCTGGATAGGGTCAGCTATGCTCTGGCCTGGCAGTGGAATCTGGAATCTTGCAGGATGAATATGGAATATCTGGCTTTGCAGGAGCTGGAAAAGTCAGAAGAGTGTGTCCCCGGTCTCTGTGAGCCTCTACCTTTTATAAAGGTGGGTGACAACACATGATTTACGATGGGGGCAGACCTTTGGCTTGACATGCCTCTAACAACTGTATTGGTCAGGAGTTACCGTTACCACCTTCCTGTCAACCGTTAGGACTTCAGCGACATGACATCAGTTTTATGGGGTGTGCTTACAAAGCCCATGCCCTCCCACAGTTATTTTTGCCAACAATCAGTTACGACATAAATTGTACATTTTTACAGTTATGGCACTTTTGCAAATCACATACACAAATGACATTTCATACAGAGCATGGCAGGGCAAACCCCCGCCCGCCTGGTTTGTACAGTGTCATTTAACCCTCCTAATAATCTTTCGCAATTTTCAGTGGTAAATATTTCTCCTAAAATTCTACAATTTTATATATGTGTACCTATTATCACAGAGCATGTTTGAATTCATTTTTAATGTTGCACCATGTATACTCTACCCATAATTTACACTTTCCTGCTGTTTGCGTTCCCTACATATTAGGGACAACTACTATGTCTTGTTTTAATGACACAAAAATTACATTTAAACTGTTAAACTTTCGCATTCTTGCCTGGTCCACTTGCAGAAATAAAAGTCTTAAAGTTTATTTAATAAAATAGTCTTTTGAGCCAGGGGGGCTGGCTTTTGTCTTCCAAATATGGTCATTCCTTTCCAGGGCACAGCCAAATGTCAGTTCAGCCCAGTATTGGCATGGAGTTTGTCTTTGAAGCTCTCCAGTTGGAGGGGAGGGGAGGTGCTGCTTAAAAGTCAAACCTATGTGTCCCAGAAATCTATTGTGTCAGGCTGGAGAACTGCCACAGAGTCTGATGGGGCTGCAAGGTCTGCACCTTGGCCCATTCATAGTTTCCAGATGCTGGTCCCCTTGGGGGAGGCAGGTCCTGTTCCCAGGAAGCAAATGTCCTTTGAAGCCAGGGCATGGAAAAACCTGTCCTGCTGGTTTCACAGGAAATGCCTTTATTTTATTTCTTTTTTTTCCGCACCAGAAGCAGGTCGGAATAAAACATCCTATATGCGTTTTCAAACAAACCCCCCACCGCATTCTATGCAAGGACAGGGCGTTAATTCAACATTTCACTTTTAAACAGATATTTTTCGTGTTTGTAAAAGCCCCATTTGACACGTGGTCAATTTTCCTTGGCCGTCACTTGACAATGCAGCCTTCTCGCATTCATTTTCTGAATCTTTCCAAAGCCCCAGTCATGTTTCTAATGCACAGACATCTGTCCAAATAAAGATCCCTTGAAACTGACATGAGCTAGAAGAGGGAGAGGGCTTTATATAAAGAATTTAGCTATGATATTTTGTTGCAAAGTAAGCATTTTTCCATATGGCTTGGAATAAAGTTTTGTGATTTCAAAGATCTTGCCTGACACCGCCTGTCATTCAGTGAGTAATGCCCCCTTTTGCTGGAGCATAACCTGAATATTGGTCGACATAGCTGGGTCTCACTGGAACAAACTGTGTACTGTTGAAAACGGTGGAAAAGCATCAGAACGCAGTAATTTTAAAAAGGGAAAATAATGTATTTTTCAGTGAAGTTTTGGGCTGGCAGCCTAGCAGCGCTGCCTTTGAATTCTTTTCTTTTTGGTGCAAATGAACCTTTCTCTGGTGTTTCATCTCATCCCATGTGTGGCTGGTCAGACAGCACAGACATTATCTTGGTGACTGCAAAACGCAGTTTTTAAAGGCACAGCAATAGTGCTCGCCAGTGCCAGTGCAGCCATTCTGCCGGTGACTGCTGAGATGTGGTTTGGTGATGTAGGGGAGTTCTGCCGGGCAGCAGATGTATCACGCAGAGGCCTTTAAGGCGCATTAGATAATTGCAAAACCAAAGTTAAACGCGTTGGAATAAAGCACTCAAATACCAGCTCTCTCGATAAATCAGAACGTGTTAAATTCCACCAACTAGCAGACCAGGAAGATAAAATGTGTGCCCGTAAGGCAACGGATCGTAAGTATGCCGAATCTGAAAGACCGGGGCACATCTGGGCGTGGATAGAAAAGCATGAAGGAGGCTCCACTGAAATAGGTCCCATTCTAATGCCCAACAGTACACTCTGCTCAGATCACGGCACAATAACTACCACCTTCCTCACATACTATTCCTCCAAGTTAAATAAATCACATCTCCAACTTCATAAGTAGAGCCACCCTGCTCTGGCTGAACGACAAACAATGCACACCTTAACAAACCTCTGACTATTTAAAGCATTGAGACAGTTAAAGACTTGCAGTCTAGCAAGGCTCCAGAGCCCAACGGCCTAGCAATAGAAATCTAAAAATAATTTGCCGACATCAGGACCCTAAACCACGGGGAATTTATATGGAAGCACTGGAGCAGGGCATGCTGATCCCACTCCACTCATGAAGCCTAAGTAGTTCTAATCATGCCAAGAATCCAAAGACCATCCATCCAACAGACCAATGATCCTCGATTATCAATACAGGTTTCTACCTGGCCTATGCACCTCCCATAACCATCGGAAATTATTCAGTCTCTATCACCGATTGATGCCAAACTACCAGCGATGGTGGCTTTTCTTCAAGCTGAAAAAAGATTTTGATTCCTTGGAATGGAATTTCATGCAAGTTTTCCATAAGCTTATGGATGTGGGAGTCCTTCCTCCTATCCATCAATGGTGGCACTACTTTACTCCACCCTCACCACCCGAATATACACCAACAGAGTCACCTCTGACAAACTCTGCCTTTCACTGGGCACTTGACAGGGCTGTGCCTTTTCCACCCATACTTTCTGCAGTGTCTATTGACTCCCCCCATCCCCTCAGCATCAATTATCCAAGAATATCACACAGGTCTGTGACTTTCAATCAAATGGCCCTATCATCACTTTAGGCCAATGACATTTGTGAAACGTTCCAAAAGAAACCTGCTGCCAATAGTATAGCAAGAACCTGAATTCGGCCAGTATGCGGGTATGCATATAAATTGGACTACATTTGAGTTCCTCCCCCATTGCTGACTAGGGGTAACATCAGCCCCATACTGTAATGGCTACAGCTATTCCCACGAATTTCACATGGTCTTGGGACTAGCTGTAGCTTTGTCTGCAAATTAGTTATACGCACTCAACTATGTCCCTCTTCCAGATGAATGCCGGACAAAGGTTGATGTACACTACCAATTTCAATAGTGGCCAGAATCACCCTAGTTAAGATGATTATACTACCCAAATGTTGATATTTATTCACAAATATACCTGTTCAACTAAACACCCAATTCATCTTGTTAACCAGCTGAGAGAAAACGTTAGCCTGCACTTACTCCCTCAAAACTGTCCTGCTAGCGTCACTTCCCCTCTCAAAACCACTCATTGGACACGTCAGAAAATTCCCCTCAAATACACACTACAATTCTAAAATATTCCACCATAAAAATAGGAGATCTACCATTTACATCAGACGAGGGCATAACCCTTCAAGCTGCACAAAAACGGGCTTCGTTAGACTGGACAACCTTTTAGAAGGAAGCCAATTTATCACATAGACAATGTTCCATGAGCATTCGGGTCCTTTTTTTTCTAGCGCATTACTGTAGGCCTGCATTGAAGGCAAGGCTTTTGTCAAATTCCATTGGCGTAGCTGGGGCCCCCACAATGCAGGGGGCTGTGGCAGTACATGGCCTTGGAGGGGGCACCTCGAGAAAAAAAAATTCAAAAAATTAATTTCACAAAAAAAAAGGAAATAGTTGCTTTTTTAAGTTACTCTGTTTTCTAAAGAAATTAATTGCGTTAAAAATAATGTCTTTATGAAGGCAGAGTTACTTAAAGAAAATGTATTTTTTAAATAATAGGGCTTCCCTACACCACATGACATGGAGGCCTCAAGATCCTCTGCAGATAACGGGAACTAGCGTTCCTGGGTGCTGCAGGGAGCGGAAGGCCTTGTTCCCTGTACCAACGGATTAAAAGTAAGAAAATGTATTTTCTTTTATATGTGTGTGCGTGCATGTAAGTGTGTATGTATGTAATGTGTGAAAGTGAGTGCATGATGTATGGGTGGCAGCCTGTATGGTGAAAGGGTGCACACTTAAAGGTGTGGGTGTGTGTAGGTGGTGAATGGTGTATGTGCTTGTGTTCAGAGGTGCAATGAAACCTACATTTCAGGGGGAGATGGGCAAACCTTTCAAATGTTGATAGAGGCGCTAACTTCACGGGTGGTGGGGGAGGGGCACATTTATTTGTGTGGGGGCACCTAACTTCTTTACGCATTCTGATGAGACTATTCTAGTGAAGAGTCAATGTTACAAGCTGTTAACTCTCTCCTCCAAGTCTGGAAGCACCCACATATTGACTGCACTGTGAGAATGAGCAGTCTCCTGTCCCCTCTCTACGCTTCGAATCACTCCCATGGTATGCAAGTGCTAAACCCACATCACAATTTCAATTGCCTAGAAAAGTAAGCATTTGAATGCAAGTACTAACCGTGCAATGGTTTACGTTAGTAATTGCCGGGCCTTTGTTAACAGCGAAACCCAGGCCCTGTACAAAAACTGTATCCTGTTCTGTCCGGCACGGCTCTGTACGTCAGCCAGGTCGAGTCAACATAGCCCAACATTTCAGGGGGGAGCTCAATGGCGTTCCACCACTGCTTGTGTTTAATGCCTTAAATACTTCTTGTTAATCTTCATTACTTCTAGCCCTATTCTTCCTCATCCCAGTACTTGTGCCTGAGGCATTTAGCCTCATACACAAGTACTGTGCTACACCACTGACTCCTTCAATACATTGTAGGGGTGCAAAATACCTCTAGAGTGATATGGAACAAGTTATTTACTTGTAGCTACTGTTCTCCAGCATAGGTGTGGCATGGATTCACATGCTCATGAATATTCCCCGCCGTCAGGCTGGGAATCCTCAGTAAAAGATAAAAGAGTTTCACTTTCACAAACTTTATTTCTCCTTTAAACCAATCGCTGAAACTCCAGGGTATGTCGTTGGGCGAGAGAGTGTCCAGCACCCATCTGTCGGTGGTGAACTTTTTCCACTCGCTGACGAACCTAGTCAACCAGCCTCCCACTGGGGTGCACAAGTGGGTGCCAACATCCTCGTCGGTTCACGTTTGCTTCAGCGTCCTGCCCTGCGGGCAACAGCAATGCTGTCCTCTGCTACCGTAGGCCTGGGAACAGCCTATGTAGGCTTCCTGAGTCGTGGATCTGGAAGGCTGACGGTACGATGAGGAGAAACCTTTGGAAGACCCGCTTGACTTTCCTCTGGAGGAGCGAAAGGAAAAGCAGTGCTGCTGGAGAGTGCCCAGGGAACGGGCTGTCTCCATATCTGCCTTGATGGCCTGGAGGAACTGGTCGACGACCTTCCCAAATTGGTTATCTCAGTCGAAGTGCATGTTCAGCACCTACGCTTGGACCTCCTGGCGTAAATTTGTGGCCTTCATCCAGTCTTGGCGACGAAGGCAGACACCGTTCCCTATCTGTCGGAACCTTGTGTCGGCAATCGTTCAACACCACCGTAATGGCGTGATTGAACATTACTCACCCCCCCCCCTCCTGGAAGAGAGATATTGCCTCCATCTGATCATCGGGGAGGAACTCCAGAATAGGCCCCAGCCTGTACCACAGCACCCTGTCATACCTGGCTAGGATTGCCAGTGCGTTGGCCGCCTTGATAGTGGATGCGTTAGCCCACGGTTTCCTTGGGGCCGCCGATGCCACGAATCCAGTGATTGTTGCAAATTCAGGCACTTGGGTGTGGAGTCTGGCACCCGGTACTACTTCTTCAGCCTATCACGTTTGGCCAGAGCCGTGCAAGGGTTCTTCATGAGGGTCAGGCCCTCGTCCCATACATCGTCCTGAAGGGGCAACACCAGGATTGTCTTCCTCTGGTACAAGAAACCCTCCTTCCTGCTTTCTTTGGGCACAAGCTGGAATAGCTTGGAGGCTCTGGCGATCATGGAATGGATCGACCCAAACTCGTCTGGTGGGGATGCCATAGGTGGAGCATCCAATGATATCCTTGTCGCCATCCATAGTCGTGGCTGTACCCGTCCCCGTGTCTGGGTCTGCTGGGGGAGAAGGGCCCGACACGAATGTGGAGGCCGAAATTGAGGCGTCGGATGACCCTCCCTATTCTTCGCTGGAGGGTGATCGGGCCTAGGAGACCATTGGAACCGGGCCCAGTGGCACCCTCTTCTGGATCTTCGACACCAAGATGTGAAGAGTCAACAGAATGTCCAGAGACAAATCCCTCGGCTGAGCTGGCGGGATCGGAACACTAGGCCCCCATGCCGTCGTTCTCTTCCATGTCCTTGTGGACAGTGTGTAAGGACTCCTGGTCCTCATCGTCTGTGAACGAGACCTGCATGGCTTTGGCCAGGGCCTGGGAGGGCTGTTACGGGGCCTCCTTGCCACCTCCCCCCTCTTTTTCCACCTTGAGGGGCTGGAACCAGGGTCTTAGCCAGTTTCCCCTTTTCCCAGCATGCCAAAGTCACTGCAGCAGTGTTGCACCTTGCGGGCAGGGCTACCTTCTGTGCTGCGGGGGCTACCTTCACAGGGTCAGCCCCCTTAGCCGTCGTGAAAGCAGCCGCCACCAACTCCATCGACGACAAAGTCTTCTTCTGTGTCGATTGGGCCTGCTTGGGCTGTTCAGCCTTCTCCTCCGTCCACAACTTCGACTTCTCCCGCAGTTTAGCCGGGTTGGATGATTTCCTTTTGGAGGAGGAGCTCGATTGCCGGCTGGATGACAATCACGCCCATTCCACCTTGAGACCGCTCCCACGGCAAACCCAGTGGACTTGGACTTGCGGTTCTTGGCCTCGTCTTGGGCCCCCACAGATGAGGCGCCCTCAAAAGACTTAGTAGGCCGATCCCCAGACCGGCCGGTCCTGGGTGGGGTTTGACCCTGCTCGGAGCACGGGGCAGAGGCCTTGGCTTTCAACCACGTTGCCAGTCTACTGTGCCTATCCCTCATCTTCTTGGAGAACCCGAGGCATCTCTCACACTCCACTTCCTTGTGGTCGGATGCAGGCAGTAGAGGCATTGCAGGTGCTGGTCTTCAACAAACACATTCCGTTGCCCGCACTTGGTGCAGGGCTTGAAGAGCAACCTTCCCTCGGTCTCTGCCAAGGACGGAGGGCGCAAAGTAGGCCCAGCGGCCTTCTGGAATCTTCGACGATCTTCGCCCTTGAAGGGCGCTGAAATTCACTGACAACGGATCCCCGCTTTCGGCAGATGAAGAGAGCACACATGCACTTTAGAAATAAAAATAGAACTTTTTTTTCATCAAAAACCACAAAAAAAAACACTCGGGAAAGCAAACTCGAGGACTCCCAACACTGAAGCGTGCAGTAAAAATCTGAAGATGGCTGCCAAAGAAGGGGCTTAGGGAGAGGACGGTCATTGGATGGGGGCAGTATGACCCAGAGGACAGTGATTGGTTTAAAGGAGAAATACAGTTTGTAAGTGAAAGTGAAACTGTTTGTTCTTTTACCGAGGACTCCCAGCCGGACAACAGGGAATATTCATGAGCATGTGAATCTATGAAAGACCCCATGCTGGAAAAATTCACTTTACAAAATTGCACTGACTGTTACAAGTCACAAAAAGGTCTGCATCAGCCAAGAAGTTGTGGGAAAGGTCACTTGGGATAGATCTAGAACAAACAATGGTTGAAGATATGCATGCAAGCTAAGAACATCTCACTAAACCACAACCACAAGCACAGAGGCCTGCAATACAAATTCCTACATCAAAAGTCCTACACCCACTGCAGATTTGACAGGGCTGCCTCCACATCATGCCCCAAATGCAAGCAACTGGTTGCATATTTCCGACATCTAGTCTGGACCTGTGGCTCAGTATTCAATTTCTGGTCATCAATTGTTTTATTTATTTCTTGTTGTACGCCCAAACCCAAGGGTACCATGGCATAGATTTACAGAATACTTCTTCCTAGTGGTTGTATGTAAAGATTTACAAAATGCTTCAGCTTCTTGAGTCTGGTTTCAAGCCAAAAAAATATTTCATAACAAAATACATTGGCTTAATGAACTCTGTTTACAATAAACTTGTTGCTAAGATACTTATTACGGTGGTGCTGGCTTGCTAGTCAGACACACATTTTTAATAGTCACAATTTAATATTAGCTAACATTACATGCAGAGCTAATGTGCATACACGGAGGGTGCTTAGTATTTATTAAAGAGCCAAGTTTTGAGGAGTTTCTTAAATTTGTTGAGGGAAGGCTCACTGATGATGTTTCCTGGGAGCGAGTTCCAAACTCTAGGGGGCTGCTACGGGGAAGCCGTAACTGCCTGTTCATACATTATTGATTCAAGGGATGAGTAGGTGTGCATTTGCGTTGGATGTGAGAGTTCTGGTTGTAGTTTTTAGGCTTAAACATTTGTTAAGGTAGCTGGGGGCGTTGCCTGAAACGCATTTGTGTGTAAGAGTAAGAGTTAGGTAGAGTATCCTGGCTTGAATGGGTAGCCAATGTGCTTCTCTCCTCTGCAGAGATATGTGATCTCTTTTTTTATGCCTAATGCTGCTCTGAGGGCTTTGTTCTGGAGTAGTTGCATTTTGTTTAGATTTCTTTTTTTGAGGTTCCCAATAGTAGTATGTTACAGTAGTCTAACTTCGCTAGGATGAGGGCTCTAGTGATGGTGATGCAGTTCAATTTGTGTAAGTAATGGTCGGCTTAGTGCAATATGTTTGGCAGTGTAGGCTGTGGATGAGGCAAGTGCCCCGACATGTTTGCACATAGTACGGCTGGAGACCTAGAGTTTTTACTTGGTTGGAAATTGTGAAAGGGGTACCGTCGAGGACTATGGGTGTGTATTGCAGTTGGAGTTTAGCTAGTCGGGCAGGTGAGCGGACTATTAGGATTTCTTGTTTAAACAGAGACTGTTGGCTGCCATCCAATTTTGGATGATGGAATAAATTTTATTC
This sequence comes from Ambystoma mexicanum, assembly GCF_040938575.1. Classification (NCBI taxonomy): domain Eukaryota; kingdom Metazoa; phylum Chordata; class Amphibia; order Caudata; family Ambystomatidae; genus Ambystoma; species Ambystoma mexicanum. Next base: position 521,731,644 of record NC_090941.1, on the reverse strand, counting down.
ACACAAATGGTATCCTGTTCCAGGTCGCCTGTTATTGGGATAAGTTTGTGTGTGTCGTCAGCTAAGTTTGTGTATATTACTCCTATTGCTGCAAAGAGTAACTTTGTATAGGCATTATGCAGGGTTGGGGAGAGGCAGGATCCTTGAGGTACTCCTATTGGGACTGCGGTGGGGTCTAACGCTATGTCGCCCATAGCTACTCGATGTACGGTTAGAGAGGAATGCTTTTATCCAATCAGTGGCTTCCTTGGAGAAGTGGAAATTGTTGGCTGATGTAAGACATAGTCTGTTATGGTCTACTAAGTCGAATGCCGCGGACAGGTCCAGCAATAAGAGGATGCATAGTTTCCCCGAGTCCCTAACAGAGGACATCTGGTTTTTTAGATCCAATAGAGCTGTCTCAGTACTATGTCCTGGGCGGAAACCGGGCTGTCTTTCCCCTAGCAACTGTTTTTATTCAAGGTGGGATTGGATTTGGGATTAGGCTATTCGGCCTATGATTTTGATTAGTAACACTGACAACCATTACCCAGGTTCAGTAGGTAGATGACCCATTAATATGTAGTTTACTTCGTCTTCCCACTTGAACAAAACAGGCAATTTGTACATTTATCACCCATGACTTCCTGCTCGCTCGTAAATGCATTGCCCAAAAAAGGGTGGACAAAGCGGCTCCTACGCATGCTTGCTGGTGGCACAAACTAGTCACTGCAAGTAACTACAAGGAAGTTCTTGTAGTTACTTGCTAGTTGGTTCACCTAAAGCACTAAATAGCCTTACTGAACAATACACTGCCTTTCAAATTGACATCACAATCTTAGTCTCCCCCTCAGTAAAAACTCTAGCTTACCATGTCCCACCAAGTGAACGCCATTACACCATCAGCAGCCTACGCCACCAAGGTATTGAATGACACTAGACCTTTCCTCTCTAAAAACAGCCCAAGCCATCAAAGGCTTGAGGATTGACTACTGCAATGTCCTCTTCACAGGCACCTCTGCCAAAAACATCCATAAACTTCAAATAATTGAAAATAATGCCCTCCGAGCAGCTGGGAACATATCTAAAAGAGAAAACATCTCAGAAGCCAGGGGAGAGGCCCACTGGCTGCCCGTCCAAGACTGCATCACATTTAAAACCTTATCCATCACACACAAGTGCCTTTACAACACAGCCCCCCCACCTCTCCCAGAAAATAGCCAAAACTCCCTCAACTAGGCTCACCAGGAAACCCTACACTGACCGCCTATGCCTATCTACAGTCAAACGATCCAAAGCCTGAGGCTTCAGCTTCCCCTACATCACTGCAAACAGTGGAACTCCCACACCCCCCCCCTCCACTCAGAGCAGAACAATCTTACTGGGTAGTCCGTAAAGTGCTAAAACAACTGCTGTTCTAAGTCTGAAACAAGCCTTGTGCCTTCTCCCTGTACCCAATGTATTGTATGTAATAACCAATTGTAATAAACATTGCAATTTCCTCACCTGTAAAATCCATCCCATGTCAAAACTAATGTAAACAACCGACTGCATGTCATAACCAATGCGAATTCCTGTACCTGTAACAGCTTTCGTATGTCAAACCTAATGCAAATAGCCTCTTTCACTTGTACCAGAGTCTCAATGCATCTGGGCTGTTTGGGCGCTTTACATATGAAATAAAATAAACAAACTTGCAGGGAGAAAACGCATTCCTCATCTCACCCCAAAGATATCTGGTCCTTCCTGAGTCAATACAAGCAGGACTCTGCAGTAACTGAATACCCATGACAGATCTACATACTTACCAGTATGCTCACTTGTATTGCATTTATTACAACTATTGGTACAGTTAACCACATGGAAAGCCAACTGAACCAATGCACCAATTGACTGTTAGTGTTTTATTCATTATCTATTACTCAAATATGTTCATAGCCTTATATATTATTGTAACATGCAATACAATTAATGAAAAATATAAAATAAATTACAAATCCACGTTGACATTTTGCAAGTAGCATCTAAAGGTACGTTTGTAATGAAGGCTAGCGCTTGCTCCAGTACATTTGGAGTGTGCTTTGGGGATGAAGGAAAGAAGTTTGTGAGCATATGAGAAACAGAGCTGAATATAGTGAGCAATCCACCTAGTGACTAGATCACCCTCTCTGTCTGTTGAAAAAGACAGAATTGTTTTGGAAGGGCTTTGATTTTAAGTAGAACATTACCACTCTACGGACAGGGAGTGTGCAGTGCTAGCTCCCACTGCTCTGTGGATTCTGGTTTGTGACACAAAGACAGTGCCCAGTGTTGAAGATTTAACAGTTTTATGCTTAATCCCCTCTCCTAGTGAGACCGCCAGCCTGTTGATGAACATCTGGACCTTTTTCTTTCTATCCTGAATGAGGGGAGCCTTTTTCCCCTCATTCATTCTTATTTTGCTCAGACTTTTTGGGAACTCTGTCCTTTTCTGTTACCTTATTCTGTTACCTGGAGTCTGCTTTCCTCCATATCTCTTAAAGGCATCTGTGTTACACGTTTGCAGCACACAGCACCATATGTGCAATGTTGCTGAGAACCCTTTTGGTTCTCCTTTTTAGATTTTTGTACTATCCTTAAAAAAGACTGTTCTTAAGGATAGAGGAAAACTTTGTATCCTTCCTAAAACTGTAATGAGAGATTAGCACACAGCACCTTCTGTGGAGTGCTAAAGGGATATCTAGAATCCCCCTTCTCTCTGCTCCTGTGTCTTTCTAGTCCCAGTGACAACCCTACAGTTACGGCTGGTGGCAGTGGACATGTTCTACCAACTATTGTGCTATTTATTGTACCGCAGACTGCATTCACAATCTCGGTTATGCACAATAGGGTCACCTATGTTCTAACATGGTGGCACCTTTCTTTTTTCACCATTTCTCGTGTGGTTGTCTGGTAGCCCTTCTACCATTCTGGGAGGGTGGAGGTCTGTGTATGAGTTTTGCCTTTGGCGGGACCTTTTGGGGAGATTTATCATGTGTATGTTTCATTCCCTCTCTTAGTGAGACCAGCAGCACTTTTTTCTGGACTTCCAAACTTTTTCTTTCTATCCTGAATGAGTGGAGCCTTAATCCCCTCATTCATTATGTGCTCTAACTTTTGGAACTCTTTTCTATGTGTTTTACCTTTACTCCATATCTCCTTTAAGGCATCTATGTTTCACTTTTGCAGCACAGAGCTCCATATGAGCAGTAATGCTGGGAACCCTTTGGGTTCTCCCTTGAGATGCTTTCTTTATCCTTACTACTGTTCTTAAGGATATAGGTATACTTTGTATCCATCCTAAATCTTTATACTATGAGAGATAGGCACACACCACATTATGTGGAGTGCCAAGGGGATACCTAGGACCCCCCTTTTCTCTGCTTCTGGGACTTTTTAGTCACAGACAACCTCCTAGTTATGGCTGGTGGACGTGTTGCACCAACTATTGCGCTATTTTATACTGCAGACTATTCACAGTCTTGGTTGTGCACAATTGGGTCACTTATGTTCCAACATGGTGGCTCCTTTCGCCATTTCTGGTGTGGTTGTCGTTTTAACGCCTTCTACTACCATTCTGGGAGGAGGAGTGTGTGTGTGTGTGTGTGTGTGTTTTGCCTTTGGTGGGACCCCTTGGGGGTCCAGTGTTTCTGGGCAGGCAGGAAGTGGGGCTGGGGATCCTCACTTCTGTGCTAATTCCCTTCAACCTTCGAGACCGCCAGCTCTTTTGCTGGACTTTAGGACTTTAGAATTTCAATCCTGGAGTGAGAGACCTTTTTCTCACTCCCTCATGTATTTTGAGCTGATTTGGATTCTGTATTCTGTATTCTCTTTGTTCTTGGAGTCTGACAAACTCCATAGGCATCCACTTTTTGAATGGTGACACAAAGCACCTTCAGTGCAGTGTCACAGAGGAATCCTTTAGATTTCTCTCACGGTTTAAATACCTTCTCTTGGGTGAACTACCTTCTCTAAAGTGAAATTGACTTTACTTACATTTTTCCTATGTAGGTCCAGCACACCCCATCTTATGTGGAGTGCTTGGGGGTTACTTAGGAGCCCTTTTTCCCATTTACTCATGTAACATTGTTTAAGTTACCCTCACTACTTTAAATGGCTGGTGGCAGTGGTTTAATTTTCCTACCATTGAGCTTTTCTACGGCAGGCTGAATCCTCAGCTGCAGTATAGCACCCATGGGTGACCATTGTGTCAAAATGGGCCGGTCGTCTTTTTACACCATTTCTTGTTAGTGAGGTCTTTCTTGGGTTTTACTCTGCACACCAAACCAGGTTTAACCCTTTTGTTCATTTTGCCTTTGGCGGGCTTCAGTACCGAAACCCGCCTCTGGCTCCAGAGTGTCTGGCGGGCAGGAAGCGAGGGAGGTGCCCGAAGTTCCCTGTCCTTAGTCTCCTTGGTAACCTGAATGCACCAAGTCATATTTGGCTGGCTGGCTGTCCTTGCAGGACAGCCACCCTGCAGTGTGAGTGACCGCTAGGCTGTGCATGAATGGGAGAAACCTGCATAAAAGGCGAGGCTTCTTTAACCGAAGACAGAGTCGACCACTGGACGAAAACATCTGATGAAGGAATCTTGGAGAAGCTTGCTGCATCCTTCTGGACCGTTGAACTGCCCAGTGAAGCCCTGCTACTGTGCTGGAGCTCCAATTCCAAATCGACTAGAGAAGCCCGTAACGGACTTCTTCCCTTGGGTTAGTGGGACCAACTAACACCAAGACCAACTTTGCTGGAGGACCTTCCCCAACTGGCTGTACTTCTTTGCTGCAGATGTAACAGAGTGCCGAGGTTCAAGTAATCCGTTGTGAAATGCATCATCTTTAAACCAGACCAAAGCTCCAGGAAGCTCCTGAGAATCCTCCCGAAGCAGGACGGGCCACGCTTGAATCACCTCACCAGAGTGCTGGACTCAGGGAGTGCATGAAGCCTATTAGGTGTCCAAGATCTGCGGTGGCGCTATTTACAGGTAGCTGAAACCGCAAACTGCAGCTGAACTGAAAAGAGCCAGTAGCCGCAGACGACCTTCCAGACATCCTCCCTGTGTCCCCAAGAAAGGATCTGCAACACTACAACCAGAACAGAAGCCAGCTGGATTCTCTTCTTCTAACCCAAGGTACTGTCTGACTAAGGGGTACTTACCTCTTGTCTGTAGCTTGCATTATTTCACTTGAGACTTGCAGTAGCTGCCTTTTGCAGAGCTGATCTCAGCTCTACCCCTCACTAGACAAACAGCTTGTGGCCTGTTAGGGAACATTCTCGGAAATGTTCTAATTCCCTTCTACCTTAGAGACCCCCAGCTCTTTTGCTGGACCTTAGGACTTATTTTTATTCTGGCGAGAGTAATACCTTTTTCTCACTCTCTCATGTATTTTGATTTGAACCCTGTGTTTCTTTTGTTTTTGGAGTCTGACAAACTCCATAGGCATCTTTTTACATTGTGACACAGCACCCTCAGTGCAGTGTCGCAGAGAAGTCCTTTGGATTTCTGCCAAGGTTTAAATATCTTCTCTTGGATAAACTACTGTTTCCATGAGTAGTGAAGTGAAATTGACTTACTTACCTTTTTAACTTTGTAGACCCAGCACACACTATCTTACAATAGGGTGCTGGAGGGGTTACTTAGTATCCCCTTTGTCTACCTTCTCATGTAACATTTTTAGGTTATCCTTTCTACAATTAATGGCTGGTGGCAGTGGTTTACTTCTTCATAACATTGTGTGTTTTTACTGCAGGCTACGTTCGCAGCTGCAGTATAGCACCCATGGGTACCCATTTTGTGAAAATGGCCAAGGTCTTCTTTTTTCGCCATTTCTGGCTGGAAAGGCCCTGCTTGAGATTTACTCTGCACACCAAACCAGGTTTGGTTCCTTTGTTTGCTTTGTATTTGGCGGGGTTCACTGCTGAAGCCCGCCTCTGGCTCCAGCGTGTCTGGCAGGGCAGGAATCGAGGGAGGTTCCCAAAACTCCCTGTGCTTAATCCCCTTGGTTACAGGAATGCACCCAAAGGTGATTGGCTGGCTGTCCTTGGAGGACAGCCACCTTACTTTGTGAGTGACAACTAGGCTGCAAATTAATAGGAGAGAATTGCATAAAAGGCGAGCACTTTTGCAAGGAAGGCAGAGTCAACCACTGGACGAAGGAACCAAAGAAGAAGCTTGCTGTAACCTCCTGGACTGTTGGTTTGCCCGGTGAAGCCCTGGTGCATTGCTGAAGCTCTGAATTTCTAATCGACTAGAGAAGCCCTGCAAGGACGAATTCTCTCCTTTGGTTGGTGGGACCAATCAGACAAGACAAACTCGACTGGAACCGCTCTATCTGCTGGCTGTACTTCCATTACTGCTGCAGGAATCGAGTGCCAGGGGACAGGTACACCAGAATCGAGTGCATCATTTTTGAGGACAAGGCTGGTGTAGTCTCTCACAGGGTTACTACATACAATCTTGCCTATAACGGCCTAATAGTCATTCCATACAAACTCTCTAACGTTGTGCAAGACTTTTGTGCTATCTAAAGAAGTGCCTTGGTTCCATAGACATTGTTCAAATTGACTTTGGTTGTCCTGGCTCCCTGCAGACTCTTCTGATTCATTGACTTTGATTCTAACTGTCCCTCATAAGTGATACATTGGTTTAACTAATTATGGCTGGGAAAGTTCTTACCTAGACTTCACGGGGATATTATAAAGTGCCCACATGCTCTGAAAACCGGTTAACCTTTTTCCTTCCTCAACCTTGTGATGCTGGAAATGCATCGGAGGGACAGGGCCTCCGTATCCTTGTCCTTTACTGCTTTTTATCGTGTTTCTGTCGTGTTTTCCGCGCAGGAGTTCATGTGGGACTCCTGGCAGTGCAGCTCTTTCTTTTGGTTTGGTGAACGGACCCGTGGGATACCCTTAGGGCACCCATGGGTGGGGGTACAACCCTGTGCCCCTAGTGTATGTTTTTGGGCACCTGTGGGTGGCCCACAGAGCAGGGTATGGGCTGGTGGCAGCTCCATGCTGAATTTGACAGGTGCGCGGAGTATCCTCCATTTTGGGATACCCCGGCCCTGCCACTGGGATCAGTTGATCCCTGATGGAAAACAAGATGGCTCCGGTGGCCTCTTGCTTTCTATTACCCATTACCTTGTTTTCCCAAAGTCCTGGGAAGCCCTGACTCTGTCCCTTCCCCCTGACTGACTGTTGGATGGAACTGCCATATATGGTGTTGTTGTGAAGGACCAGTCAGACTAGCTGGAGCCTTCCCAGTGATGTATGTTGTGGGTATCTCCTGTGGGTGGGATCTGGGTGAATAGAGTGTGTGACGAATATGCATTCTGTGTTGTGGGTGTCTAGTATCTGGTGGTTGACACAATGACTGAGACAACCCTGCCCGAAACCAGTATGAATGCAGCTAGGAGTGTTGAATGGCTCGGTACTTGTCCCAATACATATAACTTGTTGTGCGTGTCTGGAGAGAAGTGAATGGCCTGAATACCTTGTGTGCCCGATTGGCTGCCTGCCTGCATGAATGCCCATAGTCGTGATTGGATGCTTGAGTGTGACCCAGCGGAATGAATGGGAGATCAACAGTATATCTGGGGACCTCTCACTGCTAGGAATCGTGTTCAGAAGCTGAAGTCCACTACGACGAGTAACTGGATTAACTGACGCTTGACCTTGAAGCCCTGCTGGACGAGAAGAATTGCTGTTGCTCTCCTTCATAATCTGAAAGCTGCTGTGCCTCCAAGGACTGACCCAGAGAGGACCTGGTAAGGCGCCCTCTTCCCGAGCTACGAGGGACCATCATGCACAGCTGATCTTTGCCAATGCTCCCTGGTAGACAGAACTTCGACAGGCTGCCGACCCGATACGAGGACTGCTGCGGAACTCCAAGGAGAAGCACCCGGACTGTTGTCCGCCACTGTCGACGACCGCCGTTGCCGACCGGAGCCGCCGTGCTCCCGTTTGCCTAAGAACTTCCATTGATCATCGGACGCTCTCGTCTGCATCGCCACCCGCTTGTCTCCCGCTGGAGAAGGCCCGACCGACGACGCGCCGAGGAGCATCCACCGGTGGGTTTCCCGCCACCTAAAGACCGCAGAGACGCCGACGACTCGACGCCCTTGCTGGGCCACAGTTGTTCATCTCTTTGCGGTCCAGAACTATCGTCATCGAGGCTCCCCGCACGCCTCTTCCTTGCAGGACGCCGACGCTCTGTCGTCGACGAGCATCGCTGGGAACGAAGCTGCCCCTTCCCTGCCGTAGTTCACCCTGTTCACCGTCGGATGTTCGACGACCCGTGACTCCTGCCTTAAAAGGGAGGGCACTCAAGAAGGGCCGTCGATTCCCCAACACCGAACGCCAAGTTCCCCGACACCTCTCGACGATCCGTGGCTCCCGCCTGAAAGGGAGGCACTCAAGAAGGATCGGTCGTTGCATCGTCGGAGAACTCTACTCCACCAGGTACATTGGGGGGGTAAAACCTTAACAGGAAGAAGTAAGACTATTAAACATTTGGACTAGGCTTGTGCTATATATCTTTATCTACAGGTTGCCCAGGTGGGGGGATCCCCACACAGAACTGTGCCTAGCAGTAGGGGTCAGTATTCTGCCTATTGTTTCAACCATCTTTCGTTCCTTCCTATCTCTATTGCTGGTTTACTCGTTATTGATCTGTGTGACATTTTAACTGTACAGTTGATGCACTTTAATGAGATTTGATAACATTAGTGGTACCACTCTAGACGTGTATATATTTAGCATTATTGACTTCCAAGTACAAAGTGCGTTATTGTGATCGTGTACATACCTTTGAATATTAATTATATAAAGACTGTTTTCAGTAATAGTGTGTGGACATTCGTTTGTGGGGGTTAGGGGACTACACTGTACTTAAGAACCAGCCTGCATCACCTCCTGAGAAGCTAGGCCTTGATTGCTCGTCCATTGCTACCTTATAGAGAATCTTGGCTGGGGTCCGCTGTGCCTCCCCTCTACCATATAGAGAGCGTAAGTACAGACACCCCCTACCGGTCTTTACAAACCTACATTTTTTTCACAACCTCAGAATGTTACCAAATGCAAAAGTGATATATAAATGCCAATGCTGTCCTAGTAACAGAAGCCACCTCAGGGTGTAGGAAGTGTGTATGAAGCATCTCTAACGAATATCTACTTGCTTATCTCGATTCTGAGAACGTGTTATGAAGTGTATTTCAATTGTTGCACATTGCCCTTTTTAAAGAATGCTGATTTAAAACTGACCATTAAATAATTATTTTACTAGAAAACCTTGAGTGTAAGTGTTATTTGGATAATTGTATGTGTGGATTTCGATGCTACAGCTCTACAGCTCACATTTAACCCTCTTGAGATAAATCTGGCTGCTCAGTCACTCTACCAACTTGTGTAGTACAGTCCTATACCAATAGGTGGGTTACCTAATACCAAGAAGACAAGACTGGTGTAGTCTCCCATTGGGTTACTGCATCCAATCTTGCCTAACAGGTGACAGGCGGTGAGGATTTGTGTAGAGTGGTTACATTGAGTATTTGCTGTACTTGTGTCCAACTAAACCAGCCACAAGGCTAGGCTCCGTCAAAAAGTGAAGCAATAGTAACATGCAAAATATGGATAACTTCAATGGGGTAGCCCTGATTGTTCTAACAGTAGATCAATTGAAAGATATGTGCAAAATCAGGGGCCTATCTGTAAAAGGAAAGAAATATTAATTAATTGCAAGGTTGTTGCATCACCAATGTTTGGGTAGTAGGCCGGTAACACCTACTATCCCAAGTAATGTGGAAAATAATGATGAGGATGACAGTTTAGAGTCCAACTTCAACCTGCAAGAGTAGTCGGAGGAGGTAGAAGAGTCTCGGGAAGAGCTTCTCTTTGCCACAGCCTGCCCTTATGCCTCTGCCTATTTCCATTGGGACCCCCACAAGGTCCAACCTTAAGCCCAGAATTAGTTTCTCTTGAGACAGTGAGGTTAGAGTTGGAGTTACAGAAATTGAAAGCTCAAGCTGAAGCCAAACATCAAGACATCAAACTTGGTTGAGTTGGAAATGCAACATGAAATATATATGAAAAGACTGTCTCTTGAATTTACTTCCCTCCCAGGGTCCTCTAGGTCTGCAAGTCCTAAGAGGCTTCACCTGCCCAAAGAAGCAGTGAGTATGTATGAATCCAAACTTGATGTATTGAATTGGCTGGGAACATTTGAATACACCTATGGTCTTCAAGGAAACAGTGGGAATGATTTAATCCCTTGGCTCATGTCTAGGCTCCCCACGAATGGCTGTGATGCTGTAATGGAGTTGGGTGCCATTGAGAGAAAGGATTTTGAATCAGTGAAGCTGGCATTAATAGACAGATTTGGGAAAACTCCTTCCCAGTACCTTAAGAGGTGTATGACCCTCAAAATGACGGAGGTCCCCTTGGACTACTTGGGTATGTGAGTGTTTAATGAACTTAGATGGTTGGGTTAAGGGTTACAGAGTGAATACCTTTGAAGGAATGAGAAATCGGTTTTTGTTTGAATCTATTTTTGATGCCTTGTCTCCTAAGCTGGGACAGCACTTGGCTGACTCAAAAGAGATTGATCCCAAAAAATGTGCACAGGCTGCTGACTTGTGGGTAGCCAACATAGCCAGTCACAAGGACTCTGGGGCAACCCACGAAAAGGATGAGGGGAAGCGGCACAATAAAAAGGCTAAAGTGAATTCTAATTCCAACCATCCAAAAGAGGGCCACAAGCATAGTAAGGGTAAATTCAATGGGAAGCCCGGTAAGTCTAGTGAAACCTCTGGTGCTAAACCAGAGGAAGGTCAGCAGAAACCCCCATTCCAGAGCATTTGGGAAATGTTTTTGATGTGGGTCTACTGACCATGTGAAAGAGGATCCCAGATGTCAGGCCAAACTTTCACGGGTCCACACTTCCTTCATCCATGAGGGAGAAGTTCATATGACAAGTGGTAACTTTCAATTCCTGGCTGATGACCACATTGAAGTTCAAGCCAGTGTTTTAGTGTCTGTGAGAACAACAGAATGTGGATGTGTACAACTCCATACCAGATAACACAGTAGAATAGTATAAGGACAGTGTTCTTGTAAATGGTCAGGAGACCCCTTCCATTAGAGACACTGGGGCAAGCATTACAGTGCTTGATTCAAGTTTTTCCAAACCCGAGGATGTGGCTAAGGCATCATAAAGGTCCCACTAAACTTGCAGGAGGCCCAATCCAAATGGCTCCTATTCTATTCTGCCAGCTCTCATCCACTGCAACAATATGACTGAGATTACCTGCCAGTGTACAAAATGCCAGGGAGAGTCCTGTTGGGGAATTATTTAAAAGCGCTTAGAGTTGTATCTAGTAACCCCAGGGCTCCCAATAAAAGGAAGCAGGAGCAAACAAGATGGGCCGGAGAGGCAGCCTTAGGTTACTCTCAGCGGGAGGTTAGGAGATTCCTCTTAACCCCAGTCCACAGGAAGGCCACCCTTCTATTTCCAAGCCAAAGAAAGGGACAAAGGGAAAACCCAAGCTCTCTGGGAGAAAGAAGGTATTACACCTAAACCTTTTCACAGGACAAGGACATCCCTGAGAGGACAGTCCCAGGTCACTCCAGTGACCCCTTTCCCAACTGAGGCTGAACGGGAGGACCAACCAAACTCAGAAGAGTCAGCTAATTGTGAAACAGAGCTGGAAGAAAACCTTATCTATGTTGGAGATCTGCATCCTAAAGACCATCCTGAGCTGCAAACTTTAATTGCAGAAGGTGGACCCTCTATGGCAGACTTTAGCAGAGGTCAAAGAGAGTGTTAATCTCTAGAAGGTCTTCCCAACAGACAGCTTCCCAGCTGGAAGGGCAAGAGGCAGGGAAGCATAGGCTTTACTGGGAAGATGGCCTCCTCTACAGTGAACCTACTGAGTCGATTACAGGAGACTTGTGCCCTAGAAGATGAGACAAAAGTTCTTACAGTTAGCCCAGGAGATTCCTCTGGCTGGTCACTTGAGTTTCAAGAGGACCAAACAGAGGTTATCTCCGTATTTCTAATGGCCCAAGATGGGGGCTGATGTAGAAAAGTTCTGTAAGAGCTGCCACACTTGTCAGACTTCTGGCAAGAGTGGTGACAAGAGTGTGGCACCTTTAGTGCCCCTCCCAGTGGTGGGAGTCCCCTTTTGAGAGGGTGGGGATTGGCAATGTTGGTCCCCTAGACCCTCCAACATCTTCAGGCAACCGATTTATATTGGGTGTGGTAGACCATGCTACCAGGTATCCTGAAGCAATACCTATGAGAACTGTTACTGCTCAGGCAGTGGCTAAGGCCCTCCTTGGTACCTTTACCAGGATAGGGTTTCCTAAGGAGGTCATCTCTGACAGGGGATCACATTTTATGTCGCACTAGCTGCAGACCATGTGGAAAAACTGTGGAGTGACCTACAAGTTCTCAACAGCCTACCATCCCCAAACCAATGGGTTGGTGGAGAGTTTTTTAAAAAAAAAAACGTTTTATTTTAATTTGCACAACATCATATCCTCCATTTCACAATAATCACATTATTATTCAGCATCATACATAATGGGTACACTTTTACATATATAACTACAGTATGTCGGAGTCTTCTTCAGACCCCCATCGCTGTGGAAAGGGCAGGAGCCCCCCACCACCGTCCAGGACCATCGCCGTGGAGAGGGCAGGAGCCCCCCACCACCGTCCAGGACCGCAGCGGAGACCTCGACTCGACGGAGGCGGCGCGGATCCCCTCTAAGGATCTGCAGCATCTTGCCATCGGCACCCCACCGCATCACAGGAGCCCCCTGCGCCTCCAGAGCCCTCGATCCGCTCGCGCCGACATTTTTCCCGATACAAAATGTTGGGCGCGATGCGGCCCGAAAGTGAGGCTGGGCGTTGCTCGTTGCCTAGCAACGCTGTGTAGGCAGCCCTTAAGGCCACACATCCGCCGGCAGGCGGAAGCCGGCGGCCACCCAAGGCCAACATAAGGCCGTCTGCCCTGTTTGCCCCTGTTCGCTCCGGGGAGCTACTGTCACCGTTGGACCTCTAAGATCACACACATTCTCCTCATTAAGGTTACATTCGTTCCTGGATTAACGTGGATGATCAATTTCATACTAGGACATAATCAACGTGAGTACTGTCACTAGCTTTTCAATTGCTACTCTATACTAGTTACTATAGTGCTCTCCTGTTACCCATATCACTTGTTATGCCCTATGGCCAAGCTCAGCCACCCACTGTCCGATGCTGTGCTTTTTGATCGTCATACGGGTCTGGCTCATGCTGTGCATGGTGTTGTGCCCTATGGTCGCCTACAGACCACCTTTGAAGTTGTGTTGTGCCCTATGGTCGCCTACAGACCACCTTTGAAGTTGTGTTGTGCCCTATGGTCGCCTACAGACCACCTTTGAAGTTGTGTTGTGCCCTATGGTCGCTTACAGACCACCTTTGAAGTTGTGTTGTGCCCTACAGTCGCCTACAGACCACCTTTGAAGTTGTGTTGTGCCCTACAGTCGCCTACAGACCACCTTTGAAGTTGTGTTGTGCCCTATGGTCGCCTACAGACCACCTTTGAAGTTATGTTGTGCCCTATGGTCGCCTACAGACCACCTTTGAAGTTGTGTTGTGCCCTATGGTCGCCTACAGACCACCTTTGAAGTTGTGTTGTGCCCTATGGTCGCCTACAGACCACTTTGAAGTTGTGTTGTGCCCTATGGTCGCCTACAGACCACCTTTGAAGTTGTGTTGTGCCCTATGGTCGCCTACAGACCACCTTTGAAGTTGTGTTGTGCCCTATGGTCGCTTACAGACCACCTTTGAAGTTGTGTTGTGCCCTACAGTCGCCTACAGACCACCTTTGAAGTTGTGTTGAGTCCCCCCGCTCACAGCTCCACCAAGTACACAATCATGCCCATAGCGTCCTGCAAGCTCACCGCTGCCGCCACCACGCTGCTCACCCTCCTCTCCACACTCACTACTCTCAAACTTTATCCTCCCATCCATCCCCTCATCCACACACCACCCAGCCCACTCTTCTACCACAAGCATTTCGCTATTAAGGATATCACACCTACCATGACAGATTGTACACCCTGTGTAGTAACTCTGCACAGACTAGAAAGACTTAGAGCGCGCACACAGACCCCAGAACTTAGCACACTAGCCATTCCCACGGAATTCAGAAACTATAGGCTGAGTTCCCGCACCACCTCCACACGCTGCCCCCGCACGGAATACCCACACACCCACAGTCCACCACCCACTAACCTAGCCACACCCTGCAATACCACCTCACAGAACATACCAGACACGACCATCACTCACACCTCCACAAGCAAACATCACACACCTCACATCAAATGTGCCCTCCTCAATGTCCGATCACTCCCAGCTCATGCCTCTGATATCCATGACATTATAACCAGTAATAACATTGACCTGTTAGCCATCACCGAAACATGGTTACATGAAGCATCAGGCCCTGCCGTTACACTTGCACTACCACCGGGCTTCTCCATACTCAGACAAGATAGGCCAGATCGAATAGGAGGCGGAGTAGCCCTCATCTACAAAGAGAACCTACAGCTCCGACCTATCAGTCACCCCTCAACCAACAACTCTGACCTCTTATCGGCCAAACTCACATTGTCACCCAACAGCACCATCAACATTCACCTACTATACCGCCCCCCAGGCAATTCCCCAGACTCCCAGGACAACATCTTACACATCCTTAGCAACAACATCAAAAGCTCCACCAAAACCATTCTACTAGGGGACCTCAACCTCGGATTTAATGATCCCAAGGACAAATCTGCAGCCACTCTCACCAAGGAACTCAATGACCTGGGCTTCATCCAAAAAGTAGAAAGTCCTACTCACATCAAAGGCCGCATACTTGACTGGATCGCAGACCATAACTGCCTCTCCTCTATCACCTCCAACTCCTCACTGCCTTGGACTGACCACAACTGCATAGAGTTCTCTATTCCTATCACCAAAAACCTTAAGACTCTGACCCCTGCCAGCGCTGCCCAAGTCAGAAGCTCAAAGAAACTCACAGAGGAGAACCTACGCCCATACCTCAATACCCCAGTGTTAGCCCCCCCATTCGCTAGCGACCCCAACATCCTAGCAGACATATATAAAGATGTCCTCACCAAAGCCATCAATGTAATAGCGCCACTTGAATGGAAAAAAGAAAAGAAATCCTTACACTCCAACTCCTGGTTTACTGAAGAACTGCACTCAATGCGATCCCACAAAAGAGCAGCACTAAAAAACTGGCAATCTGACCCCTGCACCAATACCAAAAACATATTCAATTTAATCTCCCACCAATACAAGAGAGCTATCACCAATGCCAAAGCCAACGCCTTCAACACTCGTATCACCAATGCCAAGTCACACTCCAAAGAGATTTTCGCAATCTTTAACGAGCTCATCTCCCCCCCTAACACTCCAGATGAAATAATCAAAGATGAAGCTTGGTGTACCAGCATTCAAGCTGCCATGCTTCACAAAATTGACCTTCTCCAAAAGAAAATCAAAGACCACTGCAAAGCACTTCCTCACCAGACAGGAACCAAACCGACCAACACCCCACCCCCTTCCTCCAAGCCCACCATACCTGACTTCTCCTTCAGAGATGTCACTGAAACAGAAGTTATTAACCTTCTAACAAACCTCAAACCCTCCCCATGCAAAGGCGACATTTGCCCACCTAAACTAGTCAAAGACTGCGCAGACTGCCTTGCGCCGCTCCTCACGGCATTTATCAATGCGTCCTTTAAAACAGGCATCATCCCAGCCAACCTCAAAGAGGCTTGGGTCCGGCCTCTCCTAAAAAAACCAACTCTTGACCCCTCACAACCCAACAACTATAGACCAATAACCACTGTGCCATTCTTGCTGAAATTACTGGACAAAGCCGCACACTGCCAAATCCAACACTTTCTGGAAACCCACTCCATCCTCGGGACGAGGCAATCGGGCTTCCGGAAAGGACATGGCACAGAAACAGCCCTGGTAGATCTGAAGAGCCAGATCACCCAAATCATGGACAAAGGCAAACCGGCTCTTCTGCTTCTTCTAGATCTCTCAGCCGCGTTTGATCTAGTCGATCACAAGACTCTCACCTCCCACCTCACGCACTCAGCCAACTTCTCCAAAGAAGCAGCCGCCTGGATCACCTCCTTCCTCGAAGGTAGGGCCATGAAAGTCTTCTCGGACATCGCTAACGCCACACCGACGACAATCCACTGCGGGGTCCCTCAAGGTTCCTGCACTGCACCCACACTCTATAACTTGTTCACCAAGCCCCTCTTTGACAAACTTGACTCATACGGCATCACCTACACGAACTACGCGGACGACACACAAGTACTTCTACCCCTCTCAGGCTCATACAACGAAGACGCAAAGGCACTCCACACTATCTACTCCATCATCAAGGCATGGATGGCAATTAATGGCCTCTGCCTCAATGGTGACAAGACCGAAATCCTGATACTAGGTCAACAGAACACCTTAGACAAACTGGACAAACTGTACACCAACTTCTCAATTGACAACTCCATCATCCCCGTGTCCACAGCCGTCAAGACACTGGGAGTATACCTTGACTCTTCGCTATCTATGACTAGACAAGTCAGCGCTATCACTTCCGCATCCGCACACACCACCAAACTTATAAACGCCATCAAGCCCTACCTCTCTAAACCTAACTGCCTCTCCATAGCAAGGGCAACCATTGGAGCCAAATTGGACTACTGCAATGCTCTCCTAGCAGGCACATCAGCCAAAAACATAAATAGACTACAAATCACACAGAACAACGCTCTCCAGGCCGCTCTCAGTATCCCAAGAAGAGAGCATATCACCCAGGCCAGGCTCTCAGCCCAATGGCTCCCAGTCAAAGAACGGATCACCCTCAAAATCCTCACCCTCACTCACAAATGCCTCTCCTTCTCCGCCCCGCCCTATCTTTCAGATGCCATCCTCAAACCTTCCTCCACACGTCCCACTAGGACGCAATACGCTAACCTACTCTGCACCCCACGCATCAAAAAAGCCAAAGCTGGAGGTCTAGGTTTTCCCTACATTGCAGCACAGACATGGAACGCTCTCCCCTCAGACATCCGAACGGAAAACTCACTTCCCATCTTTCGCAGGAAACTGAAAACCTCGTTCCTGCTAAATAACTAGCAAACTCTCAGGAAGCCATGTAATTATACTGCCTTGCTATTGTATATATTTCCCCTGTAATTTATGTACTGCTTGTAACTACGGTTTCCTTTGCAACTAAGATGTCTGTAACAAGCGCCACGATGCCTCTGGGCTGATGTGCGCTCAACAAATTTGAATAAATAAATAAATTCCTCCCCTATACTTTTTATCAGAGAAATAATGTCTGTATCTGCCCCATATGTCTCTGGGACGGCTTTGGATGGGCAATAGACCCTTATATACTTCTTCACAATAGTTTGCCCACGTCATATCCTTTTCCCAGTCATTTATCGTGAGCGACACTTTGCATTTCCAACGCATCAATATCACCCGCTTTGCTAGTAATGGACTAATGTTAAGCAGGTTACGCCATGTGGAGTTCATTTTGCTCATCGTTCCCAACATGCACACAGTTGGGCTCCATTCAATGGGTTGGTCACCCATGGCATCCAATGCGCTACACACATCCTTCCAATATTCGGACAGCCGTGTGCACGACCATGTGAGGTATGTCTGCACCTTCACTCTCACACCTGGGGCATTCCCCATCTGTTGTGGTGTATACACTCTCAAGCCTAGCCGGGGTGTAATAGGTTCTGTGTAATACCTTATAGTGTATCAATTGGTATCATGAGTTGCATGATATACTCTGTTAGCCCGCACAGCCGTGTCCATTGCTTATCTGTGAATGTGTGGCCCAAGTCCTGCTCCCATTTCCCTCTGGCATTATGAGTCGGTGGTTTCCGCGTTGATATAATTTTGTATAATGGGGAAGCAGATGTCTTGGTCACACCTGCAGTAAATATGTAGCCCAAGCCCAAGTGTGCCGGTGATTCAGATGGAAATATTTCCCACACATTCGCCATGGCAGAGCATAGTCGTGGATATTGCATTTTTTGTAAAGGGGTGTGCCCTACGGCAGATCGGACCTCCTCCCAGCTAATTAAATGTTTATCCCGGAACAGGTCCCCGAATGGATTGATTCCTTTAAGCTCTCCCGTCACCCCCAGTGTGCAGCTAGTATTTTGTCTTGTGTAGGGGGATATACGATATCTCCCACAGTGGCATATTTGGATTGTATAGAACCTCGTTTCTGGGCCTTCCTGCCAATATGGTCCAAGTGGTACATGTGACTAGTGCAGGGTTGATGGCATTATTGTGTCTGGTTTTTGCTTCTGCTGCTTTGTGCAAGAATTTCGATGGGCCAAGTGTGTGTGTTTCAATCGTTGTGTGTGCTGCTCCTGGGCTAGCTTCCACCCAGTGTGCCGCATAGTGTGCCTGTGCAGCTAGATAGTATAGTTCAAAGACGGGAGCGGCAAGCCCCCCACGTAGGTAAGGTTCAGAAGCCTTTGTCAGCTCACCCGGGCTGGCCGTTCCATACAAGTGTTATACATGCTCGTTGGATGTTAGAGAAGAATGATTTCCCGGCCATACAGGGACAGTACTGAACAAGTAAAAGAGCTTAGGTAAGAGTATCATTTTTACTAGTGCAAGTCTGCCCATCAACTTGATCGGGAGGGACCACCATCGCTCAAGTTTGGCACAGAGCGCTTCTGAGAGAGTCGCGTAGTTTAGGACACGAACAAGTTGTGCTGTATGTGCTACTTCTACTTCCAAATATTGCACCTGAATGGGGGCCCATATGAGGCCATGCAGTTCTGTGGGTTTTTGGGTAGTTTCTGTGAGGGGGACATCTCGGATTTGGTTGAATTCAATTTCAATCAGAATATTCCCCAAATGTGACTGCGCTTGGCACTTTCCACAGATTGATTTCTGGATTCCTTAAATACAGCATCATATCGTCCGCATATGGGATACATTACTCACCGTAATCGTATTTCTGATGCTTGTATCTGCTTAGATTCACATGCTGTGCATAGGCCGACATCTAGTGGAAGCTGCGGAGTATTACAGTTTGTTTTTCGAAACTCGAAAATGGGCGTCGACACAGGGCGTGCCAGTAATACTATCCCTAGTGTGACGTCCACTGTACCCATGATCCATCACGCATGTAGGACCCTCAGATTGTATTTTTTCTGTCATGAGGTACCATGAGGAGTAGCGTGAGTACAGATTATCCAAGCAGATAAATAGATAAGACTACAAGCATCCATGCGCCTTCTCTCAGAGGGGAGGAAGGACAGGTCGCATGTGAATCTAAGCAGATACAAGCATCAGAAATACGATTACGGTGAGTAATGTATCCCTTCTGAGGCTTGTGGAATCTGCTTAGATCAAATTCTGTGCATAGATTAGAGAGCAGTGTTAGAAGGAGGTAGGATGTGAGAAGGGTCATGAGCAAACAGATGTCTTGGAACCGCTTGTCCCACTTGAGTATCTGTCTTGGAATGAGTGACAATGCAGTAGTGCTGAGTAAAAGTGTGAATAGAGCTCCAAGCAGCTGCTTTGCAAATGGTGTCAAGGGGTACATTTGCAATGAAAGCCAGAGTGGCCCCAATGCCTCTTGTAGAGTGGGCTCTTGGCGTAAAAGGCAGAGTCTTTTCAGAAAGGGATTAACATAGTTGGATTCAATTGACTATCCATTTGGAGATGACAGCTTTAGAGACGCAATCTCCTTTTCTGCCTATAGCTACAAAGACAAACAGTTGGTCTGTTTTCCTTAGCGGTCTGGTCTTGTCTACATAGTAGAGGACCGCTCTTCGCACATCTAGAGTGTGTAGTTTCACCTCAGCAGAGCATTTGGGTTCTTGGAAGAAGGGCGGAAGCTCGATGGACTGGTTAACATGGAATTTAGAAATAAACTTAGGTGAGAAACTAGGGTGTGTTCGTAGAACCAGTTTATCCTTATGAACAGTAAAGAAAAGATCCTGCACTGAGAGCCTGAATTTCACTGACCTTTCTTATGGATGTAATGGCTACTAAGAAGGCAGTTTTATAGGTCAGGTGTTTGAGACAGGCTTTATGCATGGGATCAAATGGAGGGCCCATGAGCTTAGCAAGCAACACATTAAGGTCCCAACCAGGTGGTGGGTTTGAAATTGGAGGGTTGAGTCTCTTACCCCTTGCATGAAGGCTTTAACCACTGGTACTTTCCACCACAAAACCTTGTTGTGGGAAGTGGTGCAGGCTGACAGCGCTGCCAGATGTACCTTTAGTGAGTTAAATACCAGGTCTGCATCCAGCAGGTGGAGCATGTAAGTGACAATATTGGTAGGAGTGCAATCAACTGGGTTGATTTGCTTATTCTGGCACCAGATAACAAACATTTTCCATTTATCAAAGTAACAGTGCCTCGTGTTAGGTTTCCTATATTCCTTTAGGATGTCCATACATCTCTGTGATGAGTTGATATGTCCAAACTCTAGGACTTCAGGAGCCATGCTGCCAGGTTCATTGAGTTGGGTTGAGGGTGCACTGTTTGTCCTTGGTGCTCGGACAGTGGGTTGTACCAGCACAGGAGCCTGATGGGTTCGCACACGGCTAGTTTGCGTAGGTGTGGTAACCACGGTTGCCTCGCCCACATGAGAGCAACTAGGATGAGCATCATCGATTCCCTGTGCATCTTGTTGACCACTTTCCTCATGAGAGGGGTTGGTGGAAAAGCGTAGGCAAACATTCCTGACCAGTTCATCCACAGGGCGTTCCCCTTGGAGTCTGGCTGGGGGAACCTGGATGCGAATTCTGGGCGTTGCCCGTTTTCGCTTATGGCGAATAGGTCTGTAGTGGGGGAACCCCAATGTGAGAAGATGTCTTCTACGACTTCTCTGAGTAGACACCATTCGTGTTCTCTTGGGAGGGGATCTCTGCTTAAAGCGTCCGCTAGTGAATTGAGATCCCCTGGAACATGTTGAGATGACAGATAAATGTTCCGTCTGAGTGCCCATCTCCAAGTCTTCTGGGCAAGCTTGGACAGATTTGGCGAACAAGTCCCTCCCTGTTTGTTTAGGTAAAACATTGCTGTTGTGCTGTCTGTCAGGATCTGCACTGACAGGTTCAACAGGTGGGGTTCGAACGCCTGAAGCGCTCTTAATACTGCCAGAGGCTCTAGCAGATTGATATGATCCTTGGCTACTGTGTGAGACCAGAGACCCTGAGCTGTGTGGTGGAGGAGGTGTGCTCCCAACCCTGACAGGGATGCGTCTGTAGTGACTACAGCCTGTACTTCTGGATCGTAGAAGGGTTTCCCCTTTGACAGGTTCTCTCGTTGGCGAAACGACTACTAGATCGTCCCACTGACCATTTGCTTGAGACCACTGTTTCGCCAACCATTCTTGCATTGGTCGCATGCGCAGGTGCACGTGGGGTACCAGGTAAATACATGACGCCATCATGCCTAGCAAATGCATCGCTTTGCGCACACTTATCTGGCGACCAGGCTTGTAAAAAGGAATTTGCAGTAGTAGATTCCAAATTCTTTCCTCTGATGGAAAGGCCAACCCTCTTGAGTGTCTAAGACAGCTCCTAAGAAATGTTTGGAAGTGCTTGGTACCAGACGATTTTTTCTCGTTTATGGAGAAACCCAATTTGAAGAGGAGGTTGATCGTTCTTTGAATGTTTAACCTGCAAATGACTGGGGTCTCCCCTGTGATGGGCCAGTCGTCCAGGTAAGGGTACACCGGGATTGCCTCCCTGCGCAGGATTGCCGCCGCCACAGCCAGTACCTTGGTGAATACCCTTGGAGCCGAGGCTATACCGAAGGGCAGCACCTTGAACTGGTAGTGCTGACTGTCCACCTTGAAACGCAAGAATCTTCTGTGCGCTGGGAACATGGAAATATGAAAATAGGCATCTCTCATATCCAATGTTGCCATGTAATCCCCCTTTTTTAGGAGGGAGATTACCTCTTGGAGAGTAGTCATGCGAAACATTTGGGGCTTGACATACTTGTTTGCAGGGCGTAAGTCTAATACTGGGCGCATTGTCAGATCATTTTTTGGCACAAGGAAGTAAGTTGAATAAATACCCTTGTTTACCTGAATGCCCAGGACGAGTTGTATTGCGTCCTTTGCTAGAAGATTGACGATCTCCTCGAGGAGAATCTTCTGGTGTTCCAAGGAATGTACTTTTTGACGTGGAGGGTGGTTTCGGGGACGCTCGAGCAGTTCTAGGCAGTATCCTGCGGACACTGTGGACAGCACCCATCTGTCTGATGTGATCCCTTCCCAACCTTGGGTGAAGTTGGAAATGCGTCCCTCTACTGGGGATGCGTGAGAAGGGACCCTGAGCGCGGCGTCACTGTTTAGCCGGAGGCGTGCCGCGTATGTTGGGGCTGCCTCTACCCTTACCACGGCCCCTCTTCTCTTGTTTCCTCTGCTGTAACTCTGGGTAGACTGCTGGTTGTTGCCCCATGATGTACCCTGTGAATAGTTGGAGCCTCCTTGTGAATTTTGGCCGCGTGGGCGATGAAAATTACTATTGCCTCTTTGATTAGGGGGCTTGTTGTTCAACTGTCCCAGGGATTTCAGAGTCTCATACTCATCTTTGGCATTCTTTAATGCGTCCTCTACCGCTTTGCCAAAAAGTAGATTAGGCTCCACCGGCATGTCGATTAAGGATGCTTGTGTCTCGGGTTTAAACCCTGACTGTCTTAACCAAGCATGCCTCTTAATGACAGTGCTCTCTGCTATTAGCCCGCCGGCGTTATCTACGGCATCAAAGGTTGCCTTAAGGATGACACCGGACACGGCTCTCCCCTCCGATGCAACCTGGGCCAACTGGCACTTTAAAGGTTCTGGTGCGGAGTCGATGAGGGCAGCTACTTGCTCCCACTGGTGGCCAGCAGAGTGGTGGAGTTGGCAATCCTTGCCTGTAAGCGGAAGTGGAGGCTACCTTCCTTCCCAACCTGTAGATTTTCTTGCTCTCCTTGTCGGGGGGAGCCTCAGATGAGAGGCATTCCTGCCCTCTTCCGGGTATTAGTGACTACCAGGGAGTTCGGCTTCAGTTGCCCCCTTATATAAAGCGGGTCTTATTGGGCTGCCCTGAACAATTTCTCGATTCTGGGGTTTACTGCCCTGGTGAGGTTAGGATTGAGAAGGGAAGGATCAATTCTCCGTTGGATGGACTTGAGAATTGGAATGGCCTGAGCAATGGGTTTCTTTTCTCCTTCTAGTTCTTCAGCAAAGTCCCTCTCCTCCTGTGCCCCCTGAGTGTCTATGCGGAAGTGTTCTGCCGCTCTAGTCAAGACCTCCTTTAGGAGGGGCTGGTTGTGGACTGGAGAGTTGGTAACTTGAGGTTCTTTGCCTACTGGGGAGTCTATTCTGTAGACTTCTGGATCATCTTCCTCCTCCTCTTGGTTCTCGTCATTCCCATAATAGTCCACCCCAGTTTGGTCGTCCAACGTTACCAAGTCTGGATCCTCATCCTGTAGTGGATCCTCACTATACTGGGTGTAAGGCTGGATGTAAAAAGGGTCTGAAGACCGACCTTGCGTTGGGGTCTGCTGCGGGTTCCTAGCCCCTGAGGGAGTAGCACCGTCAGGGGTATAGGTGAGGAAGTGTTCTGGGTTCTTGGAGTAGAAGTCCGCCAGGGAGGACATTCTAGACATAACCCTGTCTATATCCTCACTGGTCCATTTCTTGGAGCTGGGAATGACCCTTTCTTGAGAGGGTTCCCCTTCTATGACTTGACTGGACCTATGGGCTTGTGTGCAGGGGTCTTGGCTAGCTGTTTATCAGAAGATGTAGAACAACAAGTTACTTCTTACCTGGTAACGTTCTTTCGATGGGATGTTCCTCCGACGTATTCCTCATCTTGATAGATCATCTCCAGCTTGCTGGCCTCAGAATTTTGTTTTTCCAGTAGAGGGCGCTGCGCGTCGACATCCCTCGAGCCAATGTCCCTCGACAGCCTCTGTATCGGCGCCGACGTCATCATGCGTATAAATCGACTCGGGCAGCATCCGTTGCTCAGTTCCATTTTGATGTTAACAGTTGTTGTACATGTATTGGTTAGTGACCCAGAAGGAGCGTAAGCTGTAACCACAAGGGAAGTTTTACTGAGGGGATGGATGGGAGGGGCGATAAGGAATACGTTGGAGGAACATCCCATTGAAGGAACGTTACCAGGTAAGAAGTAACTTGTTCTTCGAAGGGAATGTGTCCTCCGACGTATTCCTTATCTTGATAGACTCCCATAACAGTGGTGTGTAATTGGAGGTGGGAGTAAAATTACCATGTTTCCCTTCAAGAGAACAGAGTGCAACACAGCTTTGCCAAATCTAGTCTCTTGGCTAGCGGAGGAATCCAGGTTGTAAAATCTTGTGAAGGTATGTGCAGACGACCATGTGGCAGCCGCACATACGCACATATGTCTCGAATCGGTACCCCTCTTTGGAGGGCCGAAGAGGCTGCGATACCCCTGGTTGAATGAGCCCTAAGATTTTGAGGGGGCTCTTTCCCTGCCAGTTTGTAACATTCCAGAATGGCTAAAATAATCCATCTGGAAATGGTCTGTTTTGTCATCAGTAATCCCAATTTGTGCCCTGAGTAACCTACGAACAGTTGGTCTGCTTGCCTAATCCTAGCAAGTCTGCTGATGTAAAAGCTCAAAGCCTGCCTTGGGTCCAGCCTATGCAGCCTTTCTTCCTCTTTCCCCGGATGGGGAGGGGGATAAAACGAAGGCAAGGTAATCTTCGGACTGATGTGGAATTCAGAAACCACCTTTGGGAGAAAATTAGGCTTCACTTGTAGGACAACTTTATCGTTATGAAAAATTGTATGAGGGGGGTTTACAAGATAGAGCCTGTAATTCACTCACCCTCCTAGCAGATGTCAATGCCACTAATAAGACAGTTTTAAGGGTGAGAAACCTTAGTGAACAAGAGTGGAGTGGTTCAAAAGGAGTACCCATCAGGAAATTTAAGACTAAATTTAAGTCCCATAAGGGAACTTGGAATGGTCTTGGAGGATAGACATTGGTTAATCCCTTCAGAAATTGTATTACTAAGGGTAACTTGAAATACGATGGTTCCTCTGCAGTGCGCTTGAAGATCGATAGCGCTGCGAGATAGCCCTTGATAGTGCCAACCTGAAGGCCCGAATTTCCCAAATAGAGTAGAAAAGATAACACCGTTGGTGTACCACATGAAAAGGGGTCGAAATTCTTTTCTCTACACCAGCTGCAAAATGTGTTCCAACAGCAGCGGTATAAAGTCTTTGTTGCTGGCCTTCTTGCTGAAAGCAACACCTCCATGACGTCATCTGGGAGGTCTCAATCCTTGTATCTCAACCTTTCAGATACCAAGCGTGAAGGTTGAGGGTTCCGACATCTGGATGGAGAACCTGACCTCCCTTCTGCGAGAGAAGATTCTCCTTGAGTGGAAGACGAATTGGAGGGCAGATGGACATGTCCAGAAGGTCCGGGTACCACGTTCTCCTGGCCCAGTCCGGGGCAATTAGGATCATGGTTTTCCGGAACCTTCTCAACCTCCTGATCATTTGAGGAATGACAGGGACTGGAGGAAAAGCGTATAGAAGTGGCAACTCCCAGTCCACTACGAACGCGCCCCCTAGAGCTCCTCTCGGGGGAAATTCCCTTGAACAAAACTGATCGCACTTCCTGTTGATGCTGGTGGCGAACAGATCCACTCGAGGGGTTCCCCAAAGGGTGAAGATCAATTGAAGGACTTCCTGAGCTAGTTTCCACTCGTGGGAGACTGTACTCTGCCTGCTCAGAGTGTCCGCTGTCAAGTTTTTCTCTCCGGCTAAGTGAACTGCTGATAGAGAGATTCCTTCTTGGATTGCCCAAAACCAGAGCTGCATCGCCTCTCTGCACAGAGGCAGTGATCCTGAGCCTCCTCTTTTATTGAGGTAGTGCATGGCCACTGTGTTGTCCGTCATTATCAGGACATTTTTCCCCTGTAAAGATGGCAGGAAAGCCTTCAGCGCTAGTCTGATTGCTCTCAGCTCTAACAGGTTGATAGGTAGTCTGGACACCAATGGAGACCAACGACCGCTGATGGTCAAGTCGTTGGTATGGGCTCCCCACCCCACGAGTGAGGCATCTCTGACTAATGTCATCTCCGGCCATGGTTGCCAAAACAGTTCTCCTTTCAAGATGTTCTCCTGGCAGGCCCACCACTAAAGGTCTCGAGCCACCTTGTCCGGAACCTGAAGGAGGTGTCTCATTCTCCCTGAGAATTGTGACCACTGAGTTCTCAGTGCCCACTGAAGAGATCTCATTCTCAAGCGAGCCTCTGGCACAAGGGAGATGCAGGATGCCATGAGGCCTTGCAACCTCAAAAAGTCGAAGGCTGGGAGACGTTGGGCATTTTGAAACTTGGTGACCATCTGCAGAATATCTTGAGCCCTCACCTCTGGTGGCGAGGCTTTCCCCAGGGAAGTGTCCAGGACCGCTCCAATGAACTGGAGTCTCTGTGATGGTATCATCTGTGACTTTTTTAAATTGAGGGAGAAGCCCAGTTTGTGAAGGAAGTGGCAGACATAATCTAGCTGGATCTGAGCTTGTTCCGGAGATACAGCTCTGATCATTCAATCGTCCAGGTAGGAGTAGACGTGAATCCCTTCCCTCCTTAGACTTGCAGCCACTACCGACATTAGCTTGGTGAAGACCCTCGGGCAGAGGTCAGCCCAAATGGCAGAACTCGAAATTGATAAATGAGAGCCGCCAATTGCGAGCCTCCGGTATTTCCTGTGTTTGAGATGGATTGGCACATGGAAATAAGCATCCTGAAGGTCCAGAGATACCAGCCAGTCCTGGAGCTGGAGGGCCTGAAGGATCTGAGAAAGAGTTACTATCTTGAACTTGTCCTTCCTGAGGAACTTGTTCAATTCTCGTAAGTCCAAGATAGGTCTCAGTCCTCTGTCCTTCTTCAGTATTAGGAAGTAGGGGGGGGGGAGGAACCAGCCCTTGTTCCTCTCTGCTACAGGTACCGGTTCTATGGCACCTTTCTCCAGAAGGTCTACAATTTCCTGCAAGAGGGGCGGATCTGGAACTTTCCGAGAGCTGTTCCTCGGTGGATGACTGAGGAATGCATACAAAAGGCAGGCAGTAACCTTGAGCAACTGTCTCCAAAGCCCAAGCATCTGACGTAATAGCCTGCCATTCCGTCAGATGTTGAGTTAGCCTGCCCCCTACTGGTGTCTTGTGAGGAGAGTCCTCAGAGTGATTTAGAGGCGGCTGATGCAGGTGCCGAGGGTAAAGAGGTACCTGCTGCTGCGGCTTTTGTATTTTTACCCCATCCACCTCGGGTGAATCTTTTTTGTCCTCTTTGAACCGACTGTCTTCTGCCTTTTCCGAATGCGGAATAAAAGTGAAAGGACTTACCTCTCCACGAGGTTCCTGAGGGACGATATGTCGTTTGACGGATTGCAGCACCCAGGGATTTTGCTGCTGCCTTGGATGTCTAACTTTTCTAGGCTGTCATCCGCCTTCTTACCAAACAAAGAAGAGCCGTCAAAGGGCATATTTAAAAGTCTGGCTTGTACATCTGGAGCAAACCCAGACTTTCGCAACCACGTAAATCTGCGGGTTGTAGTACTGGCCGCCATGGCCCTACTGATGCTGTCAGCAGAATCAATGCCAGTTTGAGGGATTCGCACATTGCGTCTTTCCCATCCTTAATGATGTTTAGAAACGCTTCCCTTTCTTCTCCCTCTGGGAGGCAGTCAGCTACTGATGAAGCACACTCCCAAAGCGTATGGCTGAACCTTGCGAGCGTACAAGTAGCGTTAATAGATTTCAACGCCATGCTACATGCAGAAAAAACTTTCTTAGCTATAGAGTCGTATCTTTTGTCATCCCTGTCCTGTGGAACAGTAGGGTATGCCGATCTACTGCCTGATGCATTTGCTGCTTGGACAACCAGACACTCTGGAGTTGAATGTTTAGACAAAAATTCAGGGTCATTAGTAGATACCCTGCATTTGGCTGATAATTTCTTGTTAACCGCCGGGATAACCTCAGGAGTTTCCCCAGTTAGCCAATATTTTTCTTTGTAATGCAGCGTGAAATGGAACCACAGGATCCTCCTGTGGGCCTTTGACTAAGATGTCTTTAAGGTCATCCTGTTGGAATGCAGGTGAAGGTGTAGACCAACCCATGAATTCTATGATTCTTGCCATTAAAATTCTGTAAGGGGTCTCAGCATGTTCCCCTGGGTCTGGTTTGGCAAATTCTATTTCTGGGGAAGTATCTAACCCACTTGCCTAATGTAAGTGTTCTCTAAGGTCCTTCAACCTATTTTCCTAAGAGGTAAATTCCTCTGGTTCTGGTGTTGCAGATCTCTGCAACCCAAAAGGTCTTTCTTGATCTGAATCCTCCCCTTCCTCATAGATTGAAGACAAAGGTCTGAAATGATCAGACCTTGGAAATGGCTTAAATCCCATTTCCAGAGCAGAAGGGGCTACATTTGTCATAATCTGTTGGGAAAATGTCGATGTCGTCGACGCGGACGTTAAAGGCGTCGATAAGATTGGAAGTGGCCTCGAAGATCTCGAGAGGATCGGGATCCTACTCCAGGTTGTCTATGACCTCGAAGTCATGATAGAGGCCCTGGGTATGACCACTGGCTGTGAGGTAGTGACGGCCGTGGGTTTGCTCTTTTTCGGCGTCGAAGTCGGCGTCGATTCGATCGACGTATGCG
Source organism: Ambystoma mexicanum (assembly GCF_040938575.1). Taxonomy (NCBI): domain Eukaryota; kingdom Metazoa; phylum Chordata; class Amphibia; order Caudata; family Ambystomatidae; genus Ambystoma; species Ambystoma mexicanum. The sequence goes on along the minus strand of NC_090941.1, from coordinate 521,702,842 downwards.
TCGATGAGCCCTTCGACAATGGCGTTGATGACGCAGATTTATCCGAAGGGACCTTCGACGCTGGCCTCTATGGCACAGTGCCTTTTCTAGAGGGTTTGTGACGCTCTAGAGTAGTTTCTTTTGCCAGGTGCAACGACTCGCAGCGTTTAGATTTTTCGGGTCTTTCAACCAGGGTATCACCGTCAGCTGTCTTCGAGGGGGTTGAGGCCGCTCTCTCGAAGACGCTAAGCATCCTTTTACGGAATTCCTCCCACTCAGCCTGAGAGCTATGTTTTGTGCGGCAGGTGACTCTTTCCGGAGAAACAGAAGAAGACGAGGAAGGGGATCTTCGACGTCTCTTACTTGAATGCTTGGATCTCGAAGAGTGATGGGAACTGCTTCGAGACCTAGACCGAGAATGTTTCCTGTGTCGGCGAGGAGACGAATGTCTCGACTCTGCCGAGGAAACTTTCGAAGGAGTTTTAGCTGTCTTACCTCTCTCAAGCTTCCCCTTGCGCTCCTTCAAGGCTTTCGCCGTCATGGACATGTAGTCCTCGCACTCCGAACATTGGTGCTCCAATCCCAGGCACCACAAACAGATCCTGTGAGGATCTGTCAACGACATTTTCTTTCCACAGTCTCGACATTTTTTGAAGCCGGACCGTGGAGTCGTCGGTTCGGGTGAGGAAGCCATCGAGTAAGAGTTGGTTTATTCTCGAGGAACAATGAAGAATATATTCTCTGACTAACGAACTGAGCAACGCGATTCCGAGGCCCACGAAGCGTGGAAAAAAGGAACTGAGCAACAGGCGCTGCGCGAGTCTATTAATTCGCATGACGACGTCAGCGCCGATACGGAGGCTGTCGGGGGACATCGGCTCGAGGGACGTCGATGTGCAGTGCCGTCTACTGAAAAAAATGTTCCGAGGCCAGCAAGCTGGAGATCTATCAAGATAAGGAATACGTCGGAGGACACAATCCCTTCGAACTGTCTTTATGTAACTGTGGTGCAGAAGAAGGGTGAGATGGTTTCTTCTGCTGTTTCCCCCCCTTCCCCATCAGTGGAAGTGTGTTTCCCTGGTGTTTTCACCCTCTCAGAGCTTTTCGACGCCTGGAGTCGAGATTCGGGGGTAGTGTGCCTTTACTTAGAATGAGGGCGTCGGGATTCGGAAACAGCCGCCGAACGGTCTGCTGACGCCGACTCCTAGTGAGCGGCCTGGGGCTGGCGGTCGGCGTCGTCTTCTGACGAGCGTACCTCCATGACTTTGGCGAGTGAGGCACTTTTGGCACTGTGGATGGTTGCGTGTTGTCGTGAGGCGATCTTGACCGAGAACGCCCAGGAGACACCGATTCGGTGGACCGCTCTTTGTGTGCCTCTTTCCGAGAACTCGACCCGCGAGTCGAGTCTCGGTTAGGTTTAGGCGTGGAAGTGATGTGGGTAGCGCTCGTGTCGCCAGGTGTGTTCCCCATAACTGCCCTGCCGGACAGCCTTCCGAGGTCGGGGACTTGTGCTTGGCCATATTTCGACGTGTCGTTGCCCTCGCCGTCCGAAAGTATGTGTCGCTGCCATCACTGAATGTGCCCTCTGCTTCCATGGCCTCGCGTTGCCTAGCGTGGTGGGCCCAACGTTTGGTCGAGCGGTCCTTTAGTGTCTTAGCCTTGAACCGGCTACACGCTCTACAGTTCGCCTCGGGGTGGTCCCTCGGCAAGCAGAGGTTACAGGTGGCGTGTTTGTCAACCCAAGGATACTTGCACTTGGGGCAGAATTAAAAGGGGTACCCTCCATGCGCACCCAGTGGCAGCGGGCTAGTGTGTGTAGGAAATATTTATATGAGTGTAGAGTATGTTTCCACCCCCCACTCTCCCTACTTGCAGGGCCGAGGCCAGAGGCCTTCCAAGGCCCGGGCCGAGGCCCAAAGTCCGTCGTGCAGCTCTCGACAGTTTCTTTTCCAGGCCGGCGTCGAGCTTCGATGACTCGACGTGGGAGTGGAAGAAATGGGAAAATATGATATTTAGCAAAATATGGCTGAAAACAGGGAATTCCACGGAATGCTTCCGTCATGTATGGCGGAAAAAAACAATCTGAGGGTCCTACATGCGTGAGGGATCATGGGTACAGTGGACGTCACACTAGGGATAGTATTACTGGCACGCCCTGTGTCGATGCCCATTTCAAGTTTCGAAAAACAAACTGTAATACTCCACAGCTTCCACTAGATGTCGGCCTATGCACAGCATGTGATCGAAGCAGATTCCACAAGCCTCAGAAAAAGTGATAGGTTCTAGCTTGCCTGCTAGGGGGATCCCAACCTTGCTGTATCTGGCCCTTAGTAGATCTGCGAGCGGTTCTATGACCAATGCAAATAAGAGGGGTGATAGTGGGCAGCCCCGAAGGGTGCCTCCTGCCAAGTCTAGGATCACTGACAGTGTCCCATTGACACATACTCTGGCATACGGTTACGCATAAAGTATCCTAACCCAGCTTATAAAGTTTTGCCCGAACCCGTAATTATTCAGAACCCTGAACAAGAACGGCCAATAGATGGTGTCAAAAGCCTTTTGCATATCCAGCGCCACTGCTACTTCCTGCATGTTTTTAGGGATTGAGGCTAGTATGTTAAACCATTGGCGGATGTTTGTCGCCGTGCATTAGCCCAACACAAAACCTGCTTGGTCTTCATGGACCATATGTGGCATCAAGGGAGTCAAGCGTGTTGCAAGGATTTTTGGTAATATCTTTGCATCTGTGTTTATCAGAGAAAGCGGTCTGTAGGATCCGCATTCCTCTGGTCTCTTCCCAGGTTTTAGTAACAGCGTTATAATTGCTTCCCGGGTTGTTTTAAGGAGTTTACCTGTCTCTAGGACTTCTGTCCATACAGAGTGGAGTCGGGGCACCAAAATGTCCACAAATTCTGTAGAATTCAGCTCCAAGGCCATCGGAGCCTGGCGTCTTCCCATTTGGAAGAGCTGTAATGGCCTCTGCTATCTCGACCTGGGTTAGGGGGCATTCCAGCACTTCCTTGGTTCCATTGGATAGGAGTGCGGTGGGTATTTTGGCAAAATATCTGTCTATTTCCTCCTCCATGGTTACACTCTTGGGGGGGGGGGGGGGGAGTATAGTCAGGAGTAGAACTCGTAGAGTACTTTCTCAATCTCTTTCTGATCGGTCACTACCACCCAGTCTGTTTGTGTTATACATGGAATGACAGTGCTGCCTCGTTCCCCTCTCACCATCTTTGCTAGGAATCTGCCAGGTCGCTCCTGCTCACCATATCTTCTCGGAGCGGCGGGTCTGTCCAAGTAGCGCATCTCATGTCCGCTGCTGCTCTAAATCCCTCCAGCTGGGTCTTAATGTCTAGCTTGGTCTGTTCTGTGGGGGTAGCAGCGTATTGTTCCTGTAATTTGGCTATATCTCCTTCCCGCCTACCCCGCTCCCTTCTAATGTATTTGAGCACCCAGAGCTTTGTTCACATCGCAACGCCTCTAATATATGCTCTAAAGGCCTGCCAGAGTATCGCCTGGCTCTCCACTGATCCGTCATTGTTTTCAAAGTATTCTCCGATGTGCTGGGACATGCTGGTCTTATATACGCGGTCGAAGAGTGCTGCTGCTTTGAACCGACATGGGGGTCTATGCGGGGAGACTCTGGGAATGTGCATGTTTATCAAGATTGGAGAGTGGTCGGACAATGTTCTGGGCTGTAGTGTTGCCTCCGTCAGCCAGCCCAGAGCTCTCTGGGTCAGCAACCACATGTCTATCCTGGAGTGCAAATCATGCATGGATGAGTAAAAGGTATATGCGCACTGTGTTCCATGCAGTGATCGCCACACATCACGGAGGCCCAGGTCTGCTATGTGCGTGTGTATCACACAGGCCGCGTTAGTGAGTGTTCTGGGGGTGCTAGATGTGTGGTCTAACTGAGTACCTAGTATTGTGTTGTATGCACTGTAAGGTATCTGGCACATTTTCCGGAAGTGTCTGGAATGGTACTCGGGTCGTCCATATTCAGACCATATAAGTTGATGAGTAAGACCTCCACTTCAGCTAGTTTCCCGTGGACTAACATATCGTCCCTCCGGGTCACTCTCCGTGGTATGGTGTATAAATGGGACATATTTATGTATCAACGTTAGTACCCCTCGGGCTCTGCTCGAGTAAGATGTGTAAAATCGTTGGTTACCCCAGCCTAGTACTATTTTGTCTGCCTGGTGTCAAAACAGATGCGTCTCCTGGAGATATACAATTTGGGCTCCCAGTCTGTTGATGTATGCCATTATGTTCCTCCTCTCTACCGGCCTCCAAGCCCCCTAACATTCAAGCTTATTAATTTGATCCCAGTTGGATTATTCTCAGCCATACTCTGCGCTGTTTCTAGTTAAATCAGTTTTATTCAAGTGTCCCAAAAGTTCCATGTGTGTCCATTCAATGTGCAACTGTGCATTTTTAACTTTAACTCCCCTTCCAACATCTCCCACCCACCCTCGTAGTTCCCCGAACTACTATGCAATTCACGTCACCCTTCCTACCCCTCCCCCCCTGCAAGTAGTCTAACTAGTTTGTGCACTCGCATTGGGGGACCGCTTTCGTGGCCGCCGATACTGGAGACCATATCATATCTGACCTTATAATCTATAAACTTGTTACGTTACCAAAACACAGAATAAAACTGAGGCATTTTGTGGTTTAACTGTCTGATGCTCTATGGTGGTCTTCAATATGGCCTTGCATCCATTGTTCCTTAATTCAGCGTCTGACTCATTACTTTAGCCATCCTGGGCATGCGTCGATGTGTTTCCGCTGTCATCCTTGGAGCCAGGCAGCTGTTTGGGAAGTGTTTGGATGTTAGTCTCCACAAAGGTGTCAGCTTCTTCCGGGAAGATGAAGAAGTATGTCTTGTTGTTATGTTGCAAACGTAATCTAGCTGGGTATAGCATTGCATATGGAAAATTTAGCTTGTGAAGCATTTTCTTAACGCCCATAAAAGACTGTTTCTTGTTGGACCGCCAGCGTGTAGTTCGGGAAGATCCGAATGACATTGGAGCCCAGCTTTAGCTCCTGCCCATCTCTTGCAGCTCGTAGCGCCATGTCCGTGTCACTGTAGTTCAGTCTGGCTATGATCGGTCCTTGGTAGCCGCCAGATTTGGGACGCGGTGCCAAGGATCTGTGTGCTCTTTCAACGACGAACATGGGTGACCAGCCCAGGTCTCCCAGTAGTTCTTTACGCAGCTCTTCTACCGCCAATTGCATAGGGCCCTTCAGCGCAGTCTCGGGCACTCCCACTATGCATACATTATTGCGGCGGGACCTCGCTTCCAGATCCTCGCACTTGAGCTTCACCAATCACAGGTCCTTGGCCATTTCTGTTACACGGTATTATGTAGTGGTTCAAGTGCATCCTCCGTCGTGCTGATCCGTGTTTCGGCCTCAGTAATGCGAGTCGTGGCTTTCTCAAGTTGGTTTCTTATTGATGTCACGCTCGAGTTGATTCCGTCTAATCTGTCGTTCAGTGCAGCAACGCCTTGTAGCATTGATGCAAAGACTGCTTGGGGGTCCATGGTAGCTGGCATAGTGGCTAGTGCGGATTGCGTGGTTTGTTCTGGGGCAGTGCTGCTCATGGTGGTTGCCTTGGTGACTGTCGTAAACTTATCTATATCGGCTTTTCCCTTCTTAGGTATTGCCCCCTTGGGCATTGTATTATGCCCTTCTGCAGTTTCTGTTGTGGGCTGCATCTCCGGTGGTGATGAGGTGTCCACGATTATCACTTTTCCTGCTACCCAGTGATTTTGTAGTTGGAGTCAATCCCTGTGAAATCCTTGACCCAGTGTCCGATGTATTCAGCTTGCAGCCCTTTGGGTCAGTATGCCCAGCTGGCAGGGGGTAGTTATGCCATTGACCTACATGGTCAGCCTGTGACACGCCCTACTGACGTAACTAAATGTTTGTCATCTGGTGCAGAATTTCGGAGCCCTTTATGTCTTTATAGGGTGCACTCTTCATTGTGCCTTTGATGTATTGGAGAGTGCCTGCCCTTTACTGGTGTCTCTATCCTGTTCTTTGCCAGGGGTGAACCCTTTTCAGAGGTGTGAGATGGTAGTGGATGTTTGCCGGGTTCCCCTTGTACTGCCTAGGCAATGATGCAATCTGAGAGTTTAGGCTCTCAGGTCAGTGCAGTCCAGGACGTGTTACAGCCCAATGGTGGGCGCAAGTGCTGTGTTAATGCCAGGGAGTGCTCTGTTGTCTCCTGGGCCGTGTAGCAAGTGCACTTCCAATTGTACCCTGATCAGTTGGAGCGGTCTGTTAAACGGTGTGATTGATTGTGGGGGCTTGGGCCCCTGCATTCATACGTGACCCCCAGGTCTCTCCATAACTCATTGTAGTGGGCAGTGTGCTGGCTGCCTGGGAGCCTGACCCACCAGTGCTTCAGTAGTCTCTGTATCAGGCTTTTATGTTGAGTTCCTTATGCTGCCACCCTGGACCTTGTCTGTGTCCCTGTTCCCTGCGGGGGATACACTGTCAGAATATTCGCAGGGCTGTTGCGGGCGCGTCTGTCATCCGTGGCCAGTGTTCAGTGTGGGCTGTAGGTGAATGGGGGAGTGGGGGTCTCGGGTCTGGCCCTGCTCAAGGAGGTTGCCTCGTCTGTGTGACAGATAATTATGGTCTCAATTACCCCACTTTGCAGCTTACCGTTATGCCTCGCAGGCGATCGGGCCGTGTTGTTGCCGCTCACAGGATAATTCGGGACACCAGAGTGCGCAGCTGCTAGCGCTAGACGGTTCCCTACCGGAGCGTCAGCGTGCCTTTCTTTGGGGTGAAAAGGCCCGTGCACGATTCCAGCAAGTCTCTTGCAGGTCGGTGTTACCTCTCGTCTCTGGATTGTGTGCTCAGATGAAGTTGGTCAGTGTCCTTGGTGGTTCTCCCAGCGTCTGCGGCTGATGTTTGTCACGTGTTCCGCGTATCACTGCGCGCACACAGTTCACCTCGTAGGAGCGAGGTACAGAACATGGATTTCTTCTGTAATTTGTGCACCAATTCCCTCCATACGCAACAAACGTGTGGGAGACCGCTTCCTACACCTTTCCTAATGCTTCCATCGAGAACCGGGCTGATTTTGGCGTTTTCTCGGTCTGTGTCTCGGCTGGCCATGGAGCTCACACACAGTGCTACATTCTGCTGTGTGCGCAACAGCGCCCCCCGTGGAGAGGTTTAATAGAACTATGAAGAGAATGATAGGTGCTTTAGAGGAACCCCTTAGAAGAAAGTGGGACCTTCTACTGCCGCCTTCTCTATTGCTTATAGAGAAGTCCCTCAAGCAGGGGTTGGTTTCGGCCCCTTTGAAATGCTCTATAGTCATCTGGTTAGAGGTTATTTGGTCCTGATCAAGCCAGTGAGAGTCACTGGCTATGTGCTAGGTCTCAGGAAGAGGATGGCCCTAATGATGACAGAAGCTTCTGATAACTTAAAAGCAGGTCAGGCTCTGGTCAAACATTGGCATGACCAGAAGGCCAACATGATGGCGTTCACTCCAGCAAAAACAAAAAGGTGATAGCTGGAAGGTTTAGAATTAATCTTAACCTCTGGCATTGCTCTGGGCAACCCTCCAGACCATCCTTCGCCTGCCAAGACGTGGGTCCCGAGTCTGCCCGGCCTAGAGACCCAAGCTACTCCTCACTGATGATGCCCAACAAGGCTGAAACATGTCTGGGGATGCTTGTGGTCTCGTGCAGAAGGGATGTGACCTAACAGTTTGGGCTGGACTGCCCCTTTTGGGGTAGGACCAAGCCTGATTTGCATATGGTTTTTTCCCTCCTGTAATGGCTTGGCAGGCTGAAAAAACGATGGTCTGGATGGTTGCCCAGAGCTATGACCGTGTTTATGATTAATTCAAAACCTTCCAGCCATCACCTCTTTGTATTGCTGGAGTTCACTCCAGACCAGCTTGTTCTAGTTATGGTACCTACAAGGCAGAGGGCCTTACAGGACAAATGCATTGGAATCTTCAAGGTTGTGGGTAAACTTGGAGGTCAATTATTTAGTGGACTTGGGCAATCCCTAGGGTCTATCACACTAACCGTCTGAAGTCTTATGTTTCCAGACCAGAATGAGGAGCTTTACTTCTAGCATCTGATCAAGAGGAGGAGAGTGAGCCTCTCCCTGATCTCCTCGTGGGACAATCATCGGATGAGAACATTTAAGGAGTAAACCGCTCTTCAGATATGACTCTGCAACAACAGGAGGAGTGAAAAGGCTCTGTTAAATCAGTTTGCCTCCCTGTTTTCATTGACACCGGGCTTGACCCCTTGGGGCCAGCATGATATTCTCACTGGTGACAGTCTCCCTGTCAAAAGCAGGGGTTACAGGATGTCAGACCGTGTAAGATCCCACATAAAGGAAGTGGTCAAGAAGATGCTTGATCTTGGGGTTATAGAGCCATCTACAAGTCCATGTGCGAGTCCAGTTGTACTAGTTACAAAAGCAGGAATTCTGTTGTGAGGATTATAGCGCTCTTAATGCAGTCACCATGACTGATAACCAGCCTTTACCTAGGACAGATGAGCCAGTGGAAAAACTTGGTTCAGCCAGGTTCCTCAGTACATATGACCTGACCTCAGGCTATTGGCAAACAGCTCAACAGACCAGCCGTTTCTACCACAGGAGGCCTCTACCAGTTTAAGGCTATGCCTTTTGGACTCAAAAATGCACCCGCTACATTCCAGAGAACGTTGAATCAAGTTCTGAATGGAATGGAGGACTTGTGCATGGCATACTTGGATGACATTGCAGTGTTCAGCCCCACTTGGGAAGAGTATCGTTACCACCTTGGATATGTTTTGCAGGCTCTTGAACAGGCCCATCCGACCATAGATGCTAGCAAGTGTCAAATTGGTCAAAGTAAAGTTGACTATCTTAGTTAGGAGGTGGTGAAATAAGGCCATTGCCTAGCAAAGTACAAGCTGTACACGAGTGGGCCACACCTACTATTCAGATCCAAGTGAGAGCCTTTTTGGAGGTCTCACTGGGTACTACAGGAACTTCACAGAGAACTATGGGGCCATAGCCGCTCCCTTGAATGTGGTGATCTCACCCAAATTCCCCAAAAAGGTCAGGTGGAATGAGGAGTGCACTAACGCTTTTGAAGGACTGAAGAAAGCCCTTTGTCAAGCTCCAGTCTTGAGAGCTCCGGACTACAACCAATCCTTCATTGTACAGGCAGATGCTTCCAATACAGGTGCAGTTTTGAGTTAGCTGGATGACAAAGGCAGGAAACATCCCATTTGCTTCATTAGTAGGAAACAAAGACCTTGAGACAAGGTGGGCAACTACTGAACGTGGGTGTTATGCCATTGTGTGGTCTCTGAAGTTTAGGCCATACTTGTATGGTTCTACTTTTGTTATTCAGCCAGACCACCAACCATTGAGATGGTGAATGCAGATGAGGAGGGAGAATCCTAAATTGTTAAGGTGGTCAATCAGACTCCAAGTGTTTCATTTCACCATAGAACACAGGTCAGGGTGTAATCACTAAAATGCTGATGGTCTCTCCACAAAGTATGACCAAATGGATTAGGAGATTTATCCAGGAGAGGATTAAATCCTCCTGTCCCTTAGTCTGCGGGGACGAGTGTTAGGAGGAATTCTCATTTCTGTGCTAATTCCCTACAAACTTAGAGATCGCAGCTTTTTTGCTGGACTTTAGGACTTTATAATTTCAATCCTGGACTGAGTGAGACCTTTTTCTAACTTGTGTATTTTGATCTGATTTGGATTCTGTATTCTCTTTGTTTTTGGAGTCTGACAAACTCCATAGGCATCCACTTTTTGAATGGTGAGACAGCACCTTCAGAATCCTTTAGATTTCTCTCTCGGTTTAAATACCTTTTCTTGGGTGAACTACTGTTCCCAAGAGTAGTAAAGTGAAATTGACTTTACTTCCCTTTTTCCTATGTTGGTCCAGCACACCCCATGTTATGTGGAGTGCTGGGGGGTTACTTAGTAGCCCCTTTTCCTACTTACTCATGTAACATTGTTTACGTTACCCTCACTACTTTAAATGGCTGGTGGCTGTGGTTGTAGTTTAATTGCCCTACCATTTTATACCACAGGCAGAATACTCAGCTGCAGCATAGCAACCACGGGTGACCATTGTGTCAAAATGGCCCCGGTCGTCTTTTTTCGCCATTTCTTGTTAGTGAGGTCTTTTTTGGGTTTTACTCTGCGCACCAAACCAGGTTTAACCCTTTTGTTAGTTTTGTCTTTGGCAGGCTTCAGTACTGAAACCCACCTCTGGCTCCAGAGTGTCTGGTAGGGCAGGAAGCGAGGGAGGTGCCTGAAACCAAGTCTCCTTGGTAACCTGAATGCACCCAGTCGGGATTGGCTGGCTGGCTGTCCTTGCAGGACAGCCACTCTGTTGTGTGAGTGACAGCTAGGCTGTCCATGAATGGGAGAAACATGTATAAAAGGCGAGGCTTCTCGAACTAATTACAGAGTCGACCACTAGACGAAACATCAGACGAAGGAATCATAAAGAGAAGCTTGGTGCATCCTCCTGGACCATTGAACTGCCCGGTGAAGCCCTGCTCCTGTGCTGAAGCTCCAATTCTGAATTGATTAGAGAAGCCCGGAACGCTTGGGTTAGTGGGACCAACTAACCCCAAGACGGACTTTGCTGAAGGACCTTCCCCAAATGGCTGTACTAGTTTGCTGCTGCTGGAACTGAGTGCCAGGGGTCGAGAAATCCGTAGTCGAGTGAATAGTCTTTAAACCAGACCGAAGCTCCAGGAAGATCCGGAGGACCCTCCCGAAGCAAGATGACCCAAGCCTGGGTCACCGCATCAGAGTGCTGGAGTGAAGGAGTGAAGGAAGCCCATTAAGTGTCCAAGATCCGCGGTGTTGCAATTTACCGGTAGCTGGAACGGTGAAGTGCTGCTGAACTGAAAAGAGCCTGTAGCCTCTGCCGACCTTCGAACTGCAGTGCAGGAGTCTTCCAGACATCCTCCCTCTTGTCCCCACGACTGAGGCCCAGGAACCCAGGATCTGCAACACTGCAACCAGAACAGAAGCCAGCTGGATCCTCTTCTTCTAACCTAGGGTATTGTGCGAAGAGGTACTTACCTCTTGTCTGTAGCTTGCATTATCTCACTTGAGACTTGCAGTAGCTGCTTTTTGCAGAGCTGATCTCAGCTCTACCCCTCACAAGCCTAACAGCTTGTGGCCCAACATGGATTCGTTACAAACTCTCTAACTTTGTGCAAGACTTCTGTGCTATCTAAAGAAGTGCCTCAGCTCCATAGACATTGTTCGAATTGACTTTGGCTGTCCTGGCTCCCTGCACTCTTCTGACCCATTGACTTTGATTCCAATTGTCCCTCATAGGTGGTACATTGGTTTAACTAAGTATTGCTGGGAAAGGTCTTATCTAGATTTCATTGGAAGATTATAAAGTGCTCGCATACTCTGAGAACCTGTTAAACTTTTTCCTTCCCTAACCTACCTTTTTTCCACAACCTCAGAAAGTGATATATAAATGCCAATACTGTCCTAGTAATTGAAGTCACCTCAGGGTGTAGAAAGTGTGTATGAAGCATGAATATGTAGTTGCTTATCTTGATTCCGAGAACGTGTTATGAAGTGTATTTCTGTTGTTGCACATTTCCCTTTTTAAAGAAGGCTTATTTAAAATTGACCGTTAAATAATTGTTTTACTAGAAAACATCAAGTGTAAGTGTTATTTGGATAGTTGTTTTCATGGATTTCGATGCAACAGCTCTACAGCTAAGAGACAAGCGAGACAAGTCTGGCTAAACAGTCACTCTACCAACTTGTGTAGTACAGACCTATACCAATAGGTGGGTTACCCAATACCAAGAGGACAAGACTGAAGTAGTCTCCCACAGGGTTACTGCATACAATCTTGCCTAACACCCTTTGTCTGCCCCAGTGCCTGAATGGAACCAGCTCCCAGTGGGGGGGTCTGGCTGTCCTAATTGGACAGCCACCCGCCCCTTTCTGTAAACTGCAGAGAGAGATTGCAGAGGAGTGTGTGCTGAAACTGAATAAAAGGTGAGGTTCCTGAGATGAAAGCAAAGTCGACCACTGGAAACTGAAGTAACCGAAGACGACCAGGGATGCATGCAGACCCTTTGCAACTCTGAAGCAACCACTGCTGTCCTGACCCTGTTTTCCATACGACAGAGGACCTCCGAAGAGGACAACCCCTATTTGGCTGGTGGGATGAACCAGCCCTGAGACGAACTACAATCTGAGCTGCTCCCGAGGTGCTATGCCTCTCCAGAGCTGCAGACCGCAAATACCAGGAGACCCCCAACCCAATTGCAGTGCATCGTCTTTGAAAGGGCAAAGCGTCCCAGTCTTTGCTGAGCTCCAGGTGAACTTCCAGAGACACAATCGGACTCATCCAAATTCTCTCACCAGGGTGCACGACTCCAGGAATCTAAGAAGATTGGCTGGGCGAATTGTGTCCTTTGTTGGTGCTGAAGTAAAGGCACCAAAACTGCAGACTGAAGCTGAATAAGTCTGTGGCAGAGGTCTTCTCTCGAGAAATTCTGTTCATTGTCCTGCCTTTCGTCACCAGACCAAGGAATCTGGAGATCGGGTCAATCTCTGCATTGAAGAGAATCAAACCACAAACATTTCTTCTAATGTAAGGTACAGTGGGGTGAAAAGGTATTGCTTAACTGGATACAAGAAGTCGCTCCAGAGCATTTGAGTGCACCAAGAGGTGTCCACTCTTACCACTGACCGAAGCTGCCAGCTTGTGCCCCATTTAAGAATCCTTTAACAGGGTCTTCACCATTGTGTCAAGTCTTCAAGTATCCTTTCCTAGAGACTAGAAGTATCCTAAGGAACGTTTACCATTTCCCTGGTTCCAAAAACTTTAAGCCCTCTACGAACTGACTTCTGCTGCTAGTTAGGAATTAGACTTAGAAAGCCGAAATGAAATGAAGCACTAGAATGAGCGTATCATAACGCTGATCATGGGTGAATAAAGGGGACCCTTCTGCCAGTGTAAGGTTTCTTGGAAGATGGTGCTCTTCTGTCTCGAAATCGGTATGGATAGAATGGTAGTGGGTAATGAGCCATAATTGGGCAAGATGGGGGACGCAAGGCCTGTGTCACCATAACGAATACAACACTACCTTCTCTTGTTTCATGTTCCTTTTTTCCTTGGTGTAACTAGTCAGTCCACATGACTTGTTAAAACTGCGTTCTTAATATATTTACAAACCACCATGCAACTCATAACGTCTGACCTTCTCGTTCAACATACACTGATGTTTAATTTGTTAAAACTGGTCACTGTGCATACTATTGCATTGGTATTAATATGGATGTAACGCTGTAATGATTCCATAACCATCACCACAATGACGTACCAATGTAAAATTGTCACAATCTATACCAACCTGACACTAATCACTGTTGGATTCTTCGAAAAACATTTATCATGGGCTTCACTACTCTGGTGTTTTCTAACCATATGCACACAATTGCATAATATCTGTACACATGCCAAAGCCTTGAAAAAGACCCAGCACTGTCGAAACACTTATCGGCTTAACTGTGTAATAAAATCACCACAACACTAAGTGACAAGTTTCCTCTGAAATGCTTTCAGAAACAGATAACACTATCCATCAAATATCTTCACTGACCCAGCGCATGTGTGACCCGGGATCTAACCCAATTCTGGGCTTTGAAAGGGTTAGTTTGCTCTGAAACTGTCTCTATAACGTTAAGTTCTGTTACTGTTTAACTAACCAACTGTTTTCCTTCCAAAAGACTACCTTATGCGGTTTTGCTAACTGAATACTAAATTCTAACTTAATACAATTACCGTATATCTTTGTACGCGAAGGCGCGGAAATAACAGATAGTGTTTGACACTACTGAAAGTTCTACCGTACTAACAATTATAACCGCAAGCAACTACAAACTAAGCAGTGGCCTTTGAAAAGTATCTATAAGTAATCCTATGTCTTTTGGTTTGATGATCTAAGTATTTTAAAACATCTTGTGTAAATATAATATATATTTTATATAAATGTATTGGTGTGTTTCTTTGATCTGCTTTAATAACTGGGTTCAGTGTACTTGCCTCAAGCTCACATCTTAGTCTCAAGACAAGCCTGACTGGTCTGCCACTCTAGCAAGGTTCAATGGGTAGTACACACTGATACTAAGAGTTGGGACATGTATACCATTAGGATAGTTTTATGAAAGTTTACCTTAGTGGACTTTAGGAAAAATCCCCTAACAGGAACCCTTGGGTGTCCCCCACCTAGGCTCTAGCGTGTCTCTGAAGGTAGGAAGCAGGGGAGGAGTTTAACACTCCCCTGTCCTTTATCGGCCAGAGTGCCTGAATGGAACCAGTTCCCACTAGGGGTCTGGCTGTCCTGGGTGGACAGCCACCTGCCCCTTTCCGTAAACTGTTGGGAGAATTTGCAGATGAGTGAATGGGAAATATGAATAAAAGGTGAAGTTCCTGAAGCAGAAGGCAAGTCGACCACTGGAACAGATGATCCGAAGCTGAAGACGACCAGAGATGCCTGCAGTCCCTTCCAGTACAGTGAAGCAGCCACTGCTGTCCGGACTGTTAGGGAGAATGTTCAGTTTTTTATGCTAATTACCTTCAACCTGAGAGAGCCCCAGCACTTTTGCTGTACTTTGGACTTTTTTTTTTATTTTAAACGCCTTAGTTTGGCCACTCATTCCATTTCTCTGACTGGGATTTTTATTGTTACTGTTTTATGGAGTCTGGTGAACTCCATATGTTTAATAAAGACATCTGCTTTTTGCTTTGCGACACCCAGCACCCTATGTACAGTGTCACCGAAAAGTCCCTTGGACTTCTCTTAATGTTTAAATACATTTTCTAGTGAGAACTACAGTTCCCAAGAAAAGTAATATAAAAGTTATCTTACCTACCTTTTCTTTTGTGGGTCCAACACACACCACCTTATGTGGGGTGCTGGGGAAGGGGGGGGTTGGGTTACATTTTAACTCCTCCCACTCCTCATGTAACCTTTTGTTACACTGACTAACCTTAATGGCTGGTGGCAGTGGTTACTTTTTACTGCCTGTTGTCCAGGTTACTAGCAGGCTGATTTCTCAGCTGCAGTACAGCACCCATGGGTGACCATTTTCCCAAAATGGCTGCAGTCTTTTTTTGCCATTTTCCTTTTGTCAGTTCCTTCTGGGCTTTTCTTCTATTCTTCTGAGTAGTTTTGAGTCCTTTGTGAGTTTTGCCTTTGGCAGGCTTCAGCCCGCCCAGGATCCAGTGCGTCTGGGAAGGCAGGAAGTGAAGGAGGAGCCCGCAACTTCACTGTCCTTTGTAAGTATGCCTGGCTGAAACCAGTTCTAACTGGGCGGCTGGCTGTCCTGCAGGACAGCCAGCCCCAAGGTGATTGACAGCTCTAGGAGTGTGAATGAATGGGTTCCAGCATAAAAGACTAGTATTTTGGGGCCAAAGGCAGAATCGAACACTGGAACAAGGAATCCGAAGCAGAAGACGAGCAGAGACGCCAACAGCATCTTCCAGGACCGTGAAAACACTGGTGAAGTCTTACAGCTGTGCGGACCCTGTTTTCACATCGACTGGGAAGACCCGCCAAGGATGACTTCCTCCCTTAGGCAGGTGGGACCAACTAGCCTCAAGACCTAAGTTTTGGGCCACCCTCAGACTTGCTGCGACTTTCCTAGGCTGCAGAATCCCAATACCCGGGGTATCTGGACCATTATTGAGTTCATGGTCTTCCGAAGATCGAACCCGGCTGAAACCTTGCAAGTATACGTGTGGTGTGGACCTCCGGAGGCAGGAATTCTTCACCAAAAGTTCTCATCAGATTTCAGAACCGAGTAATCGAATAGAATCCAACCACCGATATTTGTTTCTTCTTGGGGCTAATAACAAGGTGATAAAAACCACAAATCCGCTGGATGGAGCTGAATCCATTGCTGCCAACCCCTGCTCCTGATTGCTGCTGCAGAAGCCTGGCAGAGGACCCCCCCTTTTGTCACCACGACCAAGGAGCAGGAATCGGGGTCTGCAGCATTTCACCTAGAAGGAAGCCAGCTACAATTTCTTCTTCACTTTCAAGGTACTGTGGGGCTTGGATTGTAATTACCTTGTGCCATTTTCGGCGCTTCCTGGCTTGGGAAGTGTTTTCTTCAATTGAGAGTTGACCTCAACTCTTCTATGCAGGCCTTGCAGTCTGTGCACTATCAGGTAGGCTACCTTTGAGCTCCTGTATTTCTTCAAGAACCACCAACTGTTTAACTAACTTTTCCTCTGAAGATCTCCATCAGAACTGCAACTGTCCATTTGACTTCGGTTGTCCTGATTTCCCAAAGGTCCATCTTCTGATCCCATTGGCTTTGGCAATGCTGGTTCCTCATAGGTTTATTGCTAGGAAACAGACTGCCGATATCCCTCTGGGAGAGTAGTTATTAACAGTTGCAAGCTGTGTTCTGCTTAACTTTGAAACTTTCCCTCCCATCTCCATTTTGCAAAAGTTATATATATGGAATACATTATTCACCATCATATTTCTGGTGCTTGTATCTGCATAGTCTGACATCTAGTGGAAGTCGCAGAGCATCACAAGATGTGTTTTTGAAACTCGAAAACAGACGTCGACAGGGCATGATTAGTAATACTATCCCTAGCATGACGTGTACTGTACCCATGGTCCTTCACACGTCGAGGTCCCTCAGATGGTTTATTTCTAACATGAGGTTGCATGAAATATAGCGTGAGTACAGATGTTGTAAAGCAGAACCAGAAAACCCAGAAAACATCTATGCGCCTTCTACTCCATTAGGTGAGGAAGGGTGGACGCATGTGAATCTAAGCAGATACAAGAACCAGAAATACGATTACGGTGAGTAATGTATTCCTTTTGGAGCTTGTAGATCTGCTTGGATCACATTAGCAAGCAGTATCTGCAGAAGGAGGTGGGAAGTTAGAAGGTACAGCAGCAATGATATTTTTTAGAACCGCTTGTCCCACCTGTGAATCTACTTTAGAATGTGTGTCAATGCAGTAATGTTGTGTGAACGTATGGATGGAACTCCATGTAGCAGCTATGCAAATGGCATCTAGAGGGATGTTTGCAATGAAAGCTACGGAAGCCCCTGTACCTCCGGTAGTGTGTGCCCTTGGGGTAAAAGGTAGAACCTTTTTGGATAGGTAATAGCAGAATTGTATGCATTTGACTATCCATCTGGAGATGGCGCCCTTTGATATGTGATCGCCTTCTCTACCAGGCGCTATGGAAATAGAGTTGGTCTTGCCTTAGGGGTTTTGTTTTGTTCACATAGCACACAACCGCCCTCGTACATCAAGCGTATGGAGGCTTCTTTATGCAGAGTTTGATGGATTCTGAAAGAAGGTGGGAAGTTCTATGGACTGGTTTACATGGAACTTTGAAATGAACTTAGGTGAAAACCTAGGATGTGTTCGGAGAACAACCTTGTCCTTGTGTATGATGAAAAAGGGGTCTTGTACAAATAAAGCCTGTAGCTCACTGACTCATCTTATGGAGGTGGTAGCTACCAGGAATGCAGTCATAGGTAAGATGCTTTAGGCTGGCCTTGTGCATAGGCTCGAATGGGTGGGCCCATGAGTTTGGAGAGCACAAATTTGAGATCCCAACCCGGGGGAGGGTTGCAAATTGGGGGGGTATAGCCTCTTTACCTCTTCCATGAATGCCTGGATGACAGGGGCTTTCCACCAGGACACCTTAGTCTGTGAAGTGGTGTAAGCCGATAGGGCCACCAGCTGTACCTTTAAGGAATTTAATACTAATCCAGAGTCTTATAAGTTAAGCATATAGTGTAGGAAGTTAGCTGGAGAACATTCCAATGATATGATAGGTTATTTATAACATGCTTAATACCCAGAGCGTGGACCCGGGGTTCGAACCTGTGTGGCTGTGTCATCTTGCTTCCAAGGCGAGCACGTTGCCGCTGAGCTATCCTCCCGAGCCAACAGGTTTAGTGCTATTGATGTGCACCGTATCACAAATCTTTTCCACTTATTAAAATAACAGTGCCTGGTGTTGGGTTTTCGTGCCTCTGAGGATATCCATACACCTTTGTGGAAGGTTCAGGTGGCCACACTTTAGGACTTCAGGAGCCAAGCTCATTGATTGTGGGCGTGGGTGGAGGGATGCCCCCTTGTGTTGTGTGTCAACATGTGCTACGGGCACCTGAGTTTGATAGGGTCGCACATCGCCAGTTTGAGTAGATGTGGAAACGAAGGCGGTCTCGCTCACATAGGAGCAAACAGGATCAGGGTTACTTGTTCCTGGTGCATCTTGTGCACCATCCTCTGATCAGGAGTGGTGTTGGGGGGGAAAAGCGTAAGCAAATTTCCCTGACCAGTTCATTCACAGGGCGTTCCCCTTGGACCCTGACTGGGGAAACATGGACGCGAAGTCTGGGAATTGAGCGTTTAGCTTTGTGGCGAACAAGTCTAGTGGGGGGTGACCCCATAGTGAGAATATTCTGTCTAGGATATCTGTCGAGTTGCCACTCGTGTTCTTCTGGTAGATGGTGTATGCTTCGCTTGTCTGCCAGAGAATTAAGTTCCCCTGGAACATAAGGGTTCTGCACACATCTATTACTGCGCCACAGTAGTGATTAAGTTTCCAAACGAGAAGATTTTCATAATTTGTCACATCTTTATTGGTTGCCCTTAGAGATGACACGTGATTCGGCACTCTAAGTGTGCCTTTCTCAAATCTGGGCAATTATAGTTACTTAATATACTATCATTTGGAGTTCAAATAGCTCTCTGATGTTGTGTTGTTAAAAGGAGTCCCATCAGACTCATAAACGTTGCGAGCGCTTCCAGGTCTGGTCTACTGCATCACGCGTCGGATCCCCTGGAACATGTTGGGATGTTAAAACATGTTCCGCTTGAGTGCCCACCTCCATATCTTCTGGGATAGTTTGGACAGAATTAGAGAGTGTGTGCCTCCCTGCTTGTTCAGATAGAACATGGTTGTGGTGCTGTCTGAGGACCTGCACTGTCTGACCCTGGAGATGTTGCTGAAAAGCCTGAAGAGCTTTGAGGACTGCCAAGAGCTCCAGGAAGTTGATATGTCTTTGGGCAGTAGCGAGTGTCCACTGTCCGTGGGCTGTGTGATGGAGGTAATGCACCCCCCAAACGGCGAGTGAGGCGTCTGTAGTTAGGATCGCTTGGGCTGGTGGAGCGCGAAAAGGCTTTCCTTTTAAAAGGTTGTCCTTGGGCCACCAGCTAAGAGCCTGAACCAGGGTTAGCGAAACAACCACTAGATCGTCCCACTGTACGCCTGTCTAAGACCACTGTTTCGCTAACCATTCCGGCATTGGGCGCTTGCAGAGGCGCGTGTGAGGAACTAAATAAATCCACAAGGCCATCATCCCTGGCAAGCGGATTGCTTTGCATACCGTTATCTGGCGACCAACCTTATACTGAGGTACCTGCAGCAGCAGCATATTTTGTAGTCTTTCGCTCAAGGGGAAAGCCAGCTCCTCTTGAGTCTAGGATAGCCCAACAACATTGTCTTGGTTGGCTGGGGATTAGACTATTTTTTTCTCGATGGAGAAACCTAGATTGAAAAGAAGGTCTATAGTTTTTTGCGTATTTAACCTGCAAATTTGAGGAGATTCCCTGGTGATCCGCCAGTCATCCAGGTAAGGGTATACCAGGATGGACCTTCTGCAAAGGTGTGCTGCCACTACTGCTAGCACCTTGGTAAACACTCTTGGTGCTGAGGCGTTGTCGAATGCAAGTACTTTGAACTGGTAGTGTAGTTCCACTATCTCGAAACGTAGGTATTTTCTGTTGGCAGGGTGCATTGAAATATGAAAGTATGCATCTTTCATGTCCAATGTCGCCAGATAGTCTCCCCGTTTCAGGAGTGGAATCACCTCCTGAAGCGTGGTCAAGCAAAACTTCTGTGGTTAGACATACTTGTTTGCGGGAAGCAGATCTAATACTGGGTGCAGGGTAAAGTCATTCTTTGGCACAAGAAAGTACGTTGAACAGATATCCTGGTTTACCTGGTTTGCCGGGACAATTTCTATTGCGTCCTTTTCGAGCAGCGCCTTCATTTCCTCCAGCAGTATGGCTGTTTCTTCTACTGTTAGTTTCTTCTGTCTTGTTGGGCGGTAATGTGGGTCCTGAAGCAACTCAATGCAGTACCCGCCTGCCACAGTAGTCACCACCCATTTGTCCGATGTTATCCCCTTCTATGTGTGGGTGAATTGAATGATTCGGCCTCCTACTGGAGTGGCATGGGAGGGGACCTGAAAAGGCGCATCATTGTTTGGGGACTGAGCCTCTCCCAGGTGAGGTTCTGCCTCTACCTCTTTTATTCCCCCTTTGAAAGCTGGACGAGGAACCTTAACATTGAGACTGGATCCAGGACGAGTACTGTCCTCCCTGAGAGTAGCCTGATGAAAGTTGACCGCTCTGTCCCCGAAATCTGGCAAGTTCAGCAGGGTTTCTTGAGTCTCTAGCTTAAACCCTGACTGCCTAAGCCAGGCATGCCGCTTAATGTAACATCCTTAAGCTATTTAGGCTTGTAGTAGTAGTTCCAGCTCGTCCCATTTGTGGCAGCCGTAACTAGCCAACAAGGTTGTATTGTTAGCAATTCTTGTTTGGTATGCTGCAGAGGAAGCTACCTTTCTCCCAAACGTGTACATCTTTTTACCCTCCTTGTCTGGCGGGGCTTGTAACGACGCCAGGGGGGTATCAGCCCTCTTTCTGGTGGTGGTAACTACCAGTGGCTATGGAGATCCCCCTGAGACCCTGCTAGGTCATAATAATATGAGTCTTGCAATGGGTCTTGAAAGAGAGTGAAGCCTTGGGGTGCCAAGGCTGGAGTGCCTAGGGCAGAGGTGCTGGGCTGTGGCTCAAGGCAGGAATTTATGGCTGGGGGTGGCTTTGCGGATGCCCCTGGCTGCGAGGCATCTCGGAGTACTGTTAATTGATCTGGGTGTCTGTCAATGAAACAGGACATTTTCCCCAAGATATTGTTAAATTGTTCTGGAGTAAAAAGCCTGAGATGACAGTGCCCTAGGAAATGGGTGACATCTTTAGTAGGGGTGGTTTTTGTGGGAATGCTGACTTTATGATGCATAGCCCCAGAGAGGTTGTCTAACGGAGTGGAAGACTGTGTGGGTGGCCTCGGGATTAAATGGCGTCGAAATTATGTGTTTTTTTGGTGCCCTTGCCTTTATAAGAGAGGCGCTAACATATTTTTTAATTAGAGCTTGTATTTTTGGCGCTTTTTTAGGAGATGCTGAGATGCTTTTTGACACCTGTTCTTTGGCGCGCAAAAGGAGGGACTTTTTATATGCGGTATCCGAACTGACCTTTTCTTTCGGTTTTTGGGAGCTGTCAATAGACGCAAGCGTGCAAGATGGCCCAGAAGACAGTGAGGAACCTGAGCCTTTATCCCCGGTCACAGCATGGGGCTCAAAGGTGTCTTCGAGAGTCGGCCGTGGGCTATGTCTTTAGCGTGTTTGTGCTTGTGTGCGCCGTGGCCACCAGGTGTCTTCTCCATCACAGTGCTGCCAGCCTGCTTCTCAGAGTCGTGGGCGTGCATTTGGGGTCCGGACGAATCCAGATCATCCTCACTCATGACTCCGTAACTGCCCTCGCTGGAGTCTTCCATCATGTCTATGGAAGCCTCGGCTTGCATAGCGTGCGCGGGCCAGCATTTCGTCCGCCGATCTTTTAGAGTCTTCGGCCGGAAAAGCTGACAAGATTTACAGTGCATTTGGCGTGATCCCTCGGGAGACAGTGGTTGCACATGCGACACATGTCTTTCCAAAGAAAATTACGACGGCAGGAGGGACAGAATTTAAATGGGGTTGTGTCCATTATGTTTAAACAGGGCAGATGGACGAAAAGAGAAGAAAGGGGCTAATAGGATAAACATTCTCTAAAAGGTGTCAGTATAGAGAACCTCCCGCCTCTCTCCCTACTGTAATGGGCCAAAGCCCAAAGTGGCCTCTAAGGCCATGTCTGGGTGTCGATCGATCAGTCGTTGACGCTGTGAGTGTTCGTCAGGAGCCGTCGAGTGGATGAGCAGTCGTGCAATGAAGAGAATAATAAAGGAAAGGAAGAAATTCTACCAAAATAACTTTAATAAATCATCAGCCTAAAAGAGAACTCTGCATTTGCGACAGACTTCGATGGCAGAAAAAAACAATCTGAGGAACCTCGACACATGAAGGAGCATGGGTACAGTACACGTCACCCTAGGGATAGTATTACCAATCACACCCTGTCGACGTCCGTTTGAGTTTCAAAAACAAATCTTGTAATATTCCACGACTTCCACTAGATGTCAGACTATGCAGAGCACGTGATCTAAGCAGATCCACAAGCTCCAGAAATACATATAAATTCTCATACTGAACTTAATTGATGTCATTATGTGTGCTGGATTTATAAAGCATAGAAAAAGTTTGTTTCAATTCCATTTCACATTGAATGTTATTGTTAATTGCTGTATTTTAGATTTGCTTGTGTGACTTGTGTATATATAAATACAAATATTTTAATATAACTAGAAGGGAGTGTTTACTTGGATACCTGTGTGAACTAATTTCCTTGTACTGCTCTACAGCTCACATAACTACCTTTTAAGATTAGCCTGGCTTCTCAGCCACTCTACCGACTTGTGTAGTAAAGGCCTATTTTAAGAGTGGGATCCCAAATACAAAGAGGTAAGTCTTATGAAGTACCACACCAGTTGGACTTAAGAAAACGGGGTCAGTGTTAGTTTTTCTAATCGACAGAGGAGCTCCAAAGAGGTCTACTTCTTCCCATTGGCTGGTGGGACCAACCAGCCCCAAGACAAACTGCAGAGCGAGCCATCCCAAGGTGCTGTGACCTTCCAGGGCTGCATACCGCGAATACCAGTGGACCTCCGACTTCTTTGCAGTGCAACATCAGGAGATGATGAATCTGGCCAGAACTTTGGTGAGCTCCAGTTGGACCTACAGGAGGCACGATCCCACTCATCTAAGTCCACTCACCAGAGGACAGGACTGCAGAGCCGAGGAAGATCAACCTGCTGATAACCGTCCTTTGTTTGAGGTGATAAAAAGGCACCAAAATCGTAGGCCAACATGGGAGAACGAAGAAATACATGCTGGGGGTCCTCTCTCGTGACTGCTGCTGTGACATCCCATTCAGAGCCCTTCCATTCATCACCAGACTGAGGAATCAGGAGACCGGGTCCATCGCTGCTGCAGAGAAGAGAATCTAGCTACGTTTGCTTAACCTAAGGTACTGTGGGGCTAAAGGTAGAACCTGCCTTAAGCTAAGCCGAAGAGTCTCTCCAGTGTGACTGGAGAGTTACAAGGTGTTTGGGTATCCACCCATACCTCTAGACCAGGCTTCCCAGTGTGTGTCCTAGTAGGGTGTAATTTGCAGGGTCCCAAAAACCTGTGTTATCTTGCTAAGCATTTTTATTTTAGTGACTGAAGTATGCAGAGGAAATATTCCTTTCCAGCTGCTACATACAACTTTTGTTCCATTCCTACACTTACTATTGGATAGTTAGGGATTGAACTGCCAAAGCATTAGAAGCCTTGAAAAGTGTTACTATAATGTAAATGACTGCTTAAGTGTGAATAACCCACCCTTTCCTTCCCACAGACTGTCTGCTGTGACTGTATTATCTGAATGCCATTATGGTTTATCTGTAATCCATACAAGTGCACAGCACTCCTAGTAATACGTTAGAACGGTCATTAGTGTCATCCTCTAACAATTGTAACCGTAAGCAACTGAAGCAGTCACCTTTGAAAAGTATTGCGAATAATTCCTGTGTGTATTTGTTAGTCTAGAAGAGTATTTACTTACCTGCCTTGTGTATATAAAATACATATATTTTAATATAACTTTCAGTGTGCAAGTTTCTTTGGACTATTGCATTCACTGGGTTCAGTGTACTTCCCTAGAGCTCACATCCTCCTCCTAAAATAAGGGTGGCTGCTCTGCCAGTCTACCAGATCCTTTGGGTAGTACAGACTTATACTAAGAGTTGGGAACCTGTATACCAGGGGATAGTTTTATAGATTCTTAACTCAAGTGGACTTTAGGAAAACTTCCCTAACACCCTGACCTTTTTAAGAGGGGACGGGCACCCCTCTTAGCCTTGGGTGGGAGACCTACCTGGGAGAATTCCAGAGCCAGTCCTACCCGAGAGGGAGCTGTTGGGAAAGATTTCTCTTTACTGCACTTTTCCTTCCATGTTTATGGCGCCCCAAACATTTTGCTTTTATTTTTGATCCTGACCTCTTCTTTTAACAGTGCAGTGAAGCCTTAAAGAGATAGTTCACTCTAAAATGTTATTGGCTCAAAAGATGGGCCATAATAAAAATATATATTTTTAAAGAAAAATGTAAAATTTTGAGCAAGTGAGGCTCAACATGTTTACATGGGGGCATCCATTTTGTGATTTGAAGCAGCCTCCCCTGTTCATGTTAAGCTCTGCTCTGGCAGCAATAATCAAGAAGCAAAAGCCCCCTACTGGGAGCTTTTGCTTACTGCAGCCAGAGCAGAGCTCAACATGGAGACGAGGCTGCCTTCACTTTCATTTTACGTCTTCTGTGCTCCCCAAGCCCAGGGAGAAACAGAAAATGTAAAATGAAAGGCAGAGCAATTATAAATACTTCGCTGGCTGTGTTTTCATAATTGTTGTGACTTTCTTTTCTAGTTTCCAGTTCTTGGGTAACTAGAAAAGAAAGTTGTAGCAATTATGAATACTATGCCGGCGAAGTATTCATAATTGCCTGGACTTGCCTACCAGAAAAGGCGCAGCAATTATGAATACAACGTTGTTGCATTTATGATTGCTGTGGTTAGAAAACCACGGAAATCATAAAAACTACGTATTTATGATTTCAGTGGCTTCAGCTTCGAGTCTCCCACATGGCACGGGCGAGCCCGGGACACTCAAAGCAAAGGCCACTGCAATCATACATACAACGTGGTTGTATTTATAAATGCTGTGGTTTTCTTTTTAAGTTTCCCGGACTCCCCCGGCTCGAAGGAGCCCGGGAAACTTAAAAAGAAAACCTCGAGAATCATAAATACACCAACTTCCGAGCCGAGGGGGACAAAGCAAAGGCCACTGCTATCATAAATACAACAACGTATTTATAATTACAGTGATTTCATATCTAAAATAAAACATATAAAGCACTTACCAGCAGACAGGATCCTGACTGCGTTCTCTGCTCTCCGGCAATAATGAAGCAAAAGCTACCTACTGGCAGCTTTTATTTGTTACAGCTGGCTGGCTTTTGCTTCATTATTGCTGCAAGGGCAGAGTTTAACACAAGCACAGGAGGCTCATCCATAAAATGGATGCCTCCTAGTGCTCGAAATTTTTGAGTTTGAGCCCGATTTGCTCAAAATGTTACATAGGAACTTGCATTAAAAATATGTTTTATATATATTTTTGATTATGGCCATCTTTTTAGCCAATAAAATTTTATTTAGCATGAACTATCCCTTTAAGCTTCACTACGGTGTATTTTGCTCATCTGTTATGGGGAAACAGACATGTCCTTTAGGCTGTCAATACTGGGAAACAGTTTCCCTTAATCTTGCGACTTTGTTACTACTTTTAGTAACTTTTTATGTGTACAATGCAGTACATTAGGGTACACTTTGTTTTGCCCTTTACTCTAGGTGTGCTAAATGGACAAGCTGGTGGCAGCAGTGACTACCATTTTTTGGTGCATTTCGTTTTACCCTTACCGCGTTTGGCGACTAACTGTGGCTAGTGTCAAAACATGGCCGTGCCACATGGTTTTTCGCTTGTCCTTTGGCCTTGTTCTTCAGCCTTCTTCTTGGCCTGTGTTGCTAGGAAAATCCTTATTTGAACTTGCAGTGCCCAGGAAAGCAGAGGCTTTTGGTGGGCTACTGGAGGGCTATGTGTGTTTGCTGGCAGGATGTGGGCTGGGACCGTCTGGTCCCAATCCACAAACCGATTTCAGTGTGTCTGGGTGTTATGCATGAGTATTCCTGCCAGTGGTCACGATTGGGGCGTGTGTGTGCGTGCGCGTGTGCGTGTGTGTGTGGCTAGTCCTGCTATTGGCTAGTGGGAGTTTCTGCTGTTACCTGGCTTTTAGGAGAAGAGGACCCCTGCACCCATTCTTCAGACATCCTGGAGTAACCTGAATGAGCCACTGCTGTCCAGCTGTGAAATATGTGAAGAGACCGCATACCCGACTGAACGAGGCTTGGCGACAAACTTCTGTTGCCGTCCTGGTGGAGTCCTGTGGCTGACCAGCTCTGAGTTTGGGCAACATGCTGCTGACATCGCCGTTCCGAGTTGTGGCCTGGAACTTGGGAGATCCTCAGCTTGTCATACAAGACTTATCTCAGCGAAATCTCGGGAGTCCTTGCTTCAAGGGGACCCGAGATAGGAGGGGAAAGTCTGACCGCGACAAGTAAGGCCCTTTGCGTCGCTGTGCTGCGGTGACCACCATCTGAAACATCTTATCTGACCAGAGTCCAGTCCTGAAAGGAGCCCTGCATCAAGTTTTGCTGCATTCTTCATCCGAGAATTCTTGCACCAGCGAAAGACACCAACCGATATCTGCTCAAACCTGCAACCCCTGCGAATCGAGGACTGCGACTGATGGTGGGAAAAGCAACCTCAGAACCTCTTCCATTGACCTGCCGAGTCTGGGGAAGAATTGGAGTACGGGGGTAAGTTACAGTGGTTCTTACGTGCCCCTAAACTCCCTTTAAAAGTTTTCTTAACTTTTACTTTACTTTGGTTTTACCATAGCAAGCCTTCCGAATGTTGGGGACACTTCTATTAGTTAGAATACACTGTCCTTTCACCCTTGAAACTGTTCACTGGACCTCAGAGACCTTACCTCAATTTTTTCCAGCTTCACAACGTTATAGGAACTTTCTTGAACCTTTGGGCATAAGGCCGCAGACAATTTAGGGAAGGGCTTTTGAATTTAGGGTAAACTCTCTGTGGACCATTGGTGCATAATTTAATCTACTTTCTTTTACAGGGTGGGGGGTTTGATTTGTATTATGCCCTCAACCGGTGACTGTATATATGTAATCTATTAGTGTTTTGTGATATTTCTTCTGGTTAGTAATCATTGCTCATAATGATATTTGGCCATAAATAACTATTTTTATACACAATGGCCAAGTGTCATTTGTGATTCCCAATGCGTTTACTCATTGTGGACCCTTTACACGCTCACCACCTCTTGAGACTTAGCCTAGACCCTCGTCACTGCTACCTTGAATTGGTGTGGCTACAGTTCCCCAGAGTTGTCCCTGTCACAGTATAGGTTGGCCTTCTATACATCTGTCCACCAGGGCAGAGTATAGAAAATCAGTCCCCATAGCAGACGGTGTCAGTTGGTAGGGTGTTACGAACGTTTTCTCTTTTAAGCAACTTTCCCCTCCATTTACTATGGACTTTTAGGCAAGAATTGGTGCAGTCCACCTGGTGAGGAGTACACAAGTCTTATCTGCTTGGTATTAGGTAACCCACCTTTTAATATAGGCCTGCACTACACAATTTGGTAGTGTGACTGAGCAGACAGGCTCATCCTAAGAGGGGTAATGTGAGCTGTACAATTGAAATCAGTAAGTACAAGTGTCCAAGTAACACTTACACTTAAAGGTATGCATAAATGTTTAATATATACACAGGGTTTAAATAAGCATTCTTTAAAAAGCTTTATCTACTAGTAACATTCAATCAAAGTTTGAATTACGTTTGTAAAAGACAATAAAAGCTGGTAAAGTACTTTTCTTATGCCAACATGTTCCAGCAGACGCAGTGATTTCAGTAAAGTTCAGTATTGCACTCATTTTCAGTTACCAATTCAATTATTGAGTTGTGAAAGGAAGGAAAGGTTAGAATAAGACTTGGAACATACTTTCACCAGTTTGTAAAACAATTATAATCTCCTAAAGTGAGGCAGGTACATTTTTATCCCAGCAATAATAGTATCCACAATTATAACCTATGAGGGAACAAGTACTGCCAAAGCCAGTAGGGTTCAGAGGAGTGCCTTTAGGGAGCTAGGACAGCCAAAGTCAATGGACAAAGTCAATAGTTCTGATGCACTTCTTCTTAGATAAAGTCTTGACAAAGTTAGTAAGTTCAGAAGAAATCACAGTAACTCAAGTAAGCACAAGCTGTTAGACCAGTGCAGGTGAGTTGAGATCAACTCCAAAAAGTACTTTGCAAGACAGAAAGCACAGCTTTAGGCTAAAAAGGTGAAAACCCCAGGCCCCAGAGTAACTGATTCAAAGAAATCTTTTCCAGTTGGATTCCTCCTTGCTACAGTTTGGCAGACCCTTGTTCCTGGACGTTGGTCGTGGTGACGAAAGAGGACGTCTGGCGGGCTCCTATGGCAGTCCTCGGGAGAGGGGCGCCTCAGAAATGGATTTCCTTTGTTTAAGCAGCACTTTGGTGTTTTGGCGCCTTTTCGTCTTTGGTAAATGAACACAAATTCTGGTTGGAAGAAGCTTCCTCCCTCGGTCCTGGAATATTGGGGCGAGGGAACTCTGGAGCAAGGTGTCCTGCTTCTACAGGGTACTCTGGATGCCCACGAAGATTTTAACGGTGTCAGACTTTGCAAGACGATGCACTTGTCAATGGTCATGTGTCCCCTGGCATTGGGCTTCTGCAGCTCTGGTGAGGTGAAGCAAGTCGGGGATGCGCCAAATGGAAGTCTGTCTTGAGGCTAGTTGGTCCCACCAGCCTAAGGGAGGAAGTTGTCCCATACGGTTCTTCCCAGTCGATATGAAAATGGGGTCAGCACAGCTGCAAGGCTTCACCGGACACTTTGGAGGGTACTGCTGGTGTCTCGTCACGTCTTCTTCGGATGTTCCTTTCCAGTGGTCGACTCTGCCTCTAGTCCCAAAAACCTTGCTTTTTATGCGGTTTCCCAGCCACTCGCAGCCTATGCTGTCAATCACACAGCAGGATAGCTGTCCTTTCTGGACAGCCAGCCAGCCGGCCAATCAGAACGGGTTTCACTCAGGCACACCTAGGGACAAAGGATAGGGAAGTTTCAGGACCCTCCCTCACTTCCTGCCTTTCCAGACACACTGGAGCCTGGGCGGGCTTCAGGGTGGAAGTCCGCCAAAGGCAAAACACACCAAGGACTCAAACCTGCTTTAACTAACAAAGTAAAAGTCCAGAAGAAACTAAAACAGATAATGGCAGAAAAAATAATACTGAGGCCATTTTGGGAAAATGGACACCCAAGGGTACTGCAGCAGAGGGTTCAGCTTGCGGTAAAGAGTCACACTGGTAGTAAAATTAAACCACTGCCACCAGCCATTTAAAGTAGGTTAGTGTAACAAAAAATGTTACATGAGAAGTGGGATAATGAATTACTATGTAATCCCCTAGCACTCCACATAGGGTGGTGTGTGCTGGTCCCACAGAGAGAAAGGTAAGACAGACAGAGATCATCTTACTATTCTTGGGAACGGTAGTTCACCCAAGAAAATGTATTTCAACATTTAGAGAAGTCCAAGGGAATTCTCAGTGGCACTGCACCTAAGGTGTTGTGTGTCACTATACAAAAAATAGGTGTTTATGGAGTTTGACAGACTCCATAAAACAGCAAAACACAAAAATCCTAGTCGGGACAATCACATGAGGGAGTGAGAAAAGGTCCTAACTCACTCAGGTGGAATATATCACAAGCCCTAAATCCAGCAAAAGAGCTGGGGGTCTCCAAGTTTGAAGGGAAATAGCACAGAAATGAACATTCTCCCTAACATGGACTCCAACACATTTTGCTTTTGTTTTACATTTTGTCCTGTCAGCTTCACTTCGCTGGCCTTTTGCTCATTTGTTATGGGGAAACTGACTAGTCCTTCTTACTGTCAGTACTGGTGCATGAGTGGTGCAGATACTTGTTATTGGAGGGCTGAGTATGATCACTCACCTGAATTTGGGATAAGGTGAGTCCTGCAGTCATTCCAGCAGATCAGAAGAGAGCCAAGTATCCTGAGTAGCTGTGCAGACAACAGAAGACCCAAGGTTGAATCCTGAAGAGGCCAGGCAACCATTCTTGCTGCTGTCTCGGTGAAGCCCTGCTGGACTACCTGATCTCAGAAGACGCTTGCTGGTGCTTCGGCCCTTCGGACAGGTGGGGTTAACCAGTCTCGATACCTTCTCACGATCCTGCAGCCTTCATAAGTGTCCCTGGACCACCTGGTGGACTGCCCAGCTCCGTTTAGGCTACCCTGCCAGAAGCATCCCTGCTCCGCATTTTTGCCCGGAACTTCGGTGGTCGCCACCTAGTACTAGAAGTCACCTTGTATTTTTATTATACTTTATATAGCACCTTTTTCCGAAGCGCTTTACATAATAAAATCAACGGTATATAAAATCAGTAATGCAAATCAACATTCAGGTACTGACAGTAACAATCAATCGGGAAACTGAAGCAAGTGAGTTTTTAGGGAAGAACGGAACAGAGTAAGAAGTGATAGAGTGGTGAGACAGAGGGAGCAAGTTCCAGTGAAAAGGAGCAAGAAGCTGAAATGAACGAAACCTGGATTGGGTACAGGCAGGATGGGAAACATTCAGCCTGAAGAGAACAGAAGAACGAAGAGAGCGAGAAGGATAATCAAATGAAAGGAGAGATGCAAGATAAGATAATCGGCGGCCAGTCCATAAAGAGATTTAAATACTAGGCAAAGAAAATTAAGCTGGGAATAGAATGACAGCCAGCCAAGTGAGGCAACAGGAGGAGGAAATCGAGTCCTTATAAGAAAGAAGACAGAGTAAACAAATAGAAGAATGATGAATTGATTTAAGAGGAGCGAGACGTGAACAGGGAAGACCAAAGAACAGAACAGTAAAATAGTTAAGAGAAGATTAATGAGATAAGAAGTTTTGTAGCGTGGAAAGTAAGAAAAGGGCAGATTCTACAAATATTATACAGATGAATTCGACAAGAGCGGGATGTGAGAGAGATATGATGAGCAAAAGAAAGATTAGAGTCGAAATAGAGACCATGATTACGAGCAGTGGGAGAGAGACTAGAGGGAGGAAAAGAAATAGAAGTAGGAGGCGGCTGTGGAAGGAGAGTATTGGCAGTAAAGAATAAAGACTTCGGTCTTTCCTGCATTCAAGGTAAGAAAGTGGGAGGTCATCCAGGATTTCATAGACAGACATATTAAGATTGAGTGATGAATATCAGGCGTGAAAGACGAAATCATCAGCATAGAATAGAAGTGGTGCGATAGTCCAAAGGAAGAAGTTATAGGGGCAAGAAGCAAAGTATATAGGGAGAATAGAAAAGGACCCAGGACTGACCCGTGGGAAACACCATGCTCAAGAGGAAAAGACGGAGAAGTGTTGCCACCCCAGGAGACAGCAAAAGTATGGTTAGATAAGTAAGAGGAAAACCATGATAGAACAGAACCACAAAGAATAAAGATTTAATTTCATTAATTAATCAAAGGAGGTGTATGATTGGTGATTCATTGGGGAAGAAACCAGAGATCTGTAATCTATTGATTGGGCAGGAATACAATGTGCTTACCTATATGCGTTTCGTGCCCATGGAGATAGGACATACGGTTTGCTTGGAAGGATCTAAAGAATATATGGTCAAATGATGTCAATGTGGTCATTTTGGAAGAGGATTGGAGAGATGCTCTTAGAGTAGGTATTCATTTGGGATTAGATCAGAATGTATCTTTAGTTAGACAGAAAATAGTTGGTAGGGTTTACTGGACACCAGTTAAAATATTCAAGTTGAAGATGGATGAGTTGTGCTGGAGTTGTGGAGGAGATACAGGTACCCTATTGCATCTACTTTGGGACTTTGAGAGTACAAGAATTCTGTAGAGAAGTAATTGATAGAATTTATATGGTTTTCGGTATAGTTGTGCAAAGATCGGCCGCAAATGTGATCTTGCTTCTACACAGAGAGGTGTGTAAATACTAGGAAACATAGTATTTGGATAGATAAAGCTGTGATGGTGGCGACTAAGCTAATCCTGAGGGTCTGGAAGACTAGAAAGAAACCTACTGTTGAGGACTGGTTGGTGGAGTTGCACATTATCCAAGTATTAAAAAATGTCAATAAAGGATAAAGGTAAAGAGGGTAATTATCTTTCATTAAGGGGGCCATTCAATACCTTGTATGAGTGATGAAATGGAATGATTGTGGGGAAGTGAGAGAGAGGCATGAGAGGGCTCCCCCTTTTTTTTTCTCTTCCTCCGTTTACTGTGATGTTTTGTGTGTGTTGGTGTGGATTTTATAGTTGCTTTGTTTTTGCTGTTGCATAGGATGATTGTATATTAGAATTGGTAGTGTGAGGATGTTTTCGATCTAGATAGAATAGGCTTATAGTGTTATTGTTAATATATTGTTATTGAACTAACTTGTGCCATTGTAATTCACAGGAAACTATGTGATGGAGTTATATTTTGTTGAAAATCCAATAAAAAGATCTTACCAAAAAAAAAAAAGAACCACGAAGACCAAAGGTGGAAAGAGTCCAGAAGCAGAGAATGATCCACAGTGTCAAAAGCGCCAGAAAGATCAAGAAGAATGAGGACAGAGGAGTGTTTAGAGTAACGAGCTGTACGGAGAGAGTTAAGCATGCAGATCAGGGCTTTTTCAGGAGAGTGCCGGGGACGAATACCAGACTGAGTAGGGGGAAGCAGAGATAGACCAGACACGAACAAGGAAATTTGTGAACAAACAAGCCACTCAAGAAGCTTGGATAGGAAAGGTAAAAGAGATATAGGATGAAAGTTTGATACAAGAAGGGGATTAATGTTCCATTCCAATGCTTTTTAAGCGTTTGTTGAAAAAGCTGCTCTAGAAGTTGGGGAAAGTATTTTGCTTAACTTTAAGTCCCTATGAAAGACTTCTGCAACAATCTTCACACCCACAGGACCATTTCCTAGCTTTGTCTCACCTTCTAAAGGCACGAGGACCCATTCAATTTAGGATTGGACTCAAAGTTAGGACTTCGATTCCTGTGGACTGTTTACATAATTGCTCATTTACTTTCCTTTCAGGTGTAATTGTGAATTGCATGCCTTGTATTAACCAACTGACTGCATTTATGTTTTATATTTACAATGTTGTGTGGTAGTAATATTACCTGCTCGATTAATTTTTATAGTGTGTTTTTGGGGCTACAATTTATTATTTTTGTACTTGCCGGTCTAAGTGGTCTAAAGGCGCAGAGGTATGGATCAGACATAATGACGACATGATTTTGTGTAAGGACTTTTATTAAACAAGAAAGTGTTGGAAAAAGGCCTATCTATCCCTAAAGCTAAGAGGAGTTTCTCCACCTCAAAGGAAACTAGTGAAATTGTCAGGAAGTCCGGAACTTAAGTATTTCACTGTTGTGTCACAAAACCTACTTTTGTCCCCAACACTAATAATTTAAAATAGTTGTGCAAGGATGATCTCAAATTAAATAGCGTCCGTTGTATCAATTAACAGAAAAGTTCCCAGTTTCACTGATTAAAGTGATGCAAAATAATGTTCCAAAATACAGGATTCCAAGGCTAGGGTTGTGCTCCTTTCCCCTAGATGACTTCTTATATTAAATTACTGAATACAGCTTCTTGATTTCACAGTTTTTATATCCTACCAGCTTGGCACGCTCTGCTACCAAGCATAGGATTCCTTTTATCAGTTGCAGGTTTCTTAACTCTCTTGTTCATGCTCTTATTAGGGTGTGGGTGCCAGACTTGCACTGTTATGTTGTATCCGATTGGTTTACTCTGCTGGCAAGTATACAACTCTCTCTCACTTGCTTCTGGGTCCCAGACCCCCTCTTCCCAGTTTGGGAGCTCACCCTGCTGCTCGCCCAGACCTCTACCAGCTCCCAGGCAACCCAGGTACCTGTTTGCTTCCTTCTTGGAGGTAGCAGCAGTTCCTGGGAAGCTGTGTCCCTTCTTGAGGTTCTGGTAGCGTTTGGGAGTACAGAGTGGTCTGCAGCGGCTCTGCAGTCGGATGTCTTTTCCCGGCTGCGCAGTCTGTTTCTTCCGTGCTTCGCCGGGCGCTGTGAGGTCGAGAGGATTCTCTTTGTGGCAACTCTAGTAGTCCTCGGGTAACTGACCACGCTCAGGGTCTCTCTCATCCAGTTTGGGCTTCCCTTGAGGCTCGCGTCAGCTGTCCCCATGCATGGATCCCACTGTTCCTCTTCACGGAACGTGTCCCTCTCTCACGCGTGTTTTAGGTGCATCCAAGTTTGAGCTTCAGCTTCACCTTCGAAAATTCCTGCGTGGAATTGATGTACTGCTTTGGGCCAATCACTGGCCTTAGGAAGCTAGACCGCTCACTCGGCTTCTCACAGTTGAACTTTGGACTTGCAGCCATCTTCATCCCAGTACCAGCCTTAAAGCTATATACATGACACTTTATACTTTCTGGTTTTTCAGTTTTGTCATGTGCGTTAGGTGGACTGAGTTGAAAACAAAATATATCGGTTCTATCCAGGGAGGGGGAGGAGGATATAGAGTTGGAGAAGGGTTGGAGGTATTAAAGCTGGATGATCCCACGTTCTCTGGTGATGGTTGTCCCCAATCCCATAAGGGAATATCTTCCCCATGTGATCCTTCCATCGGTGCACCAACACAAGGGGACCCACCGTCCTGGCCCCATGGGAAAGTTCTCCCCCTAGGGGAAAAAGGACCACATCCTCAGGTTCGTCACACCTCTTAGAATCCATCTCCAGGATAAATCTTGATTGATTTATTTATAGAGCGCTTTACACCAAGGCGCTGTACATTAGAAAAACAAAATACAGAGTAATAATAACTTTATGAGCAAATTACAACTTGAATCATTCAGCAAAACAGTGCAAAGAGCAATTGACAGGGGAGGGGAGGAGTGGAGTGGGAACAGGAGTGTTGGGGAGGGGCAGGGGAAGGATTGAATTAATGTAATAGGAGGGGAGGAAGAAAGTAAAGTAAGAAGGGAGAGAGGGATAAAAAGAGGGGAAAAAGAACAAGGGGGGGAGTAAAGAGGGCAGGGGGTGCATCAAGGTGGGGAGTGGAGGAGGGGGGATTTAAGGGAAGTGCAAAATGAGGTGAGGGAAGTGAAAGAGCGGATTGAGAGGGGGAGAGAGTTCCAATACAGAGGAGCAAGAAGTTGGAAGGAGCGGAACCGGGAGGAAGCACAGGGGGAAGGGGGAACAGTGAGAAGGAAGTGGTCAGCAGAACGAAGGGGGGGTAGAAGGAGAGAAGGGAGGAGAGATAGGGAGGTGCAAGACCATGGAGGGTTTTCAAAACAAGGCAGAAAAAGTGGAATTTAAGTTGTAGGTGTAAAGGTAGCCAGCCAAGGTGAGAGCGAAGTGGAGATGGAGTCACGGGAGGTAAGGAGACAGAGGGTACGAATAGCAGAGTGGTAAATAGATTTGAGAGGGGTAAGCTGAGATGAGGGAAGAATTGGTGGTCAGCAGTAGGGTAAGGTCTTTGGCACGCAGTGTAGATCCTCTGGAGAGACCAAATAGTTCTTGATACGCTAAACTCTGATCATTAAACATTTTAGGCGTGTAAAAGTTACTCTACCAATCTTATAGAACAGAAGCATACACTAGTATGATCTGCAAAAGGTTCAATATTTGAAGAAATTGTGTTCAGAGAAGGTCTGCCCACTTCTGGTAACAAAGGTGACTTGATGTAGAAAGTGATAGATCATAAGGTATGTAGAAAGGGAGCTTTACATGTTCGTAGTGGTTCAGATGATGCTGGGGCAGGGCCTAGCAGGTGGAATGGTCATGTTGTTGCTACCAGAGGGTAACAAGTGATTCTGTTGAGAAAGCATCTCTTCTGTGAACACTTCTGAAGCAGAAGCCATATATGGCATGACAAAGGAGGAGTTTAGGCTCAAGGAATGGAACTCCAGTATACAACGACAAAGATGGAGTCAGACATGTAATACTAGGAACTCCTGAGCATTAAAGGTTTTAAACTGCACAGCGTACTGACACAATCCCAATGCCAAAAGTGACCTCCCCACCAGACAGCACAGAAGTAATTGGGCCCAGCAGATCCAGGAACCTCTGAAGGGGTCTTGGAAAAATCGGAGTAAGTAGGGGGGGGTACATTGGTATACCTTTTCCTGTCCCCACTCTCGCCATAGTGTTGCATTAGCATATAGTCCTCCCCCTATGTCTCCCTTGCCGGATTAAGATCAATGGTGGTCTGGTCAAGGACCCCCCCCCCTCCTAGACCTTACCCTAGAGTGGTGGGACAGGGAAAGAAACCTATCTGAACTTTATGTACCTTCGGAAGATTAATCTGAAAATCCATCTTAACATTAACTCCCCAACAAGAATATTGGATTGAACCCCTTAATGGATGAATATGTTACATAGTGGATGTTTTAAAACACAAGTGGATTGCTTTGCCGCTCTCGTACAGTAGTCGCTAGTATAGGACTACATTTTGTCTTCACATATACCTGGGAGAAGTAAAGAAGTAAGAGTGATCAAGAAAATGTGGTCTCAAAACCAAAACATTGCAGGAGTAATTGCATACCCGCTGCTCTCTGGTATTGGCTAAGTTTACAATGTTTGGGTCTTAGATAGGAGTTAAAGAGCATTCTGCTAAAACCAATGAGAAAAACTGGGGACAAACAACAATGGTGATATACAGTCTACCACACAAATTAAAAATACCTTTCTCTGGTATGTCAGGACCTCTGCCTCTGCTCCTCCCCGAGCGCTCATTCCTCCCATCATTTCTTGAATCGTTTCTTGCGTCACTCCTGGTTTCTGCACGTGAAGGCTCATCTCGGCCATGGCCCCTTGCATAGCTCCGTCCCTCATCATAAGGCTCCTCCTTCCTGTGCGTCTCCCGACTTTCTCGGTCTCTGTATTCACTGTTATCGCGAGTGGAACGAGGGTCTCTTTGGTCGCGACCATCTTTGACCTCTCTGTACTCTCGTGCATCCCTGGAGTCTCTAGTGTCTTTCAAATCCTTTGCATCCCTACGATCCCGGCTGTCTCGGTTATCTCTGGGGTCTCGACTTTCTCTGGCTTCTCTGTCATCTCTCTGTTCCTTTGAGCTACATTGAGGCAGGTCATCATCTCGGATCTCTTTCTCTTTTTTCTTTTCTCCTCTGACATCTAATAAAATGTAATTACATATTTAGCTCCAACTTACGTTAACAAAAACACACAAAAAGGTACAAGGTGTAATTATTCTACTAGACAAAATTGGGGAGAACAAAAAATTACTTACCGCTGGTAATGTTCTTTCCACTGGATGTTCCTCCCACAGATTCCTCATCTTAGATATATATTCTCCGTTTTTTCAGCTCCTGGGGGGCGTCATGCGGACAGGCGTTGATGGCCGTCGAGTCTCCGTGACCGGATGCTACACTGATGTGGGTACAAATAGCGCGCTCAGTGCCCCGTGACTTCAGTTGACGTTTTTTTCCATTGCACAGCTGCTATAGCGATTTGAGACAAAAATGTTTAGCGTTAAAGGAGAGTCATCGTATAATTGTATTAGAGAGCTCTGTAACCGCAGGGTAAGTTGGGTGGGTGAGGATTAATCCATGGGAGGAACATCCAATAGAGAACATTACCAGGGTTAAGTAATTTGTTCTGCTAATGGATTGGGGCCTCCCACGGATTCCTCATTATAGATAGACTACCATAGCAGTAAGATCCTTACGGAGGAGGTGAGGAGCCCTGCCGAAATGACTCATTTGCGGATACTGTGTCCAGGCAGTAGTATTTTGCAAAAGTGTGTATGAAAGCCCACGTTGCGGCCTGACAGATCGCCTTCAAAGCTATCCCTCTTTGGAGAGCAGAGGCAGCTGCCACATCTGTAGTGGAATGTGTCCTGAAGCCATTTCCTTACCTGCTCTGGTGTAGCATCCAGAGAGACAAAGCACTATCCATCTAGAAATGGTTTGCTTCCTTATTTCTTTACCCGTTTGAGGGCCTGTATATCCAATGAACAGTTGATCTTCCAGCATGAATTGTCGTGTGCTGGTGATGTAGAAACTCAGAGCCCTCTTGGGATCGAGCCTATGCAGCCTTTCCTCCTCCATGGATGGATAAGGAGGTGGATAGAAGGCTGGCAGACAGATTGTCTGCGACAGATGAAACTCTGCTACGACCTTCAGAAGGAACAAAGTGGCGCACTCTAAGAGTCACCTTGTTGCTCGAAAAAGATAGCCTCACATTAATGGCTTAAATGGGAAAGCCATGAGGAAAGTTAATACTAAGTTTAAATCCCATGCCAGGACCATGAAAGGTGTCCAAGTGTTAGTCAGGCCTTTTAAAAATTGCACCTCAAGGGGGATCGAGAATATTGGCTGTTCTAGTGTGCGCTTGAAAATAGGAAGCGCTGCTAAATAACCATTGATGGTGGTGACCTGAAGGCCCTGTCTTGACAAATTAAGGAAAGGGGGGGGTGCTGTTGCGCACAGGAGAAAATGGCGGCTCCTTTGTAAACTCCGGCAGTTTCCAGGGCTGTAAGCCGAGATAGAAATGCTTGTTCTCTCTCTGGTTCTTTATGTAACTCGTGTGGAACGCGCAATAAAGTCCATAGAAGACCCACAAGAAAATTGAAAACTGACGGTGAAAGGTTTCCTGAGATACGAGCCCAGCTGGACTCTGGGACTGAGCGAGGCCCGGCGGCCGAGGATCGAGAGGAGGTGCCCGGCGCTGGGCTGACGCGAGCAGTGCGGGAGGAAGTGCAGCCGATCTGGGTTCGTGGGGCGGGGGGCCACGGGCGCTCCGAACATCGTAGAGCGCCTGCAGACCCTCCCGCAGACATCCTTATGGCAGCGGATTAGGAGCGGACTCCCAACCCTGCTTCATTCCGGCCCGGTGAAGGTAAGACGGGCCCGCCCTCGCTGCCGGCACACGCACCCTCCTCTGCCGTACAACAGGCAGATTACACGGTATACCTAAAGCCGCGGAGAGGACAAAAACTGATACTCCTCAGCACCGGAGGAGTAAATACCTTAACTTAACTCAGCCGGACTGGGACACATCGCCCTCCTTCCTATGCGTGGCTTCCAGGCCAAAAAAGGAGCACACCCCGGTCGACCTGGCTGGGTCCCTGGACACGCTGATATACTCTGCATAAACTGCACTAACTGAAGCCCGCGCTCCCCCCCCCCCCACTCGGGCCGCATGGTGACTTCGAGTATTGGAAAAGACCACAGACTTGCAGCAGTGACACTGGTGAACATAAGTGGCCCCCCAGCTACACAATCCAAGTGGCGATTAGGGCAACAGCTAAATCCTCAGTATCCACATTACGCATTTTGGGGGGGGTGGGGGGAGTCTGGGAGCCAGTACCTCACCACACGGCCTCCCCCCCCCCCCCAACAGAAAAAGGGGGGGCACAGCGCAGCACGATCTGGCATGGGAGTGACACGA
Source organism: Ambystoma mexicanum (assembly GCF_040938575.1). Lineage (NCBI taxonomy): Eukaryota > Metazoa > Chordata > Amphibia > Caudata > Ambystomatidae > Ambystoma > Ambystoma mexicanum. Next base: position 521,663,421 of record NC_090941.1, on the reverse strand, counting down.
AGGACAACGGGCCGAGGCAAGCAAGGAGCCTTCCCCTCTCCCAAGGGAACTACGGCCAGAACCAGACGGGGCACCAGCTGGATACAATCCTCCATGACCACAGACTTCCTCCTGAGCAGCAGCAAGAACAAGACGAGAAGGTGGTGTCCATAGCCACTAACCGCTCCTATAGCACGTCGCCGTGTGCTGGGACTAGATCGTTGGAAGAGGGCGACGACAGCGCAGGATACACTTAAATTTGACCATAAAATAGGCCGAAGCCTCAACTGCCGAGTCCCACGACGGCCCCGACATCCCACCCAAAAGGCAACGGGAGGGGGGGGGGGGGGGTGCCTTTGCAGTACAATTTGCAGAGAACTTGTTTGAACAGTACGATGCCCAAGAACTTTGGCCCCAAAAAGAGTAAAAGGCACTATGGACAAATTTACGACCACAATGCAAAAAAGACACGGCTCCCGAAGTTGAAGAGGAAGGAACAAGTTACTTACCTGTAACTGTTGTTCTCCAGCATGGGTCTGGCATGGATTCACATGCTCATGAATATTCCCCGTCGTCAGGCTGGGAATCCTCGGTAAAGAAAAAATCAGTATCAGTTTCGTTTCTGATCTGTCTTTCGTAGTAGTAACCAATCACTGATCTCTGCGTCATACTGACCCAGCCAATGACTGCCCTCTACCTAAGCCCCGCCTCTGGCAGCCATCTTCAGATTTGGTAGCACGTGAAGTGGCAGTATGACCAAGTGAAGAGCCGCAGAGGGGTAGGCGGGAGGGTTCGCATGTGAATCCATGCCAGACCCATGCTGGAGAACAACAGTTACAGGTAAGTAACTTGTTCCTTCTCCAGCATGGGGTCTGGCATGGATTCACATGCTCATGAATAAAGAATACATAGCAGTACACACATGCACAACCACGGGAGGTGGCAAAGGCTCAACATTAAGCATTACATCAAACTCAACATTAAGCAATTCTTACCTCCTCACCAGGCTCACCTTAGGCGAACAGATTGCGCAGCACTGCTTGGCCGACCCTGGACTCCTCCCTGGAATCCCGATCGACGCAGTAGAATTTCGTGAAGGTGTGCATCGACCTCCACGTAGCAGCCCTGCAGATGTCCAGCAAGGGCACACCAGATAGGAACGGCGTGGTAGCTGTGATCGCTCTGGTGGAATGGGCTCTCGGACGGCCAGACAGCGGTCGGTTTGCCAACCGATGACAGTACATGATACAGCCGGAGAGCCATCTGGAAATGGAGGCCTTTGAGAGAGCCTTCCCCTGATTGACAGGTCCAAAGTTCACAAAAAGTTGTGACGTCTTCCGAAAACACTTCGTGCGGTCCACGTAGAACTTCAGCGCTCTAGCCACATCCAGCAAGTGCAAAGTTCCTTCGGCCGGCGACGAAGGCGACGGGAAGAAAACAGGCAACACCAAGGGTTCGTTGAGGTGGAAGTCCGACGGTACCTTGGGCATGAAGGAGGGGTGCGTCCTGAGCACTACCCTCGTGTCGTGAAAAGTCAAGTACGGGGGCTTGCAGGAAATGGCCTGGATCTCTCCCACTCTTCGTGCGGAGGTGATGGCCACAAGAAACGCCGTTTTCCACGACAAGAACTTCAACGGAGCCGAGTGCAGAGGCTCGAACGGAGGTCCCATGAGCTTGGTCAGCACCACGTTGAGCTCCCACGCCGGGGCCGGAGCCTTCACCGGCGAGAACGATCTGAACAGTCCCTTCATGAATTCTTTCACCAGACGATGAGACCACAAAGACGTCCGCCCCGTGGTTCTGGTGTATCGGGAGATCGCAGCAAGATGAATCTTGATGGACGCGTGCGCCAGTCCAGCCTTGGCCAGCGTCAGAAGGTACGGCAGTACCTGGGGAGCCGTAATCCGTAGAGGGTTAATCTTCTGTGCGTGGCACCAGACAGAGAACCTCTTCCATTTGTGTCCATAGCATTTAAGGAGTTGAGGACGCCCTGGCCTTTGCAAGAACCTCTCTGCAGTCGGCCGGTATGTTGTATCCTCCAAACTCTAACGCTGGAGGAGCCAGGCCTGCAAGTTCAGCAACTTTGGGTCGTGATGGAGGATGGCGCCTCCTTCCCTGGAGAGAAGATCCGCGTCCACTGGCAGCTTGATTGACGGGGACACTGACAAGTCCAGAAGGTCTGGGAACCATATCTGCCTCGGCCACGCAGGTGCGACGAGGATCATCCTGCACCATGACCTCTTGAGCTGGTTGATGAGCCGGATCAGCAATGGCAATGGAGGGAACGCGTATAGAAACAGGCCCTCCGAGGGGCACGAGAAAGCATCGCCCATGGTCCTCGGCTGGGGAAACCTGCTGGCGAACCTCCGGCACTTGGAGTTCGTCGCCGTCGCGAACAGATCGATCTGGGGTGTGCCCCACCGTTGGAAGAGGCGGTCCACTAGATCCTGTCGTAGTTCCCACTCGTGGCACGAGCGCAGCTCTCTGCTGAGCGAGTCGGCGATGGTGTTTTTTATCCCTGCCAGATGAAACGGCACCAGAAACATCCCTTGGGCGACGGCCCAATGCCACAGATCCTGTGCCTCCTTGGACAGGGCTGGGGACCTGGTTCCGCCCTGCTTCCTGATGTAGAACATGGTGGTGGTGTTGTCGGTGAAGATCCTCACCACCTTGCCCTTGAGGGACGGAAGAAAGGACCTGAGGGCCCAAAACACTGCACGGAGCTCCAGGACGTTGATATGGAGGGACTTCTCCGTCGGAAGCCAAAGGGCTCTCGCGTGCAGATTTTCGGTGTGCGCTCCCCACCCTTCCAGGGAGGCATCCGTGGTCACTGTCTCCTGGTGGCCGGAGGTCTGGAAGTCCATGCCCGCCGTCAGATGCGCGCGGGTGCCCCACCACCGGATCGCTCGTCGGAAACTCTCGTCGGGTGTGATCCTCTCCTCGAAGCTGCCCGTCGTCTGGATCCAGCGCACGTCCAGGAACTCCTGCAACGGGCGCATCCGGAGCCTGCACAGGCAGATGAGATAAATGTAAGAAGACATCATTCCAAGGAGGGACTTGATGGACCTCATCCTGGCCGCGTCCGCAACCAGCATCCGCTGCACCTTGCCCAAGATGGCCCTCGTCCTTTCCTCCGACGGAGAGGCCAGAAGCGACACTGTGTCGAGCTTTGCTCCCAGAAACAGTGCATCTTGCGCGGGCACCAGGTGGGACTTGGCGTAGTTTAGTTTATGGAGAATCCCAGGTCCGTGAGTAGTTGGGACGGTCCTTGCCGTGTGCTCCACGGCGAGCTCCTTCGTCTTTGCTCGGATGAGCCAGTCGTCCAGGTAGGGGTAGACGTGGATCCCCTCTCGGCGCAGCTGCGCCGCCACCGGTGCGAGGCACTTGGTGAACACCCTGGGTGCCGACCTCAATCCCAAGGGAAGGGCTCTGAACTGGTAGTGACGCCCTTGGACCACGAACCTGAGAAACGTTCGGTGTCCCTTTAGGATGGGAATATGGAAGTAGGCATCCTCCAAATCCAACGACGACAGGAAATCGCCCTCCTCCAGTTGACCCAGGACGTGTTGGAGGGTGACCATCCGGAACTTCTGTGCCTTGATGAATTTGTTCAGTCGTCGTAGGTCCAGGATGGGACGCCATCCTCCCGTCGTCTTCTTCACGAGGAAGTATCTTGAGTAAACTCCGGAGCCCCGAAGCCTCTTTGGGACGAGCTTGATGGCGCCCTTCTTGAGCATCGCCTTTACCTCAAAGAGAAGTTGAGGGACGTGATGTTCTTTCCTGGCCACAGGGGGGGACGCGCGGGTACCTCTTTAGAAACTCGAGCGCGTGACCCTGAGCTAGGGCGTCCAGCACCCAACGGTCGGTGGAGATGGACTCCCACACGCTGACGAAGCTCGCCAGCCGGCCTCCCACCGGGGTGCTTCGGTGGGGGCCCGACCCCACGGCCGGTTCAGTCCTGCTTAGACGAGGCTTTGCCGCGTTGTCCTCCTTGGCGACGACGTCGGGGTCCGCCTGACTTGCCTCGTCCCCTGTAAGCTTCCTGTGACGACGAATGGGCCGCTTGACGGTAGGTGGAAAATCCGCCGCTGGAACCTTTGGAGGCACCCTGTTTGCCTCCGCCGCTCCGAAAGGGCGGCCGCCGTTGCTGGAGAACCCCAAGAGCCCGGGCAGTCTCCGTGTCCGCCTTGATGGCTTGAAGGGAATCGTCCACAGTTTTCCCAAACAGGTTGTTTCCGTCAAACGGCATGTCCAAGACTCTGGTCTGCACGTCCTGACGGAAGACAGTAGCCTTGAGCCATCCACGGCACCTAAGGCACACGCCGTTGCCCAACTGGCGAAATCCAGTGTCAGCGATGTCGGTCGCAATCGTAATGGCGTGGTCCGACGCCACCTCTCCTTCCTGCAAGATCTCTAGGGCTTCCACCCTCTTGTCGTCTGGTAGGAAGTCCAGCAGGTGGGCCAGTTTGTACCACAACTCCCTGTCGTAGCGGGCTACGATAGCCAAGGCGTTGGCCGCCTTAATCGGCGTTGCTGCCGACGAGATGACTCTGCGTCCCATCGTGTCTAATTTCTTTCCCTCGCCGTCCGGCGGGGAGGTCGACGTAGAGGCCGCGCCCCTCCGCCCCCGCTTTCTTCCTGGCCGCCGTGGAGACGACCGAGACCGGGGTCGACTGTGCCCGAAGGCACAAGGGGGCCGTGTCCGGGACCCGGTACTTCTTCTCGTACCGATCCCTTCAAGCCGGCGTCGTGGATGGCTTCTTGAGGAGGGCGAGGCCCTCATCCCAAATATCGTCCAGTAGAGGTACAGCGAGGACCGTCTTCCTCTTGGCCTCGCGCCGTTGATAAAGGAAACCTTCCTTCTTCTCTTCCGGGCAGAGCTGGAAAAGCTCGGATGCCCTGGCGATCATGGAGTGAAACGATCCAATCTCGTCGGGCGGGGAAGCCCGGGTGGGAGGTGACGACGGGAGATCCTCGTTGTAAACCTCGTCGTCTGTACCCGTCGCGGCCGTGTCAGTCCCCGTATCATCCCCACGTGTCGTGGACGGGGGGGGGGGAAGGGCTGAACAGGAGGTGGAGGATGAATCCTTCTTTTCTTAGGGGGAGGGCTCCCAGAAGGGCCTGGCTCCGGGTCCCCCGTCGGGAGCGGTTCCTCCGTTGGTGGTAACGGCAGTCTCGTCCCTATCTCTGAGCATAAGGACTGTATAGCCAACAAAATGGCCGCCGAGTTGTCTTGCGGCACTGGTTGAGGGGAGTCCGACGGGCGGTCAGGAGCCCCGTCGGCACCCTCGACGTTCTCGTCGTCTCCTACGTCGGGGTCCCTCCCGACGGGCTGGTCTTCTTCCACGCCAACGCCGTGGCTTAAGAATTCGATCAGCTCTTCCTCAGAGGTTGAGGCCGAATCCACGACGACCTCCTGCCCCCCCCTTTTTCTTCTCCGTCGGAGGTTTCACGGGGGTCCCGTCGATGGGCATGAAAGAGGACTCCCTCTGCGGTGGCAGGGAAACTCTGGGCCCCGAGGTCGCCACCACTGGTGTAGCCTCCACAGGCTGAGCCAGGGCCGCCGCGACTGTCTCGATAGAGGCCTTGGCCGGATGGATTAAGGCTTTCACCACCTTAGGTGCTTGAGGCTCTTTTGACCGAAAAAAAAGACTTTTTTTGAGAAAAAACGTGAAAAATAGCACTAACGCTCGAGAGCAATAGCACGAGGATCCCAACACTTGAACGTGCGGTAAAAATCTGAAGATGGCTGCCAGAGGCGGGGCTTAGGTAGAGGGCAGTCATTGGCTGTGGTCAGTATGACGCAGAGATCAGTGATTGGTTACTACTACGAAAGACAGATCAGAAACGAAACTGATACTGATTTTTTCTTTACCGAGGATTCCCAGCCTGACGACGGGGAATATTCATGAGCATGTGAATCCATGCCAGACCCCATGCTGGAGAAATGTCCACACAGGAAAAACAAACCCCTCCAACTACAATGATGGACCCCAGGCGGTCTTCGTGGCCATGCAGCAGGGTTTCGCAGCACTCACAAACTAGATGGAATCACAGCGAGTGTTGCCACCATAAAGACACAACTCGACAAGACTACCTCCCACATGACTGAGGCTGAAACGAGGATATCGGGAACAGAGAATGCCTTAGAAACTGAAAAACACAGTCTCTACTACGGCCATTGAGTTGGGAACCGTGAAATCCAAATGTGAGGACTTCGAAGCGAGGTCCCGCAGAAACAATATTCGCATTATTGGGGTCCCCGAAGACGCGATCAAAGGGACGATGGAGAAAGCGGTCAAAGACCTATGCATGTTACTAGGTGATCCGGGTTGGTCCCAGATGTTCATAATGGAAAGGGCACACAGGTCACTGGCCCCGAAGCCAAAGCCAGGGGCATAGCCTAGACCAATCATTGCACGCATATTAAACTACAGAGACAGGGATCTGATTTTAAGAAACTCCAGAGAGAAACAGGAGTTAAGATGGGAGGCTAATGTCATACGTATCTACCTAGACTTCACATTGGCGGTCCAACAGGAAAGAAAGCTCTTTACAGGGGTCAAGAAGATGCTTCGCGACCGGGAAGTGCAGTATGCAATGCTCTATCCCGCTAGACTTAAAATCCAACATCAGAATAAGCCATATTTCTTCACGTTCCCTGAGGAGGCTGCCAACTTTGTAGAAACACACATCCCCCCCGAACAATGGACAATCCTAGGTGATGACCATCAAGTTGTGGGCCACATCACTGCTAACACGCTAATGAAGCGAGACGAATAGCAACGGGATAGGCTCCCTATGGAATCCCACGTCTGGGAGCAAAGAAATGCAATCTTCAAATGCATAGACACCAATGACCCTAGACATCACAACGAGTGAGAGCAACGAGATAGAACCGGAAATGACACTTACGACTTGTTATCGGCAATTGCACTGTAAGCACCACAGCCCCCCCCTGTAGCAGGTGCTTAAGACATTGATGGGAGGGAAGGGGTGGACATTTGAGTGCACAGTTGAAGTTCGCGGAACTGTGGGGGAGGGGCTAGGGGGGACATGGGGAATGTTGGGTGTTTGTTATGCAATGGAGGTTGATAAAAAAAAAAGCACACAGGTGGTAAACACTAAGGCGTTAAAGCATGCAACGGATGATTATTGGTGCACAACCATAAGCAACTACTTCATAGACAATGGGTGAAAAAGGCAGGGACGATATCAATGTGTTAAGTTGGAATGTAAGGGGCCTCGGCTCCAAGATAAAGGAAAGGAAGATTATGGCATATCTCACCAGACAATCAGCTAAGATCATCTTCCTGCAAGAGACCCATATGGGACCCAGACAGGCCGAACAATTGATACCTAACTGGGGGGCTTTCCAGTATTTCACAACATACTCCAGTCGGGATAGAGGTGTCGCAATACTGCTACATAAAACGTTACCGTTCCAATTTATAAAAGTGGAATGTGATCCGGAAGGGAGATATGTATTGTTACATTGTAATCTCTACGATAAGTAAATGGTCTTCCTTAATATATATGGTCCAAATACTGACCAACCAGACTTCTATTCCTCGCTCTTTGAGAAACTAGCGAGCTTCCCAACGGCTCATGTGATGTGCGGGGGGGGGGACTTTAACACTATTTTAAATCTACAACTCGATCGCACATCGGCCCAATCCAGAACATTAACCAAAGCAGCGCAGTCAATACTCGCACATATGTCGGATCTGAATCTGAGGGATGCGTGGAGAACACTTAACCCGGGCATGAGAGAATACACATACTACTCCTCGGTCCATGACATGCATTCTAGAATAGACTTATGGCTAATAGATACAGATAGCATGGCATGGGTCACAGACTCCCGCATTCACCCTAGGACCTACTCGGACCATTCCCCGATACAATTAAGGAACAAGTTACTTACCTGTAACTGTTGTTCTCCAGCATGGGTTTGGCATGGATTCACATGCTCATGAATATTCCCCGTCGTCAGGCTGGGAATCCTCGGTAAAGAAAAAATCAGTATCAGTTTCGTTTCTGATCTGTCTTTCTTAGTAGTAACTGATCTCTGGGTCATACTGCCCCCAGTAAAATGACTGCCCTTTCCCTAAGCCCCTCCCCAGGCAGCCATCCTCAGATTTGGTAGCACGTAAAGTGGCAGTATGAGTGAAGAGCCGCAGAGGGGAAGGAGGGAGGGTTTGCATGTGAATCCATGCCAGACCCATGCTGGAGAACAACAGTTACAGGTAAGGAACTTGTTCCTTCTCCAGCATGGGGTCTGGCATGGATTCACATGCTCATGAATATAAGAATACATAGCAGTATACACATGCACAACCACGGGAGGTGGCAACAGGCTCAACATTAAGCAATACAACAACTCAATATTAAGCATCTCTTACCTCCTCACCAGGCTCACCTTAACCGAACAGGTTGCGCAGCACTGCTTGGCCGACCCTGGACTCCTCCCTGGAGTCCCGATCAACGCAGTAGAATCTTGTGAAGGTGTGTGTCGACCTCCACGTAGCAGCCCTGCAGATGTCCAGCAGGGGCACACCAGACAGGAACGCCGTGGTAGCAGCGATCGCTCTGGTCAAATGGGCTCTCGGACGGCCGGGCAGCGGTCTGTTTGCCAACCGGTGACAGTGCATGATGCAGCCGCAGAGCCATCTGGAAATGGAAGCCTTCGAGAGAGCCTTCCCTTGATTCACAGGTCCAAAGTTCACAAACAGCTGTGATGTCTTCCGAAAACTCCTCGTGCGGTCCACGTAGAACTTCAACGCTCTAGCTACATCCAGCGAGTGCAAAGTCCTCTCGGCCGGCGACGAAGGTGACAGGAAGAAAACTGGCAACACCAAGGGCTCGTTGAGGAGGAAGTCCGACGGCACCTTGGGCATAAAGGAGGGGTGCGTCCTCAGCACCACCCCGGTGTCATGAAAAGTCAAGTATGGAGGCTTGCAAGATAGGGCCTGGATCTCTCCCACTCATCGTGCGGAGGTGATGGCCACGAGAAATGCGGTCTTCCACGAAAGGAACTTCAACGGCGCCAAATGCATAGGCTCGAATGGGGCCCCCATGAGCCTGGTCAGCACCACGTTGAGCTCCCACGCCGGGGCAAGGGCCTTCACCAGCAGGAATGATCGGAATAGTCCCTTCATAAATTCCTTCACCAGGCGATGAGACCACAAGGACGCCCGTCCTGTAGTTCTGGTGTATCGGGAGATGGCAGCCAGATGTATCTTGATGGAGGTGTGAGCCAGTCCAGCTTTTGCCAGCGACAGTAGGTACGGCAATACTTGAGGGGCCGTAACCTGCAGAGGGTTAATCTTCTGTGCACGGCACCAGACAGAGAACCTCTTCCACTTGTGTCCATAGCACTTGAGAGTTGAGGACGCCCTGGCTTTTGCAAGAACCTCTCTGCAGTCAGCCGGGATATCGTATCCTCCAAACTCTAGTACTGCAGGAGCCAAGCCTGCAAGTTCAGCAACTCTGGGTCGTGATGAAGAATGGCGCCTCCTTCTCTGGAGAGAAGAACCACGTCCGTCGCCAGCTTGATAGGTGGGGACGCTGACAAGCCCAGAAGGTCCAGGAACCAGATGTGTCTCGGTCACGCCGGTGCGACGAGGATCATCCTGCACCTGGACCTCTTGAGCTGGTTGATGAGACGGAGCAGCAACGGCGGGAACGCGTACAGGAACAGGCCGTCCCAAGGGAGCGAGAAAGCATCGCCCATGCTCCTCGGCTGTGTGAACCTGCTGGTGAACCTCTGGCACTTGGAGTTCGTCGCCGTCGCGAACAGGTCGATCTGGGGTTTGCCCCATCGTTGAAAGAGCCGATCCACCTGGTCCTGGCGTAGTTCCCACTCGTGGCACGAGCGCAGCTCCCTGCTGAGTGAGTCGGCGATGGTGTTTTTTATTCCTGCCAGGTGGAAGGGAACCAGAGAAATCCCCTGGGCGACGACCCAGTGCCACAGATCCTGGGCCTCCTTGGATAGGGCTGGGGATCTGCTGCCTCCCTGCTTCCGGATGTAGAACATCGTGGTGGTGTTGTCGGTGAAGATCCTCACTCCTTTGTCCTTGAGGGACGGAAGGAATGATTTGAACGCCCAGAACACGGCTCGTAGCTCCAGGATGTTGATGTGGAGAGACCTCTCCTCCGGGAGCCAGAGGCCTCTTGCGTGGAGATCTCCGTTGTGGGCCCCCCCCACACCTCCAGGGAGGCGTCCATCGTCACCGTCTCCTGATACGCCGGGGTCTGAAACTCTGTGCCTGCCGTGAGGTGCGCATGGGTACCCCACCATAGAATCGCCCGACGGAACTCCTCGTCGAGCGGGATCCTGTCTTCACAGCTGCCCGCCGCTTGAATCCAGCGGGCTTCGAGGAACTCTTGTAGCAGACGCATCCGAAGTCTGAAAAGGGGCACAAGGTAGATGCATGAGGACATCATCCCGAGGAGGGACTTTATGGACCTAACCCTGGCCACATCCGTGGCTAACAGGCGCTGCACTTTGCCCAAAATGGCCTTCGTCCTTTCTTCCGACGGAGATGCTAATCGCTCCACTGTATCGAGCTTCGCTCCCAGAAACAATGCCACCTGCGACAGAACCAGGTGGGATTTGGGGTAGTTGATGGCGAATCCCAGTTCTGTGAGCAGGTGGATGGTCCTCGCCGTGTGTTCGACAGCAAGTTCACTTGACCTTGCATGGATTAGCCAGTCGTCCGGGTAGGGGTAGATGTGGATCATCTGTAGGTGCAGCCGCGCCGCCACTGGTGCGAGGCACTTGAACACCCTGGGTGCCGACTTTAATCCGAACGGCAGGGCTCTGAATTGGTAGACACGCACCTGGACTACGAATCTGAGGAACTTTGTGTCCTTTTAGAATGGGGATGTGAAAGTAAGCATCCTCCAGGTCCAACGACGATAGGAAGTCGCCCTCCTCCAGCTGTCCCAGCACGTGCTGGTGGGTGACCATCCTGAATTTCTGTGCCTTGATGTACTTGTTTAACCGACGCAGGTCCAGGATGGGGCGCCAACTGCCTGTCTTCTTTCTGACGAGGAAGTACCTTGAGTATACTCCGGAGCCTCTTGAGGACGAGCTCGATGGCACCTTTCTTGAGCATCGCCCTTACCTCCAACAGCAGTTGAGGGACGCGATTCTCCTTCCTGGCCACGGAAGGAGAATACTGATTTTTTCTTTACTGAGGATTCCCAGCCTGATGACGGGGAATATTCATGAGCATGTGAATCCATGCCAGACCCCATGCTGGAGAACACTGAAAATTCCCGACAGGTCTAATGACCGTCCACCATGGAGATTTAAGCCGGCAGCAGTAAGAGACCTAGTTTACCAACATGCAATGGAACAATACATACAAGAATATTTTGATATAAACGAAATTTCGGTCTCAACCCAGGCTACTCTATGGCAGGCGTTTAAAGTATGCATCAGGGGGTCAGTCTATATCCGTAGAAGGAGGAATCCTGAAAGATATTAGGGGTAGACTATCCCGATTAGAGACACAAATAGCAGCCCTGCAACCCCAATATGTGCTCACTTCGTCACCCCAACTCAGCTTGGAAATCAAGACCAGGCTTGAGGAATACATGGAGGAAGCAGATCAGGTGGTCAGATACTTCAATAGACCTTCTGCGGCGCGTAGATACGGGGAGGGGGAACGTCCTGGGAGGATATTGGCCAAAACCGTTCGTGGTGAAAGCGGCCCCGCGACCATACCCTGCATACTTACGGCGGATGGTACAGTAACCACTGACCAGATGAAACTGAAATATGCATTTTACGCATTCTACAAAGACTTATACTCCCCACAGAGCACTGTCACAGAACTCTAAATAGAACATTCTCTCCCGAGTACCCACTTATAGCAGAAGCCACTAGAGAATCGTTGTAGGAACCCATCACTGAAGCTGAAATTATTGAAGCAATAAAAGCCCTCCCCAATGGGAAATCGCCAGACACGGACGGGTTGGGAGCTGAGTTTTATAAAGAATTTAGTCATTTATTAGCACACAGACTACATGCCGTGTGGATGGAGGCAATACAAAAAGGGGAGCTCCCAGAAACCACAAGAGAGGCAATAATTACACTCCTGCTTAAGGCAGGGAAACCCCTCGAAGAATGTGGGTTGTATCGACCATTATCCTTAATAAACGCAGATGCTAAGATCTTAGCAGAGATTCGAGCCCTTAGACTCACACCGTTGATGCCATATATGGTACACGAGGATCAAGCAGGGTTTATAATGGGCAGGTCCACAGCAACTGATATAAGACAATGCCACCGAATCATTCCCACAATACTCCCCCTCCCGCCTCCCCCCCCCCCCGAGACACAAGGAATAGCAGTCTCCCTTGATATGCGGAAAGCTTTTGAAACAGTTTCCTGGCCCTTTCTCTTCGGGATGTTGCGGAATTATGGGTTCGGCCCACATTTCATAAAATGGATTAAGATACTATACACACGACCCGTGGCGAGGATCAGAGTCAACGGATCATTCACAGACATACTAGAACTGTTGGGAGGCACAAGGCAGGGCTGCACGCTATCCCCGCTCCTCTTTGCCTTGGTCTTAGAACCACTTGCAGACATTCTTAGATCACGACTTAGCACATTCGGGATCTGGATAGGTGGTGAACTACAAATCATAACGTTGTATGCAGATGACATCCTATTATACCTAAAAAATCCTGACCGCACACTCAGTAAGGTCCTAGCGGAGGTGGAAAAGTTTGGCGAATACTCAGGCTTACGCATTAACCCCAACAAATCGGAGATATTCCCACTGACTGACAACAGTTCAGTCCCGAAACCTGCATGGCCTCATATGGAGCCCGGTCCACATCATATTTAGGTGCTCACATAGCTAGGACGGCTCAATTGTCTCGCTCCTTCAACTACAGTACTCTGGCAGAAGCACTATGATTCAAAATTAAGCGATGGAGCACCCTACCCATATCATTGATGGGGAGGATAGCGCTGATTAAAATGATAATACTTCTGAAACTCTTCTACCTTTTTAGTACAGTACCTGTGTGGCCTGGCCGCGCTCTGTTTCCTAAAATTAATAGTGCCTGCATAGCTTTCATTTGGGGTGGACATCCTAGATTAAGCTGGAGGGCCCTGTCCGATACGTACCCCAGGGGTGGGCTGATGGCACCTGACATGCAATTATACTAGCTTGCTGCGCAGGTACACTATGCTGCGGGCTGGGCCACGTCCTAGTTAGGGAGAATTCTCTCTTTAGGCTGAATTTCCTAACCTACTGAGTCCCCCAGCAGCTTTGCTGGATTTCTGGAGTTTGTTTTTTTCTCCTGCCAAGAGTGAGACTCTTTCTCCCACTCTTGGACATGATTTATGGTGTTCCTTTGACGGTTAATGTATTTTCCGGGCTATGGGGTCCTTTACTCCATAGGGTCTCATGTGTTTTTACTATGTGTGTTACACAGCACCCTCCGTGCAGTAACACAGGGGTGTCATAGTGACCCCCAACCATAGACTCCATACCCTGGGACTGACTGTCTCCCAGGGCATGTAAAGTCACCATTGGCTTTACTAGTCCCAAATTATTAACAGACACCAGTACAAACCATCATATTGTGGATGTACTGGTCGGGGCAATTCGATTTCCCGCGGGGTCTGTTAGTCGAGGGGGCACGTCTCCGTCCCCCCTGATCGAGTTTTGGCTGGTGGCAGTGGATACTACTTTTTATATTCGACCGCGAATATATTCCTATGGGATTTTCCCATTGTTCGAGGCTACCAACTTTAATTATTTAATTCTCATAGCCCCGAACATACCGCCGGTTTATTTAATTATTAATTCGCCGGTTGGTATTTTTTGCCAGGACTCGATTCTAAAATGGCGTTTGTGTTCTCTTCTGTGACTCCAACCCAAGTCGAGCCCTTTGTTCCACTTTTTGGCAGGCTTCTCCACAGAAGCCTCCAAAAGTGGTGCCACTCTGTCTGGGTACCACAGGAGGTGTGGGAGGGGGTTTAGGCACTCTGGACTGAGTTACCTTGGTAACTCAAGTCGCACTCTTGTGTGATTGGCCCAAGTGGTGAGCCGGCCGGCTCACCACTTAGCATGTTTGATAGACAGCTAGGCTAAGGGAATGGGGGTGTGCTGCATAAAAGCAGGGCTTTGGGGACTGGAACTTCAGAAGTCGCCACAGGACCTGAGAATCCGACGAGGGAGAAGCTGAGCCGACCTACCACGACAACACCACCGGTGGAGCCCTGCAGAACCGACTCACCACTTCCCGACGAAAGAGAAGATCTCCCGGCTGGAGAGGCTTCTTCCCCTGGCTGGTGGGCACAACCAGTTTACCTTCTTTTCTTCGCACCCCAGACCGGTTTGTGGTCGAACTGCCCGTGCCAAGCACCCCGGCGGCCAGATAGCCACTTACCACTGAACCACGAAACAACGGACCGCTCCTTGTACCTGAGAAACTCTGTGGCTGGTTTCTTCCCTGGCAGTGCAACGGACTCCTGTCTTCCTCCCAGACGAGATCCTCTCTTCCCCTGGACGAAGCACCGACTTGCATCCGCTGCCAGGAACAACTGCCCCCGCTGGAGTGTTCTCACCACTTTAAGGTACCGTGTCCGCCAGGCCTCCCTTTCTAAAGATTGCTACAAGGTAATAATAACCCCTTAACCTTCTGGACTGGACTGGCCGCCTTGACCCTCTAACTGGTCCCTTTCTTTGGTCCAACTCCTTTTTGAACCATTACAAGACTTTTGTGCACTGCAACCGTGTGACCTTGGACACATTTCGTTTTGATCCTCTTAGAGCGGATCCGGCCTACTGACTCTGAATTCACTGTTACTTTGCCTTCCTCTGTTGTTGTGTTCGTGAAAAAGTGTTGGGCTCTGTTTCAATTTATTCTCTGCTTTTCTCTCCCTTTTTAAAACAAATTATTAGAGTGCCATCTACGTTAAGCGCTCACCGCTGTCTGAAAATAAGTGGGGCTTTACTTAAGACTTGTCTAATATTCTTTTAAGGGAGTGTATATCTTTTAGTGACCGTGTTTTTGAATTGCTTACTATTAGTGCCTGTGTGTTTTTCTAGATGTGGTTTTAAATAAATAATGATATCTCTTTTACACCAAGCCCTGGTCAGTGTTTACTTGTTCTATTGTGTTCTCTTGACCTATTGTGAATACTCTGTATACTGCCCAACTCTTCTTGAGGGAAGTCTGACTGCTCAGCCACAGCTACCAAGTGAATTTGTGTGGTACAGACTGCTACCAAGTGGGTTTACTGCCAAACACCTGTAGTCCTAAATCTTTTGCAGTGGTCCCAGAGGGAACTGCACAGGTTTCTGCCTAACAGTCCATCAACCCAGGCCCCCCGCGCCCCACCTCAGGGGAGCGCGAAGCGGTGTTGGCATTACAAAGGTTGACTAGGCCTATTCCCATGCACTACAACACGATAAACCCAACAAAGGTCACGATCATGGCATGGTCTAAAATTGCTGACATTTTCGAAGCTAGTAAATTATACCATACAAGCATGACTATCTGGGGCGACCCACATACACCCCTATCCAATGAGAGTGAAGTGGCAATGCATTGGACCACCAGAGGTGTTACACAATGGGGACAGCTATTCCCGGAAAAACACTTTATACCTTGGGAAGACATCAAAGATATAGTGGGAAATACAAATGCGTATAAGCAACAATATGACCAAGCGGCAGCCATCACACGCCATGTTTCCATCATTCCCGAATGAACCCGAAATCAATATGGCACTAGGCTACATGTACACAGGGGGGACTCCGAAAATAACGACCTCTACTTTGTATAAAATTATAGTACAGACACGACTGATGGTGATCCACGCAGCCAAGGGCAGGTGGGAGCAAGATCTGGGGCAACTGATAGAAGATCATGAATGGTCCCAGATATGTTCACTAACCAAGCAGATATCATGCAATTCAAGATTTAAGCTGATTCACTAGAGATTAACACATAGGACACATTATTCCCCGGCAAAGCTTAAGAAAATACACCCCACCATGGCCGGCACCTGCCCTAGATGCCACAGTGAAAATGCCAATATATTTCATATGTTATGGGACTGTACAGAACTGAAACAATACTGGTCAGAGGTCTGCGGAGCTCTGGATATGATGGCAGATCAGCCGATGGAATGGTCTCCACGAATATTCATGCTAGGGGCGGTGGGGAAAATGAACCCAACGTGGCATAGATTGTTAAATTTTAGACTATTGATAGCCAAAAGGGCCATATTGATGAGGTGGAAGAATGTTCAACCGCCGACCAAAGATGACTGGAACAAAGACATGATGTGGGCTAACGATAATGAGGAACTGTATATTGACTCTGTGTTGCCCCCATCCAAACCCAGGAACATATGGGCAAGGTATAAACAATATTTGGCAGAATTAACAGAACGGGAGTGCCCAACCACAGAAGAAAGCTAATTGATTTAAGTTGTATGACTACTAAATGACTGTCGCCAATGTATATGTATAATCTGTGTGCAAATATAAATAAAGTTGTTTAAAAAACAAACAAAGGAAGGAAGGATAACACCCTTGAGATCCTGTTCTCTGCATCAGCTGCATCATTTCTTAGAATGGCAGCGGTATAGAGCTTTTGATGCTGGCATTCTGGACGAAAGCAACACTTCCATCACTGCACCCGGAAGGTCCAAATCCCTGTACCTTAGCCTTTCAGAAGCCAGGCATGCAGGTTCAGCATGTGTATGCTGGGATGAAGAACCAGCCCTCCCTTGATAAGGAAGAACCGGCCTCCGGGGAAGACTAGGTGGAGGACAGCTGGCCATGTCTGCAAGGTATGGGTCCACGTTCTCCTGGCCCAGTTGGGTCAATCAGGATCATGGTTGCCGCCTACCTCTTCAACCTCTTGATCACTAGAAGAATGCCTGGAACCAGCGGGAAAGGATATAGGAGCTGGAAATACCAGTCATCCAACAATGTGTGCCCCAGTGCGCCTCTGAAATTCCCTTGAGCACAAAAGTTTGCACTTACTGTTCACAATGGGGGAGAACAGATCCACTTGAGGGGTTCTGCAAAGGGCGAAGATCTGAAGAATTTCTTCCCCGGCACAGCTCCTACTTGTGAGAGGCCGAGCCCTGCCTACTCATAGAGTCCGCTGTCATATTCTCCTTCCCAGCGAGGTGAATTGGCGATCGGGAGATCTTGTTCTGTAACACACAGCACTGCATCGCATCTCTGAATAGGGGGAGTGACCCTACACCACCTCTCTTGTTGATGTAGTGCATGGCCACTGTGTTGTCCCGTCAGGATCGGGACAGTTTTCTTCTCTACAGAGGGCAAGAAGGCCATCAGCACCAGTCTGATCGTCCTCAGCTCCAATAGGTTTATGGGAAGTTTTGTCTCTGCCAGGGACTACAACCCGCTCACAGTCAGCTCGTTCAGGAGAGCAGCCCAGCCTTTCAGAGATTTGTCCTGTTAGTAAAGATTTCCCTTTTAGCCAACTTTGCCTCCATATTCTATACCACCAAACCTTTTGCTTTCGTTTTCGGACCTCAGCTTTACTTCCATAGCCTTTTGCTCATTTGTCATGGGGAAACTGATACTGTCAGTACTGGGAAACGGTTTCCCTTTTGTCTTTCTACAATGTACCTTCTTCTTTGTTAACATTTTAACCTTGTGCATAGCATCCTACAATGCAGTACTGGGGATACATTTGTGTCACCCTAGACTCTTGGTTACTTTTTAATGTGCCTAAAGACAAGATGGTGGCAGCAGATAACATTTTTACAATTTTTGCTATATTTTTAGTATGCACATTCGCGTTTATCCCATTTGGCTACTAATCATAGCTAATGTCCAAAGATAGCCTTGCCACAACATTTTTCGCTTGTTCTTTATGCCATGTTGTTTGGCCGTTTGAAAAGCTGTTTTTGTGGGCTTTTCGTGGGCTGGTACATGCCATGTGTGTGGACCCAGGAAGTAGGTTGGGACTGTCTGGTCCCAATCAACAAACTGGTGACAGTGAGTCTAGTGTGCACACACGAAAGACCCCACAATGGTCCCTGATTGGACCACTGCTGGCTGAGTGAGTGGTGCAGATCCTTGCTATTGGAGAGCTGAGTCTGATAACTCACCTGAATTTAGGATAAGAAGTGGAGTCCTACGGCCATTCCAGCAGACTAGAAACAGAGGCAAGTATCCTGTGTAGCCGTGCAGCAGACTGAAGACCCATGAATGACTCCCGAAGAGGGCATGTAACCTTTCCTGCAATTATCCCGGTGAAGCCCTGCTGGACAACCTGATCTGAGAAGGCCCTCGTCGGTACTCGACTCTTGGACTGGTGGGACCAACCAGTCAACGTCTTCTCGCGTTCCTGCAGCTTTCAGACTTCAGAAGTGTCCCTGGACCACCCGGTGGACTGAGCAGCTCTGAAATTTGGCTACCGTGCCAGAAGTGTCATTGTTTCGTGTTTTCAGCTGGAATTTCGGTAGTTGCCAGCTTGTACTATAAATCACATTAATGCCAAGTTGCAGCGCCAAGCATCAACGGATCTTGTCCTGGAAGGCAGTCTGTGTTCGCAACTGGAGAGATGCCTGCTATCGCCTATGTGCAGTGACTGTCGCTGGAACCAACTCTCCTCTTCCTGGTAGAGTGCCCTGAAGAGGCCTGCTGTATTTATTCATCGAAAAGGGTTGCACCTGGCTCCTGGACCCAACCAGAATCTTCCTTGCACCCGCAGCTCCTGGGCATCTTCTACTGAACCCAACATTGAGAAAATCTACCTCCAGCATCTCCCAGTCGGCTTGCCAAGTCATTTGGGAAAATCGGAGCAAGGGTGGCGAATAAACGAAATAGTTACAGCCACCCTGTCTCCCCTATAATAAACCTTACAATAAACTTTTGTTTATTCCATTCTCTCGCTTTTGTTTACGTTCGCTTAAGAAGCTGTTCTGATAGAAAAAGTATATTACTTACCAGTCAAATCCTTGTGATGTCTTTTAGAACATTTCTCACCACCACAAGAACTCTTTCTGCCTTAGTCCCCTCTCCTAAAGGAACTCTGTTAACTCTTTGGGCACAAGGCCACATTCAACTTAGGGATTGGACTCGTACAGTTAGGGCTTGTATTCTTGTGGACTGGTTCTCTCATAGCACAACTACTTACCTTCCCTTTCAGGTGTACAGGTGAATTGTGTGCATTTCTATAACCAAAGGTGACTACATACGTGTTTTAGATTTAGGGTGTTGTGTGATGATTACGATCTATGTGATTACTGCACCGCCTGTAATGCTGATGGCGAAAATGTTGACTTCCATTACGGCGCAGCGCAGTGATCAGATAGATCACTCTGTCTGCATCCCCCAGCCTGCGTTGCCCTACCCGCTCCCCCCTCCACTGTGGCCTGAGCTGACACCGCAGGGCCATGTACCATTTTTCTTTTAACTTTCTTGTCCCCTTCTTACCACAGCTGTATGCTGGGAACTCCACAACCCCCGACTACCGTTACAACGATCAAGCGGAGCGGGGGACACCCCCGCTCCGCTTGGTCCCAGAAATGGGAGTCGGAATTGTTTTTATGTGCAGTCAGCATTTTAAAGTCGCAGTAATGGTACGTTTCCATATTACCTGCTTGATTCTTTTTCATAGTGTATTTTTGGGCCTATAATACATTTAGTATTTTTGTACTTACCTGTCTAAGCAGAATCATTGTGTATTTCACTGGGTGCACTCATTGTGGACCCCTGACCACACTCACCTCTCCTGAGACTAAGCCTTGACCTCTCTCCACGCTTACTTTGATTGGGTTTGGCTACCCACTCAGAGTTCCCCGGTTCACGATAACTAGGATGGCCTCCTGAAATCTGTCCACCAGGTCAGATTTGAGAAATCCATCTTAACATGTCTGTCACTACAGCCGCCTCTGGCCACAGTTGCCAAACCGGTTCTCATGCCATGAAGATCTTTGTGCGAGTCCACCACAAGAGTTCCTGAGCAACTCTACTGGGACTGGAATCAAGTCTGTCATACAGCTAGAGAACTGCGACCATTGAGACCCGAGTGCTCATTGGAGGGATCTCATTCTCAACACAGCCTCTGGCACCAGGAAGATGCAGGATGCCAGGAGGCTGAACAACCGTCTAGGGCAGGCAGATATTGGGCGTTGTGGAATTTGGTGACGAGCTGCAGGATGTGTAGGGCCCTCTCCTCTGGGAATCCAGGACCGCTCTGATGAATTGGAGCGTTTGAGACATTGTCAGCTGGGACTTCTTTAAATTGAGGGACAATCCCAGTTTGTGGAGGAGATAGCAGGTGTGGTTTGAGATGATCTAAGGGTTGACCCTGAGACTGCACCCTGACTAACCAATCGTCCATGTAGGGAAAGATGTGAATGCTTCCTTTACTGGGACTGGCTGGCACTACCGCCAAAAGTAAGCCCAAATGGCAGAACTCGAAACTGGTAGTGTTACCTATGATGAACCTGAAGTACTTCATGAGCTTTTTATGGATCGGCACATAGAAGTAAGCCTCCTGTAAGTCGAGTGACACCAACCAATCCTGCATTTCTAGGGCCTGGAGGATCTGCAAGAGTGTTATAATCTTGAAAGTGTCTTTCCTGGGGAACTTGTCCAAGCTCCTCAGGTTCAGGATGGGTTGCAGACCTCAGTCTTTCTTTGGGACCAAACAATAATGGGAGTACCACCCCCTATTACTTTCCTGAATAGGAGCCAGCTCTCAAAAGAGAGGCAACCTCTTGTAGGACCAGTGGGTCTGGAACAGGAGGTGGGCAGGGTGAGGGAGGCAATCCAGCAGGCGTTATAAAAATGGAAGGCAGTAACCTTGGGAGATTACCGGAAGCGCCCATGCGCCCATAGAAACGGTGCAACGTTCTTGCGAATTTTGCGACAGACGGCCCCCCCCCCACCCTTAACGGCGTTGAGTGGCAGTAGTTCTTAAAACTTTGCTGCGGGGACCGCACTAGAATTGACAAGACGCGGCAGCAGTGTGTCTTGCCGCCTCTGCCATTTGAAGGCAGAGACAAACATCTCACACCTTGCCCTTGACGGATAGCAGGCTGTTTGCCTTTTTGTCCATAATTACAGAAACAAAAAGGCTTGCCTTTACACTGAGTGGAAGGATGAGCAGGTGGTCTAATTGCCGCTTCAAGGACTTTGCCGCTTCCTTGGATGCCTTCAATTTTTTTACGGTTGCCATCTGCCTTTTGCCCAAGAAGATGCAACTTCGCTTGGACATACTGTAAAAATCTGTATTTTCTTAGCCAGGTGAATCTACGCACGACAGAAGTCAATGCCATAGATTCTGCGACAGAGTCGGCTGTGTAGAGTGCTGGCTGTAGGGAGAGGCACATTACCTCCGTTCCATCCTCCACTATGTTGAGGAAACCCTTCCTCATTTCACCTTCTGGGATTTGTTTGGTTGCCTCAGCAAACACAGACCAAAGTGTGTGCGAGTATTTTGACAGGGCACATGAAGCATTAACAGCGTTAAGTGTCATAATGCCAAAGGAAAATACCTTTTTTTGCCAAACCATCATCGCGCTCTTCATCCCTGTCAGGTGGTAAGGATGAATAGGCAATTGCCTTATTGCTCAGATGCAGCCTGTAATACCAGCCTGTCATGAGACGGATGTCTTATTAGGAACTCTGGGTCAGATAAACCTGGTTTCTACTTTTTAGCAAAATCTTTATGGACTGCTGGCCCCCTTAGTTCCATTACGGGATTATTTATGGCATTGTGTAATGGAAGAACAGGCTCAACGGATGTGCCCTTATCCAGAATGTCTGTCTAGTCACATTGTTATTTCACCAGGTGGGGGACCACAACGTAATGCATCTGTTACATTTGCTATAATTTTCCTGTAAAGCGTGTTTGTATGGGCTCTAGGATCTCCCATTTGAGCATACAGAAGGGCTGAAGCTAATTAAGACAACCTTTCCTCATCCTGAAACTCTTCAAGGTGTCGAGGAAGGCCCATGGGTTCGAGCCCAAAGGGTACAGGGTTGTCAATCCCGTCAAAAATGTCCTGAAAAGAAGACAACATTCCTAGTAGATATTGGGAAAAAACAAATCGAAGGACCATCGACCATCTTCGACCGCTTAGGTTGTGACATTGATTGTGCCGATGGAGCCGGCAGTCCATTGAAAAATGCATCAATTGCCGATAGCGTCGACGGACGGATGGAGGACTTCACCGGTCTCTGGCTCTTAGTGTTACGCTCACCTGGCTCCCACAGAGGCGTCGATCTGAACTGGACAGCTGCGGTCTCCACCAATGTGACGCATAGGGCCGAGATGACGGACTGGACTGGTCCACCTAGCTTCGTTTGCTTGGCCCGTAGGAATATCCTTCTGCAAATGGAGAAAGGGAATTAACCACCCGTGGAGTTCAGTGTAAATTCCCCCCACCCCCGCTGTTCTCCCCACAGATAACCTTTGATGTCCCCTCCTATAGTCTCACCGGATGGTTTGAAAAGATGAGCTGTCCATCCGGCATTGAGCGCAGGGGCGCGTTGATGACCAGTTGTATCACTGGCTCGAAGGAATTCGGTGAGTTCCGGAACAATAATGACTCAGAAAAATATGTAGTTCGTAAGAGTTCACATGTCTGACTTTCACTCTTGTCAGTTTCCTTGCAGTTTGCAGCTTGACCCCAGCGAAGAGTTCCTCGTTCCTACACAGTTCAATAAAATAAGGCCTGAATGTAAGTGGCTTGTTCCCTTATTCAGGTGTGGCGAGAAAATATGAAGTTCGAGGAATTATGCCTCCAGCGGTAAAATTAGGTAAGTCTACTACGGTGAGAAGAGTTCCCCTTATTTGTCCTGTTGTCTCACCTTGTCGTCCTTTTGTTCCCCTTAGGGGCCGGGGTGCGGCGAGGATGCAATGGAGACTGCGCCGACCCGTGAAGAGGAATAGTACCCCCGGCGGTAATCAGGTAAGTCTATGGGGGTAGTTACTATTGCCTCTATTTCCTTGGGTCACCTTTGCTGTTCTTGTGTTCCCCTTAGGTGCCAGAATGCGGCAGAACGTGCAGAAGGATGAGGTGGATCGTGAGGATGCTGCGAGGGCCGGTGAGTTCAGCGCAGCGCTGCAGCAGGCGAGGCGGCACGCATAAATGCTTCTTTCTTCCAGCTCGAAGGTGCGGTGGATCCGGAATCCAAGTAAGGATCGAAGGTTTGCTCTTATTCTAAGCTTCCTCCTTCTGTTCCTCCCTTTTTCTAGGAGCTGCAGACTCAAGGCGGGCGTGGCAGAAGACTGGATGCAGGCTTGCAGACACGGTGAGCGTTACGCTGCTGGATGCAGAATAACGCGAAGCGTGTGCTGCTCTTCGGGCGTGGTTTAAATAGCCTCCAAAGTAGTCCCAGGTGAGTATTCTTCCCCAGCCCCAACCGAGTAAAAAAAAATAAAAAATAATAGTCCCTAGGTAAAATAGTCCCTTCCAAGCCTCATTTGGTTTGGAGCTCTACAGCAAGGTCTGCACCAGGTAAGCTTGCAGCATGGTCTGCATCAGGTAAGTTCTAGTCTATGAGCCTGACGCCATAGGCGCCAGGACCACACCCAAACAGCTCCTAACAGGGGCTTTTGGGCTTGCTCAAAACAACTTGATGCCTGCTTCCGGGGTTGCTGGACCTGGTCTGGTTCCCCGGGGGTAGGCATCATGACACTTAGGCAAACAATGTGGTTGGTGAGTTGAGTCCCTGCCGGCCTTGTCAGGCACGGTGGGCTTGAAGGTCTTCCCGGAGGAACAGAGAATGGGCAGACCCACTTTCATCTTGATGCGGGAACCCGTCCCACTTTTCCGCCCAGGCGGATTTAGACAGGAACCGTCCCGGTCTTTCTGGGGATGAGTCAGTCGACTAATGTTTTCTCCTCTTCTTCTTCTTCGATGAGGAAGATTATGACTGACAGGAGTCGCTCCTCGAGTGGCATTTCTTACAGTGTTTCACTGTCTTCTCTCCTTCTCAGATGTTTTCTCGCCCACTGAGATCTTTTCATCAGGTTGAATCTTCGATAGTCGTACTCAGAGACTTCGAAGATGAACTTGCATGTTCTCTCTCCTTTAAGGCCTTGGGTGTCATAACTTGACACAAGCCTCAATCCGCCATGAAATGGTCAGTACCAAGGCACCACAGACAGATCCTGTGAGGATCAGAAAGCAACATTTATGCACGGAAATCACTGCATTTTTTTCAAACTGGTGGGTTTTAGAGTACACATGATGACGAGTCTACCAAAAATTCCAATGAGTTTTGAGGAACAATCTAATGCATCAGAAGAGTTCTGAGGTGAAGTTTTACAGGGCACTGAGCGCACTTTTTGTGCCTGGTCACAGAGAACTCCTCGATGGTCATCGACGCCAGTGCGCACAACGCCCGCTGGGAGCAAGTTTCATAGAGCTGCAAAGTAGGAGAAAATATGTCTAAAATGAGGAAAGCGTGGGAGGCCAATCCATTAGAAATAAAATGCTAGTACTGACATCTAGTTATTCTGCAAAAAAATGTACATAATGTGGTAAAACTACAGTAAAGAATGTCTTTTTTTTTTAGAACCATTCCTCCGGAACGAAAATAAAGGAATTGAAATTTGCTTGAAGCAATTCAGCAGCTGCTTAGAGCCTGGTTGGCAAGACACCAACTGCTACCAGAGCTACTTAAGACTTCCCTTTCCAATTGTTATAATACAAACATCCCTATATGGGATGACCTCAACGTTTGTGAGCACAGATTCTCAAAAGGCATTCTGAGATGATTGGGATCTAACTGGAATGTGCAGACAGAACCATACAATAATGCTATGCGTGAATACCACATTAAGCGGAAAAGAAAGAACTAGTGCCAAACCCAAACTTGTTTGGGAAACTGAAGAGCTTTGGTTTGAATATTCTGGCACCAGTAAGATATTCTGCACTTCTAAAGAACCTTCAGAATCTTTTTTTGGAGAGACTTCCTACTGTATCGTATTGCTCCAATGCAGCAGATGGGAAAGGTTGCAGGTCAGACGTCTAAGTGACATTTTCGTCACACAATAAAAAGTGAGCAAAACGCTCAACCATAATATGTTGTTGATAAACCCTTTTTTTAAATGGGGGTTTCCACCCTATCACTACTGCTTTAACCACTATCCCTTGCCTTCCCCCTCACTCCATCCTTTCTTTTATGGACACTTTTTTCACACTTCTATTAATCTTTCCATAATATCACATGTATATGGTTGAGTTTGATCCATCGAATGGGGCGAGTGTCTTTTTTTATGACTTACTGCAAGCTGATGGGCAAACCAACGGAGCCCCGCAACCCCAGCCATCATACAGAAGTTTCTTAGTACTCCCTAACCATCAAATTTACAACCGTATGTAGCTCAATCTCGTGAAAGTTTGAGGCGGGGCTGAAAAGAGAATTTCTAGTTCAGGAGCCACTATTAATTAAACCGCAATGAGGAAGTTGAGTGTTGCCCTTCTTGTTAACATAAAACATGTCAGTCACATCACCACCAATAACTAGCA
Organism: Ambystoma mexicanum; assembly: GCF_040938575.1. Taxonomy (NCBI): domain Eukaryota; kingdom Metazoa; phylum Chordata; class Amphibia; order Caudata; family Ambystomatidae; genus Ambystoma; species Ambystoma mexicanum. The sequence continues at coordinate 521,637,914 of NC_090941.1, read as the reverse complement.
CACACTCCATCCGAGAGCCAAGAAGGCATTCAGTTTGGTAACGCTGATGCCACCCCAACCGGTAGCCTTCAGATCATAAGTCATTAACAATGAGCACCTATGGTTGAACCCCATTTGAGCCTAGACAAGTACATACTAATAGCAAATTCTGCAGGTGGAGGGAGCAATGGGAACACCCTCAAATTTAGATGAGAAAGCAAGTTTGGGAGTCCCTTTCTTGGTCCTAATGTTATGCTAAATATAAAATAACTAACAATGCCAAAAAAAGACTAAACGCAGGCGACCATAAGGAATAAAGCAGCTAGTAATTACAATGTAGTAGGAAGCCCATTGCTAAAACAGTCAAATGCATCCTCTAAGGCTACACATTTTTACTTTGCCCACTGCGACGAATCCAGGGTATTGTCACTGCCATAAGGCCAGGGAGGTGAGGCTGCAACCAGATAGTCCCACAACGGGTGGTACTCAGGGGGTGGATCTCATGGGGAGGGAAGCCTTCCATGGGACCAGTGAAAAATAGCCTTGGGAGAACATAGTATTTACCCCCTTAATTTCTGTCCCCTCTTTCCTCTCGCCCCACTCTGGCCCCTGTGGTCCTCCACAGTGTCTAGTCAAATGGTCGACAGACAAATGGTCGACACAATTTGGTCGACAGGTCAAATGATCGATTTTTTTTTTTTTAGTTATATATATTTTTTTAGGTTTTCGTTTAGGGAAAAAAAGTGTTTTTTAGCAAAAAAAAAAAAAAAAAAAAGGAGTTTGGGGGGACCCCCCCAAAAAATAAATAAAAAAGGGAACAAAAAAAAAAAACATTCGATCATTTCACCTGTCGACCTTTTGGTGTCGACCATTTGTCCTGTTGACCATTTAGGTTCGATCATTTGACCTACAACCGTCCTCCACACCTCTATGTACCTCTGTAGAGCAGAGGACTCTATTCACACCAATCATACCAGGGCAAGGAAAGGTGACGCTTACCTAGATTGAGTGCATACAATCACTGGCATGAAGATGATCAACCAGAGAGGCCAGAGCCCACTGCAGAATCAACATACGCAGTACAGCTTACTAGAGGCAGCCCTGGTAATAAAAACCAAAAGATGACTAACTAGCTCGTCAAGCCGAGGGGAGTGGCTACGAGGGCCATGTAGGAGGACGCGATCTGGAGGAGCTCCCGGGATCCTGAAATGATCCTGGCGAAATAGTGCATAACGACGTGCCTATGACTGCTGAAAACACACATGTTGGTGTGTGAACGGACTGACTGCGCTTGGTGAACTTTTGAAACGCGTGGGAGGAATGGCAGAGGAGTTTTGTGCGAAAAGGATAAGGCGCGCCGGAGACGGAAGAGGAAACAAAATGGCCGATCAACGACCGGAAAAAAGGAAGGAGCAGGTCGCATGGTGGTCGGGCGATAGGAGCGGACTGTGTGCGTATTTGTAACTGGCGCGAAACGCAGGTCCCCTATGTTGGGATACTGACGCAAATCGGCCTGTAGTCCTAGTGTTCTACTACTGGCGTAGGCCTTTGGGCATGTGATAGAGGGCTGAGGCCGCACTACGACGCGTCGAAGTAGCGAGACACTGCATGGAAAGCTCGGCCTGAGAAGCTCACAGAATTTGTGGATTGTGCGTGCCCCTCCCCACCCCGTGGAGCTGCCGGAGTGGGGCTTATGCGGCTACATGTGAAAGCACGGCCCATGGTAGCGGACAGGTCTCGCCTGGGGGTGTTTCGAGAGTGGCCCCCTGGAACGTGCCCAGCGGATGCAGAATCATGTCTAATAGAACCGTGAGACCGAAGGCGAAGCAGCCTACGTTGGACGACTTCGCCAAGACGTCCCCTGGTCCGGAAAGTTCCAAGAGCAAGGATAAATCGCCTGCAGGCGGCATGCCTGTGACGGGCACTAACCAGGAGGTCCTGGCTGCGATTGCGGACCTGAAGGCGGCCTGGGAGGCTAAACTTGAACTGGCCGTTACTGAGCTGAAAACGGCATTGGACCTTAAGGTCGGTGAGGTGCAGGAAGAGGTGAATTTACTTCGACAGGACATCAGGTCTCTGGCGGAGGGCACCGAGACCCTTGAGAAAGAGGTGAGCCCGAACACCACGGATTGTGCCTCCCATAAGGCAGAATTGCACGCCCTGGTGCAGAGAGTGGGCAACTTGGAGAACAGGGCGGAGGAGGCGCAAGGACGCGCCCGACGGAACAACATTTGCATCGTGGGCCTGCCAGAAGGATCAGAGGGCCACGATCCCACGGAGTTCATCGAATCTATGCTGTTGCAGGAGATACCCGGAGGAGCTTTATCTCAGGGATTCGCGGTGGAACGTGCGCATAGAGCTCCGACAAGGAAGCCGCCGCCGGGAAACCCACATAGGCCAGTAATTGCCAAAATCCTTAATTACCGGGATCGGGAGAAAATATTAGAACACTTCCGCAAGGGTGGAACGATCAAACGAGGGGCGGCAAACATAACGGCCTACCCGGACTATACCCTGATGGGGCAGCGTAGTCGTATGAACTTTGGGACGGTAAAGCGGAGATTGAGAGAGGCGGGCCATAAATACATGTTGCTTTATCTGGCGAAATTGAAAGTCTTTCATAAACACAGGACTTTGTTTTTTGAGACTCCGGAGGACACCATGGGATGGCTCTAAGTGCAGGGATGCCCCCAGGAGCCTGACGTTCGGACAGGAAGAGGAGATGGAGGAGATTAGTATACGAGGAGGGCGCCACAAGATGGCGCGGAATAGGACTCTGGGACTTGATTATAGTCATTTGAGCGGCCTTAGGCAGAGAAGGCCAGACCGTTAAACATGTTATGAGCACTGTGACTATTGCTGTTTTTTAGGGGAGCCTTGCAGAGCGGATCTCTTTACCCCATTTAGTAATCTTAGTTATGTGGCCATTAGGGCGACTTCACCCTACTGAGCTCTGGGCATTGGTTGGTGCTTGCAGGGCTAAATGTGGGGGTGACTGAGCTCCATGGAAGTAGCTGGGCAGCAGTTGGGGAGTGTGGTGTTGGGGAAGGGATGGGTGGAGGGTGGGTAGGGAAGTGGGGAGTTTGGGGTGTACATAGTTATGGGGAGTTCGAGTTTGTATAGGAGGTCACAAGAAAGAGCTAGAGGGTTGTATCTGTATCGCGTGGGCAGGTGGGATTGGCTGCACGGAAGGGGGGGATACTTATGAGCTATGGGGGATCTTAAGATCGTAACGTGGAATGTCAGGGGACTCAATAGTTACATCAAGAGGAACAAGGTCATGATGTATTTGAAAAGACAGAAGATGGATATTGCACTGTTGCAGGAGACGCATCGGACGCGGGAAAAGCTGGAGCTGGTGGGGAAGAAGTGGAGAGGTATTGTAGTGGGTTCTCCATATTCTGCCTACGCTAGGGGAGTGTTGGTCAGTGTGGTACCGCACGTTCCGCTCCAACTTACACAGGAGGTGGTGGATACAGAGGGGAGGATGGTTATATTGAAGGCGCTGGTGGAGAATAAAGAGGTGTGCATTGTAAATACGTATGCCCCCAATCAAAACACGGCAGCATATTTTAGGACTCTACCAACCTGGGTACGTGTTTGGGTGGGGTGGTTATTTGGAGGGGGGGGGGGGATTTTAATTGTGTGCTGAACCCCAGGGTAGACAGATCTGATGATAAGATTGATAGGCCCCCCCCAGCAGCCAGGGCATTGCAGACACTGCTCGACGACTTCGGGCTGGCAGATGTTTGGAGACTGAAACACCCTAATGGGGAGCAGTATTCGCATTACTCAGCCCCGCAACAACTGCATACGAGACTTGATTATTTTTTTGCCACGCCAGATGTGGTGGTAGAGACCACCCAAATAGAATACAAAGCGAGGGTCCTGTCGGACCACTCGCCTCTGGTCCTGCCGCCCCAGAGCGCGGATACCGACGTGGCGCCTCCGTGCTGAGGCGCTCAAGGATCCAGTCTTCGGGGAGAGGATATCAGAGATGAGATTATACGTTATTTTGAAGAGAACACTGGCAGTGTAGACTCGGCGGGCACGCTCTGGGAAGCCTTTAAGGTGGTGTTGCGGGGTGCTGCCATTGCTAAATCAAAGGGCCTGCAGGGTGGGGTCCTGACGGAGTTAGGGGAAGCTGAGGATGAACTAGAAAGGGAGCTCAATAGTGGAGGGGGGATGCAGTGCTAGCACTTAAGCTACAGCAGCGGTGTGCAGAACTTTGGGAAAGGCTCTGCAGAACTTTGGGAAAGGCTCTGCAACCTTAATTATAAGAAGTATGTTGAGAGGCAGCATGCAGGTGGGGATAAAACGGGCCGCCTCTTGGCGTGGCTATACAAGAGTGAAACCCTTAGGCCCCCGATTAGGACGATAACCAGAGAGGATGGAGAGGTAGCGGACACCCAAGAAGGAGTCAATGAGGCATTCTTGGATTATTACAGGGCACTATATGAGGACAAGGGGGGTGAGGGGGGGCAGCCGAGAGGAGATAAGGGAAACTTTAAGAGATATTGGATTACCTAAGATTAGTGCTGAAGAAAGAGAAGAGCTGGAAGCACCGATTACTTTGGAGGCATTGGATGAGGTGGTGAGGCAGCTGCCCACCAGTAAGACCCCGGGAAAGGACGGCCTTCATAGCGAATTTTATAAAGCATATAGGGAGGAAGTACCCCCCCCCTGCTAGAAATGCTTAATGAAGCGTTTGAGGTGGGCCGGTTGCCGGAATCGCTTAGAGAAACGGTCATAATACCACTCCCTAAGCCCAACAAACCAGGGCATAGCTGTGGCTCTTACAGACCCTTGTCAATGCTGAATCAGGACGGCAAGATATTGACGGCGGTCCTGGCTAATAGACTGCAGAGAGTTATTAGTAAATTGATACATCCGGACCAAACAGGTTATGTCCCCAACAGGAATAACCCACAACCATAGGCGACTCCACCGGGTGGTTGAATGGGGGAACAAGAGCGAGGGTGAAATGGTGGTTGTGTCCTTAGATGCAGTCAAAGCTTTCGATTCAGTCAGGTGGTCGTGGTTGCTGGAGGCCCTGAGGGAGTATGGGATGGGGCCGGGCTACATTAGGTGGGCGAAGTTGCTGTACAGTGAGCCACTGGCTAGGGTTCGTACAGGAGCGGTGATATCCGAGAGGTGGCAACTCAGCAGAGGCACCAGACAAGGGTGCCCCTGGTCCCCGATGTTATATATTTTGGCCCTGGAGCCCCTGGCAGTATACCTTCGGCAACAATATGACACGATAGGCATCGAGGTAGGGGGAGAGAAACACCTAATATCCCTGTATGCTGACGACTTGCTATTATAATTGAAATATCCGGAGGAAAATCTTCAATATATTCTGGAGGTAATGGAAAGGTATGCGGAACTGTCTGGCATAGCGGTGAACCCCCAAAAATCGAGCATATTCCCATTGGGTAGCTAAAGAGGAACTCTTCCGGAGCGGTTGCCAGTGCTGCCGATACCATGGGCGGTTGGTTCCTTCCGCTACCTCGGAATAGATGTGTATCACACGGTAAAGGAGGAACATTTGCATAACACTGAGGTGGCTGTGGGAAAAATCCGTAAAAGCATGAAGTTTTGGGAGAAGCTGCCGTTAGCAATGATGGGACGGGGGGGGGGGGGGTGATGCTTAAAATGGTGGTCCTGTCTAGACTCTTGCATTTTTTCAGCAATATTCCGTATATGATACCTAAGAAGTTTTTTGCTAAACTGAATAGTATGTGCAGAGACTTCCTATGGCATGGCACCCGGAATAGAGTGGCGCTATGGAAGTTGCATAATTTCCATGAGATGGGGGGGGTATTAAGCTGCCTAATTTTGAGGCCTATTATGTAGCTGGTCAGTTGCAGTATGTAGGCAAATGGCACTCTGATGAGGCAACTCCTGAGTTTAGGCTGTTTGGACAGGACTGTACTCCGTTTTACCTGAAGGAAATTATTTGGTTGCCTAGTTCAGAAATGAAGGAGCGCCCGGAAATGATGTTGCTGGGGTGGAAGATGTGGCGTAGAGTGTGTCGAATGATGGAGGACCCGTACCAGTGTTCCCCGCAGGTGCTGTTGGGTGCTTTGGCAGGGGGAGACAAGCAACTAAGGATGATAATCAGGACCTACTGGGAGTCGGTCGGGCTGGTTACATTGGGGGATGTTTGGCAAGAGGGGACCATTAGGGATTTTGAAGGACTAGGGGAAGAGGCGGGCTTGCACAGGGGCCAGAATGTCACGTACCTAAGACTGGTGCAGAATATTCGTAAAATCTGGCCTGAGACTGTATTGGCAGAAGAACCAGACGCCACTATGGGGATAATATATGACATATCAGAAGGGGGGGCATGAGATCTCTAGATTGTATGAGATGGTGATGACCCGGGTCGGGAAGGAGTGGACGCATTTGAGGTTGGATTGGGAAACTGAGGTGGGAGCACAGATGGAGGATGGGATGTGGGAGCGTGCTATGGGATACCACAAGAAGGTGTCAAGAAATGCTAGATTACAACAAATACAGTTGTATATAACGCACAGAGCTTATATGACCCCGATGAGAATATCTACGTTCGGAAATGCGGGACGACAAGCATGCCCAAAATGCGACAAGAAAAATGCTGATATGACACACATGTTTTGGTCTTCCCCAATGATTGAGAGCTTCTGGGGAGAGGTGGCGCAAAAACTAGCGGACAAAGGGGTCACGCTCATTGTAGACACGGCCTGGGCCTGCCTGTTGGGAGGGTTTCCCAGACCACGGAAACTTAAACATGTTGGGAAATTGAAGGACTTGGCATATGTGCTCGCAAAACGGAGGATGGCCATGGGATGGAAGCAGTGTCATAAGCCACGGGTGGAGGTATGGTGGCGGGAATTGCAGAAATGGGCAGAGGCTGAAACTGTGGTATGGCAGGAGGCATGTAGCATGAGTGGGGAAGAAGTGGGTACCCTGATGGCATGGAGACTACTAATAGCAGGACTGTTTGGAACCATAACTGATTCTGCAGACTCAGAAGGAGGTGATATCCTACCACACGTAGCAGATACGGAAGTGAAGGACAAACAAGCTCTTGAGGGGGGAAGGGATTGGGGGAGCAGTGGTTTTGACTAATTGATGTTCATGTGATTGTTGCAAAAAGCGCTGCCAGTTTGGTTTGTATTGTTTGTTTCTTTTAAAAATTAATAAAAACCGTTTAAAAAAAAAACTATCTCGTCAAGCCAGCCCTGGAGGAGCGAATCACGGAACCCTGGTTCCGTGGTGAGAGACCCTTGTAGAAGAGGACAAGATGCTCTCGAGGATGCACTAGTGTCTAAGCTAGGTCTGTGGAGCAGGACCTTGTCCGTTCTCAGGGAAGGAGAAAACCCGAACGGCGAAGCCGAAGAACAAAGAAGCCACGCAGTAGAGGACGTGAGAGAGAGCCTACTGCTGCAGACCTGTCGCAAGCAGGACGCTGACCAGAGAAGCCACAGCAAAGTCTGCTCCACTCCCAGGACAGACCGGACACCGCAACAGCATTTCCCAGAAGTAGGGAAAGGTTCTGCCGTCTGGTGGGACACGGACAGGGCCAAAGAAAGGAAAGACACATACCAATATCCCAGGAGACAGAAAGGGATAACAAGGTGACTATAAATGTATATGCGGAACGGTAGCTAGCAGGAGAGTACCAGTTATGTTCGGTTGGTCACTAAGTGAAGTGGGGACAGAGGTCACACAGAAGCAACACACCAGGGTCTGTGACCCACATGAAGTCGGGCGAGGCCCGCCAAAGCAGTACACAGGGGTCAAGGACCCACACATGCTCCAAGAAGCATAGATTTACGGGGCTGAGGCCCAAAACAAGTCAGGGAGGACCTGAGATAATCTAAAGGGGTCTGGGGCCCACACAAGAGAAAAACTGTGGAGCGAGTCAGGGAAATCATGAAACAGTTCAGAGGGGTCTGGGAACCACATACGATAGAGGCAAAGGAAGCCAAATCAAGAGGTCAAGAACCCAATGCATGGAGAAGAGATATTCTGGAATTCGAAGATCTACAGTCAAGTCTGGCAGGATAGTGAACCAGACTTGGTGCAACAGTTGTGAACTGGAGAAGAAACAGGGGAAGAGACTCCCCCCGCCCCCGATACTTGGGAACTGTGTTTTTGAAATCTACAATGAAGTCTGGCAGGATAGTGAACCAGACAGAATCGACCCTACATTTGGAAATTGGAAAGAGCAGGGGAAGGGACTCCCTTTTGGCATTTGAGAACTGGGTTTTGTATACATTTAAGAGCAAAAACATTTAAGTTAAAGAATCAATCCTTGTTTTTTCTCATCAAGAACTGAACAATCAAATCCATATACAGAGTGAGAGAAGCTTCCTTCTGGATCAAGAAGATACTCAGTTTTCCTTAGTTAGTCTAGAGCGTAAAGGACTGGAATAGATTTGGACACAGGGGTGTGGACACTATTTTACAGGAAATCCTGACAGAGTCCTTCGAGTTTTTGTTGAGGTAGGGAAACCAGGGTCGGATTGGCCCATTGGCCAGTGGCCGTGCCGAAATCATCTGTGTGTGGGCGAGTCCCTGGGGGCTGGTTTGAGCGACAAGAAGAGGAGGAAAAAAAAGCACCTGCCGTTGCGTGGAGTAGGAGTGCGGAGGCTGAGCAGCTCATTGCCACCATGAGCGCTCTTCTGGCTCCGCTCCCCTATGTGTACACACTAAAACTTTAATGTAGCCTGATGCAGTCGTGCCCAGGCGGAGGCGCTGTGCCTAAACACAAGTCATACTCTCGATGGTCATGAAGAACGTCGATACCTGGTCTCCATTTGCCGCGCGTAGCCCCAGATCTGTTGATCCAGCTCCCTGCTTCTAGGGTCCAAGGCTGTTCCTGGGAGGAAGGGCCTGAGCCACTTGTCCTCAACATTGCTCTGCAGAACTTGACCCCTGCGTTGGGCCTGGGCAGACTACCAAGTACCACAAAGAGTTCATCTGAACCATCAGGTTCCATCATCCAGTGGTTTGTGACTAAGGCCATCCAGACATCAATTCTTGTCCCTCACAGGGTCACTTATTTGCCCAGTGATCACAATTGTTCACGCGCATATTTCCTGCAGCATTGAAACCTGGGAAACTTATACTTTCACAGGATTCATTGTGACTAAGGGGTTTTTCTGCTACAAATAATGTTTGACTGGCCATTTTGTGTGTTCAGTGTTTCCCTTTAGTACTGTGTGCTCATTGCAGCCCGAACGAAGCGCTATAAAGTGGGAAGGCCAGGATGATCGTAGAGAACTACCCTGAGGTGAACAAAGGCTGCTCAGAAGCTAGTGCTTCTCTCATGATCATTCAATTGAGGGCTGAGTGAGTTCAGAGCCCCTCTGTCTGTCTGCTACTATAAAGGACTGCACTTGCTGTCGAATGACCACAGCCGCAAGACCGGCCAAACAGAGCTGCAAAGACATGAAATGTGTCCAATATTTCATTTGTGCCACTGATACCAAACTATATATTCTGTTGGGACACATGCTCAAGTGAAAGTGGGAAGGACAGACATGTTTTGGACTTCAATTCACTGCAAAAATAAATTGCAATCAATGTTTTTTCTATTTTTAAAAGAGGCATAAAATTTGCTGGTGCCAGAATCTTGAACGTAGTCCAAACCCTGCTATGCGCTAAATCAGGCTTGCTAAACTACATCCGAGAGTGCCGGAAAGTGACAATGGGCTGTTTGTGAACCTACTCTTAAAAATGTAATACAAATAGAAAATATTCCCCTTCCTTCCTGAGTCCACCGATAAGTGATGGTTAGAATCCTACAATGCTACATTTATTAAAGCACACACCACAGTGGATGTGTGCAAATAGGCACTGGTAGCACGGCTACAAAGAACAAAGGCTCTGCTACAGAGCGACAGCAGCATGAGCAGCGGGTACAGCAGCCTGGAGGAGGGCTAACCAACTGCATGAAATAGATATATGGGATACATTACTCAGCGTAATCGTATTTCTGATGCTTGTATGTGCTTACACTCACATGCTATGCATAGGCCGACATCTAGAGGAAGCTGCGGAGTATTATAGTTTTCGAAATTCGAAAAGGGACGATGACAAGAGTGCCAGTAATACTATCCCTAGTGGGACGTCCACTGTACCCATGGTCCCTCAGATTGATTTGTTCTGACATAAGGTAGCATGAAGTTTAATGCGAGTATAGTTGTATCCAAGAAGATAAAGACAGAACGCTCAAACAACATCTATGCACCTTGTCTTAGGGGAGGAAGGGTGGGCTGGGCGCATGTGAATCTAAGCAGATACAAGCATCAGAAATACAATTTCGGTGAGCAATGTATCCCTTCTGAGGCTTGTGTAATCTGCTTAGATCACTTGCTATGCATAGATTAGCGAGCAGTGGTGGGTCGTGAGCAGGAGCAGCGGCAAATAGATGTTTTAGAACCGCTTGTCCCACCTGTGTATCTGCTTTGGAATGTGTGCCAATGCAGTAATGCTGAGTGAAAGTATGTACTGAGCTCCATGTAGCTGCCTTGAAAATGCTGTCGGGACATTTGTGATAAAGGCCAGAGTAGCTCCAGTGCTCCTTGTGGAGTGAGCTCTTGGTGTAAAAGGCAGGGTTTTGTTTGATAATGAATAGCACAATTGAATACATCTTACTATCCATGTGGAGATGGCATTTTTTCAAAGTGCGGTCTCCTTCTCTGCCTGGTGCTATGGTTGATCTGTTTTTCTAAGCGGTCTGGTCTTGTTTACGTATTAAAGGACTGCCCTCCTCACATCTAGAGCGTGGAGTTTTACCTCAGTTGAGCTAGTTGGTTTCTGAAAGAAAGCTGGAAGCTCAATGGATTGGTTGACGTGGAATTTATAAATGAATTTAGGGGAGAACCTAGGATGAGTATGTAAAACCAATTTATCTTTATGTATCATAAAGAAAGGGTCCTGCACTGAAAATGTTTGCATTTCACTAACTCTTCTTATGGAAGTAATAGCCACTAAGAAGGCAGTCTTGTATGTCCGGTGTTTAAAGCGTGACTTATACATAGGCTCGAATGGGGGCCCCATGAGCTTTGCTAACACTACATTGAGATCCCATCATGATGGTGGGTTTGAAATAGGAGGGTGGTGTCTCTTGACTCCTTCCATGAATGCTTTAATGACTGGAATCTTCCGCCACAATGCCTTGCTTTGAGAGGTGGTATAAGCTGATAAAGCCGCCAGGTGGACCTTTATAGAGTTGAATACTAACCCTGAGTGTAACAAATGGAGCATATAGTTCAGAATGTGAGAAGGACTACATTCTATGGGGTTTATTTGTTTGGACTGGCACCAAATTACGAATCTCTTGCACTTGTCGAAATAGCAGTGTCTAGTGTTAGGTTTCCTTGCCTCTGAGGATATCCATACACCGCTCTGGTACATTGAGGTGTCCAAACTCTGACTTCAGGAGCCATGCTGCCAAGTTCATTGAATGTGAATGAGGGTGTACCGTTGTTCCTCCGTGTTGGATTAACAGGTTGGTTAGGTACGGGAGCTTGATGGGATTGCACAGCGCCAGTTTGCGCAGATGCGGATACCATGGTGGTCTCGCCCACCTAGGAGCAACTAGGACGAGCGTCATCTGTTCTCTGTGCATCTTGTTCACCACCCTGCTCATTAACGGTGTTGGGGGAGGTGGGGGAGCGTAAGCAAATTTCCCTGACCAGTTCATCCATAGGACGTTCCCCTTGCAGTCTGGCTGGAGGAACCTGGACGTGAAGTCCGGGCATTGCTCTTTTTTTTTATAGCAAACAAGTCTATTGTGGAATAACCCCATTGAGAGAAGATGTGGTCTAGAACGCTTGAGTGTAGTTGCCACTCGTGTTCCTCTGGTAGGGGATCTCTGCTCAGAAAGTTTGAGTGTCGCGTACCCCTGGAACGTGTTGTGACGATAGGGATATCCCACGTTTGAGTGCCCATCTCCATATTCTTTGTGCCAACTTGGATAGATTTGGAGAGTGTGTGCCCCCGTTTGTTGATATAGAACATGGCAGTTTTGCTGCCTTTTAGAATTAGAACCGACTGGTTCGAAAGTTCCATCTCAAACGCCTGAAGTGCTTCGAGTACTGCTAATAGTTCCAGTAGGTTGATATGGTTCTGTGCAGTGACCTGTGTCCACAGAGCGTGTGCTGTGTGGTGAAGGTAATGAGCCCCCCCACCCGGAAAGTGACGCGTCTCGTCGTGACAACTGCTTGCGCCTCCGGATCGAGGAAGGGTTTTCCCTTTAACAGGTTTTCTTTGGATCACCAGCATAGGTTTTGTACCAGTGTTGGCGAAACTACCACTAGATCGTCCCACTGACCACTTGCTTGAGACCATTGTTTCGCCAACCACTCCTGCATTGGTCGCATGCGCAGACGTGCGTGTGGGTCTAGATAAATGCACGATGCCATCATGCCTAGTAATCGCATTGCTTTGCGTACGATTATCTGGAGACCGGTTTGATACTGGCATATTTGTTGAAGCATGTTTTGTACTGTTTCCATGGATGGAAAGGCAAGGCCTGTTTGGGTATCTAATACAGCTCCTAGGAACTGTTTCGATGTACTTGGTACAAGACTTGACTTTTTCTTGTTTATCGAGAAGCCCAATTGATGGAGAAGATTTATGGTTCTTTGTGTGTTTAGTTTGCAAAGATGGGGAGTTTCTTCTGTGATCAGCCAGTCCAGGAAGGACTACACCGGGATTGCCTCCCTGCACAGGTGCGCTGCCTCCACCGCCAGTACCTTGGTGAATACCCTTGGAGCCGAGGCTATTCCAAAGGGTAGTACCTTGAACTGGTAGTGCTGGCTGTCTATCTTGAAACGCAAGATTCTTCTGTGCGCTGGGAGTATTGAAATATGAAAATAAGTATCTTTCATATCCAATGTTGCCATGTAATCCCCCCCGTTTATGCAGGGGGATTACTTCTTGTAGTGTAGTCATGCAAAACTTTTGTAGATTTACATATTTGCTTGCAGGGTGCAAGTCTTCTACTCGGGGCATTGTCAGATCTTTCTTTAGTACAAGGAAGTATGTTGAATAGATACCCTTGTTTACCTATTTGGACGGCACGATCTCAATGGCGTCTTTGAGGAGTAGTGCGTTGACTTCCTCCATCAAGAGGAGTTTTTCCTCTCTTGATGTTTTTCTTTGGCGCAGGGGGAGGTTTGATACCGTCGACAACACCCACTTGTCTGTGGTTATGCCCTCCCCATGCGTGGGTGAAGTTTGAAATCTGTCCCCCCGACTGAGGCGGCATGGGAGGGGACCTGTACAGGGGCATCATGGTTTGGGAGGTGTTCCTCCACCTCTGTCAGTGGAGGGTCTCCCCCGGCCGCAACCTCTGCGCTGGCCTCTAGGATAACCTTGGTCACTTGACCTTGGTTGTAATTCCAAGATGTATTTTGGTTTTGGCTGTAAATGGAGCCTCTTTGATTTTGGCTGTGAAAACAGCAAAAATTGTTTCCTCCCCTTAGTCCGGTTGGTTTATTAGTGAGTGGAGCAAGCGACTTCAGTGTTTCATACTTGTCCTTGTCTGACTTCAAAGCATCTTCCACTGCTTTGCCAAATAACACATTTGGTTCTATTGGCATATTGAGCAAAGTTGCCCGAGTCTCTATTTTAAAACCGGATTGTGGAAGCCAGGCATGGTGCTTAAGGATAATGCCTTCTGCAAGAACGAGTCTGGCATTATCCGCAGCGTCCAGGTTGTTCTTCAGAAGACCGCTGGCAGTGGCCCTGCCTTCAGCTGCGACAAGGGCAAGTTTGGATTATTAATTTTTTATTTGTGTTTGGTTATAATAAACCTTTACAAAATTACAACTTTACTTAACATCAAATTAATTTCATACAACATAAAACTTTAAAATATTCTCAAGCATCTTTGCATTCTTAACGGGCTATTCATTAGCCCCATATATTCACAAGAATTTTTTTAAATAAACATAAAACACAAACCCATTAATTCAAGACTCTTTGGCAGTTCTAGTTTTAAAACAACCGTTCTATTCAATGACATTATAAAGATATATCAATGCCATCTTAACTTTCAAATCGAGCAAGCTCTTTTTCCACAATCTTTAAAAAATTGCCTAATGCTAGAATTAGATGGTAATATGTTCCATTCATAAGTCTGTCCCATAAAAATTCAGTGCAATAAGCAAATTCAACGGTAACAAATATCAAAAAAGGGGACCGCACATTTTTAAAATGTGGACACTCGAGCACCAGATGTTTAAGGGTTTCATAGTGTTCCATACAACTGGGAAACCTACATTCCATAGATTGCATAGTAATTGACAGACCAGTCCATCAGTGACAACGTTCTTTAGTGTGAAATTGATTCATCCTAAAATGCATGAATAAACTTCTTGTAATAGGACAAGGAAATATGGCAACATAGGGAATACCTGGTACACGTTTTCGTAAGAATTTGGCATATTCACAATATGAAGAATAAAGTTTCAGTTGATCTAAAGTGCATATCCAATCTTCTTCAAAGATTTTTTTTTTTTAACAAAACCAGGTTGAAAGCATGGATCATCATGCGATACCCCAAGTCTATCTAAAATCACTTGCATGCGGACCTTAAACTTAATAGAGCCTACTGATTGTTCTTCCATCAATACTTGCAGATCTTTAAATAAACAATTTTTAGGCGGATACAAAAAATGCGCATAAATGAACAGCAAGCGCCATGACAATCTGCATGATAACGATATCAGACTTAACTCGTGTCTAATCACGCAGTTAGGGATAGACAATGCCATACGTAATGCTCCTTTGAGTAAACAACCTTGCAAAGAATCGAGGTAGGTGCTTAAATCAAAGGGCATATATCCAAGATGTAAATAATGGCAGCTTTCACTTTCATAGTGAGAAAATCACATAGGGGGAATAGTGAGAATTGGCAGTATTTGATGAAAATTAACTTAATTGGCTTCCTAACGGACAAGCTTTCTGATTAAACCTCTCTTTCCAAATGCAAATGGAGTTACCTTGGATACCATCTAAGTTGTAACGAATCTCAGATTGAAGTTGAACTACAAGATCGCCAATTCTCCATCGATATGATTTTATTTTTCTGCCAGCATTGAACACAAGTATGCTTGTTTTGCTAACATTAGGAATAAGGTTTAAATCATAGGCATATTTTTCAAATGTAATTAATTTAGCCTGAAGACCAGCTGAGTTGAGTCCATTATAAGCAAATCGTCTGCAAATGCTAGCCAGTGCAATTTAATAGATCCAATTCTTACTGGATACATCCCCAACTCTTTCCATACCTGTCCCAAATCACAAAGAAAGAGATTAAAAAGAATTGCCGCCAAGTTGCAACCTTGTTTAAGGCCAATATAAGTTTTGATTGATTTGGTGATGGCACCTTCTCTTGAAAGCTTAACTTTGTAAGCAGTATTAGAATGTAACATTATTAGCCAATATATTAATTCCGGAGGAAAGTCCTGTACATATAGTTTGGCCCAAAGTAGATCCCTTACGACACAGTCAAATGCAGAAGATAGATCAATACTTGCAATGTATACCGGTTGTCCCCCTTTCTTCTTAGTATTAGCAATGATGCGAGACATCAGAGATGCATTAAGAGAGGTGCCCATCTCCTTCCTGAATCCTATCTGTTCTTTTGCAAGGATATTATTTTTTGCAGTAAAGTTTTCAAGCTCGTGCAGTAAGAGACCCGCAAAGATCTTAGGACTGGTATCAATAAGTGATATGGGATAATAATTGCAGGGATTCATGGCATTACCATTCTTGTATATTGGGACAATCAATGAAGTACCCCATATCTCAGGTATGTTACCGGTTTTCAAAATTAAATCAAACTTGAGCTCAAGTATAGCTGCCCATAAAACGGGTTCAGATTTATACATACATGAAGGAATACCGTCCGGACCAGGTGCATTCGAGTGAGACAATTTATTGATTGCCCAAGTAATATCCTCCTCAGACCAATTCAAAAAGTCCCATTTTACTTAGTGATTCAACACAAACGCATACGATCTGAAGCGAGCAGGAATGGAGAATTTCTCTGATATATATGAAATCCATATGTGCTCAGGTATTATGTTTTGGTTAGAAGCTGTTATAACCGGCGAGATATTGCGTATATTAGACCATATATATTTCGAGTCATGTAAACCTACTTTGAGCACAATTTCACAATTAAGCTCATTGGACTAGGCTTTCTGCACAATTCTCTATTTTTAAACAATAATAAAATACGATGTTTAGCAAGTTTACGTTGAGCATAATCGGGCATTTACTTTTGGATAGTGAGGAATTCTTTATGTTTCTTACGTTTTAAGATCTGCACCTCAGCATCAAAAGTATGAGACCATTGTTGGATTATTTGGATTTCAGAGGTTCAGGAGCAGAGTCAGCCAGGACAGTAACCTCGTCCCATTTAGTACAGTCATAGCTTGCCAACAGTGTGGAATTGTTGGCGATTCTTGGTTGGTAAGCTGTAGAAGTAGCCACTTTCCTACCCATGGCATAGAGGTTTTTGCTCTCTTTATTTGGTGGAGCTTCGCAGAAGGGTGTAACAGCTCTCTTTCAGGTAGTTGTGACCCCCAGTGAGTCTGGCTTAAGCTGTCCTCTTATATACAAGGGATCAGATGGGGCCCGGAAAAATAACTTTGCTAATCTTGGGTTAACTGCCCGTGTTTGATTGGGCATTTCAAGAGAAGGTTGTATCCTCCTCTGGACGGACTTTAAAATGGGTATAAAAACCGGGTGTCAGCCTTCTTGTCCCCCAGGATGTTCAACAAAATCCTTGTCTTGCTGTGTCTCTTGAGTCTCAATGCTGAAGTGCTCAGCTGCTTTTAGCAAAATGGCATTAAACATGGGTTGATTATCCACTGGGGAATGGGGAGTCCATAGTATAAACCTCTGCCTCATCATCGTCATCATTATCCCCCTCATCCTCTTAGTCATATTAGTGAGCATCTTCTTGATATTCATCTGTGTCTAAATGTGAAGGTCATAAAGATCTGCAGGAATGCGCGATTTTTTGGCAGTAGACATATCATAAGGGTCAGAAGAGGTGAGAGATCTTTTCCCTAATGGGCGTGGGTAATTGACAGGAAGTGGTAACTGATTAGTGGGAGGTGTATTTTGTAAGCTCTCAAAGGCTTGAGGGTGCTCTTCAAAGAAGTTAGCAAAGAAAGGAATTCTGACCATTTGGCTTAACTGGGAATAATGCCTGGGCAAGGAACAGCAGATGTAGGCAGGATAGTTTGATGACGACACAGGTCGAGTTTCGGTATTGGGAAGGGCCTTTGCTGCATCCTTTGACGTTGGGCAGTCGGGGTGGTGTTCCGCCGCGTCTTTTGACGTTCGGTAGACAATGATTTATAGGCGGCGTCTTTGGTCTTTTGGGGCCTGTCATGAGGCGACCGACACTTGGAGTGCCCAGAGGACAGCGAATCGGCAGATATGCTCCTAGATGCCGAATCTCGGCATGTGCTTGATACATCGCTGCTGGGTATGTGTTTAGTGTGGGGAGATTGGGTGCTTTTGCTGCCGGGTGTAGACCCCAAAACAGAGCTGCCGGCCTGTCTTCCCCATTACCCTCGCCGTCCGAAATGAAGTCGCTGCTGTCGCTGAAGGCTCCCTCCACGTCCATGGCGGCCTCGGCCTGCATGGCATGATGGGCCCAGTGTTTTGTCTTATGATCTTTAAGGGTCTTGGGTCGAAAGAGCTTGCAAGCCCGCAGTGCCCTTTGTCGTGGTCCCGATTAAGACAAAGGTTACCCACCTTGTGCTCATCGATCCATTGAATTTTTTTGTTACAGGATGGGCAAAATTTGAAAGGTGTACTATCTATGATTGGGGCAGGCAGCAGGGCAACACAGGGAAGGGGAGGAGAAATACATTGTGATATGACCGCCCCCCACTCTCCCTACTCTTAAGGGCCTCAGCCCGTTGGGCCTTCCAAGGCCGAAGGAATCCATCGAGTTTCTTCGTCTGACGATTTGTCTTGTCTTTCGATTGTTGATCTTTCACCGCGTTGAGACACAGCATTCGAAAAAGGACAGGAAGAGTAACTATTTTTAAACTTTGATAAAGTCAATGGCGTTAGCCGAAATTGCACTCCGCGATAAGCGACCGCTCACAATGGCAGAAACTAACAATCTGAGGGACCTCGACGTGTGAAGCACCATGGGTACAGTGGACTTAACACTACGGATTGTATTACTGGCACACCCTGTCCACGTCCCTTTTCGAATTTCGAAATCAACAACTGTAATACTGCACAGCTTCCACTAGAGGTCGGCCTATGCAAAGCATGTGATCTAAGCAGATTCCACAAGCCTCAGATATAGATATATATATATATGATGCATTACTCACCCTAATCGTATTTCTGATGCTTGTATCTGCTTAGATTTACATGCTGTGCATAGGCCGACATCTAGTGGAAGCTGCAGAGTATTAAAGTTTGTTTTTCGAAACTCAAAAAAGGGGTGTCAAACTAGAGCGTGCCATTAATACTATCCCTAGTGTGACGTCCACTGTACCCATGATCCCTCACGCGTGTAGGACCCTCAGATTGGATTTTTTCTGACATGAGGAAGCATGAGGAGTAGCGCGAGTACAGAGTATCCAAGCAGATAAGATAGATAAAACTACAAGCATCCATGCACCTACTCTCAGAGGGGAGGAAGGGCGGGCGCATGTGAATCTAAGCAGATACAAGCATCAGAAATAGATTACGGTGCGTAATGTATCCTTTTTGAGGCTTGTGGAATCTGCTTAGATCACATGCTGTGCATATATTAGCGAGCAGTGTTAGAAGAAGGAGGTGGGATTTGAGAAGGGTCATGAGCGAACAAATGTCTTAGAACCGTTTGTCCCACTTGAGTATCTGTCTTGGAATGAGTGTCAATGCAGTAGTGCTGAGTAAAGGTGTGACTAGAGCTCCATGTAGCTGCTTTCCAAATTGTGTCAAGGGGTACATTTGCAATGAAAGCCAGAGTGGCCCCAGTACCTCTTGTAGAGTGGGCCCTTGGCATAAAAGGCAGCGTTTTATCTGAAAGGGAGTAGCACAGTTAGATACATCTGACTATCCATTTAGAGCTAGCACCTTTAGAGACGCAATCTCCTTCTCTGCCTAGAGCTACGGAGACAAAAGTTGATCTTTCTTTCTTAGCGGTCTGGTCTTGTCTACGTAGTAGAGGACTGCCCTTCTCACATCATGTGTGTGGAGTTTCACCTCAGCAGAGCTTTTGGGTTCTTGGAAGAAGGCTAACTCAATGGACTGGTTAACATGGAATTTTGAAATGAACTTCAGTGAAAACCTAGGGTGAGTGCATAAAACCAGTTTATCCTTATGAACAGTAAAGAAAGGATCCTGTACTGACAGAGCTTGAATTTCACTGACCCTTCTTATGGATGTAATGGCTACTAAAAAGGCAGTCTTATAAGTCAGGTGTTTGAGACTAGCTTTATGCATGGGTTCAAAGGGAGGTCCCATGAGTTTAGCAAGCACCACATTGAGGTCCCAACCTGGTGGTGGGTTAGAAATTGGAGGGTGGAGTCTCTTTACCCCTTCCATAAAGGCTTTGACAACTGGCACTTTCCACCATGACACTTTGTTATGGGAGGTGGTGTAGGCTGACAGTGCCGCCAGGTGTACCTTGAGTGAATTAAATACCAACCCTGCATCCAGTAGGTGGAGCATATAGGTGGCAATATTGGAAGGAGTACAATCAATTGGGTTGATTTGTTTATTCTGGCACCAAATAACACATCTTTTCCACTTATCAAAGTAACAGTGCCTTGTGTTAGGTTTTCCTGACTCTTAGGATATCCATACATCTCTGGGGTAAATTGAGATGGCCGAACTCTATGGCTTCAGGAGCCATGCTGGCAAGTTCATCGAGTTGGGTTGAGGATGCACTGTTTGTCCGTGATGCTGGGAGAGTAGGTTGTACCAGCATGGGTGTCTGATGGGGTCGCACACCGCCAGTTTGCATAGGTGTGGCAACCATGGTTGTCTCGCCCACATAGGAGCCACTAGGATGAGCGTCATCGATTTCCTGTGTATCTTGTTGACCACCTTCCTCATCAGAGGGGTTGGTGGCAAAGCATAAGCAAACATCCCTGACCAATTCATCCATCGAGCATTCCCCTTGGAGCCTGGCTGTGGGAACCTGGATGTGAAGTCTGGGTCTGGTCTGTTTTCGCCTGTGGCGAATAGGTCTATAGTGGGGAAACCCCACTGAGAGAAGAGATCTTCTACGACTTCTTCGTCTAGTCGCCATTCGTGTTCCTCTGGGAGGGGATCTCTGCTCAGAGCATCCAATAGTGAATTGAGAACCCCTGGAACATGTTGGGATGACAGGTAAATCTTCCGTCTGAGTGCCCATTTACAAATTTTCTGGGCAAGCTCGGACAGATTTGGTGAACGAGTGCCTCCTTGTTTAAGTAAAACATCGCCGTCGTGCTGTCTGTTAGGATTTGCACTGACAGGTAGGATAAGAGGGCTTCGAATGCCCAAAGTGCTCTGAAGACTGCCAGAGGTTCTAGCAGATTGATGTGGTTCTGAACCACTGTGCGAGACCAGAGACCCTGAGCTGTGTGGTGATGGTATTGAGCTCCCCACCCTGCCAGGGAGGCGTCTGTTGTAAAGACGGCTTGCATCTCTGGATCGTAAAAGGGTTTCCCCTTTGTAAGATTCTCTCTTGTCCACCAGCAAAGACTTTGTACTAGTGTTGGCGAAACGACCACAAGATCGTCCCACTGACCACTTGCTTGAGACCACTGTTTCGCCAACCATTCCTGCATGGGTCACATGCGCAGGAAAGCGTGGGGAACCAGGTAAATGCAAGATGCCATCATGCCTAGCAAACACATTGCTTTGCGTACCCTTATTTGGCAACTAGACTGACATTGAGGAATTTGTAGCAACAGATTTCGAATTCTTTCCTCTGATGGAAAGGCCAACCAACCCCTCTTGGGTGTTTAGGACAACTCCTAGGAACTGTTTTGAGGTGCTTGGCACCAGGCTTTATTTTTTTTCTCATTGATTGAGAAGCCCGATTGGAATAGGAGGTCGATTGTTCGATCTGCAAATTACAGGGGTTTCCCATGCGATGAGCCAGTCGTCCAGGTAAGGGTACACTGGGATTGCCTCCCTGCATAGGTGCGCCACCGCCACCACCGCCAGTACCTTGGTGAATACCCTTGGAGCCGAGGCTATTCCGAAGGGCAGCACCTTGAACTGGTAGTGCTGGCTGTCTATCTTGAAACGCAAGAATCTTCGGTGCGCTGGGAACATGGAAATCTGAAAATAGGCATCTTTCATATCCAATGTTGCCATGTAATCCCCCTTTTTTAGTAGGGGGGGGGGTTACCTCTTGGTATGTAGTCATGCAGAATTTTTGTGGCTTGACATACTTGTTTGCAGGACGTAAGTCTAATACTGGGCGCATCGTTGGATCTTTTTTTGGTACAAGGAAGTAGGTTGAATAAATACCCTTGTTTACCTGGTTGCCCGGGAACAGTTCTATTGCATCCTTTGCAAGTAGAATGGCGATCTCCTCAAGAAGGATTTTCTGGTGCTCCAAGGAGTGTACTTTGTCTTGGAGGATGGTTGCGGGGGTGTTCTAGTAGCTCTATACAGTATCGTGCAGACACTGTGGACAGCACCCATCTGTCCGAAGTGATCCCTTCCCATGCTTGGGTGAAGGTGGAAATGCGCCCCCCTACTGGGGATGTATGGGAAGGGACCCAGAGCGGAACGTCACTGTTTATTGGGTGGCGTACCACCTCTACCGGGGCTGCCTCTACCCCTAATGCGGCCCCTGCGCTGACCTCTGGTGAAACCCTCTGTAGCCTGGGATTGATTGTTGCCCCCATGAGGTTTCTCAATTTTGATAGTAGTTGGAACCCCTCTGGGAGCTTTGGCCGCGAAAGTGATGAAAACTTATTTCACCTTTGACCTGAGGGCTTATTTGTCATTTGGGCGAGAGATTTTAAGGTCTCGGATTCGTCCTTAGCTGTCTTTAGCGCCTCTTCCACCGCTTTCCCAAATAGAATGTTCAGCTCTACCGGCATGTCTAGGATGGTGGCTTGGGTCTCGGCCTTGAACCCGGACTGTCTTAGCCAAGCATGGTGCTTTATTACTGTGCATTCTGCCATTAATCTTCCTGCATTATCTGCTGCATCGAAGTTTGTTTTAAGGAAGCATCCAGACACAGATCTTCCGTCTGATGCAATTTGGGCCAACTGGCCCTTTAGTGGTTCAGGTGGCGAGGCTATTAGAGCAGCTACTTGTTCCCACTGGTCGCAGTTATAGCTTGCTTACAGAGTGGTAGCGTTAGCAAAACGTGCCTGATATGCTGACGTGGATGCCACCTTCCTCCCCAGAGCATATATCCTTTTGCTCTCTTTATCGGGGGGTGAGGGGGTGCTTCTGAAGAAGCTAGTGGTGTGCATGCCCTCTTTCTGGTGGATGTTAGTACCAATGAGTCGGGTTTTAACTGACCCCTTATGTGCAAGGGATCGGAGGGAGCGGGTCGAAATAATTTTTCCACTCGTGGATTAACTGCACGAGTAAGATTAGGGGTTACCAGCGAGGGATCACTTCTGCGCTGGATTGATTTTAATATGGGGATAGCTTGGGCAATGGCTCTCCTGTCCCCTGGGATTTCTTCTGCGAAATCTATATCTTCTTGGACACCTTGTGTATCTATTTGAAAATGGGCTGCAGCTTAAGCTAGTACCTCATTGAGTAGAGGTTGGTCATCAACCGGTGAGTTATTCACTGGGGGATCTTTCAGAATAGAGGAGTCAAGACTGTAGGCTTCCGCCTCATCTTACTCTTCCTCTTCCTCGTCCGCCTCATTCCCATCCCCATAGTAATCAACCCCTGTCTGGTCGTCCAGCATCTGTGTTTCTGTCTCCTCACCATACGACACTGGATGGTAAGGCTGAAATATTAAAGGTTCTGAAACCAATCCCTGCGCTGGAGTCTCAGAACTGAGTCTTTTAGTAAGGGGGGTGAGAGTCCTTGGATCCCGAAGGAGCAGAGGAAACTGGTGTACTTTGATCGCTATGGAAATAATTAGGGTCCTTTTCGTAGAAGTCTACAAAAAGGGACATCCTTCTCATTACCCTATCAATGTCCTCCGAGTTCCATTCTTTGGAACTGGGAATAAATCTCTCTTGCTGTGGTTCCTCATCCATGCCCATATCATGAGGAGTGGCAAGAACAATCTTTCCCTTTGTGACAGGGTCAAGGACCTTGGATTATCCTAAAGATTTAGGGTCTTTTTGTTTTTCCTTTTGAACCTGGTGTTCTGATGTTTTTTTATGTTGTTTTTCCCCCTTCCCATGACTAGAGGAATGTTTTCCTGAACCTTTAGGGTTTTTTGAGTGCTTCGATGCCTGGTGTCGAGAATCTGAGGTGGTGGTAGGAGATTCGGAAGTCTTGTAAGAGGGGCGTTGAATCTCAGATGTAGATGTCGAACGTGCTACTTGGGGGAAGAGGTGGGATTCGTCTTCTGACGACCGGGCCTCAAGGACTTTTGGTAATGTGGCACCTTTCCCAACCGTGGATGGTTGTATGTCGTGAGGCGAACGTGACCGGGAACGCCCAAAGGACACAATCAGTGGACCGCTCTCTCAATGCCTTCTGTTGCCGATCGCTCGACATGCGTGTTGAATCTCGGCTGGGGCTAATGTGCTTGGTCGAAGTGGTGCGTGTCGCGCTCTTGCCGCAGGGTGTTGTCCCCATAACTGAACCGCCGGTCAGTCCTCCGAGGTCGCGGGCTTGCACGTAGGTGTCTGAAGTCACCCCTGTGCCCTCGCTGTCCGATAAGGCGGCGTTGCTGCCATCGCTGAAGTATCCCACAGCATCCATGGCCTCTAGCTGCCTGGCGTAGTGGGCCCAGCGCTTTGTCGAGCGGTCTAAGTGTTTTGGGCTTGAAGAGCTTACAAGCTCTACAGGTAGCCGCAGGATGGTCTCGTGGGGGAGACAGGTTACACGTATTGTGTTTGTCTACCCAGGGAAACTTCCCGTTACACTTCGGGCAGAATTTAAAGGGAGTACTCACCATATGTAACTAATTGGCAGCGGGCGGGTATATGTAGGAAAAGAGTGTATGACCACCCCCCACTCACCCTACTTGCACAGGGCCGAGGCCAGAGGCCTTCCGAGGTCCAAAGTCCGTTGTGTAGTCTCGACGGCTGATTTCCTCAATCTAGATTCACTGATATCGATCTTCGGCGTAGGGTGGGAGAAAACAGGGAAATGTTGTAATAATATCGATAAATGGCTAAAGCCAAGGGAACTCCACGATATGCTTCCGACAAGTATGGCGGAAAAAAACAATCTGAGGGTCCTACACGCGCGAGGGATCACCGGTACAGTGGACGTCACACTAGAGATAGTATTACTGGCACGCACTAGTTCGACACCCCTTTTTGAGTTTCGAAAAACTAATACTCCGCAGCTTCCACTAGATGTCGGCCTATGCACAGCATGTGATCTAAGCAGATTCCACAAGCCTCAGAAATGTGTGTATATAATACATTACTCACCGTAATCATATTTCTGATGCTTTCATCTGCTTAGATTCACATGCTGTGCATAGGCCGACATCTAGTGGAAGCTGCGGAGTATTACAGTTTGTTTTTCGAAACTCGAAAAAGGGCGTCGACACAGGGCGTGCCAGTAATACTATCCCTAGTGGGACGTCCACTGTACCCATGATCCCTCACGCGTCTAGGACCTTTAGATTGTATTTTTTCTGACATGAGGTAGCATGAGGAGTAGCGCGAGTACAGATAATCCAAGCAGATAGATAGAAAGGTAAGACTACAAGCATCCATGCGCCTTCTCTCAGAGGGGAGGAAGGGAGGGTCGCATGTGAATCTAAGCAGATACAAGCATCAAAAATAAGATTACGTTGAGTAATGTATCAACTGAGACTTATGGAATCTGCTTAGATCATATGCTGTGCATAGATTTGCGAGCAGTACTTGAAGGAGGTGGGAAGTGAGAAGGGTCATGAGCAAATAAAAGTCTTAGAACCGCTTGTCCCACTTGTGTATCTGTCTTGGAATGAGTGTCAATGCAGTAGTGCTGAGTAAAAGTGTGAATAGAGCTCCAAGTAGCCGCTTTGCAAATGGTGTCAAGAGTTACATTTGCAATGAAAGCCAGAGTGGCCCCAATGCCTCTTGTAGAGTGGGCCTAGGCGTGAAAGGCAGAGTTCTTTCAGAAAGTGAGTAACACAGCTGGATACAGTTAATAATCCACTTAGAGATGGCACCTTTAGAGACGCGATCCCCCTCTCTGTCTGTAGCTAGGGAGACAAACAGCTGATCTGTTTTCCTCAGCAGTCTGGTTTTGTTTACATAGTAGAGGACCGCCCTACGCACATCTAGTGTGTGTAGTTTCACCTCAGCCAAGCTTTGTGGGTCTTGGAAGAAAGCCGAAAGCTCGATGGACTGGTTCACGTGGAATTTGGAAATAAACTTAGGTGAGAACCTAGGGTGTGTGCGTAAAACCAGTTTATCTTTATGGACAGTAAAGAAGGGATCTTGCACTGACAGAGCCTGAATTTCACTGACTCTTCTTATAGATGTAATTGCTACTAAGAAGGCTGTTTTATAAGTCCAGTGTTTGAGACTGCTTTTGTGCATGGGCTCGAATGGGGGGGCCCCATGAGCTTAGATAGCACCACGTTAAGGTCCCATCCTGGTGGTGGGTTTGAAATAGGAGGGTGAAGTCTCTTTACTCGTTCCATGAAGGCTTTAACTACTGGTACTTTCCACCACAACACCTTGTTATGGGAAGTGGTGTATGCTGACAGGGCTGCCAGGTGTACCTTCAGTGAGTTAAAAACCAGTCCAGCATCCAGCAGGTGGAGCATGTATGCAACAATAGTGGAAGGAGTGCAATCAACTGGGTTGATTTGTTTATTCTGGCACCAGATAACAAATCTCTTCCATTTGTCAAAGTAGCAGTGCCTCGTGTTAGGTTTCCTAGATTCCTTTAGGATGTCCATACACCTCTGTGGTAAATTGAGATGTCCGACCTCTATGACTTCAGGAGTCATGCTGCCAGGTTCATTGAGTTGGGTTGAGGATGCACCGTTTGGTATACACGCATTTCGCCGACCTAATTTTGGTCGTGGTACTTTTCATCGCCGGATTTTACATCTCCAGAAACCCTGTTTTTTTTGGGGGGGGGGGGTGTTTTGTTGGGGTATTATAATAGGAAGGGTGAGGGTCTGGGGGAAACCCCCCAGAATAAAAAAAAAAAAAAAAAAAAAAAACGGTTTGTAAACCAAAAACTGGCGATGTAAAATCCGGCGATGAAAAGTACCACGACCAGAAATAGGTCGGCGAAATCACGTAGAACCCACCGTTTGACCTTGGTGCTGGGACAGTAAGTTGTACCAGCCCGGAAGTTTGATGGGTTCGGACACCGCCAATCTGCCTAAGTGTGGGAACCATGGTTGTCTTGCCCACATGGGAGCAACTAGGACGAGCGTCATCGATTCTCTGTTCATCTTGTTAACCACCTTGCCGATTAGAGGAGTTTGTGGAAAAGCGTACGCAAACATCCCTGACCAGTTCATCCACAGGGCGCTCCCCTGGGAGTCTGGTTGGGGGAACCTGGATGCAAATCCTGGGCATTGTCTGTTCTCGCTTGTGGCGAATAGGTCTATAGTGGGGAAACCCCACTGAGAGAAGATATCTTCTACGACTTCTCTGTGTAGACACCATTCGTGTTCCTCTGGGAGGGGGTCTCTGCTCAGAGCTTCCGCTAGGGAATTGAGAGCCCCTGGAACATGTTGTGATGACAGGAAGATGTTCCGTCTGAGTGCCCATATCCAGATTTTCTGGGCAAGCTTGGACAGATTTTGCGACCGAGTCCCTCCTTGCTTGTTCAGGTAGAACATGGCTGTAGTGCTGTCCATCCGGATTTGCACTGACAGATTTAACAGATAGGGCTCAAACACTTGGAGTGCTCTGAATACTGCCAGAAGCTCTAACAGGTTGATGTGATTCTTGGCCACTGAGTGCGACCAGAGACCCTGAGCTGTGTGGTGGAGATGGTGAGTTCCCCACCCTGTCAGGCATGCATCGGTTGTGACTACCGCCTGTATCTCGGGATCGTAAAAAGGTTTAGCCTTGGACAGATTCTCTCTTGTCCACCAGTGAAGGGTTTGTACAACGACCACTAGATCGTCCCACTGACCACTTGCCTGAGACCACTGTTTCGCCAACCATTCCTGCACAGGACGCAGGCGCGCGTGGGGGACCAGGTAAATGCATGACGCCATCATGCCCAGCAAACGCATTGCTTTGCGTACCGTTATCTGGGGACCGGACTGATATTGCAGAATTTGCAGCAGTATATTCCGAATTCTGTCCTCGGAAAGAAAGGTCAACCCCTCTCGAGTGTCTAGGATAGCTCCTAGGAACTGTTTGGATGTGCTTGGCACCAGACTTAGAGGAGGTCGATTGTCCTTTGAATGTTTGCTCTGCAAATGACTGGGGTCTCCCCCGTGATGAGCCAGTCGTCCGTGTAAGGGTACACTGGGATTGCCTCCCTGCGTAGGTGTGCTGCCGCCACCGCCAGTACCTTGGTGAATACCCTTGGAGCCGAAGCTATCCCGAAGGGCAGTACCTTGAAATGGTAGTGCCGACTGTCCACCTTGAAGCGCAAGTACTTTCTGTGCGCTGGGAACATGGAAATATGAAAATAGGCATCTTTCATGTCCAATGTTGCCATGTAATCCCCTTTTTTAGGAGGGGGATTACCTCCTAGAGAGTAGTCATGCAAAACTTTTGGGGCTTGACATACTTGTTTGCAGGCGGTAAATCCAATACTGGGCGCATGGTCAGATCTTTTTTTGGCACAAGGCAGTAAGTTGAATAAATACCCTTGTTTACCTGGTGTCCCGGGAAGAGTTCTATCGCGTGTCCTTTGCCAGCAGATTGACAATCTCCTCGAGGAGGATCTTCTGGTGGTCCAAAGAATGTATTTTTTGTCGTGTAAGAATGGTTTCGGGGACGCTCTAACAGTTCTATGCAGTACCCTGTGGATACTGTGGACAGCACCCATCTGTCTGATGTGATCCCTTCCCAAGCTTGGGTGAAGTTGGAAATGCGTCCCCCTACTGGGGTTGCGTGAGAAGGGACCCTGAACGGAGCGTCACTGTTTTGGTGGAGGCGTGCCGCCTCCTTTACTGGGGCAGCCTCTACCTTTTCCACGTCCTCTTTTATTACCCCTGCCGTAACCCTGGGTAGACTGTTGGTTATTATTGCTCCATGGTGTACCCTGCCCCTGGGAATTGTTAGATCCTCTCTGGGAATTTTGGCCGCGTGGGCGACGAAATTGCCATTCACTCTCCGATTAGGGGGTTTATTGGTTAGTTGGCCTAGGGATTTGAGTGTTTCATACTCGTCCTTGGCATTTTTCAGCGCATCCTCGACCGCCTTACCAAACAATAGATCCGGCTCCACCGGTTTATCTAACAATGATGCTTGGGTTTCAGCCTTGAATCCAGACTGCCGTAACCAAGCGTGTCTCTTGATAGCAGTTCCTTGTGCTATCAATCTGCCGGCGTTATCCGCAGCATCAAAGGTTGCTTTTAAAATACAACCGGACACGGCTCTTTCCTCCGCCGAAACTCGTGCCAACTGGCTCTTTAAGGGTTCTGGGGCGGAGTCTATGAGTGCCGCGACTTCTTCCCACTGATGGCAGTTGTAGCTGGCCAACAGGGTGGTGGAGTTGGCAATCCTTGCCTGGTAGGCGGAAGTGGAGGCTACTTTCCTGCCCAAACCATACAGTTTCTTGCTCTCCTTGTCGGGAGGAGCTTCGGACGATGACAAGGGTGTTCCAGCCCTCTTACGGGTGTTTGTAACAACCAGGGAGTCCGGCTTCAGATGCCCCCTTATATACAGTGGTCTGATTGGGCTGCCCTGAAAAGTTTCTCAATCCTGGGGTTCACTGCCCTGGTGAGGTTAAGATTTACGAGTGAAGGATCTATTCTTCTCTGAATAGACTTTAGGATAGGGGTGGCCTGAGCAACTGGCCTCCTTTCTTCCACTAACTCCTCGGCGAAGTCCCTCTCCTCTTGAGCACCTGGGTGTCAATGTGGAAATGTTCAGCTGCTAGAGGCAGAACTTCATTTAGGAGAGGTTGGTTGTCGACAGGGGAGTCAGTAACCGGGGGTTCCTTCTCCACCGGGGAATCTACTCTATAGGTTTCCGGGTCGTCCTCATCATCCCCATAATAGCCCGTACCAGTTTGTTCGTCCAAAAAATCTGGATCCTCACAAAAGGATGTCTCTCCTTGATACTGAGAGCAGGGCTGTACATAGAAGGGGTCCGAAGACCGTGTTGGTGTTTCAAACCGGGACTTTTTACTTGGAGGTAAAAGATCCTTAGAGCCTGAGGGTGCTGACCCGTCGGGAGTATAAGAGAGAAAGTGTTCGGGGTTTTTAGTGTAAAAATCTGCCAATGATGACATCCTTGACATGACCCTGTCTATGTCATCACTAGACCATTCTCTAGAACTAGGAATTACTCTTTCTGGAAGTTTCTCTGACTTATCCTGACTAGACTTGGTGGTCTGAGCAGGGGTCTTTGTGATAGCAGAAGACTTGGACTTGTCTGTCTGTTTATGAGGAGTGGAGTGTTTTAAAGGTGTGGAAGTAGGCAGAGGCTGCTTCCTTTGCTGTTTTTCCCCCTCCCCGTGAGTGGAAGAGTGTTTTCCCTGTTTTTTCGCCCCTTCAGAGCCTTTCGACGCCAGGCGTCGAGGTTCGGGGGTAGTGTCCCTATCCTTCGAGTGTGGAGGGAGGGGTTCGGGGGCCGCCGTAACGCGGTCTGCGGGCGCAGACTCCTGGAGTGCGGCCTGGGGATGGAAGTCGGCTTCGTCCTCCGACGATCGAACTTCCGTTACCTTGGGGAGCGAGGCACTCTTGGCAACAGTGGATGATTGCCTGGAGTCATGCGGCGATCTTGATCTTGAACGCCCAGAGGACGCCGATTCGGACCGTTCTCTATGTGCCTCTTTCCGAGAACTCGACGTGCGCGTCGTGTCCCGGTTGGACTTCATGTGTTTTGTGGAAGTGCTGTGGGAAGCGCTTGTGTCGCCGGGGGTCTTCCCCCATAGCCGCCCTGCCGGACGACCTTCCGAGGTCGGGGACTTGCGCTCGGCTGTCTTTCGACGCCATAATGCACTCGCCGTCCGAAAGCACGGTGTCGCTGCCATCGCTGAAGGCACCCTCCGCTGCCATGGCCTCTTGACGCCTGGCGTGGTGGGCCCAACGCTTGATCGAACGGTCCTTAAGTGTTTTGGGTTTAAACCTACTACACGCTCTGCAGTTCGCCTCGGGGTGGACCCTCGGCAAGCAGGGATTGCACGTGGCGTGCACGTCGACCAAAGGGTATTTGCGGTTGCACTTGGGGCAGAATTGGAAAGGGGTACCCTCCATACGCACCCGGTGGCAGAGGGCTTGTAAGTGTAGGAATATATAAGAATGTACCTATATACCAAAAGAGTGTAGAGTATGTCCACCCCCCACTCTCCCTACTTGCAGGGCCGAGGCCAGCGGCCTTCCAAGGCCCGGGCCGAGGCCAGAGGCCTTCCGAGGCCCAAATCCGTCGTGCAGCTGTCGACGGTCGAATTCTTCTCCGGGCCGGCCTCGAGTGTGGAAGTTCGGTGACTCGACCTTGGGGTGGAGAAATGGGTAAATTTAAGAATATTTAGCAAAAGTATGGCTAAGGCCAGGGAACTCCGCGAAGTGCTTCCGACCAGTATGGCGAAAAAAACAATCTGAGGGTCCTAGACGCGTGAGGGATCATGGGTACAGTGGACGTCACACTAGGGATAGTATTACTGGCACGCCCTGTGTCGATGCCCTTTTTCGAGTTTCGAAAAACAAACTGTAATACTCCGCAGCTTACACTAGATGTCGGCCTATGCACAGCATGTGATCTAAGCAGGTTCCACAAGCCTCAGATATATATGACAATGCATTACTTACCGTAAAAGCATTTCTGATGGTTGTATCTGCTTAGATTCACATGCTGTGCATAGGTCCGACATCCAGTGGTCACTGCGGAGTATTGCATTTTGTTTTTCGTAGTCGAAAAGTGACGTCAACAAGGCGTGTCTGAAACACTATCCCTATAGTGACGTGCGTTGTACCCACAATCCCTCACGCGTCGAGGTCCCTCTGTTTGTATTTTTCTGCCCTGAGGGAGCTTTCTAGACGTAAGTGAGTACAGAAAAGAGAGATATAAAAGGAAGTCTATGTTCCTTCAATCCGAGCGGGGAGGAAGGGTGGGCGCATGTGAATCTAAGCAGATACAACCATCAGAAATGCTTTTACGGTAAGTAATGCATTGTCTTCTGATGTTTGTTAATCTGCTTAGAATCACATGCTGTGCATAGACTAGCGAGCAGTACCCGGAGTTGGCGGTGGGTTATGAGAAGGAACAGTAGAGAAAAGATGTCTTAATACTACCTGTCCCACCTGGGAGTCAGATCCAGAGTGTGCATCTAGACAGTAGTGTTTTGTAAAGGTGTGCACAGAACTCCAGGTAGCCGCTTTGCAGATGGACTCAAGGGGAACATTTGCAATGAATGCTATGGACGCCCCCGTGCCTCGAGTAGAATGTGCTCTTGGCCTAAAGGGCAGTTCTCTCTTAGCAAGAGTATAGCAGAGAGTGATGCATTGAACAATCCATCTAGAAATAGTGGACTTTGAAACTGCATCCCCTTCTCTTCCTGCTGCCACCGAGACGGAGAACTGATTAGTCTTCCTCAGTGGTCTGGTTCTTTCCATGTAGAACATGACCGCTCTGCGCACATCTAGTGTGTGCAGAGTCCTTTCTCCCAAGTTGGAAGGATTTTGAAAGAACGCTGGTAGTTCTATAGACTGGTTTACGTGGAATTTTGAGATTAATTTCGGAGCAAACCTTGGGTGAGTGCGTAGAACCACCTTATCTCTGTGAACTGTAACGAAGGGGTCTAGAACAGAAAGAGCCTGAAGTTCACTTACTCTCCTGATGGAGGTGATAGCTATTAAAAAAGCAGTCTTAATAGTGAGGTGTTTAAGAGATGCTTTGTGCATGGGTTCGAATGGTGAGCCCATGAATCTGGTAAGTACCACATTAAGGTCCCATCCGGGAGCTGGGTCAGCTATCGGGGGGTGTATTCTCTTTACTCCCTCCATGAAGGCCTTTATAACAGGGATCTTCCACCACGACACCTTGAGTTGGGAAGTAGTGTATGCAGAAAGTGCCGCTAGGTGGACTTTAATGGAATTGAACACTAGACCTGAATCCAATAGGTGGGTCAGGTATAGAACAATATGTGTGGGAGAGCAGTCAATCGGGTTGATGCTTTTACCCCTGCACCAGATGACAAACCTCTTCCGTTTGCTAGAATAGCAGTGGCGAGTGTTAGGTTTTCTGGCTTCTTTGAGGATGTCCATGCATCTTTGCGGGAGCTGTAGATGTCCGAATTCTATGATCTCAGGAGCCAAGCTGCTAAGTTCATGTTCTGGGGGCATGGATGCAGAGTCCTGCCCTTGTCTTGTGACAGCATGTTGTACGGGCAGGGGAGTTTCACTGGGGGAGATAGAGACATCTCCATCAAGTGAGCGAACCATGGCTGTCGGGCCCACATTGGGGCCACCAGTATCATGGTTACTTGTTCCTGGTGCATCTTGTGCACCACCTTGTTGAGAAGGGGAGTCGGGGGGGGGGGGAAAGCGTAAACAAATTTCCCTGACCATTGTATCGACAGACCGTTCCCCTTGGATTGGTTCTCGGGGTACCTGGAGGCGTAACTTAGGCATTGTGAGTTCTCCAGGGTTGCGAACAGGTCTATTTCTGGGAATCCCCATTGTGTGAAGACATTGAAGACGATGTCTTTGTGCAGTCGCCATTCGTACTCTTCGGGCAGGGGGAAATCTCTGCTGAGTTTGTCTGCCAGCAGATTGAGTTCCCCTGGTACATGTTGTGACAGTAGGAACATGTCTTGTTTGAGAGCCCACTTCCATATATTTTGGGCCAGTTTGGACAGTCCTGGAGAGTGGGTTCCCCCCTGCTTGTTGATGTAATACATGGCTGTGGTGCTGTCAGTAAGGACCATCACTGTCCTGCTTTGTAGGTGTTCCTGGAAGGCTTTTAGCGCCTTGAACACCGCTAGTAGCTCCAGTAGATTTATGTGTTTGGATGCTACGTTCGGAGTCCACACTCCGTGAGCAGTCTGATGGGATAGGTGAGCCCCCCATCCTGTGAGGGATGCGTCTGTGGTTAGAGTGGCTTCCGCCGCGGGTGTGGCAAAGGGTTTCCCTTTTCCCAGGTTTTCCTTTGTCCACCACCGTAGCGAGAGAACCAAGGCCTGCGAGACCACCACTAGATCGTCCCATAGTCCGCTGGCCTGACACCACTGGCTGTTGAGCCACTCTTGCATTGGGCGCATGCGCAGGCGCGCGTGAGGTACCAAATAAATACACAACGCCATCATGCCTAGCAAGCGCATTGCTTTGCGTAACGTCACCTCTCGACCGGTCACATATTGAGGGATCTGAAACAGCATGTTTTGGACCCTCTCTTTGGAGGGGAAGACGAGGCCGTCCTTTGTTTGAATTAGAGCCCCTAGGAATTGTTTGATTTGGCTGGGGTCTAGGCTGGACTTCTTTTCGTTGATGGAGAAGCCCAACTGGAACAAAAGGTCTACAGTCTTTTGGGTATTGGAGAAGCATGTTTCGTAAGAATCCCCTGTTATGAGCCAGTCGTCGAGGTAAGGGTAAACTGGGATGGACAACCTGTGCAGGTGGGCCGCTGCCACTGCCAGCACCTTCGTGAATACCCTTGGTGCTGATGCTATGCCGAAGGGTAGCACTCTGAACTGGTAGTGTTTGCCCTCTATCATGAACCTGAGGTATTTTCTGTGCGCTGGCTACATTAAAATATGAAAGTATGCATCTCATGTCCAATGTTGTCATGTAATCTCCCTGTGATAGCAGTGGGATCACTTCCTGTAAAGGTCACCATACGAAACTTTTGGGGTTTGATAAACTTGTTCGCTGGGCGCAGATCTAATACAGGGCGCATGGTTAGATCCTTTTTGGGTACAAGGAAGTACACTGAATAAATACCTTCCGTTACCCGAGATAGAGGCACGACCTCTATGGCTCCTTTTTCCAGCAGTAGTTGTACTTCTTGGAGAAGGATGGCAAGATGTTCCGGTGTCATGCGTCGTCCCCTCGGGGGTTTGTATGTTGGGGAACTGTTGAATTCGATGCAGTATCCGTGGGCTACGGTGGAAAGTACCCAGCGGTCTGACGTTATACCCTCCCATGCTGGAAGAAAGGATGTTATCCGGCCCCCGACCGGTGTTGCATGGGAGGGGACGCGAATCTTCGCGTCACTTGGTCTTGTTGGGGGCTTGGGAGCCTCTGGGGGTGGACCCCCGACCTCTTCCTTTGCCCCGGCGCTGGCCTCTTTGGCTGTACTGCCCACTATTAGTCTGGAAATTGGTGGCAGGGTACTGTTGCTGCTGGTTTTGCTGTTGGCGTTGGCCACGAAAAAAGCGTTTGTTGCCATAGCCGCGTCTGGTAGAGGGCTTAGAGATTTGGTCAAGAGTTTTGATAGTATCGAACTCTTTTTTAGCCATCTCCAGAGCCTCATCCACCGCTTTCCCGAAGAGGTTTGAGTCTTCAACAGGTTTATTTATTAAAGACGCCTGTGTCTCCGGTTTGAACCCTGAGTTGCGCAGCCATACGTGGCGTTTTAGGAGTATTCCCTGAACCAGGGAACGTCCCGCTGTCTCTGCAGCATCCAGAGAGTTCTTTACAATACTCTGGTTGACCTGGGTTCCTTCGCCAATAGTTGTTAGCAGGCGTGTACGTAGTGGTTCCGGCGCTTCTTCGGCGTCTTTGCGCAGTTTGGCCCACTGCGCATCCGCATAGCTAGCGAGCAAAGAATTGTTGTTCGCAATTCTTGCCGAAAAGGCAGCCGAGGATGTAACTCTTTTTGCAAGGGCATATAACCTCTTGCCCTCCTTGTCAGGTGGTGCCTCACTGGTGGAAAGTGGTACCCCTGCCCTCTTCCTTGTATTGGTTACTACCAGGGAATCCGGAATGGAATGTCCCCTGATGTACAGCGGGTCTGAGGGTGAAGGAGTGAAAAGTTTTTCAATTCTAGGATTAACCCCTCTGATTAGTGCGGGTGTGGACAGCGAAGGGATGATTCTTCTCTTCACCGAAGCGAGGAGGGGAATGGTCTGGCTGACCGGGGGTTTCTCCTTAATTACTCTTTCCACAAAGTCTAATTCAGGAGAGAACTCCCCAGTGTCCAGTTCGAAATGTGCTGCTGCTCTGCGCAACAGGGCATTGAATGTGGGCTGATCGTCAATGGGAGACGTGTTTCTAACAGGTGAATTGTCAGGAGGATTTAGGTTCAGGACATCAGTGTCGAATATACTGATGGGGATTGCCAGGGGTGAGAAGGTCCTTCTTCTGGATCTTCTCCGAAGCCTTCTCCTACCAAGTCTGGGCTGTCTTCCAGACCTTCCTCCTGGTTCCGTCCCTCTTCATCGTCCATAAAATCATCCTCCTCCTCTAAGTAATGTTCCTCCCCAGTGAGGTCATACACACTATGGAAGTCTGAGGCTGTGTCCTGGTGGGGATTGACTAGTCTCGGAATTTTGGCCCTGGGGTCCTCCTGAGGCCCTTCTCTTGTTCTCTTGGGAGTGGGAGGGTTCTGGGTATTCATAAACCTCTCCATTCTCTCCATGCAGAGATGGAGCCTTTCCATGGTTTCATGGGGTACCCCTGAGCGGTCTAGCGGGGGAAAAATAGTGTCATGTAGCTGAAAACGGCTCGACCTCTCCCACAACGTCGAGGAAAGTGTCCCGTCGCCCTCCGAAAAGCCTTCAGGTGTGTTGGGGGTCCCCTCGACTGAAGGGGGTAGTCCCTGCCTTTCTTCGGGCTTTTTCAGCGTGTCTTTCGACCTCTGCGTAGCGCTCGACGTGTCTTTCGGCGTACGCTTGTGGGCGTCGGCTACCACGATCCTCGCCAAGCTCTCAGCGACTCGTTTGTCAGCGGAGGGCTATGGTTTCGACGTTACGGGTGTCGATCGCTCTACGGCGGCATGCGCTTTCTGCTGATGCGCGCCGGCCGATTTGGGGGCGGCGCCCTTATTTGCCGAAAGCCCAGTCGCTGGTCGCGGCTGTGGTTGCGAGAGGGGGTTCGAACCCGAACGGTCCGAGGAGGCCGCCGGTGGAACCTGCGTCTCCTTGGGCGCTGATGCTCTCTTCGCCTTCGACGAAGAAGAGCCATGGGTTGTGTGCTTATGTGTGGTCTTGTGTGCGTCAATGTCGCCGGGGTGTTCATCCCCATAAGCAGGGCGTGAGCCGAGCCCGTCGGGTCGGGGACAGAAGACGAAGCGCGTGAGCGCTCTTTAGGGGGGTTTTCGACTTCCGTAGCGGAGGTCGTGTTATCACGTTCCTCGTCACTGTCCGTGGTAGCAACGGTGGGTGAAGCATCGGCCTTCGACATAGCGTAGGCCGCCCACCTCTTGACCCTACGGTCTTTTAGAGTCTTTGGCTTGAGAAGCCGACAAGCCGTGCAACCCTCCTCTTTGTGCTTGTCCTTCCAAGTAAACTTGCCCTTGCGAAGCGAGCAAAACCTAAAGGGTGTCCTCTCCATAGCCGAGGCAATAAATCGTGATAACCACCCCAAGGGAAAGGAAGGGGAAAAGGAAAGGCATTCTCAGAAAAGAACCACAGATGTCCCACGACCCCACTCTCCCTACTGTATATGGCCTGCGAGGCCATGCCACGTGTTCAGCAACGCCGAAGGATCTCCTCCGCTCGTCCCCTCCGTCGAAGATCTTGCTCGGCGGAGACAGCTTCACAACTGCGTCGAGGGAGGGATCGATATGTTCTATATTAAATAGGAAAAACAACCAAAGGTCGAGGAGATGAAATCTGCAATGTCTCTCGAGGAGCTCTGCGTAAAGGCGACCAGTAGCTGGGCGGAAAAAAACAATCTGAGGGACCTCGACGCGTGAGGGATTGTGGGTACAACGCACGTCACTATAGGGATAGTGTTTCAGACACGCCTTGTCGACGTCCCTTTTCGACTACGAAAAACAAAATGCAATACTCTGCAGTGACCACTGGATGTCGGACCTATGCACAGCATGTGATTCTAAGCAGATTAACAAACATCAGAAATATATATATATATCTCCTCTCTCTTTGGCATGGCAGACTCTGCATGTCATCCTTCTGCTTGTAAAGAGAACTGGCCCTGAAGAAGGAGAGCAATGGTACCAGTCGTCCAGTTCTGCACTGACAGTGTATGCTAAGTACTCAAATCATAAGGCCCACCCTGTCTCTGCCACGCGCACACACAACCACACTCTCTGGCTGATCAGGATGCCGGAGCAACACCATTTTGCCCCAGGTACCTCCTGGAGTTTTGGTGTGGCCAGAGTCCGCAGGGCACAGGCATTAATGCCCCCTTCATTGTATATTACACGCCCATTGACACATTATGGTAAAACGAGATCAAACAGACCTGAAACGGCGAGGCCTAAAATACATGCGACATACAAGAATGGCTAAGCCAATAAAATAATGTGCACTAGGTGTGCAGTCATCAGTCAATGGTCGACTGCTCTGCACCCAGAGAGGACAGGACATTTAAACATCACAACAGTCATATGTAAACAGAAATATCCATATGTTGGTGCGAACAAATGGCGCTGTATAAAATCTCACGTGCTACAAACCATTTTTGAGCCTCTGCGCATAAAGTGTCCTGCGAAGCCATTTTGAAAAGTTGGCCACCCTATTGCAAAGGGCAATTTATCCAAGTGTGAGTTTTTGGCATAGCATTTTCTGTAAAGTCGTGAATTGGTGCAATTCATGGATGATGGTTTGAGGGCCACTTTTCTAGGCAAGGGGTGGGCCACTTTATTTTGGGTGTTTGGGCCTATTTCTTGTCCCAGTCCGACCCTGAGGGAAACCCCTCAGAGATAGGCAAGACAAGTTTTCCTTTTCTTTTACAAATACAAGTCTTTGCCAACAAAGATGTCACCACTGTGACAGACTTGCACTTCTGCGCTCTTAAACCACTTAAACCTCTTACTTATCCTGCACAAAAGAACTGCTTTGATAGTGGACTGGCTGTTTTTTCCCCAAGGCGGCCCAGACAGACATCAGCTTTGGCATTACAATGAGCGACTTTATCCAAATCGACAAGAGCTCTGACTCTCTACTCATTCAGACATGGGGATAAGTGCGCACTCTGATAACGCAAGTATGACGCAACATAGGCCGTCAGAGCGGAGCTCATGCAAAAATGATAGGTTATTCACCGTAGTGACTAACATACTCCTAGTCCATAGTCCCCTTTCCTCCATACTGGATGGGCGTTCCTTTCTAGGGACGGAAGACAGAACCTTTTTCACCAGAAAAAACCTTCCCCTTTAAATTTAGAGCACGGGGCACAGCTTCGGGAGCATGCGCGCCCCTGACTCCGCCCACCGGCTCCACTCCTCAGTCCCCATTGACGCGTCGACAATATTACCATTGCCTAATGACACCAGTTTTATTAGGGGGGGTGGGGGGGTGGGGGGGAGGATGGAGGGACATACGGAGGAAAGGGGACTATGGACTAGGAGTAATTTAGTCACTACAGTGCGTAACTTGCAATTACTGTTACGTACCATCCCCTTGCCTTCATACTGCATGGGCGATTACAACTGAATGTAGTCGCAGGGTGGAGAGGTGACCGTCCTTAAGAAAACAAGTTCCTTAATACTGCCTGTCCGAAAGCCGCGTCTGACCTAGAGCCAGCATCCAAACAGTAGTGCTTGCAGAAGGCCGAAGGACTGGACCACGTGGCCCCCATGCTGATGACCTGCCACGGAACGTGTCTCTGGAACACCACCGCCGTGGCCTTGGCTCTGATAGTGTGGGCATGCAAGTTCACTGGAAGTGGTTTGTGCTGCCCCTCAAAGGTCCCATTGATGGCCGAAACCATCCACTTTGCTATGGAGGCCTTAGAAGCCTGATAACCCGTCATTGACCCCCCCGAAAGTGACAAAGAGCCTCCAACTTGCAGAAGCTCTTGATGCTGTCCAGATAGAATTTCAGCATGCGCCTGACATCTAGACAGTGCAAGACCCTCTGAGCATCATCCTTAGGGTCCGCAAAGAAAGTAGGTAACACTATCCCCTTGTTCAAGTGGAAAGCAAAGACTACCTTAGGTAAGAACGTGGGATGCGTCCTCAGGACCACTTCATCTCTATGCAAGGTGGTGTACAGTTCCGAAGCCACGAGTGCCTGGATCTTGCTAACCCTATGCGCAGATACGAGGCCCACCAGGAGAGCCGTTTTAACGGTGACTAGTCTGATGTCCGCTGATGCCATTGGTTCAAAATGTGTGGGCGCCCAACACTTCATTGAGGTCCCACACAGGGTGTGGTTTCTTGATAGGCGGGTAGAGCCTGCTGAGGCCCACCAGGTGACGTTTCACCACCGGGTTGGAGGATGTGAAAACCTCCTCCTCCGAGTTCCGGTAGGCTCCGATGGCTGCCAGATAGGTACACATGTGTCTATTTGCACCCCTGAGTGTGCGAGGAGTGCAGAAAAGGATAGCACCTCGTCCAACGTGCAAGTAAGCGGATCAACTTCCCTTGACTCCGCCCAGTGGCAAAACCAGGTCCATTTGCTTTTGTAATGGCTCCTAGTAGCATTGCTCCTGGCACCCTGTATGATGTCTAGGTTTGCCTGTGACAGGCGCAGATGCTTTAGTGTGACCTGCTCAGGAAGCGCGCTGCAAGGGCTAACTTCTGCGGTGCCGTGTGTATGATCCTGCCTTCCTGCTGCGATAGAAGATGAGCTGGAAGACTGAGCAGCTCCGAGAACCAGGGCCTCGCAGGCCACCGCAGAGCTATCAGAATGATGCTGATATGACATGACTACGTTATCTTGCAGATCACCCTGTGGATCAGGGGAGTGGGAGGGAAGGCATATGCGTTCATGCTGTTCCACTAACTGTAAGGTGTCGCCCAGGGAGACAGGGCCCCGTCCCTGCCAGGACGCGAACTGAGGGCACTTCTTGTTGTACCAGGTGGCAAAAAGATCCACCTGAGGGTACCCCCATCTGCTGAAGATCCCCTGAAGGACCTGATCGTTCAATTGCCATTCATAATTGTATGCTCCCAGTCTGCTGAGCCTATCCGCTTCCAGGTTGGACTCCCCCAGGAGGTGAATTGCGCTAGAAAATATGCTGTTCTCCAGAGCCCACTCCCAAATGTTGACAGCCAGGCTACACAAGGGAGGGGACCTGGTGCCACTCTGCTTGTTGATGTATTACATGCTGGTGGAATTGTCCGTCTGAATGAGGATCGTCTTGCCACTGATAAGCAAAGCTTTGAGAGCGAGCCAGATAGCTTTCAGCTCCAGCCAATTTATATGGGCCTCCTGCCCCTGAGGGACCACACTCCATGGACACTGATTGTCCATGGTAGCCCCCCAGCCTTCCAAGGAGGAATCCATGGTGATGGTCCGTTGCAGTGCTGGTAGAGGGAAGGGCCTGCCTGTCCGCAAATTGCAATCCGTGCTCCACCAAAGGTCCTGGCGGAGAGAGGGCGGAATGCTGACAATCTCCGCTTGGGAGCCCTGCTCCGGATTCCATGAGGCTGCTAAGTGCAGCTGCAATCTCCTCATTTTGAGCCTTGTGTGCGGTACTGCTAGTAGGAGCGCCGCCATGATACCCAGAAGATGCTAGTACCACCAGACTGAGGTCACCACTCTGCTGAGAAAGTGACCAGTGGCCCTCTTGATGTCTGCGATCATGTCCTCCGAGGGGAAAACTCTCTCTGAGCTTGTGTCCCAGATGAGGCCCAGGAAGGTCTAGCTGTGCATAGGCTGCAGCTGTGACTTCTTGAGATTAATGGAAAATCTCAGCTCCTGGAGTGTGTTCATGAGGGCGGAGGAGGTGTGCAGGACCACCACCGGGGATCTAACCCTGACGAGCCAGTCGTCTGGGTACGGGTACCTTGTATTGGAAATGGAAGCCCATGATCCTGAACCGTAGGAGGGACCGATGAGGCTGCCAAATTGGGACATGTAGGTACGTGTCCTTCAGAACCAGGTAGCACATCGTTTCCCCTGCACAGTCTTTGCAAAAAGAGCTGGCGTAAACATCTTGAATTTTTGAAGCGGGAGGGAGAGGTTGAGGGTGGAAACGTCCAACACAACTCTCAGGCCAGCCTGGTGGTTCTTTTGTATGGCAAAAATCCTGGAGTAGAAGCCCAAGCCTCACTCTGAGGATGGAACTTGTTCCACGGCCTGGCTCTCTATGAGCAAACGAATTTCCGCCAACAGAGTTGTTGTCCCAATCTTTGGAAGGGGAGGAGAGGAGAGGGAGAAACCGGTAGACGGTAACCTGTGGAAACTAAGGATAGAATCCAGGGGTCGCAAACTTCGGATGCCAAAACTGTGCGTGAAGGGCCAGTCTGACCCCCACCGGAGACAAGTGGATCCGAAGGGGCGCATCATGCCTTCTTTCCCTCCGAGGTTGGGGCAGAGGAGAGGGGGACTGAAAGCTGTTCACGTTGGTGCGGACTCTGAGAACGGTCAGGCTGTCTCAACCTCCATTCCAGGAAGCCCCGGAACCTGCCAAAGGCCCGCACCTTGTCAGAGCATTGATGCGACTGGGTGCAGGCCCTGGGCGACTTAGTGGGGATAGATAAGGACTTCGCAGTTTGGGAACTGGTAGTCTTCTTATCGAGCTCCTCATCGGTGGTGGAATGAAAGAGGTCGCCACCCTCGAATGGAAGCTCCAATATGCGTTCCTTGATGTCCGGGTTGAACTTGTTAGCCTGTAGCCAGGCTGTCCTCATGTCGGTGGCAATGCAGATGGCACGGCCTGAGGTGTCTATGTGCGCCACAGTGGACTCCATGATATCCTGGGCTACCATTTTAGCTTCTGCCAGCCCCACCTTGAAATGTGCCTGGCTCTGAACCGGAAGTTATGGAAGGAAGTCAGATATTTCCCGCCAAAGACTGATTAACGACCGCCAGCATGGCGTCTGCGTTAGATTGACGCAGGTGCAGGGATGTGTTGGAATTGACGACCTTTCCATACGCCTCCAAGATCTTCTCCTCCTTGCCTAGAAGTGCCATAGATGAGGTGGCCGAGGATGACTGAGGCTTGGAGTATAGTGATGCCGCGACGATCACCAAAGAGTGTGGTTAAGCTCCAACTGCCTGTACTTGGCACACAGGAGTCGATTGGTAGGCTGGGCCGAATGGCGTTTCAGCCATCCCTTTTGACCAAGGCGACAACGTCCTTCTGCATCGGGATCCCTGTTCTAACCAACGGGCGTAGGGTGAGGACCTCGGCCAGGACCCCCGCCTCTGGTTGTTCAACCTCGGGTTGTGGAAGCCCCAAGTATTCAGCCAAACCCGAGAGGCATTCGTGAAAGGCCTTGGCCGAGGATGGCGTGTCGGGGTCCTCCTCCTCTTCGGTGTCCACTAGGGTGTCTGGCAGGTGGAGGAGTACTAGGCGCCGAAGGCTGCGGAGTAAGGACCGGAGCCGTTGGCTGCTGTTGAGGCTGAAGCGGGACAGCCTGAACTGTGGGAGGCAGGGGAGCCAGAATCGAAGGACCCGGCAAGGGCAGCATGGGCTGCGCAGGGGCCTGTAGTGCTGGAGGAATGACTATAGTCGCAGGCGGAGGGGCCGGAGGGAGCATGTCCCTGATCACATCCCGAAGGATGGCCCCCATCTGAGGAAACCTCATGAGTGTGAGGAACTTTTCAAAAAACCTGTCCTCACAGGCTGGTGGGGTGACAGATGGTATTGACGGAGTAGTAGATGGCTGCTGGAACCAGTGCATACTCCGTCTTGCCAGTTGCGGGGTAAATCTGCCCTGCGATGCTGATGGATAGGCTGTAGGCCACGTACATGGTTGCGACCAGTCCCACCTTGAAACTCTTTCTCCCACCTGCTCCGCACCAGGGGGCGGTATCGGAAGAGCAGCCATCTTGTCTGGTGCAGTGGCCATCTTGTCAGGCTGCAGGCCACGTACCAACATCATGGTGCTTGCTTCGCTGGGCACGGCTTCCTCCAGGAATCTTGGCAGTGGAGCGTGCGACCTACCCTGCATCTTAAGACGGGGCCTGGTAGGCGTATTGCCCTAGGCTGAGTTGCTAGTAGTGCTGGGTACAGGCGTTCCCTCAGACATATGTCCGGTACTAGGGTGTAGCCCCTCGGGTGGACACCTGGTAAAAGAACCTTGCGGTCCCTTAGCACTGTCCCCGGAAGGATCTAATGACCCCTCGGCCTGGCGGCCGGTAGCTGAAGCAGTCCCACTCTGACGTTTCCATGGGAAGTAGTCGCCCTTGCGGGGTGCGATGGAAAAAAGCGGCCCTACCTTGGGCCTTGACTTGTGTCCAACGAAGTCCTTCAGGTCCTCTGGAGGCGACTTCTCGAAGAGCTCCCTCCACCAAGGTAACCTGTTCTTCAGAGCGTGCAGTGTAAGCGCAGTACATAACTTGCAGCTGTGATAGGGGCCAAGGGAGCGGAGGCAAAGAGCATGGGGGTCGGGCGTAGGGAAGAACCCTTC
Organism: Ambystoma mexicanum; assembly: GCF_040938575.1. Classification (NCBI taxonomy): domain Eukaryota; kingdom Metazoa; phylum Chordata; class Amphibia; order Caudata; family Ambystomatidae; genus Ambystoma; species Ambystoma mexicanum. The sequence continues at coordinate 521,594,271 of NC_090941.1, read as the reverse complement.
GCAGGCTGGACACCCGCTGAAGCCGCTGACGTCGACATGCGTCGGGGAGGAGCGTGGCGCCAGAGGACTGAGTACCTGATTAAAACCAAAAAACAGAAGACGAAAGACAGAAGAAAGTATCCGGGTAAGAGCTTGTGGAATGAAAAGGCCAAAGCCAAACCCAGGAGCGCTGATGAAAGTGGTCCGTTCCCGTTGATGTGGAAAATGGGACTGGGGAGTGGCGCCACTGGGCCGAGTCAAGGGAGTGCATGCTCCCCTGCCCCCCTGCACGCCTCTAAATTTAACGGGAAGAAGGTTTTTCTGGTGAAAAAGGTTCTTTCTACCATCCCTAGCGAGGGGTGCCAATGCAGTATGGAGGAAAGGGGACGTAGGAGTAAGAGGAGAATCATATACTCTACCTTAGCTGCTGTTAGTTTGAGCTACAGGCTTGAATGTGCTTGTAAGGAGTTTTGAGGTCTATCAATCACACCACACTGTCTCCAAATCGAAGAGGAAACATGATTTTTGCCATATCATGTCAAAGAAATTCTTTAGTTGGAATACAATGAAGTGATGGTGGTCCCTGTATTTTTCTACACAGCAAAAAGAAAAGGGTTCCTAGACTGGTTCAACTGAGGTACCCGCTCTTTTGTAAATTTTCTTAACTTTTGCCAATAAGTCCTGGGAGAAACATGCAGATGAATAATAGGGGTTAGTGAAAATTAGGAGGGTAATTCTGCACAGTCACTGATGAATTTACAGACACCAACCTTTAGTGGTCCTGCAAAGTTTAAACCGAGTTGGACCAAACTCTGTAAAACTTGAGTGAGCAGTACAGTAAGTCTTCACACGTAGACGGGGTAAAATACTGTTGTACGGTAATCACACACAAAAGATAGCAAGTAAAGGATTATTCATACTATGTGAACATACATCTATGCAACTAAAAGGTAATAACCCAACATATACATATTCAATGAAAAAACGTTGTTAAAGCGAAGTTATGGTTAAGTTGCACTAATAAAAAAATATGAAATTCAGTAAAAAAAACATTGTTAAAAGGACGTTATGGTTACAATTCAAATTTTTAAAAAAACGGAAATTCGCCAGTTATGGTAAGCTAAGCAACCATAACTCGCGCCACCACTGTGCACTGCTAAGAGTAACACCCAGGACATCAAAGATGACATCACAAATATCATTGATGACATCACTGATGGCATCACATTTCTAGCCCCTTCTTTTTTGTTCACTGCCATATCTAGGCCAGGTGGGTTTATTTACCGACATTCAGAAACTTAACTTTCAAAAGGTATTACATTTATAGATATTGCTATTCTCACATGTTCTTACACTACTTTCCTTAGAATTTAATCACATCTTATGATGTACATATACAGAGGAAGAAGCAGGCCTGAAACACAGCAATCATTTTTGTGCATGAATACAATCAGGTAGATTATACACAGTTGCTAATGATACTGCCTCTTGTTTGCTTACTTTACTCTCCATATATAAGCCCCATATTTGTATGAATTGTAGTCTATTTATGTTTTGTGTGTATTAGTAGAAATATGTAGTAAGTGATGCATTATGCATGTTTCCCAGACCGGAAATGTCTGATACAGAAGCATTCACCGTTTTATTATATAACTTTGAAAAATTACAAATATAGCACCTTTGTGGTGTATGCTGCAGCCAATACCTACATTTCTGTATGAGTAGGTTCCTGTACTAGAAAGAACACTGCAATGGAATTTTCTTTAGAACACTACATTGCGTGATGAAATATGTAGTTTTACACATCTCCAGATAATCCCCGATACTTTTTTGCCAACATATTCACAACCCCTTGTATGAAAATTAAATGCACATGTGATGCCATCACTAATGTCATCAATGATATTTGTGATGTCATCTTTGATGTCCTGGGTGTTAGTCTTAGCAGTGCACAGTGGTGGCGCGAGTTATGGTTGCTTAGCTTACCGTAACTGGCAAATTTCAGGGGTTTTTCGATTTTAATTGTAACCATAACGTCCTTTTAACAATGTGTTTTTTTTTACTGAATTTCATAGGTTTTTATTAGTGCAACTTAACCATAACGTCCCTTTAACCAAGTTTTTTCAATGAATTTCATGGTTTTCTTTTTTTACCAACTTTATTTTCTTCTCATGGAGTCTTACTTACAAACATTCAGGTAAGGAACAGTATACTTAAACCTCAGTATTGTTCTTATCCCTCTTCCCCCCCCCCCAGTCTGTTTTCAAATTTGTGGCACGTCCATGAGTTTTAACATTTATAACTCCCCTGCTCCCTCTTCCTTCGAACTTCAGTATATTTCCCCTTTCACCCCCCCCCCCCAAATGAAAAACACAAAAACAATAGAGCTGGGATGGTTTTGCTTCCGTCCACCGTTAGGTAGTTTTGTTACAGTCTGGGCCTTGGCCGCCTGTGTTGGCTGTAGGCCTGGGCCTCCTCGTATTTCCTCCTTGTCCAGAGCCTTAGTTCAGGATTGATCTCAGCAGGTTGGGTCTATGAAAGTGAGCTTCCTTGTCTGTGACAGTCTATAAATGGGTCCTACACTGCCCTGAATTTCAGATATTTGTTATCCTTTAGGGCCCCTACTTTCTCCATCGCCAGAATGTGTCATATCTTCACCCACCAACACGCGGCTATTGGGCCTTCGGGGTTCTTCCATCCCTGGGCCAGGGTTATTCTTGCCGCGTTTAGTAGTTGAGTAATCAGGGCAGCGTTGTTGCCTGTCTCCGCATAGACGCCTTCGACTGCGGTCCCCTGGAGTATTACCTTTGGGTCGTGTGGGAGCAGTTTCCCCGTGATCTCTCTTATGTGCCCCCAGTATCTCTTTCCAATATATTTCAGCCTTGGGGCAGGTCCACCACATGTCGTAAAGACTCCCCCGGTTGACGCATTGTCTCCAACAGCTACGAGGGTAGGCCGGATTAATTTTGTTTGACCTATGTGGGGTTAGGTACCGTCTTGTGAATAGTTTATATGTCGTCTCTGATTGTGGTGCATTTGGATGATTTCTGGGCCCTTTTCCAGATCTGGCCCCATTCCTCCTCCGGTCTGGCTTTCCTGCAGGGTGAGCTCGAGACCTATGGGAGTCCTAGTGACCGCCCTCTTCACCCCCCCCCTGGGAGATCCAGTGCCTGATTTGTATATATTTAAATCTCTCTCTTTCTCCTATGCCAAATTTCCGTTTGCATTCTTCAAATTGTAATGGGGACCCTTCGTGGTAGAGGTCTTTGAGGAAGGTCGGGTGTGTCAGCCCCCAGCTTGCCCAGAAGGTATCCTGTTTACCCGGGGTGATTGTGTGCCACCGGTGTAAAGGGCCCCAACCCGGGGGCTAAGTGGTGTCTTCTGAGTGCTGTGTCCCATGCTTTTAATGAGGAGTGGGTGGATTCCAGTAGGTGGCCCTCTGCTCCCCGACCGTAGAGCATGTAGGGTCCTGATCGGGATATTAATTTCTCCCTGTTCTATTCCCAGCCATCCTTTGTGAGGGGTGTCTCCCATCCATTTCCGCATGGGGGCTATCCGGGATGCCAATGCATATCTTTCTATGTAGGGGAGTCCCAGCCCTCCCAGTAGGGGTGGTCTAGTCAGGATTTTTTTCTGTATTCTTGGCTTCTTTCTGTTCCAAACGAAGGTCACCATGTCCTTCTGTAAGTTTCTACATGTTTTGAGGGGGATCTCTATCGGGAGTGAACTAATCACATACAAGAGGCGAGGCAGGAGGGTCATCTTGAGTGCGGTTATACGCGCGAACCATGATAGTTCTTGGGCGTCCCATCTCAACAGGTCCTACTTTAGTTGTTTGCACAGAGGGACTATGTTCTCCCCATATAGGTGTTTATATTCACGTGTTAGTTGGACTCCTAAGTAGTCTATTGCCTTGGTTTCCCAGGTCAGTGGGTGTTGGGCTGACATTCTTTGGGGTATTGTTTCTTCTTCTATTATGTTGAGGGCTTTAGATTTTGTGAAGTTAATGGTGAACCCTGACTCTTTAGCAAATTCCTGGAGTCTACCTAGGGCCTTGGGTAATGACTTGGCGGTGTCGCGTAGGAAGAGTAGGATATCATCCGCATACAGGGCTACTGTTTGTTCTACCCCACCTGCTAGTACCCCTTTTATTTCCCGGTCCTGTCTTATGGTTTGTGCCATTGGCTCCATAGCCATTGCGAATATGAGATGGGATAATGGGCTTCCCTGCCGTGTGCCTCTACGAATTTGTAGGTTTGTGGTGGATCTGACATTGATTATAAATGTTGTGGAGGGGAGTTTATAATTTGCAAGGGCCAACTTTGCAAAGATGGGGTCACAACCGTATTTTTTAGGGTTGGTTCCAGGTATGCCCAGTCTATGCTATCGAAGGCCCTGCGTGCGTCCAGGGCCGCTATGGAGAATTTTTGTTTCGCCTTGTTCCCTACTTCTATGATATCTACCGCCCTTCTAATGTTATCCTGTGTGTCTCTCCCTATGATGAATCCTGCTTGGTCTTCGTGGATTATTTGCGGTAGTACCCTCGCTAGCCTGTTTGCAAGGATCTTTGCATATGGCTTGGCATCGCTATTGAGTAGTGATATTGGTCTATAACTTGTGCAGTCTGTGGGGTCTTTTCCTGGCTTCTAGATGAGGACTGTGGTTGATTTACCCATATCTGGCGAGATTATCCCGGTTTCCCTGATGTAGTTGAAAAGGTTTGTTAGCGGCCCCAGTAACTGGTTCCTGAAGGTTTTGTAATACCCGTTCCCGAATCCATCTGGCCCAGGTGTTTTATTATGTGGGAGGTGTGTTATGGCTTCGCTTATTTCGTCGGCTGTTATGGGGGCCTGGAGATTTAGATCATCTTCTACCGATATCTGGGGGAGGGTTATTTTGGCCATGTAATCTAGTTGGAACTGCGGGGACAGGTCCTCCTTCCCGAGGAGTTCTTGGTGGAACTCTTCCATGATATTTAGCTTTGCCTCTTCCGATGTGCTTATCCCCCCTTCGGGGTTCTTGAGGCTAACTATATAGTTTCGTGTTTTTTGTTTGTTGAGTTTAGCTGCTAGGAATGTATTGGCCTTGCCGCCTTGTGCGTAATAGGATTGTTTAGTGAGTAGAATGGATTGTGCGGTGTGGTCTGCCATATGGGTCTCTAATTGGGCTCTCACTTTCCATAGGTTCCTCACTGTTTTGGGTGTTTGTTTCGCCTAATGTTGTGTTTCCGCCTCCTTCAGTTCTAGTTCCAATTTTTGTTTGAGTAGCTTCCTTTCCCGTGTGTATGCTGTAGTTTGTGAGATGATTTCCCCTCTCATGACTGCATTTCCTGCGTCCCATATCACCCCCCAGTTTGTTTCCCCGTTAGCGTGGTCTCCAAAATAATTCTCCAGCGCTGTTTCCATATGGGCTCTAAGGGCTATGTCTCTGAGTAGGATTTCGTTCAGTTTCCAAGTTCTGTGGGGGCGGGGTGTCTCTTTCATGGGGGCCATTTTTAGGATAACTGGGGCATGGTCTGTAAGGTATTGTACCCCTATTTGCACCTCCTCTACTTGTGGGATGAGGGAGGGAGAGACCAGGATCATGTCAATCCTCGAGTAGCCCCTGTGTATAGGCGAGTAATGGGTGTATTCCCTTTCTGTGCTATGAAAAAACCTCCATGTTTCTATTACTTCTAGGTCCCTGAACAGTTTGCCCAGTGCTTGTCTGTTCCTACCATCTGCCATCGTGGGGGGGAGGGTTTTGTCCAGAGTGGGGTCCATTATGCAGTTAAAATCTCCCCCCACAATAATATGTCCCTCGCATCGGCTACTCAGGTTTCTCAGGATTTCCCCTATGAAGATGTCTGGTCTATCATTCGGGCCATATAATGCTATCGGGGTATATGTCTGTTCGTGCAGGGTCCCTTTGAGTAGGAGGAATCTGCCCTGTGTCCCTATATACAGACTTTTTCTTGAACTGTAAATTGGCGTTAAGTAGAATTGCAACTCCTCTGGTTTTACCCCCCCCCCCCCCCTCCCTGGAGGCAAAGTATTGTTTGGGAAAGGTTTTGTGGGCCATCCGTTTCTCGTCTGGGGCGAGCAGGTGTCTTTCCTGGAGGAAAACGATCGTAGCTTGAAGCCCCGACAGGCGTGTTAGTATGCTTCGTCGCTTCACTGGCCTAGAATTTCATGGGTTTTCACCAGTGCATGCCATTGATCCAAGAAGAAGACGTCGGCAAAGAGAAGCGTTCTGGATAGATCGATTAGACACTATCACCCAGAGGAATGAATGAATAATTTTATTTGAACTGTTTTCTATAAACTGATTCGGCTCACGAAAAAACGCCTTTTTACAGACAACCTACCGGGCTGGACTACCTTAGGTAGAGCATATGAGCACCGTCTAAATTGTATCCTACCAAGGATATTCCTATTTTTGATCTCATATAACCTATATAGTTTACTCTGATGTATATCTGCATTTTTTATTATGATTTTTTGCACATTCTTCCTTATTTTCAATTGTATTTTTTCCATATTCAATTGTATGGTTGTCACTTTATCACATTTTTTATGGGTTTTGCACGCTCAGTCATGTGGCATGTTAAATATGTATCCGACAAGGCACCACAATTTTAGATCACTTAAGCATATACAGGCATTTTTACATCAGCCATAAATACGCCAGACTTATAAGTCTGCAGCGCCGACACGACGCGTTCTCCTTAAAAGTGACATTGCATCAATCATAATGAGAAACTGATCCAGCTGTCAACCTTAACATAAAATAAGTCAGTAGTATCACACTGACACTAATATAGGCATCGCCACTCTAATATGTATTCGTATCCCTTATTCTTTCTTTGAAGCCCCTAGTAATATGGTGGCACTCACATGGACAAGCATCCATGTTGATTGTGGCAGTCACTGTAGCAACCAGAGCCTCACTCTGAGAGTAACACTTAGCATTTACTTAGGCAGGAGATGGCAGCAAGCAATGAGTCAGCGTGATACGGCTTTGACACAGCATTGATACTGTGTAGAAGGTATGTGAAACGCACAAAGATGGGTCCGTTCGGGACTCGGTAATGAACCGCTATGTGTTTAAGGAAAGTAATGATACCTAAACAGGTTTGCGTTTGCACCTGAACAGCGGACACGCTGTACATTTAAAAGATGTTATTGTATTTAAACAGGTCTACGTGTGTACCTGATCAAAAGCGGTTACGCTGCATATTGAAACGCAAGCAATTGCGCGTGTGGACGTCATTTTTTGAAAGGTCAGATTCTTGAATACTAGTGTAATTTGCACGATAGAGTAACCTCCTTGCATGTGCTCACAATAAATTGACTATTAGGCACAACAGCATCGTGTTTAGATCACGGACAATTACTTTGGCAGCACGTATGCTTTTACACAAGGTGCATTAACACATTAGCTTATATACACGATGTAGGGGATTTAGCAAGGAGACAACCATATGCGTAATGTGATACTACAACAGAATATGTTGGCTAATTGTATTTTCAATGAAGAATGTTTATGTATATCTCTCTCTGGTGTCCGGTCAATTGGTCGAAAACAAACTTGTCGACTGCAATTTGGTCGACACCATTTGGTCGGATGCCAAATGGTCGAATTTTTTTTTTTTTTTTAAATATATGTGTTTTGTGGGTTTTCGTGTGGGGAAAAAAAAAAAAGAAAAAAAAGGGGGTTGGGGGGGGACCCCCCCCAAAAAAACCAAAAAAGGGGTACAAAAAAAAAAAAAATTTGACCATTTGGCATTCGACCAAATGGTGTCGACCAGCTGTCCCGTCGACCAAATGTTTTCGACCAATTGACTGGTAACCTCTCTCTCCCTTTCATGTATGTTTTTATGTACGTGGGTACCCTGTTTGTTTTAATGCATTTTTCTTTAAATTGTTACATGTTTTCCAATTTGTTGCGTTTTCGAATCTGATTATGCTGTTATTTTTGTACTGTTACATTAATGAATACTGATGTTTGCTATTTGGCTATTATTTTGATTGGACAAGGCCCTGATGAAGGACTACATAGTCCGAAATGCATTGGCCACCTTATGATGTTTGCTTATAAAAAAGCAACAGCAAATTGTCTTTAGAAAGTTTCAGAATAAATCACAGAACTTAAGAATCAAACATTTGTTAAATTGGATTATTGAGAAGTTAAAATATTTGAAGAACCCCAACGGGATATAAGGGTGTGCGGCCCACACCGCAGGCAAAATTGCCTAGGTCTTTCTTTTCATAGTCAACATGTCATAGCTGCATTTCCCAAATGTGCAGAGTTTCATCAGGTTAGCTTTTTAAGACCAAAGAAGTTCTGATGCAGCATATTCTGAACCAGCATCATCTCTGATTGTGGATCTGATGCCCGATTCCAATGTTCCACCAGATGTACCTATACCCTCATCCGAAGTCAAGCCTTTAGACAGAAGGCGCCATTAGACAGAGAAGGTGGTGGCACCACCATGCTGTGACCGTGTCTCTGCGGGGAAATGGGCCACCATTCTTTGAATATCTTTGATCTGGTCCTGGATAGGGAAGACTCTCCCTTGGCCAGAGATCCTGAGTGGGGTGAAAGTGGGACTACTCTATTTATTGATAGCCCCTAATTATACAGCAACTTCAGAAGGATAGATAAAATCTGACCTAAGCTAGCTCTCCAAGACCTCTGCAATGTACCGATCATTGAAATGCTAAAACATTTGTATTCCTGAGTAACCTAGATTAGCCCCATTGCTGCCGTGAATTTGGAGAAGATCCAGGGGGCCATGTTCAGTTTGAAGAACAAAATATTGTATTGAAAGTGCCCATCTCTGAATGAAAGGCAAACATATACATCAGAACGCATAGATAAGCATCCTTCAGGTCTACATCACAAAGCCATTCTCCTTGCTGGGATGGACGTACGGATGTGAGCAAGAGTAGTCATCTTGAACCTTTGTGTGGGTAGGAATGGGTTAAGTGGCGACCAGTCCAAAACTGTCTCCAGAACCACATGATATTTCTTAGGGGTGGTTGGAATCCTGGAATAGACACCCTGGTCTCTCTGGTAGTGGGAACATATTTCAAGGCTCTCATCTCAACTAGTTTGACCACTTATTAGAGAATTACCGAACCTGCCTGACACAATGGAGGTGAATGGGGGCGGGGGAGGTAGGAAGGGCTAGTCTGTACCCGTTGGAGATCACTACCACCACGCAGGGATTTTCTGTGATGTTGTACCATCTTGCCACAAAATCCGAAGCGTTCCCTCCAACTTGGGCAACGCTGACAAGCAAATCATTTTCGTTTCTCCTCTCCTGGGGGTGTGTGGTGCTAGATGGTTGATTAGAAAGATTTCCAAAATCAACCATGGAGGATGATTTTGGGAGGCCCACCGATTATGGTGAACAGGAAGACACTGAAGTCTGGCCAACCCAATCAAGGCAAGGTAGCAGAGCGGCAAGGCTTAGAGGGATATGGGGGTTGTCTAGCCCTACAATGAGTCTCACTCACTGTTGCTGTGTACTTTAACACTCTGTAATATTGGCACCTTAAACTTTCTGCCCAAAAGCCGAGCCGATTTAAATTATATTATATAATCGTGGACATTTCGGACTCCTGCCACTTTTGAACTAAACCATCCACAAACTTGACAATCTGAACTTTGTCACTTCAAATCCTGACCTTTGATCTCACTGCTTTGAACTTCGCCTTTGCAAAGTTTGAAAATCAGAATCTTTGCCGCCCTGAATTTCCCTGCTCTCTGCAAGTAGTGTGTTTCACATCTCAGAATCTACTTCTTCCAAACTCGTGTAAATTCATTCACAAAAATCTTTTCAACTCAAGCACCGCCACCACCAAATTTTGTCACTTCGAAACCCCCTGCCCCCGCACCACAGAAATGAGCCACCCGGAATCTTACTTCTTTCAAACTTAGCCATGCTAATCTAAACAGTTTTGAATGTGACCACCTTTCGAATCTTCGGGACCATTGAATTTAGAAACCTTCAACATAAACAGACTGTTCTTTGTCCCTTGAAACTCTAACCCTGGAAACCAACTTCACTCGCTACAACCCCAGAAACCTCCGTAGACCAAGAAACATTTCCCCACAAGAGGGCTTTCACCCCTGTAACCAAAGAGCATATGAGAGCCTGAGGCAGGGGGCCTCCTACATCACGACCAATAACCACAGCAAGTCATTAATGACTGTTAGCCCAACAAGCGCGCCCAACTTTGTTTTTGTAAATGCCGAAGGAGGCTGGACCGCCATTTAGTCAACACCTGAGGAGAACTAAGTCATAGAAGAACATGAGGCAACTGTCCGCCTCAGGGGAGTCAGGGGACTTAAACACTTAGCCTTGAAATAAGGATCATTGGCCGAGCCAGTGCTGGCAGATCTAGGATGTTTAGAGGACATCCTAGGAACTGACCCAGAATTAGCCATCAATGCAGGAACCTCAGCAGAGCCGGTACTGGAAGGCCTGTTGCCGATCACCACCTTTGCCCCCTCGACAGAATCAGTACCACCACAACCATGAGCGTGGGACGGTTGAGGAATGTATATTACCGACGGGACCCTTGGAGGAACCCTCGACTCCGCTGGTACTGTATTTAGAGGAATCTTGGGTTTTAACCGGGGACATAGCGCCCTCAAGAGGGTCTGCGAACCGTGGCTCGGTGTAACAAGCCCCAGAAACTGAGACCTCAGGGTGTACCCCGGTCAGTGTGGAAAGCTCCAGAAATGGAGACCTCAGGGCGAACCCTGGTAACCATAGCCCAAGACGAACTGAGCTGAACCTTAGCACCCAAATGGTGAACCTCGGAACCACGTCTGATTTTGGCAGGTCCTCTGAGGGACCCTCAAAACTCTGGTGCGCCTATTAAGCCCTTGAGGCACCTCAGGGGAATCCCTGGTAAAAGATACACAAGCACTTCCCGGTCATGGAATGCTCTCACCGAGCGGAGCTGCTCATCGCAGTCCTTATCCGCATAAGGCTCATCCCAATGAGACAGGAACAGAAGACTGGTCCTCCACGCCCATCGCCTCAGGTTTTAAAAGAAAAAACGAATCGGAGCGGCCGGGGCGGCACAGGAGTGATAAGACGCTTGAAATGTGTCCTCATAGGGTCAGAATGCAAAGCATTTAAAACATCCCCAAAAAACTCATCCTCAGCCGAGGGCTTAGGTGTCAAAGAGGAAGAAACCGCTCCTAAGGGACCTACCCACCCCGAACAAAAGGGGGATGGTTGCCAGGAGGGTCCACCACCGGCCGTGGCCACATATCAGTGGAGCAAAAACAGGAGAGGGCGAGACAGTATGAGGCAGCGGAGCCCACGTATGCCAGTCAAAGAAGGGCGGAACGGGTTACTATTGCCGAAAAGAATGCTTCCAGCACCAGACGTTGCGAACGTACGTGTAAGTGAGGAATCCAAAATGACCACCGTAGGCCATGGAGGTTGGGCCGCCATTTTGTCGCCACCTGAAGAGAACTATGTCACATGCGCAGCTAGGCAATTGCCTCCTCAGGAGAGTCAGGGAATTTAAGTAACACTTTAGCCATACAAGTATCCTCAGCAGAGCCAGTACTCGGTGGTCGCAGATGTTTAGTCAACATCTTCGAACCAGTCTCAAAATTAGCCTCCGACGGAGGCCTCGACAGAACCGGTACCACCACGACCCCGAGCGTGGGACGGTTGAGGACAATACCTCACCGACAAGACCCTCAGAGAAGGCCTCTCAGATCTGTCAATATATACTTTGGCCTCCACAAGAAGTCCTCAGGTTTCAACCGGGTTCGTAAAGCCCCCTTAAAAAAAGGAGCCTAGAGTCGGGACTCGGTACAAACTTTAGCCTCCACAAGAGGAACCTCTGGTTTCAACCTGGTTACAGCGGTGAAAGATCCAGAAACAGAGAACCCTGGTATCCCAGCACCCAGCCGAACTGGGCTTAACTTTAGCACTGTGTTGGTGAACCTTGAAAAAATGTCTGGTACTGACAGATCCGTCAGAACCCTCGGAGTAATCTCCAGTACGCCTGTTAGGCCCTTGGGGCACCTCAGGGGAAACCCTGGTGACAGAGCTACAAGAAAGGCCCTTAAAGTACTCCCTCATGGGGTCAGAGTGCATAAGTCTCTGAAACTTCCTGAAAAAGGCATGCTCTGACGAAGAGGCTGCCAGGAAGCGAGACTGTATGCAGTAGTGGCTTCAGAGCACGCCAGTCATAAGAAGGGCGGAACGGGTTGGCACTGACCCATGGAAACGGTTGCCCACCAAAAATAAGGTTCCTAGCACCCGCCATCGATAGGCTGGATGTAAGGAAAGAATCCAAAATGGCCACCGTAGACCACGCGGGAAGGCCTGCCTTTTTGTGAACATCTGAGGAGAACTGCGTCACATGTGTAGATGAGGCAGTTGACGCCACAGACTGGTCAGGGGACTTGACTGAAATGTTAGCTTGGCAGAGCCGGTACTATGGGGCCTTGGATGTTTACTGGACATCCTGTCCCTTGAATTAGCCTCCAAAGGAGGAACCTCTGCAATGCTGGTAACAGGAGTTACGGTCGACTACCTCTCCCTGTGCCCCCTCAACAGAACCGGTGACTCTGCGAGCATGGGAAAGATGAGGAATACACCTCACAGACAAGGTCTTAAGAGGCCGCTCAGTTCTGTTGGTACACACCTTAGCCTTGTTAAGAGGAACCTCGGAACAGAGTCCAGTCTTAATAGCTCCCCCGAGGGGGGCCTCAAAACCGTGGTTCGGTACAGAAAGCCTCAGAGCACACCCCAGTGTCTGTGTGGGAAGCTCCTGACAAGGAGACCTTGGAGCGAAATACGATACCCAACGCCTCAGCACGACTATGCTGACTATTAGCACCTGATCAGTGAACCTCGAATCATGATCCGGTATAGGCAGGGCCCTCACGGAAACGCTCGGAGAAAACCCTGGTACGCCTATTAGGCCTGCCAGGCACCCCAGAGAAAACCTTGGTAGCAGAGCTTTTGAAGACCCTCTGAGATCTGGAGAACCCCGGGAAGGAGTAACCCGGCCGGGGTGCCCTCAAAAGTAAGGAAGTTACCGGGCGTCTCTTCTTTCCGTCGAAGAATTGGAAATGCGAAGGAACCTTCTGGAAGATCTCCTCCCACCGACAAAGACGACAATGAAGTGCCCGGACCAAAAGGGAGTCCCAACAGTGATCCGGTCCCAGACACTCCAAGCAGAGAGAATGTGGATCCGCCCTAGCGAAACGACATTCGCAAGAGGAACAAGTAGCAAATCCCAAACGATCCGGCACAGACGGAGGACTACGCAACCGCAGAACCGGAGCAGGAGAGCAGGACAACAGGAAGGAAAAAAGGTCTTCCCGGTGATGCAAGTGCATCCAGCTCCGACCGTGCAGAGAAAAGGACTGAAGGGTGATGTGTGGGGCAGAGCCAAGGAGGGCAGGGTTACGGCCGCGCGCAGTTCCCCACGTTAAGAGAAGAACACATTTTTCAATTTGATGCTTTTTTACAAAAGTCCTCCGGTCCCGTCCCACTAGACGGAATGTGGAATGTCCCAAAAGTATGGAGGAAAGGGGACGGGACGTAGGAGTACTGATGATTACAAAGTAACTTGTCACTATGAGGGATACACCCATTCAACATTTATGCAAGTCCCTCCCATAATATCAAGACAAAATACGCAAGTATAGCGCAGAGTGTACTCGCGATACAGAGGGGAAAGCTGGTGAAGTCATGGCCCAAAGACAAACGTTTCCAAATGTGTGCAGCAACATATGACCACATACTTACAGACTGCTTAAGGGGAAGAAATTAAGTAATTGATTAGCTACATTAGAGCTATGGGAAATGTTTCAGGACGAGGAAATGTATGCGTCCCAAAAGCATTGGATGCTGAGCCAACACAATACAGGAAGCGAATTGCCCATGGCCCCGCTCTTCCTCCTCCTCCTACTACAGACCAGTCCGACAGTAGAAAGTCAGGGATTTCACCCCTTAAAGGAGTTGAAAGCAGCAGCAGGATATATACAACCCCTATTTTGCACCACCCTCTTATAGCAACGAAGACACGCTTAGAGGCTCGAAGCAGGTGGATACAAATCTGAAGCCATCAGTGGCGAGCATAAGGAGCGCAGCGACTTGCAAGCGAAACTGAGAAAAGATGAGGGACGCACAGGACATAGTGGGGATCATGAGGCGATAGTCCCGACAAACAAATGGGTAGGCGGACAGATACTGCTCAAACTGGGCAGGAAGACTGCAAGCGAGATAGGACATACAGGAGAGCATGCTCCAAATCGTAAAGAAGCAGAGGAAGAAGCTAAAGAATGGGCAGAGACAGTGGAGGCAGTACAAAGAAGAGAAAGGGAAGAGAAGTAGGAATATGGTAGGTTGAGAAGAGAACAAGTAGAAGAAAGGGAAGAAAAGGCAGAGGGAGCTAGAGGAGATGGCGATGAGGAAGGCAGAAGAAGAGATCTAAAAAGGGAAAAGAGAAGGTTGGAAGTCTAGCGACTCATTAAAGAGCACCAACGTAGAGAAGGAGGATAGGAGAAGTGAGCAGGAGAGAGGCGAAAGCAAAGAAACATTCTAAGAAAGCAATGGACACTAAGACGGTCATGGCACATATAAATGATGATGAGGGAGAGAGGATACAAAGAAGAATAGGGGAACTTTATAGGAGCAGAAGAGACAGTTTATTTGCCCTAAAGATGAGTAAGAGTACAGCAGGGTCCTCGTTGAGGTGAGAATGCGAATTATCAAAAAGCGGAGGGGAAACAATGGGAGAAACCGATGTTAAGGAGGCTCAGCTTTGAGGACGAAGGTGAAGGAAACCGTGACGATAGTATTGGGAGCATGCCATCAGATGAAGATCAACAGAAAAACGGCAATGAGAGGGAGCGGCCTTGCTGCCACTCCAGGGAAGTAAGCCCTGACAGACACATTATGGGGAGAAGGGGAAGACATGGGAATAGACGAGGAAGCACCGGAGGGATGACTGGGTCATCCTAGGGACAGGTGGCATAGTGCAGACATTACTCCATATGCGCAGAGGCTCAGAGCCCTGCCAGGATGGAGACGGGCAGCGATCATAAGGGCATTCACAGTCACCAAGGACATTGGGTGACATGGAGGAATAAGGCGGACACAGTTTCCGTTATTAGGGAAGGGTGGCAAACGACCACAGTATACACTGTGGCAACAAGTGGATAAAGATCATTTGAGGTCTAAGCTACCCTTGTTGACTGTAGGGGCTGGGAAATGGATTTATGAGAAAGATTTATAGCAGGGAAGACACTGGCAGTGGGCGCCACATGAAGAGTTTACTTTCAGACATTCTCTGGGAGGTAGCGGATGATGTTTGGAAAAGGGCAGGATATCCCGGAGTGACCACAGAGAACACAGAGCACAAGGATGCACCGATCAATAACTGCCAAGCAGCCGTATGGCAAACTCAAAGGGTACAGTACCCAGACACATCCGACGTAAGCAAAATTATGGCACACGAAATGCGTGAGGACGAAGACCCACTCCAATACATTCAGGAGATTCAAGAAGATTGGTGTTTTGAGATGAAAGAACCGTGGAATAAAACAGTAGGGTTATTTTATCACATATTGTGTGAAGGGTTGCCAGACCAGGTACAGAAGCAGCTGAATAAATTAGTGAGGATGGAGGCTAATCCATGGTCAGAGATCCAACTAATTATAGTGCACTATTGTCAGTTAATACAGGAGAATGTGAGAAAGAAGCATGAGGAGAAAAAAATAGAAGAAGCGAAGCTAGTGCAGAAAAAGCAATCGAAGTATATGATGGAAGGGGCGATGTTGACGAGTGGAGAGGGAATAGTTACCCAGAACATAAAAAATTGACCACAGACAGTAGGAGGCTTTGTAGGAAGAGGCGACCAAAACCACTGGCCAAGGGAACGGGGAGTAGTGCCCTGGGGAAGAGGGTTTGGATATAAATACAACAGGGTGGAGAAGGATTTAATGGGGGACAGCTGAGACCAATGGGGGGTCCAATACAATGCTGGCTATGCAAAAGGAAAGGTCACATATCTTGAATGTGCAGAAACAGGGGCAGAATGAACAGAAGAACAAGTTACTTACCAACTGGTAACGTTCTTTCGACTGGATGTTCCTCCACATCTTTTCAGAATTCTTTTCGGCAGAGGGCATCCTGCGTCAGTGGTGTCCGGTTGTTGTCCCCAAGGCTTCCGTCGAGGGTGACGTCATTGGATGTTATAAGTTGGACGCACGTCGCCCGTAGCCTCAGTTGATGTTTTTTCCCTCCATAACGTGTGCCATAACCGCACACCAAGCCTCCATGACTGCACATAGCCTTGTGGGAACATAAGCTGCAAAAACATGGGAAATGCTTCAGAGGGGTAGGCTGGGAGTGCGATTTGGAATACGTTGGCGGAACGTCAAAAGAACGTTACCAGTTGGTAAGTAACTTTTTCTTCGAATGGTTTGTGTCCTCCAACGTATTCCACATCTTTGAAAGACCCCCAAAGCAGCGTCTGTGAATGTAGGAGGGAGAAAAATTTGGATACACCCAATCAGATGGCAGAATAGAGCACTGCTTTACCAAAGGCCATATCTTGACCATTTAAAGTATCCAGGGAGTAAAGCTTGACAAAGATGTGCATGGAAGACCACGTTGCAGCAGCACAAATATTTTTTAACAGGAACTCCCCGTTGTAGGGCTGTGGATACCACGCCCCAGGTGGCGTGAGCTTGCACTCTCAGGATGGTCCTTGCAAGCCAATCTGTAACATTCAGCAATGGTGAGGATAATCCACCTGGAGAAGGTCTGTTTGGTCACAGCCTAGCCCAATCACTGTCCAGTGTATCCCACAAAAAGTTGATCGCCCACTCTGACCCTGGACATCCTAGAAATATAAAAGCTCAAAGCTCGCCTATGGTCCAACCTATGGAGTCTCTCCTCTTCCTTACCAGGATGAGGAGGAAAGAAAGCAGGAAGTACCACCTTCTGGCTCAAATGAAACTCAGACACTACCTTAGGTAGGAAGTAAGGACGCACCCTCAGTACAACCCTATCCCTGTGGAACACAGGTGCCTGCAACTCGCTCACTCTGCGGGCAGATGCAACTGCAATCAAGAAAATGGTCTTTAAGGTCAACAGTCTCAAAGGACAAGAGTGCAAAGGTTCAAACAGAGCATCCATCAATAATTTCAAGACTTGATTCAGATCTCAAACCGGCACCTGAAAAGGGGACGGTGGGAACACATTTATGAGCCCTTTTAGAAACTGGGTAATCAAAAGAATCTTAAAATAAGAACATTCTTCAGACGAGCGCTTGAAAATAGACCGTGCTGTCAGGTAACCTTTAAATGGTACCCACTTGAAGACCCTTGTGGGCCAAAGAAAGCAAGATAGAAAGAACCATCAGAATGGAACACTGAAAAGGATCGACATTGTGTCCTCTGCACCAGTCGCAAAACTTACGGCAACGGTACAGGGATTTGGTTGCCGGACACCTGGCCGAGAGCAACACCTCCATCTAATCATCCGGGAGGTCCCAATCCTTATATCTCAACCTTTCAGAAAACATGCATGAAGGTTGAGAGTCTTGACCTCTGGATGGAGATAACTGTGGAGCGACTTCTTGAATCAAGGTAAGCAATACCTTTTCACCCCCACAGAACCTTAGGTCAGAAGAAATGTTCATAGCTGGATTCTCATTGTCTAGCAGCGCTAAACCCGTCCTCCAGATTCCTTGGTCTGGTGACGAAAGGCAGGACAACGGACAGGATCTCTCAGCAGCAGTCTCGAGGGAGGACCTCTGGCACGTATTTCTTCAGCTTCTCTGGTCAGTCTGCGGTTTTGCCGCTTTTTCTGCAGCACCAACAAAGAACACGATTCGCCCGGTCATTCGTCTTTGAGTCCTACAGTCTGGTGAGGGGACTGTGTCTCTGGAACTCAGCAAAGACTTGGACGCATTCAGCCTCTCCAAGACGATGCAATGCAATTGTGTCGGAGGCTTCCTGGTATTCGCAGTCCGCAGCTCTGGAAAGGCATAGTACAACAGGAGATGGCTCAGATTGTAGTCCGTCTCAGGACTGGTTGTTTACATCAGCCAAAGGGAAGGAGGAGTCATCTTCCGAGTTACTCTGTCGCATAGAAAAAGGGTCAGGACAGCAGTTGTCGCTTCCGGTGTTGCAAAGGGTCTGCAGGCATCTCTGGTTGCCGTCTTCTTCGGTTACTTCAGTTTCCAGTGGTCGACTTGCCTTTCACCTAAGGAACCGCACCTTTTATTCAGTTTCAGCACGCACTCCCCTGCAATCTCTCTCAGCAGTTTACAGAAAGCGGTGGGTGGCTGTCCAATGAGGACAGCCAGACCCCCAGTGGGAGGTGGTTCCATTCAGGCACTCAGGCAGACAGAGCAGGGGAGTGAAAAACTCCTCCCCCACTTTCTGCCTGCCTAGACACACTGGAGCCTAGGCAGGGACACCCGGGGGTTCCTACCAAAAGCAAAACACACACAGACCTCCCCCTCCCAGAATGGTAGAAGAACAGCTAACAAAGGATAACCAGGCAATAAATGGGCAAAAAAAAGAATGGAGCCACCAAGTTAGTACTTAGGTGACCCTATTGTGCACAACTTAGACTGTAAATATAATCTGCAGTAAAAGAAATATCACAATAGTTGGTAGATCACGTCCACCAGCCATAACTAGAGGGTTGACTATTTATTGATTAACATTTATAAAGCGTGCATCAGCCAGGAGGCCTCATGGTGCCGTTACAGAGCAAAAATAAATCGTTGCTGTTTAGAGAGAAAACTTAGTTACAAGGTCGTGAGGCAG
This sequence comes from Ambystoma mexicanum, assembly GCF_040938575.1. NCBI lineage: Eukaryota > Metazoa > Chordata > Amphibia > Caudata > Ambystomatidae > Ambystoma > Ambystoma mexicanum. The sequence continues at coordinate 521,575,467 of NC_090941.1, read as the reverse complement.
AATAGGCATACATGGTTACAAGGAAATACAGGAGTATGCACGGGGGGGGTGTGTAAGAGTTTGGTTTTGAGACCTTTGAGAAATGCAGTGAGGGAGGTCTCAGCTCTTACAGCGTTGAATAGGGCGTTCCAGAGTGTGGGGGCTAGGTAAGGAAAACCAATCCCTCCTGCTTTGGCTCATGTGTGTGTGTGTGTGTGTGTGTGTGTAAGTGTGTGTGTGTGTGTAAGTGTGTGTGTGTGTGCGTGTAAGTGTGCGTGTAAGTGTGTGTGTGTGTGTGTAAGTGTGTGTGTGTAAGTGTGTGTGTGTAAGTGTGTGTGTGTGTAAGTGTGTGTGTGTGTGTAAGTGTGTGTGTGTGTAAGTGTGTGTGTAAGTGTGTGTGTGTGTAAGTGTGTGTGTAAGTGTGTGTGTGTGTAAGTGTGTGTGTGTAAGTGTGTGTGTGTAAGTGTGTGTGTGTAAGTGTGTGTGTGTAAGTGTGTGTGTGTGTGTGTAAGTGTGTGTGTGTAAGTGTGTGTGTGTAAGTGTGTTTGTGTAAGTGTGTGTAAGTGTGTGTGTGTGTGTAAGTGTGTGTGTGTAAGTGTGTGTAAGTGTGTGTGTGTAAGTGTGTGTAAGTGTGTGTGTAAGAGTTTGGTTTTTAGGCCTTTGAGAAATGCAGTGAGGGAGGTCTCAGCTCTTACAGCGTTGAATAGGGCGTTCCAGAGTGTGGGGGCTAGGTAAGGAAAACCAATCCCTCCTGCTTTGGCTCTTTTGATGGGTGGGATGCGTAGTTGGTTGGCATAGTGGCTTCTCGTAGGACGAGAGGAGGAATTTCTGGTGATAGTTTCTGATAGGTAGGGCGGATAGGCCTAAACATTTATACGTTAGGGTGAGGGTCTTGAAAGTGATTCTTTTTTACAGGGAACCAGTGGTTAGTCTGTCTGGCCTGCGTGATGTGGTCTCTTTTAGGGATACTAAGTGCTGCTCTGAGAGCGTTGTTTTGGACTATTTGGAGCCTATTTAGATTTTTGGCTGAGGTGCCTAGTAGAAGAGCATTACAGCAATCTTATTTAGCTCCGATAGTGGATCTAGCAACGGAGAGACAGTTTTGGTTGGATAGGAAGGGTTTAATGACAGTTATTAGTTTGGTGCTGTGGGCGGAGATGGAGGCAATAACACTGACCTGCCGTGTCAGACAGGGAGGAATCTAGGTAGACTCCAAGGGTCTTCACCGAGGAGGAGACAGGAATAGTGGTGTTGTTGATAGTGAAATTCCAGTATTTTTGGTTGAGCTTGGACAGAGTTTCTTCTCTATTTAGGCAGAGTCCATTGGTAGCCATCCAAGCTTGAATGGAGGTGTAAATTTGGAGGAGGGCTGCTACGATAGGATCCGGTGAGAGGGAGGACAACTTGCATATCGTCGGTATAGTTGGTGTAAGCTATGCCATGGCAGTCCAGTTTGTCGAAGAGTGGCTTTGTAAACAGGTTGTAGAGTAGGTGCTGTGCAGGAGCCCTGTGCGACTCCGCAGTGGATGGTGGCGCGCGCAGCATTGGCCTGATCCGAGAAGACCTTCATGGCTCTGCCTTCTAAGAATGAGGTTATCCAGGAGGAAGCTTGTTTGGAGAAGTGAGCTGCGTTGGTACGATGGGAGGTAAGGATTGTATGATCAACGAGATCAAACGCTGCTGAGAGATCCAGTAGCAGCAGAAGGGCTGGCGTGTCCATGTCCATTATCTTGGTTATTTGATTTTGAATGTCAAGGAGGGCGGTTTCGGTGCCATGGCCTTTGCTGAAACCCGATTGCCTAGGATGGCGTTAGACTCTGAAGTTTTGGATCTGGTTGTGGGCTGCTTTATCTAGGATCTTGAGCAGGAGGGGAGGGCGTTAGTGATGGGGCAGTAGTTATTAGGGGAAGTGGGATCCACTAATGTTTTGTTTAGAAGGGGGCGGACCAAGGCTTCCCTTAGGTTGGATCGGACCATACCTGTGGTAAACGAGGCATTGATTAATGGCGTGATGAGAGGAGCCAGGGACTCTGCGCAATCTTTGATGATGTTAGGGGGGTGGGGGGAGATGTCCCCTTTAGACACGGATGGTTTGAGGTGTTGGAGGAGATTTATGACTTCCGATTCCTGAAACGTCTCTGAAGGAGCAAAGAGGGGCAGGAGGTTTGTGAGGGGCAGTGCTGGGTGTGGCCTGATGGCGGGTTTGGGGAGTGCTTTAAATTGAGACTGAATTTTGTCTTGGAGAAGTTTAATTTTGTTTAGCAAGGCTGCCTGAATGTTGGAGCACCAAGCTTCGTCTTTGATAATCTCATCGGGGCTGGTGGAGGGAGTGACACGGTTTTTAAAGATGGAGAACATTTCCGATGATTTGGCATTACCATTAGTGATTCAGTGGTTGAAAGAGTTGGACTTGGCTTTGAATAGGACTTTTTTTGTATTGCGTGGATAGCCTTTTGAATTCTTCCAGAGTGTAGTCACTAGGCTTAGTATGCCATTTGGTTAGAGCTAGGCGTTTTCTGGTGCAAAGGGCTAGTACGTCATCTGTGAAACACAAATTGGTATGCATGGATTTTTTTTCCTTTTTAGCTTCAATCAGGGCTATGGGGGAGTAGATGTCCGCGAGCGAGCTGGGGGTCGCTTGTGAAGGGAGATATACGTTCTGGGACATCCAAGTAGGGAAGAAGGTGGTCCTTAGTTAATTTTTTGGCTCTTCGGACCATGGCTGGAGAAGGGTAGGAGAGTTCTTTAGTGGTGGGGTCGGAGGGAAATGTGATTTGGATGCAATTGTGATCAGTCCAAGGGTAGGCCGTGTTGGAAACAACGGTGGAGGAGCATTTGAGTTCTGCCACCCAATGTAGGGTGCAACCTTTATTGCGAGTCGGGCTTGAGACTGTTTGTAAGAAACCAAGGTCTTTGAGATCTTTGGCTAGGGCTAAGGCCGTTTTGTCCTTTGGGTAGTTGAGAACTAGATTAAAATCTGAGTAATATGGTTTTTGTGGGGCTTTTTAGGTTGTTGCCTTGACTATGGAGGAGGTGCCCTTGGAAATCGAGGGCAGTGCTTGGAGGCCTGTAAATGATGTGTAGATTTACAGTACAGTTGGGGGACTGGGACAGTTTGGCTGAGAGGAGGTTGGTATTACCTTCCCACGAGTGATCGCACTGCCTAATAGAGCATGTACCCTTAGATATAAGGGCTACACATCCACCTTTTGCGAACCGACGGTCCTAACAAACGAAAGAGTAACCTTGTGGGAGGGCAAAGGAGATGGCTGGTCCAGATGCCTCGTGGAGTCAGGTTTCCGTGAAGGCAAGTATGTCTAAGTCATGGGTGCTGATGAGGTAGTTTATCTCGAGGGCATGAGTGGGAAGAGAGCGGGCGTTAATAAGAGCACATTTAAGAGCTTGGGTGGGGATGTGTTTTTTGGAAGTGGTGGTGGGGGGTGCTGTTGGGGCGAGGGTGGGTGGTGGCTACGGAAGGGCTGGGGATGCGAGGAGCAGCGTTGAGGAGCGAGTGTGCATATGGGTTGGGTGGTGAAGCTTAGAGGGGGGGGGGGTGGCCGGTGTGCAGGAGCATGCTGGTTCTGAGGGTGCTTGGTCGTGGACTAGTAGGATTGTGTGTATGTGATGGGTGAGCGAGAGCAGAGTTTGTGATTTCTAATGGTGTGGGGATTGGCAGGCTGGGGTGCAGAGTGGGCTCGGTACGTAGCCTGAGCCTAGAGAACCTGTATCCTAGGTTGTATTGGGAGTTGGCCGTGGGCATGATTGCGAGGGTAGTGTTAACTGGACACGCATGCTGGTAGGGAGTGTGGGCCAAGAGGTGCGTGGTGGAGGTGGCCATTATGGCTGGATCAGTGTGCCAGAAAGTAGGTAGAGTAAGTGTTAGAGCAATGAGGAGGTGCCAAGTGAGAATGATACTGTGAGTGTGCTGGTGATTGTGTGTGTGAGGTGGCTGGGATAGTGTGGCAAGATACAATGGTAAGCAAGTGTAGGGGCAAAAAAGTTGTGTGGTGGGTGGAGTGTTGGAAAAGGGCTGATCAATATCAGCAGAATAGGTGTCAATCAGTTTTAGGAAAAAAGGTACCAGTCAATACAAATGAAATAGGTGGCAGTTAATTTTGGCAGAGTACGCTGCAATCAATTCTAAAAGGATAGGCGGCAAAACAATTTGGCACAGTAGGCTAGAATCAATGTTAACAAAGTAGGCGGCAGACAATTTTGTCAGCGTAGTCAGCAAACAATTCAAACACGATAGGCAGCAAGTCCCTAAGTAGATGATAATGCAGCATGGGTTGGTCTAGGCAAAACTATGTGAATGTACAGATCAGTTTTTGAAGGATTTAGTGAGTATATCGCAACCATAAGAGGGTGAGGGGCAGTGGGAGAGATAGTTTGAGAGTCAGTGCTGCGGGCTTACCTAACAAGTTAACTGGCAAGGGGTATAGCCTGCATCGAGCGCACAAGGGCGCTAACCGGCGCAAACAGGGCCTTGTCCTACGGGCCATAGCCGGAAAGGGCCAGCTTCCACCTCCCGGCAGAGCTAATTGGCTCAAGTTCGGTACGCGTTGCCTAGCAACACAACAGCCTCGTTTTAGAGGCGAGAGCTTAGAAACAGCCGAGCTGCCAGTTTGGATCAGGCGGCCTCAGGCTACTTATCATCCGAATGAGCAGGATGAAGAAAAAAAATGCTCTTATTGCGAGATGTTGCAAGATGAATTCAGTGTGACTAAAAAAGAGAAGGGCGATACTAGGTATCTCCTTGGCACTCCACATAAGGTGGTGTGTACCAATCTCTCAAAGTATAACGTTTTAGGAGGAACACAAAGTATCTCTCTATCCTTAAGAACTGTAGTTACTCGGGGATAAAGAAAATCTCAAAGGAGAACCAAAATGGTTCCCAGCAACATTGCCCATAAGGAGCTCTGTGCTGCAAAAGTAAACACAGATGCCTTAAGAGATATGGAGGAAAGTAGACTCCATAGTAAAGGTAAAACACAGAACAGAGTTCCAAAATATAGAGCCAATAAGAATGAATGAGTGGAAAAAGGCTCCACTCAGGATAGAAAAAAAAGTTCCAGAAGTCCAGCAAAAAGTGCTGGGGGTCTCACTAGGAGGGGCATGAAGCAAAAAAATGATAAATCTCCCCAACACCTCATGAAATCGTTCCAAAACAGACTTGAGAAACAGGGACTGGTAAGATAGCTCAGCGGGTTGAGCGCCCGCTGCTGTGATCTGCGCGTGATCTGCAGGTCGAAGGTCTGAATCCCGGCAAGGCCAACTCAGCCTTTCCTCCTTTCGAGGTCATTAAAGGAGTACCAATTTCGGTTGGGTGATATTTTATGTAAATATGTGCTCTGTAAAGCACTTTGGATTAAGGCGTTATATAAATAACACATTATCATTAACATCATTGGCTCTAGAACTCTGGCCTATATACATATTACTATATGAGGGTTAGATCCATACACAATACTTTCTTCTGTGTAATCGGTTCACACAAAAAAAATGCTTCCTTGTCAATTATCTCATGATTAGTTTACTACGCTTTTTACCTTTACATATATTCTATTTTTGTCTGTATGTAACCATTTATCGCTTGTTACTTGAAATTGGTTTGATAGAACGTGTTGTTGCTTGACGAATTCTATATATGGGATACATTACTCACCATAATCGTATTTCTGATGCTTGCATCTGCTTAGATTCACATGCTGCGCATAGGCTGACATCTAGTGGAAGCTGCAGAGTATTACAGTGGTTTTCGAAATTCGAAAAGGGACGTCGACAGGGCGTGCTAGTAATACTACCCCTAGTGTGACGTCCATTGTACCCATGGACCTTAACGCGTTGAGGTCCCTCAGATTGTTATTTTTCTGACATGAGGTAGCATGAAGTGTAGCATGAGTACAGTTGAATCCAAGCAGATACATCTCAGACAAGCTCATAAGCATCCATGCGCCTTCTCTTCGAGGGGCGGAACGATGGGCGCATGTGAATCTAGGCAGATACAAGCATCAGAAATACGATTACTGTGAGTAATGTATCCGTTCTGAGGCCTGTGGAATCTGCTGAGATCACATGCTGTGCATAGATTGGTGAGCAGTGTTAGGAGAAGAGGGTGGGATGTGAAAGGGTTCATGGGCGAACAGATGTCTTAGAACCGCTTGTCCCACCTGTGTATCTGTCTTGGAATGAGTGTCAATGCAGTAATGCTGAGTGAAAGTGTGTATTGAGCTCCATGTAGCCGCTTTGCAAATGCTGTCTAGAGGGACATTTGCAATGAAAGTCAGCATTGCTCCTGTGCTCCTTGGGGAATGAGCTCTAGGCATGAAAGGCAGGGTCTTGTTTGATAATGAATAGCACAATTGTATACATCTGACTATCAATCTGGAGATGGTGTTCTTGGAAATGCGGTCTCCTTCTCTATCTGTTGCTATGGAGACAAACAACTGGTCTGTTTTTCTTAGCGGTCTGGTCTTGTTTACATAGTAAAGGACCGCCCTCCTCACATCTAATGTGTGGAGTTTTACCTCAGCTGAGCTGGTGGGGTTCTGAAAGAAAGCCGGTAGCTCAATAAACTGGTTTATGTGACATTTAGAGATGAACTTAGGTGAGAACCTAGGTGGGTGGGGGTGGGGACGGGTACGTAAAACCAGCTTGTCTTTATAATAATAATAATAATAATAATAATAATAAAATAGATAAGATAAAGAAATGATCCTGCACTGACGAAGCTTGTATTTCACCAACTCTTCTTATGGAAGTAATAGCCACTAAGAAGGCAGTTTTATAAGTCAGGTGTTTAAGACTTGACTTGTGCATAGGCTCGAAAGGGGGTCCCATGAGTTTAGCGAGTACAACATTGAGATCCCAACCTGGCGGCGGGTTTGAAATGGGAGGGCGGAGTCTCTTTACTCCCTCCATAGAAGCCTTCATGACAAGCACCTTCCACCATGAGACCTTATTGTGGGAGGTGGTGTATGCCGACAGGGCTGCCAGGTGGACCTTTAAAGAGTTGAATACTAAGCCTGAGTCTAGCAAGTGGAGCAAAAAATTAAGAATGTGGGATGGAGAACATTCTAAGGGGTTAACTTGTTTAGACTGGCACCAAATTACACATTTTAGCCATTTGTCGAAATAACAGTGTCAAGTGTTAGGTTTTCGTGCTTCCTTCATGATATCCATACACCTCTGTGGCAGGTTAAGATGTCTGAACTCTACAACTTCAGGAGCCATGCTGCCAAGTTCAGTGAGTGAGGTTGCGGGTGCACTGTTAATCCCCTGTGCTGATTGAGCAGATTGGTCAGGCACGGGAGCTTGATAGGATCGCACATCGCCAGTTTGCTCAGATGTGGATCCCAAGGTTGTCTTGCCCAGATAGGAGCATCTAGGATGAGCGTCACTTGTTCCTTGTGGATCTTGTTCACCACCTTCTTCATGAGAGGTGTTGGGAGGCGAGGGGGGTTTGTCGGAAAGCGTAAGCAAATTTCCCTAACCAGTTCATCCATAGGGTGTTCCCCTTGGAGCCTGGCTGGGGGTACCTGGACGTGAAGTCGGGTCACTGACTGTGCTTGTAGCTAACAAGTCTATTGTGGGAAACCCCATTGAGAGAAGAGGTGTTCTACGACCCCTGCGTGTAGTCGCCATTTGTGTTCCTCTGGTAGGAAATCTCTGCTTAATGAGTCTGCCAGAGAGTGGAGTTCCCCTGGAACGTGCTGTGACGATAGTAATATTTCCGTTTGAGTGCTCATCTCAAAAATTGCTGTGCAAGCCTGGACAGATTTGGAGAGCGTGTGCCCCCCTGTTTGTTGATGTAAAACATTGCCGTAGTGCTGTCAGGAGTTGCACAGATTGGTTCGCTAGGTGAAATTTGAATGCCTGAAGGGCCTTGAATACCGCCAGTAGTTCCATCAGAAAGATGTGGCTATGTGCCGATGCATGAGATCACAGACCCCGAGCTCTGTGATGAAGGTAATGAGTCCCTCCCCCCCGGCGAATGAGGCGTTTGTCGTGACAATCGCTTGTACTTCCGGATCGTGGAAGGGCTTCCCTTTTAACAGATTTTCTCTTGTCCACCAGCTGAGATTTTGTACTAGTGTTGGTGAAACGACCACTAGATCGTCCCACAGACCACTTGCCTGAGACCACTCTATCGCCAACCACTCCTGTATGGGTCGCAGGCGCACGTGAGGTACCAGGTAAATGCAAGATGCCATCATGCCTATCAAACGCATTTCTTTGCGTACGCTTATCTGGGGGCCGGCTTGATAATGCAGTAACATGTTTTGGATCTTTCCTCCGACAGAAAGACCAACCCCTCTTCTGTGTTTATAACACCTCCTAGGAACTGTTTGGTTGTGTTTGGAACTAGGCTTGATTTATTCTCCTTGATGGTGAAGCCCAATTGAAAGAGAAGGTTGATGATAGTTCTTTGAATGTTTTGTCTGCAAATTAGGGGAGACTCCCCTGTAATCAACCAGTAGCCCAGGTAAGGGTAGACTGGGATTGCCTCCCTGCGCAGGTGTGCTGCGACCACTGCCAGTACCTTTGTAAATAACCTTGGAGCAGAAGCTATTCCGAAGGGCAGCACTTTGAATTGGTAGTGCTTGTTCGCCATCTTGAAACGCAAGAATCTTCTGTGGGCTGGGAACATTGAAATATGGAAATAGGCATCTTTCATATCCAGTGTTGCTGTTTAGTAGAGGGATTACCTCTTGTAGCGTAGTCATGCAGAACCTTGTGGCTTGAGATTTGTTTGCAGAGCGTAAATCTAATACTGGGGGCATTGTTAGATCTTTCTCTGGCACAAGGAAGTAGGTTGAATAAATACCCTTGTTTACCTGGTTGGCCGGGATGATTTCTATGGCGTCCTTTTGGAGCAGCTTGGCGATTTCCTCGAGGAGGATGCGCTGGTCTTCTTTGGAGTGGGTTTTCTGGCGTAGGGGGTGATTCCGGGGTCACTCGAGGAGCTCTATACAATATCTGACCTCTACGGTGGACAGCACCCATCTGTCTGAGGTGATTCTTCCCTCCCATGCTTGGGTGAAGTTGGAAATGCGCCCTCCTACTGGAGAGGCATGGGAGGGCACCTGAAGCGGGATGTCACTGTTTCTGAGGTGGAGTATCACCTCTGGAGGAGGAACCCATTCCTCGACTGCGCAGTCCTCTCCGGTAATTTTGAGAGGCTTGGGCTTGATGTTCTCCAGGCCGTTCCCCGATTTTGACTATAACTGGAAAGCCTATGTGCAAATTGTCCACCTGAGTGACGAAAATTGCTGTTTCCCCTTTGGCCAGGTGGTTTATCGGTCCATTGGCCTAGAGATTTTAGTTTACCATATTCTTCCTTGGCTGTCTTCAAGGCGTCCTCGTCGGCCTTGCCAAAGAGTACATTGGGCTCGCAATGCATGTTAATGAGAGGGACCTGCGTCTCTGGCTTAAACCCGGATTGGCGTAACCAACCGTGCCGCTTAATAATGGTTCCTTCAGCTATGATTCTGCCGGCGTTGTCTGTGGCGCCAAGACTGCTTTTTAGCAAGCAGCTTCAAACTGCCCTTCCTTCTGCAGCCACCAGTGCTAATTGATTCTTGAGGGGTTCCGGGGCTGATAAGAGTAAAGCTAAGACTTCATCACATTTATGGCAGTTTTAACTAGCTAATAAAGTAGCGTATTAGCTATCTTGGTCTGGAATGCAGCAGAAGAGGCAACTTTCCTGCCCATTGTGTACAGCCTCTTACTTTCTTGGTCTGAAGGAGCCTCAGAGAAGGCTAGGGGAGTACCTGTTCTTTTCCTTGTTGTAGTAACAACGAGCGAGTCAGGCTTTAGCTGCCCCCTAATGTACAGCGGGTCTGATGGTGCAGGTCTGAACTATGCAGGGGTTACCACCTGCGTCTGATTGCGTGTTTCCAGCGAGGGTTGGACCTTCCGCTGGACAGACTTTAGTAGGGGAATAAGCGGAGTTACAGCCTTTTTATCTCCCAAGATTTCATCAACAAAAACCTTCGCCTGTGGATCCTCTTGGGTAGATATTTGGAAATGTTCAGCCACTTTGATAAATACCTCGGTCAGAAGAGGCCGATTATCTATGGGTGAGTCTACAACAGCGGGGTCCTTATCCACTGGGGAGACTATGTTGTACATGTCTGTATCTGGATCACACTCATCGTCCTCATTATCCCCATAATAAGGGTCTGCGGCTTCCTGGCTATAGAGGTCTTCATGATCAGTGTCGGGTCATATAGGTCTATGACAGTGGGATCTAGTTCCAGCTCACAGGGACGAGACCTCTTAGCAGGGGGGTTGAACAGGGTTCTGAGACCCAGAGGCCGTGTTGTGTGGGGGGTGGGGAGGGCTCGAGTGTAAACTTGTAAAATAGCTAGGGTCTTTTTCGTAAAAATTAGCCATAAAGGACATTCTTTTCATGACCCTATCTTTATCTTCAGCTGGCCATTGGGCAGAACTAGGAATGACCATTGATTGAGGTGCGAGACCTAAATCTATATCTTCAGGGGTAGGTGGAACAACAGTATAACTACAGTATTTTTTTCTTTAAGGCTGAAGACAGGGAATCCTGTACCCGAGGTTCCTTACACTTGTGCGGGGACCTAGTATTTTGTGATTTATCCCTAGGGGTCTTAGAAGAACTCTTCTTAGAATACCTTGATTTAACAAGGCCTTCTGGGACATGCTTTTTGGGCTAGTCCCGCTTGTATGTTTTTTACCGCTATCGATGCAGAATGTCGAATCAAGCCTCGTCAGCTGACTCACGACCTTCGGGAATGTTTTTATCCACAACATCTGTTCTGTCTTTCGACAGTCAGGGCCGGTCATGTGGCGATCTGGAGTGCCCAGAGGACAGCGATTCAACTGACCTCTCCCTAGATGTAGAGTCTCGGCGGTGGGTTGTGTGTTTGGTGGAGGAGGTAGTGTGAGTGCTTCCTCTGAAGGGTGTCGTCGCCGTAACACGGCCAGTGGCCTGTCTGTTGGGGTCTGGAGCCTGCGCTTTGGAAACCGGAGTAACCCTGTCGACTTCGCTGTCAGATAACACAGCGTTGCTGCCGTCGCTGAAGGTCCTCTACACTTCCATGGCCTCGAGCTGCCTGGCGTGTTGGGCCCAGCGTTTAGTTAAGCGGTCCTTCAATGTCTTGGGTTTGAAGAGTACACGCTCGACGGGTACCCTCGACGTCTTTCCAAGGGAGACAGAGGTTACACACAAGGTGTCGGTCAACCAACTGGAACTTTTTATTGCACTTAGGGCACAATTTAAAAGGGGTCCTATCCATAACAGAAAGACATGGCAGCTAGGCGAGTGTAGTGTAGGAAAAGGGGTATACACACATTCTAAAATGTCCTCCCCCCTCTCTCCCTACTGTGAGGGCCGAAGCGGCCATCCAAGGCCGGAACGGATCCGTCAACGGGAGTCTTCAACGGTCGTTTCTTTTCTTCACCGCTGTCGGATGGTCTCGATTGTCGGTGAATATAAAGCATAGTAAGAACAACTATCGTTAATTGGTAATAATAAATTGCGATGAACCGAAAAGAGAACTCAGCGAAAAGCATCCGTCTATGATGGCGGAAAAAAACAATCTGAGGGACCTCGACACATGAAGGACTATGGGTACAGTGGACGTCACACTAGGGATAGTATTACTGGCACGCCCTGTAGACGTCCCTTTTCGAATTTTGTAAACGACTGTAATACTCCACAGCTTCCACTAGATGTCGGCCTATACACAGCACGTGATCTAGGCAGATTCCACAAGCCTCAGAAATACACTCATGTCCCAGAAACCTTATTGTTTTTGTTCAGAAATACAATGAAACCTCTTCAATTTCCGTTCACTGCCTTTAATGGTACTGTTAGTAAGAGACTCATCTGCAATAGATTTATTGATAGAGACCTGCCCAATCATGAAATATGCCCCAATGTCGAGACATTCGGCCCTAGCACAATAAATGGCAAGGTGTTTTCCAAATATAAAAAACACATGCAACATTAATTTGGCAATATGGTTTCCTTCTAAACCAGCAGATAAGTAGTGCATATTGCCCCGCTGGTGATCTGAGCACTGCCTCCACCAGACCGCCTGGGCCAAAAGATGTGTACACATTAAAGTAACATCATTGGGGTCCTTTAAGGGCTAGACTCCCATTAAAATCTGCATCTGTCCCACAACACGGGTCAGACCCCTATATATTTAAATGACAATTTGTCTAGAACATGGGGCAATCTAGGTCTGAGATACAGTTCAGTGTTCCGACAAGAGGTTTCCCAGTTTTGCCAGTTGAACACAATTAAGTGATCGGCAGCTGTCACATGGTGAAATGCTTTTGCTATAAGCCACGAAAAAATCTATTAACTGCATAACTCTTTAAAAGAACTAGGTTTCTGGGCCAGGTCTATAAAGAGCGTGGGAAGGGTTGGCAATCCAACGCTGGGCTGTAAGAACTCTTGACAGATTCCTCCAAAAGATACACCAGTAGAATCCTTGATTTGTTAAGGGTTGTTTTTTATACCAAGTTCAATGGTTTTAATGTGCATGTTTATATTGAACAGCGCTCAGACGCAGTACCCAAACACACATTATAAAAATGAATAAGTGGTATGCCCCAGACCAGAACTCTTAGAAACTGTAAGCTTGATTCTACAACGTGGACTTATCCTGCTTGAATGGCTGGTGGTATTTGATGAACCTTTGCCATCCATTTTTTCAATTTCTATGAACTTTGTCAATAAATGTTAGGCCTGCAATTGGGTACAAACCTCCAGTCAAAGTTGTTTTGGGGGTTAGACCACATCATCAGTGTATTCCCTCTTTTGATTTAAAGTCCCCTACTTGGCACTGTGGACCACCATGGCGGTGACTCGGGAGGCTGGGTGCCACCCAGACCAAGTCATAGGTTGGTAGCATGGGACAGTCACAGAGCAGGACTCTCAGATAAATCTGGGAGTCCAGGCCTTACCCTATACACACTGACCAGTCAGATCGGCACCGCCCGACAATCCTTCCTCTTTGGAGATGCCTGGAGACACCCCTGGGTCATGAAGCTCCTTGTGAGCCGACACAAATCTGTAACATAGCATGGGGAAGTTTTAAGATAAAAATGTTTCCACACCATGTTCAAAAGTAGTGAGTGTTTTGACAGTGGCACTCATACAGCACAAGGAACATTTTTCTCAGGGTACACAAGACTCGAAGTGAACACCATGGGATTGCGTATACAGTCTTGAAAGTTCACAACTTCTTAAATTAACGCTCAGTACAAGAAAGGAACGTTGAGACAACATTCCTCGACAATGTTTATGATGTACTCCATTCCACTATATGTCTAGGAAACCAGTGCAGCACTTAAGTATTTGCCATTCTGTGCACTACCCAGACAACGCCCACTAGAAACGCGACAGAACTCAGTGCAGCCTATTCAAAAGCAGAGACGGTCAGGAACGAGAGAATAAGATCCAAGATGGTGGACTCGGCACGTCATTGAAACTCAAACGACCTCAGGAGCACACAAAGAAGCTAGCTAATTGCAGCCCTCTAAAAATTATGTCACATGTGCAGGCCATCAACTTGAGACAGCACAGCCACTACAAAAGACGCATGCTTTAATCACATGTGGGCTGTTTGAGCAGGTTGTGATGTGCAGTGAGGCAGAGTAGGAGTGCAATACGAGCAGTGTTTAGGAGGTACTGAAAACCAGAGACTGAGAAAAGTAGTAAGGAGGGGGCCACAACCTCAAAAGGAGGGCGGCAAGGGAGGGGGGGTGACAACCTCCAAAAGGAGGGAGGAAAGGGGGGGGGGACGTCAACCTCCAAAGGTGGGAGGAAAGGGGGGGGGGAGAGACTAGAACCTCCGAGGGAGGAAGGGGCCGGCAACCTCTGATGGAGGAAGGGGCCGGCAACCTCTGATGGAGGAAGGGGCCGGCAACCTCCGAGGGAGGAAGGGGCCGCATTCAAGGGAAAGAAAGTAAAAAGGCAACTCCTTTGTTAATCGAGCATAGGAAGGTATTAGGTCAGGATAGCTCAAAGCAGGTTGAGGAGGAAAGACTCATCCAATGAAAAGAGGAGAGGAGCAGTTGAGCCAGTGGGGTAAAGCAAGAGTTCAGGATGATGCAAGCAGAAGTAGACGGTTTCCTTGAAAACTTAATGGCAAGGCCGTTATTCCCCAGTGGCATGTCATTTCCATGAACATCGGCATCAACTTCACCAATGAGAGTCCAAGTTCTCAAAGTGGTGTATGGTCACCCTCATGAAGACATTTCCAACAAACTGAATCGGAGAGAAGGCTTCTGGATCCACTGTATCAACAGTTGGCTCCAGGAGGGATTAATGGAGAATTTGATTTACCTGTTTTTATGACTGTATCAGGAATTACATTTATTGGCCTTTGTGTTACCAATGATTGATTGAGTTTGTTGCTTTTTATCTGCTCATTAGGACAGTTTGTGATGTTTTTCTTTTCTTACTATACGGTTCTATATGGTTTATTTATTAGAGGATTATAAACTCATTATCTGACCCACTATTCCTGTTTGGACCTTATAGTGCGCTGAACCTCTTATGTCCCTCTAGGTAAGGGATTTTCTTTTATTTTATATTTGATTAAATGGGCCCAGGTCTCCCTGGATCCACTATGTTTGTTTTCTCAAATGGCCTGCTTTACTATTCTTGATATGGTTCCCTTTGTCTCTCTCTACACTTAGGTTCCAACTTTGATGCAGAGAATTAATGAATGTTCGTAAACTTTTTGGACCGTTTTTTTCTCTGACTATATAGACACTTTGCCTCTCTTAGGGTGCCAAACATCTCCCATTTACGTGTTTTTCCCTTGCAACGCTTTCTATTACCATGGGTGCTTTGGGGTACTTCCTTGATCTCAAGCACTGCTTGTGCAGAATGTCACAGGATGACGTGACTTCTGTATGTCCTTTCCTCTAATCACTTCGCTTAGTTGTATATGTTGGGACCATACTGCTGTGACTGATTCATTCGATCTGTGTCTCTCTGCGCTGTTGGTTTGCTCCACTGCTTTGACCGCCTCTGGTAAGCATGAGCCCTGTAACTTCCAAGCAGTTTGTTGGCCTCAATTGCCTCCACTATGGACTAACATTTCCTTTATTATTCTTGTTTCTGAATTTGTCCCAGACTCAAATCTCTGTATCCACCGATGTTGGCTATTCATATTGAAACTCAGTTTGGATTATTATGCACTATGGATAACTTTTTTGCTTTCACAGATGTCCCGTCTACAAACAGGAACTTTGATTAGCATTTGTCCTCCTCTATTCCTATAATTTTTCACGTTTATGTTATGCATTGACTGTTCCATTTCATTTATTTTGCTATAACTTTTGGGTTTTGCTTTGTCATTATAAGGGGGTTGGTGTACAGGTTATTGGTTACACACTTGAATTTTTCATCTATTTGAGCAAAGTAGTGCGGGTGGGTTGAGATTTGGCCCAGTCTATTGGGATGCAGTTGTTTTTCACTTTGTATTTAAGTCTTTCGATTTGGAATTCTGATTTACCGTTCTCCATTACAGATAGGCCCCGATGAACGATTCTTGGACATCCGAAATGCATTGGCCACTCCGTTCTGTTTTCTTCTTCTTTTTAACTGTTTTTAAGTCTTAAAATTAAATTGGTTTGTTGCGCTATTTTAATCAGTATGTTATTTGTTTATGAACCTGTTCAAATTGACATGGTAGTGCGCCCAAGTGCAGACATTATGTGAGCATGCAGTATTATAGCTACTCCGCTATAATGTATCTTGCGTATCCTCTCCACCCGGAACGCCACTAGGCTTTCTGCAGTTCTCCTGTTACATGATTTATCTACCCACACGTCTTGTATACAAGTTAAAGTTATTATTTGATTCTGGTGGTGCCCACTCACGCCTCTAATGTAAGCCCCAAATATTAGACAAAAGTTAACTGTCAGAGTAACATGCTTTTTTATTTTCCAGCACCCTGGCATCGGTTATCTTCTCTGAGGATGGAGGTACTAAGGAGGTTCTCCCCTGTGACGAAAGGACTACTGCTCTGCAGGATTACAGGGAGTAGTGGCTATAGCACCCACTCAGCCCTACACCACTACTAAACCAGCAGTGATCACTATCTAAGGTAAAGCAAGCACAGCATGACCAGTATACCTCTTTTGCATTTGGTAATGCAGGCAGGGGGAAGACCATACTCTTCAGGGGGGGATGACAGCTGGTACAGAAACAAACCAAACAATAGTACAGGGATACCAAATTTAAAGAATGTCCAAACAAGGTGTTATAAAAAAAAAATGGTATCTTTAATTAAACTAACAAAAATGTAATTATGATAAAAACACTACTGGCCCACCCCTGTAATGGAGAACACAGAGAAAGGATATTTTACAAAAAGGGGGCACTCAGTTTGTAGGAGTGTTCCGGCAAATATTTCCCCAGCAAAATATCAAAGTCATTGAACATGCCTTTCAAAAGGCAGAGACGTGGGGCTTAAAAGTCACTAGCGCCCTTTAAGGCGGACCAGGGCCACTTCAAATACCTTGTTTTTCAGTGTCTAACTGGGTGTGTTGGCACTTTCAGCACCAATATAGGGTATTTTCTGGGAGTAACAACGATGGGAACCAGCGAAAGTGTGATTCGGTAACAGCAATTACTTGCGGGTCGAAGATGCTGAAAATCAGCAGGTGAGGGCTGGTCAGTGGCCACTGATGAGTAGAAGCCTCGACTTGCCTTTGGCAGCGAACAAGCTTGAATGGCTCAAAACAGCATTGTGTTGCAGCAGCAATATTTTGTAGCTCAAACAGGCTAGTAACCAGGCCGTCTGTCGAGTTAGGGATGTTAAAAGATTCTGCAAAACTCTGGTGCGGATAAGGTGTAGCTTTAGCATCAAATGAAACTCAGATGCAGAGGCGGTCAAGCAACAAGGTCAGAGAGGGCTCTGGCGGTTCCATTGAGACAGCTTGGATGGCTTTGAAGGTGGCCAAACCAGCTCCAAAACAGATCAGAGGGGCAGGGAATCGATATCTGACCAGCATCTCAGGAGAAAGCTATGACCTTCCTTCTGCCCTTCCCAAAAGGTAGCTTTGGATAGAGCACTTGCAGGGCTCCGAGTCCTGGGAAGCAGCATCTCAGTTGCAGTAGGTCTTGTCCAGCCATCAATCATCCCAAATAGGCCTTTGGTATGGTTGGGTAATGTGACAAATCAACTTCAGGGGCACCAGTGGTCCAAGGATGAATATCGGTTTCTAAACCATCTATCAGCCCCACACCTCTAGTACACCAGAAGGCATCCGAACAGATTGGAGACAAAAGCAAATTAATAATCTCCTTATCCAATTGTGGTAACGGGGACAGAAGGGCAGATTTCTGTCTGCAAGGTCGCGGATCGTTGGTTAGCTGCAACACAGTGAAAATACAATTACCCCAATGATAAAAGGGACGGTCCAGTCAAGGTTGTATGCAAATATCTACTTTCAACAGACAGTTCTAGCACACTAGAAGATACAACCCACCTACTAAAGGAATGCAGAGGACAGACAGTTTGAAGAAGGAAAATGGATGCACTCTGGATACTGACAGGAGGGTAGTCAGCAAAAGTAATTCATCACAATAGTTCAAGGATACTTGGTTTCAGCACAAAGGGAGCAATGGGTCCTAAAATGTAACTAGGGGCCTTACCTGTAACTGCTGTTCTCCAGCATCGGTGTGGCATAGATTCACGTGCTCATGAACATTCCCAGTCAGGCTGGGAATCCTCAGTAAAAGAAAACACAGCTTCACTTTCGTTTATAAACTGTCTTTCTCCTATAAACCAATCACTGAGCTCTGAGCTCTGGGTCATACTGCCTCCAGCCAATGACTGCCCTCTCCCAAGCCCCTCCTCTGGCAGCCATCTTCAGATTTGGTAGCACGTAAAGTGGCAGTATGAGGAAGAAGAGCCGTAGAGGCAGGTAAGTAACTTTTTCCTTTTCCAGCACGGGGACTGGCATGGATTCACATGCTCATGAATAACGAATACATAGAAGTACAACATTACACACCCACGGGAGGTGGAAAGGCTCAATAGAAGCAATTAACACTTCCCTCCGGAACAGACTCACCTCAGGTGAACAGGTTGCGTAGCACTGCTTGGCCGACTCCGGAGTCCTCGCTGGAATCCCTGTCTGTTAGGTAAGAATTGGTGCAGTCACACTGTGTGAGACTACACAACAAGTATCTGCTTGGTATTAGGTAACCCGCCTTTTGGTATAGGTCTGTACTACACAAGTTGGTAGGGTGACTGAACAGCCAGGCCTATCTCAAGAGGGGTAAATGTGAGCTGTAGAGCTGTACAAATGAAATGCATAAATACAAGTAGCCAAGTAACAATTATACTCAAGGTTTCAGTTATAAATAGTTATTTATTGAACATCAGTTTTAAATGAGCATTCTTTAAAAAGGCAATTCATTGTAACAGTTCAAATATACTTTACAATTACTTTTCAGAATCAAAACAAGTTATTGGATAATTTTTGGATATGCTTCATACACAATTCCTACACCCTCAGGTGACTTCAATCACAAGGACAGTAATGGCATTTACATATCACACTGGTATACTTTGTAGATTCTAAGGCTGCAGAAAGGAAAGGGTTAGGGAAGTAAAAAGGTTAGAAAAGTTTCTCAGTAAATGTGTGGACAACTAAATCCTCCCTGAAGTCTAGATAACCTTTCCCAGCAGTACCAGTATACACTAAGCTACCACCTATGAGGGATAAACAATATCAAAGTCAATGGACTAGAAAGGGCCTTCAGGGAGCCAGGACAGCCAAAGTCATTAGGGACACAGTCTATGGATCTGATGCACCTTTTGGATCAAAGTCTTGCACAAAGTTAGAGTTAAAGTTCAGAAAAATCACTTATAAGGCCACAAGCTGTTAAACTTGTGAGAAGGGAGTTGAAATCAACTCGAAAAGGCAAGCCAAAGCAATTCCCAAGTCAGAAGAGCACGGCTAAAGGCAATAAGGTAAGTACCCCAAGCCTAAACAGTATCTCTGGTTAGAAGAGTGGCCCAAGCTGGATTCCGTCTTGCTGCAGCGGTGCAGACCCTGGTTCCTGAGCTTCAGTCGTGAGGACAAGACGGAGGACGTCTGGAGGGCTTCTGTGGCAGTACATGGGAGGTCATCGGCAGCTACGGGTTCTCTTCGATTCAGCTGCACTTCGCGGTTTCAGCGCTTAGCAAAAAGCACCGTTGACGATCTCTGACACCGGTTGGACTCTTTTCTCTCTCTGTCCTGCACTCTGGTGAAGGGACTCTGGCTCTTGAGGTTCTGCTTCACTATGGTCCTTAGGAGTCTCCTGGAGCTTCTATCCAGATTTGTTCCACGGCAGACGTTGCACTCTACTACGGACATTCAACACCTGGCATTGGGCTCTCACAGCAATGAAGAAGCAGAGCCAGTCGGGGATGGTGGTCCAGTGGAGTTCGTCTTGGGGTTAGTTGGTCCCACTAACCCAAGGGGAGAAGTTCCGTACAGAGCTTCTCTGTCAAGGTGAAAAAGGAGGTCAGCACAGCAGCAGCGCTTCACCTGGCAATTCAAAGGTGCAGGAGGATGCAGCAAGATCCGTTCAAGCTTTCTTCGTCAGGTTTTTCTCCCAGTGGTCGACTGCCTCTAGTCCCAAAACCCTTGCCTTTTAAGCAGGTTTCTTTAATCATGCACAGCCTAGGCTGTCAATCGCACAGCAGGGTGGCTGTCCTGAAAGGACGTACAGCAAGCCAGCCAATCAGGACTGGTTTCATTCAGGCATTTCTAGAGAAAGGACAGGGGAGTTTCGGGACCCTCCCTCACATCCTGTCCTTCCAGAAACACTGGAGCCAGGGGCGGGCTTCAGGGCTGAAGCCTGCCTAAGGCAAGACAAACAAAGGGCTCAAACCTGTATCAAAGCACACAGTAAAATCCAAGAAAGACCTCACAAAGAGAAAATGGCGGAAAAATTAAGACAGGGGCCATTTTGACAAACGGTCTTACATGGATGCTGTACTGCAGCTGAGGGTTCAGCCTGCAGTACAAAAACACAATGGTAGGAAAAATTAAACCACTGCCACCAGCCATTTAAAGTAGTGAGGGTAACAAAAATGTTACATGAGAATGTAGGATAAGGGGCTACTAGGTAACCCCCCAGCACTCTACATAAAATGGCGTGTGCTGGACCATCAAAAAAAGAAAAAGGTAGGTAAAGTGAATTTCACTTTACCATTCTTGGGAACTGTAGTTCACCCATGAAAAGGTATTTAAACCTTGAGAGAAATCTGCAATAAAGGTGCTGTGTGTCACCATACAAAAAGTTGATACGTATGGAGTTTGTCAGACTCCAAAAAAGTTGAACACACAAGATCCAAATCAGGTCAAAACAAGAGTGTGAGAAAAAGGTCTCGCAAAAGAGCTGGGGGTCTCAAAGGGTGAAGGGAATTGGCACAGAAATGAAAATTCTCCCCAACACTGTTGACGCAGCAGAACCTCATGAAGGTGTGCGTGGACCTCCACGCAGCAGCCGTGCAGATGTCCAGCAGGGGCACACCAGACAGGAACGCCGTGACAGCGATCGCTCTGGTGGAATGGGCTCTAAGGATGGCCGGGCAGCAATTGACTTGCCAACCGATGACAGTGCGAGATGCAGCCGGAAAACAAGGCCTTCCCATGACCAAAGTTCACAAACAGTTCAGAAGTCTTGTGAAAACTTTGTGCGTGTGTTGTCGAGCAACGTCCAGCGAGTGCAAAACCCTTTCAGCCGGTGACAAAGGCTTCGGGAAAAACACAGTTCACATCACAGTTCACATCAAACGCTCGTTGAGGCGAAATTCCGACGGAACCTTTGGCATGAAAGAGGGGTGCGTCCGTAGCACCACCCTCAATTCGTGGAAGTACCACGGTGAGTTCCCATGCCGGGGCAGGAGTCTTCACTGCCAGGAAAGATCGAAACGGTCCTTTGAGGAAATCCTTGACGAGTCGATTCCAAAGTGAAGATCTTCCTGGAGACCTGGTGTAGCGAGAGACAGCCGCGAGATGTACCTTGATGGAAGCGTGCGCCAGTTCGGCCTTGGCCAAGGATATCAAGTACAGAAGGATCTGCGGGGCCATGACCCTCAGAGGGCTGATCTTCTGCGACCGGCACCAGGTAGTGAAACGCTTCTACTTGTGACCGTAGCACTTCAAAGTCGACAACGCCCTGGCAAGGACCTTCCCACTGTCCGCCGGCAACTCATATCCTCTAAACTGGGCTGCAAGAGCCAAGCCCTCCGGTTCAGCGATCCCAGGTCGTGATGTAGGATTGTACCTCCATCTCTGGGGAGACGATCCGGAACTACTGGCAGCTTGACAAGAGGCGACGTTGACAGGTTGAGGAGGTCCTGGTACTAAATCTGCCTCAGCCACGGTGGGGCTACGAGTATCATCCTGCATCAGCACTGTGTGTTGACGACTTGTAGCAGGAGAGGCAACGGAGCAAAAACACACAGAAACAGGCCATCCCACAGGAAGGAGAATGTGTCCCGCAAGCTCCTCGGTTGGTGGAATCTGCTGGCATTTGGAGTATGCCACCATCGCAAATAGATCCCTCAGGGGCCTGCCCCCCACTTGACGAATATGCAGGCCACCTGGTCCTGGATAAATTCCCACTCGTGGCAGGAGCGCAATTCCCTGCTCAGGCAGTGTGCGAAGGTGTTCGATTCCCGCCAGGTCAAGAGGAACGAGGAACATCCCTTGTTCGACAGCCCAGTGCCACAAGTCCTGCGCCTCTTAAGAGAGCGCAGGGGACCGGGTGACCCCCTGCTTTCTCATGTAGAACATCGTTGTGGTGAAGATCTGCAGCACTTTGCCCTTCAGAGACAGGACTTGAGGGCCCAGAACACCACCCGTAGTTCCAGGATATTGATGTGCAGATCCTTCTCCGGCAGGCAGAAGCCTCTGGCGTGCAGATGTCGGGTGTGGGCTCCCCAGCCATCCAGGCAAGCGTCTATGGTGACCGTTTCCTGGTATGGAGGGTTTTGAAACCCTGTGCCCCGGGTGATGTTGGAGTGGACGCCCCACCACCTTACCACCCGACAGAACTCCTTGTCGACCAAGATCTTGTCCGCGAAGCTTCCGGACACCTGTATACAGTGAGCGTCCAGGAACTCCTGAAGGTCGCATCCACAACTGGTAGAGCTGGATAAGGTAGATGCAAGACTACATCATGCCGAGCAGCGACTTGATTGCTTGCACCGTGGCGGACTTCATTGACAACAGTCGTTGCAACTTCCCGCGCTTTGCCGCTACTCCCTCCTCCGAGGATGATGCTAGGAAGGAGACCATATTCAGTCTGGCTAATAGGAACAGACCGTTCTGCGATGATGTCAAGCAGGACCTCGGATAATTGATCGAGAACCCCAGATCCATCAGCAGCTGGGCGGTGGTCTCCGTGTGTCCGACGGCTAACACTCGCAAGCAGGCCCGGATGAGCCAGTCGTCGAGGTACAGGTACACATGTATCCCCCATAGACGCATATGGGCCGCAACCGGTGGCAGGCACTTTGTTAACACCCTGGGGGCCAACTTGAAGCCAATAGGAAGGACTTTGTACTGGTAGTTATGTCCCTGCACTATGAAGCGTGGACCCTTTCTGTGTTTCTTGTGAATAGGGACGTAGAAGTAGGCATCCTCCAGGTCCAGCGACGTCAAGAAGTCTCCTCCTTCCAGTTGGCCGAGCATGTGCTGCAACGTGACCATCCTGAATTTCTGGGACTTCAGGTACTTGTTCAGACGTTGCAGTTCTAGAATGGGCCTCCAGCCCCGGGTTTCTTTTTGACTAGAAAGGATCTGGAATAGACTCCGGAGCCTCGAGTCGTTGGGGAACCAGCTCTATCATCTGTTTTTGCAGCATGGCGCGTACCTCCTCCAAGAGCTGAGGGATGCTCTGCTCCAGCCGGGCCACCGGAGGGATCCGCGGACACCTGTGCTGAAACTCCAGGCTATGTCCTTGTGCGAGAGCGTCCAGCACCCATCTGTAGCTGGTGGTCTTTTCCCACTCGCTGGCGAATCCAGTCAGCTGGCCTCCCATCGGGGTGCACAGGTATACCCCCAAAACCCTCCCATCCCCCAGACAACCTGGCCGGTTCAGGCCTGCTTTGGTGCCGGTGCCCTGCCTTGCCTTGCAGGAGACGGCGGCACTGGCCTCCTCCAACGCAGGCCTGGGAATGGCCTCTCTAGTCTTCCTGAGTCGTGAATCTTGAAGGTTGGCGGTAAGACGAAGAGAAACCTTTCGACGACCTGCTCGACTTTGCTCTGGAGAAACGAAAGGAAGAGCGGTGTTGCTGGAGCATGCCCAGGGCACGGGCCGTGTCTGTATCCGCCTTGATGGCCTGCAGGGACTCAGACCTTCCTGAAAAGGTTATCTGTCGAACGGCATGTCCAGTACCCTCGTCTGGACCCCCTGGAGTAAATTTGTGGCCTTTAACCAGCCTTGACGACAAAAACAGACGCCGTTCCCCATCTGCATGAACCCTGTGTCGGCAATGTCCAATGCCA
This sequence comes from Ambystoma mexicanum, assembly GCF_040938575.1. NCBI lineage: Eukaryota > Metazoa > Chordata > Amphibia > Caudata > Ambystomatidae > Ambystoma > Ambystoma mexicanum. The sequence goes on along the minus strand of NC_090941.1, from coordinate 521,551,956 downwards.
CTGTGATGGCGTGATCCGACGCAACCTCTCCATTCTGGAAGAGGGCGATCGCCTCCAGCCTCTTGTCGTCGGGGAGGAACTCCAGAATCCGGCCCAGCTTGCACCACAGCTCCCTGTCGTACCTGGCCAGGATTGCCAGTGCATTGGCGGCCTTGATGGTGGACCCTGCGATGTAAATGGCCTTCCTTCCCATGTGTCCATCTTCTTCCCCTTGCTGTCTGGAGGGACTGCGGGTGAGGAAATGTTAGCAGACCACTTCCTCGCAGCAGCCGAAACCACTGAATCCGGCAATAGCTGCAAACTCAGGCACGTAGGCGCAGATTCCAGCACCCGGCACTTCTTCTCCAGCCTATCCCGTTTGGATGGAGCCATCCAAGGGTTCTTTAAGAGGGCCAGGCCCCTCATTCCACACATCGTCCAGAAGGGGCACCCTCATGATGGTCTTCCTCTTGGCCTTGCGCCACTGGTACAGGAAACCCTCTGTGGTTTCCTCTTGCACAAGCTGGAAGAGCTCGGAGGCTTTGGCGACCATGGAATGGAACCACCCCAACTCATCCGGTGGGGACGCCCTTGGCTGCAGAGGTCAGCTGCCCGCTCTAATATCTTCGTCTTCGTCAGTTGTCGCCTTTCTTTCCACCAAGAAGGGTTGGAGCCGGGCTCAGAGACGGCATCCTATTCTCCGGCGTGCCAGGAGACTTCACCAAAGTCACAGCAGTGGCTTCTCGCCTCGGCGGCAGGGAAACCTTCAGCACTGTTCGGGTTACCTTAACGGGGTCAGCCCCTTTCGCCTTCGTGAGAGCAGCCGCCACCAGCTCTATCGTCGACGAAGACTTCTCCTGATCTGCCTGGGTCATCATGGGCAGGTCGGCAATCTTCTCCGTCCCTGGCTTCTCTGGCTTGTCCCACAGCTTAGTAGTGTTGGACAATTTCCTTTAAGAGTAGGCGCTCGATCGCTGTATGGCGATGGAGGCGGATGGTGAGGTCAAATCGCGTCCCGCCCATCGCGAGACCCGCTTGCGTGGCAACCCCGATGCAACCGGACTTGCAGTGCTTGGCCTTATCTTGGGAACCCACAGATGGGATGCCCTCAAATGACTTGGAAGCCTGCTCCTCAGACCAGCCGGTCCTGGGTGAGGCATGACCCTGCTCGGAGCACGGGACAGAGGCCCTGGCATTCAGACACGCCGCCAGTCTACTATGCTTATCCTTCATCGTCTTCTTGGAGAAGCTGCAGCAGATCCCGCACTCTGCATTCTTATGGTCCGGATAAAGACAATAGACACATTGAAGGTGTTTGACTGCCATAAACACGTTCCGTAGCCCGTACCTGGTGTAGGGCCTAAAGAGGGATTGTCCTTCTCCTGCGTCATGGCCGGAGGACGCAAACTAGGCCCAATGGCTTTCATGAAATTTTGACGATCTTCGACCTTGAGGGGCACTGAAATTCACAGACAACGGATCCCCGCTGTCGGCAGTTGGAGATAAGAGCACACTAGCTCTTTTTCGAACAAAAATAGAACTTTTTTCTGTCGAAAAACAGAACGTAGAAGTAGCTCACTGAGCAAAACTCGAGGACCCCCAACACTGAAGCATGCAGTAAAAATATGAAGATGGCTACCAGAGGAAGGGCTTAGGGAGAGGACAGTCATTGTATGGGGGCAGTTTGACCCAGAGGACAGTAATTGGTTTAGAGGAGAAGAACAAGTTACTTTCTTACCTGGTAACGTTCTTTCGATGGGATGGTCCGACGACGTATTCCATATCTATGACATGTAATCACCACAGCTGTGCTGCTTCGGAAACTTTTTTCGGCGTCTGCGTCCTGCGTCGATGAGCCGTCGTCGAGAACCTCCTCCGACGTCCGACGTCATCCGATGTGATAAGTAGGACGCACGACGCCCGTAGCCTCAGTTGTAGGTTTTTCCCCCAGAACGTGTGACATAAGTCAACTGCCAGTCAGACACAAAGCCTTGCGGAACGTAAGCTGCAATCTCAAAAGAAATTCTGCAGCGGGGAAGGCAGGGCGGGAGCGATATGGAATACGTCGTCGGACCATCCCATCGAAAGAACGTTACCAGGTAAGAAAGTAACTTGTTCTTCGAGGGGATTGGGTCCTCCGACGTATTCCATATCTATGACAGACTCCCAAAGCAGTACCAGAGCAAGGAGGAGGGAAAGAATTTAGAATCAAAATTTAGAATAGCCAATAAAATAGCAGAGCAAAGGACCGCCTTGCCAAAGGCCAGATCCTGCCCTCGGATGGAATCGAGGGAATAGTGACGTACAAATGTATGTACTGAAGCCCAGGTGGCTGCATCACAGATGTTGCGAATAGGAACACCCCTCTGCAGGGCAGTAGATGCAGCCACACCCCTGGTAGAATGGGCCCGCAAGCCAGCGGGTTCTTACCCGCCAAACAGTAACACTCCGAGATGGCTAAAATAATCCAGCGAGACAAAGTCTGTTTCGTCACAGCTTGCCCCAAACGCTTCCCAGCATAACCAATAAAGAGTTGATCGTCCACTCTGACCCGGGACATGCGTGAAACATAAAAGCTTAAAGCTCTCCTAGGATCAAGCCTATGGAGCCTCTCCTCTTCCTTACCAGGATGCGGAGGAGGATAGAATGCCGGAAGAACAACCTTCTGGGCCAAATGAAATTCCGTCACTACCTTCGGAAGAAAAGAAGGACGAACACGAAGGACAACCCTGTCCTTGTGAAATACAGTGAAGGGAGGCTTAACTGAAAGTGCCTGTAACTCACTCACTCTGCGAGCGGAAGTAACTGCAACTAAAAACACAGTTTTCAGAGTTAACAGCCTCAAAGGGCAAGAATGTAAAGGCTCAAACGGAGCACCCATAAGAAACCTAAGAACAAGGTTTAAATCCAAACCGGGCACCAGGAAAGGTGACGGAGGGAACACATTAGTGAGCCCTTTCAGAAACTGTGAAATTAAAGGGATTTTAAAGTAAGAACACTTCAGACGAGCGCTTAAAGATGGACAGCGCCGCCAGGTAACCTTTAATGGTACCCACTTGCAAGCCCCTGTGGGCCAAAGAAAGTAAAAAGGACAGAACCATGGGGATGTCACATGCAAAAGGATCCACATTCTGAACTCTGCACCAGTCGCAGAACTTACGCCAACGGCAACGGTACAGAGACTTTGTTGCTGGCCTTCGGGCCGAAAGCAACACCTCCATCACGTCTTCAGGGAGGTCCCAATCCTTATACCTCAACCTCTCAGAAGCCAAGCGTGAAGGTTGAGGGATCTGACCTCTGGATGGAGAACCCGACCCCCCTCCCGTGAGAGCAGATCGTCTCGGTAGGGAAGACGACGTGGAGGGCAGATGGACAAGTCGAGAAGGTCCAGGTACCACGTCCTCCGAGCCCACGCCGGAGCAATGAGGATCATCCGGGAACCGAACTTCCGTAACCTCCGCAGCACTTGCGGGATGACGGGGACTGGAGGAAATGCGTACAGCAGCGGGAATGACCACTCCACCACAAACGCGTCTCCTAAGGCTCCTTTTGGAGGAAATTCCCGCGAGCAAAACCTTTCGCACTTCCGGTTGGAGGCTAAGAGATCCACTTGAGGGGTCCCCCAAAGGACGAAGATCTCCAGGAGAATCTCCTGAGCCAACTCCCACTCGTGAGAGATCGCGCTCTGCCTGCTCAGAGCGTCCGCCGTCACGTTTTTGTCTCCGGCCAGATGAACTGCCGAGATCGAAACTTCCTGCTGGATGGCCCAGAACTCGAGCTGCATCGCCTCCCTGCACAGAGGAAGTGACCCTGCCCCCCCCCTTTTTGTTGAGGTAGTGCATGGCCACTGTGTTGTCCGTCAGGATCAGGACATTCTTCCCTCGCACAGTCGGCAGAAAAGCCTTCAGGGCTAGCCTGACGGCCCTCAGCTCCAACAGATTGATATGGAGTCTGGACTCCGACGGAGACCAACGACCGCTGACTGTCAGCCCGTTGGCATGAGCCCCCCATCCCGTGAGGGATGCATCCGGCACGATCGTCACCTCCGGCCAGGGAAGCCAAAATGGAGCCCCCTTCATCAAGTTGCCTTCGACGGCCCACCACAGAAGGTCCCGGGCGACCGAGGACGGCACCTGAATCGAGTCCAACATCCTGCCGGAGGACTGCGACCATTGCGTCTTGAGTGCCCACTGCAAAGATCTCATCCGCAGGCGAGCCTCTGGCACCAGAAGAATGCAGGATGCCATGAGGCCGAGCAACCTCAAGAACTCGAACGCTGGGAGCGTCTGGGCATGCTGAAACTTGTGCACCATCTGCTGAATGTGAAGAGCCCTCACCTGGGGAGGAAAACACTGCCCCAGGGAAGTGTCGAGCACTGCTCCGATGTACTGGAGCCGCTGTGTCGGCGTCAAATGGGACTTCTTTAAATTGAGGGAGAAGCCCAGCCTGTGAAGGGAGTGACAGGTGACGGATAGATGATCCAGGACTTGCTCGGGAGAGCTCCCCCTGATCAACCAATCGTCCAGGTAGGGGTAGACGTGAATCCCCCCTTGCCTGAGATGCGCTGCCACCACCACCATGAGCTTGCTGAAAACCCTCGGGGCGGAGGTCAATCCGAACGGCAGGACCCGAAACTGAAAGTGCGAGTCGCCAACCGCGAACCTCAGGTACTTCTTGTGCTTGGGATGGATCGGCACATGGAAGTAAGCATCCTTGAGGTCGAGTGACACCAACCAGTCCTGAAGCTGAAGGGCCTGGAGGACTTGAGAGAGAGTAACCATCTTGAACTTGTCCTTCCTGAGGAGTTTGTTCAAACCGCGCAAGTCCATGATGGGTCTCAATCCCCCGTCTTTCTTGGAAATCAAAAAATAAGGGGAATACCATCCCTTGTTCCACTCCGCTACAGGCACCAATTCTATGGCGCCTTTCTCCAGCAGGGCTTGAATTTCCTGCGCAAGGAGCGGATCCGGACACCGCAAAGAGAGGTTCCCCGGTGGATTGTCGTGAGGCCTGTGCCGAAAGGGAAGACAGTAGCCGTGGGTTATGATCTCCAGAACCCAGACATCTGAAGTAATGGCTTGCCACTCTACAAGATGCTGCGCCAGCCTTCCCCCAACCGGCGAACCATGGGACATGGCCTCATGACTGAGTGGGAGCGGCTGCGGCGTTACCTGAGGGCAAAGAGGCAACTGCCCGAGCGGCCTTGGCACCACGGGTACCCTGTCGTCCACCTCTGGTACCCCTGGGTTGGCCTCTTTGACTGCCAGCTCCTCTCGCTTTACTGAAGGACGAGTAATAGCGAAAGGAACCACCCCTCCACTGCTGTCCCCTAGGATGAAAAGGCGGAGGTTGGCGAACTGCAGCGCCCAACGACTTCGCTGCAGCTTTGAGGTCTGCAACCTCTCAAGGCTCTCGTCAGCCTTACTGCCAAAAAGGTGTTCACCGTCAAAGGGCATGTTGAGGAGCCGGGACTGCACATCCGGAGCAAACCCCGACTTCCGCAACCACGCAAACCTGCGTATCACGGTGCTCGCCGCCATGGACCTACTGACGCATTCAGCTAAGTCCAAACCCGACTGAACGGACTCACACATGGCATCCTTACCATCCTGGACCATAGCAAGGAAACCATCCCGTTCGTCCCCTTCGGGAATATGTTCAGCCGCTAACGCAACACAGTTCCACAGAGTGTGCGTGAAACGAGACAAGGCACAAATGGAGTTGGCCGCCTGAAGCGCCATACCACCAGAAGAAAACACTTTCTTTGCCCAGCCATCAAAACGTTTGTCGTCCCTATCAGGAGGGATGGTAGGGTACGACGCCTGCTTTGCCGGGGCCGTGGCCGCCTGCACCACCAAACTCCCCGGAGTGGGGTGCCTGGTCAAGTAGCAGGGGTCGCTACTGACTGGACAGTATTTTCGCAACAAGGATCTGCCCACCGCCGGAAGACTCTCCGGAGCAGTCCAAGCCGCCGGCACCCTTCTCTGTAAAGCCATATGGAACGGCAGTACCGGGTCAGTTGGGGGACCAACATCAAGGATGTCCGTCAGATCATCCTGCACAAACTCCCTTGGGGGAGCAGACCATCCCAAGTACTCAGAAACCCTAGCCATAAGGCGCCGGTACGAGGAATCGGCATGAGAGCCAGGCTCAGGCCTACAAAACTCCACCTCCGGAGAGGTGTCCAGACCACTGGCAGTCCAGACAAACTGACTATGGCCCGAGACAATTTCATCTGGAACCTGACTAGGAACCAGGCCATCAGAATCCTCATCCGCCTCTGAAATATAGTCCAGGTGGCGAAAAGAAGGCACCCTAGAGTGCTTGCTCTTAACCAGAGCCTTCCTAGGGGGTTCACCCGTGCCACGGGGTACCTCAGACACGAAAGGCGTCGATGGCGTCGAGCGAATCGGTGCCAGCGTCGAGAGAACCGGCATCGGCACCAAGAGGATCGGCGTCGACGTCGAGGAAATCTGCGTCGACGTCAGATGCAGCGCCTCCAGAATCGGCGGCGTCGACACAGCCCTCGAGGCCGGAGCCCCGAGCGTGTCCCTCGACGACCTGAGCGTCGACGGCATCGACGACTTCCTCGGAGCCGGAGCCTCGAGAAAGCCTGTCGACGCCCTCGACGCCTCAGACGTCGATGCCTTCCTCGAAGACCTCAAAGGTGCACACGGTCTCGAACGCGTCGAGGACCGGGACCTGGAACGGGTACGTCGAGAACGAGTCCCCTTGTCCGAACGGGACCTTTCCCGTGACTTGTGCCGACCACTCTTGCGAGCGGTGTCTCTCGACATCACACGACCGACCCCACTCGGGGGCGCGGACGGCTGAGTACCCTGCGACTCAAGAATCGCCAGCATCTTCTTCCCGAAGGAAGCCCATTCCTCCGGCGTCGCACGGCTGGTGGGGTAAGCGACGTGCCGGGCAGAGTCCTCCGAAGAGGACCTGGAAGACGACCGGTGTCGGCGCTTCCGAGAATGCCTCGAAGAGGCTGAGGAGTGGCGAGACCGACTCCTAGAAGGAGACCCACGAGACTTCCGATGATGACGCGGAGAGTCACCCCTCGAATCATCAGTCGAAAGCCCCGCAGACTTCGACTTCCGGGGCTTGGACACCCGACCTACCGACAACAACTTCTTACGCTCGCGTAAGGCTTTGGACGTGAGCGACTGGCAGTCGATACAGTCATCCGTGTCGTGGGCCTCCCCGAGGCACCAGAGGCAGGCGTCGTGCGAGTCCGTCACCGACATCTTGGACCCACACTCCCCGCACTTCTTGAAACCCGGACGCGGGGTCGAAGACGAAGTAGAAGACATCTTCACACGAAGGATTCACACAAAACGAACAGGTTCGAAGAACAGAACTCCAAAGAGTCGAGGCGTTTAACCGAGAAACACGAAGCAACACGTTCGCGGAAAAAACGGAACTGAGGCTACGGGGGTCGTGCGTCCTACTTATCACATCGGATGACGTCGGAGGAGGTCCTCGACGACGGCGCATCGACGTCATCGACGCAGACGCAGACAAAAGTTTCCGAAGCAGCACAGCTGTGGTGATTACATGTCATAGATATGGAATACGTCGGAGGACCCAATCCCCTCGAAATACAGTTTGTAAGTGAAACTGGTTTTTCTTTTATTGAGGATTCCCGGCCTGACGATAGGGAATATTCAGGAGCATATGAATCCATGACAGACCCCATATGCTGGAGAAGGGGATAGCCACTAACACAAAAATTATTATTGCCATCCGATTTGAAATGTTCACGTCTCTTTTGAAACCTTTGTTTGAGGGCGTCAGGCTTGAGGGAAGTCGTGCGCCAGTTAATATGGAAGATCAAGGAGAAAAGTATGAACTACAGGCTATTTTGGATTCTAGGGTCTATCAAGGGACATGTCCATAGCTTGTTCACTGGAAGGGTTTTGGTCCTCAGGAGAGATCTTGGCGTTGAAGATGTTCATGCCCCTCACTTAGTAGCCAAATTTAATTAGTTACATTCAAATGTGCAATTGGGTGGGGGGGGGAGGCCAGTCAGGCTCCTTGCTAAAAACATTAAGGCAGGGACACATCAAGTATACAGGAGTATTTAGAAAAGGGAAGGTACGCAAGCATCTGAATGTTACTGTGTGTGGGTGGGGATTGGAGTTGTGTGGGTGGGGATTGGAGTTGTGTGGGTTCGGATTTCGGTTTCCTTTGGAGATTATTATCCTTAATTCCTTGCGTTGGGAATTCTTTGGTGAGGTAGTGTGGGACCCTTTCATCCTCTTTTGAAGTACCAGTGGATCAGTTTTCTATGCTCTGAAAAAGGTTAACATTTTATAAGTTAATTTAGACATAGGCAACCAGTTCTAGCTGAAAGCTTCAAGGGACATGTTGCAGATCACCGGTGGGATCTTTATTTCACCTCTTGAACTTCGCAAATAGATTTGTTTAATGCAATTCCTTTTTACTGCTGTGTGGATGTAGTGAAATTAAAGAAAATAATTCATACAGAAGAGAAAGGTATGGAAAGCAGTCTGCAGTAGAAGTAGTTTAATTGAAATAGAACAAGTTACTTACCTGTAACTCCTGTCCTCCAGCATGGGTCTGACATCGATTCTTATGCTCATGAATATTCCCCATCGTCACCTCAGTACACAAAAAAGCAGTTTCACTTTAGACTGAAAAAACTGCTCCTCTCCTCTATAGCCAATTACTGTCCTTTCGGTTATTCTGCCCCCAGCCAATGACACTCAACCTCGTAAGCTCCACCTCTGGTGGCTATCTTCAGATTTGGTAGAGCATGTTAAGTGGCAGCATGAATCAAGAAGAGCCAGAGGGGAAGGAAGGAGGGTGTGTATGTGAATCCATGCCAAACCCATGCTGGAGAGCAGGAGTTACAGTTAAGTAACATGTTTCTTCTCCAACATGGGGTCTGGCATGATTCACATGCGCATGAATACGATTACACAGCAGTACATGTACACAACCACAGGAGATGGCAAGGTTCAACAGAAGCAATACACTTAGACCTGGACCAGCCTCGCCTAAAGCAAACAGGTTGCATAGCACTGCTTGGCCGTCCCACGACTCCTCACTGGAATTCCTGTTGCCACAGTAGAATCTCGTGAAGGCATGGGTGGAGCTTCACGTAGCAGCCCTGCAAATGTTGAGCAGGGGAACACCAGAGAGAAACTCTGTCGTAGCTATGATGGCTCTGGTGGCATGGGCTCTCAGCCTCCCTGGAAGAGGTCTGTTGGCCAGCCTATGACAGTGCATGATACAGCCGGAGAGCCACCTGGAAATGTAAGCCTTAGACAGGGCCTTCCCATGTCCCCCGGTCCAAAATTGACGGACAATTGAGATCTTCCGATAGTCCTCCGTTTGTGCCAAAATAGACTGTGGATTGGTCACCAACAGATCATAGATAACTCCACAGCATATGGGGATGTTTTCACTCTAGAAAGACAATTGGTTTCTTCAACCCATATGCTCTATGCTATTGCACCATTAAGTTGTGCTAATCACACTCGCCTATACTATGTTGCTTGTTTTTGTCTGTATTGTTTGAAATGAAGTTGCTTTTTTATCCATATTGTATTGTTAACATAAATGTGAAAAATATGTTTCGTTTTTGAAATTGTTTGAGCACAGATTTGAGACTAATGCTCTAATTTAGTTTTGCTCATCTTTAACTGACTGGTATGACCCACCTTGAGTGTTGCATAACCAGTATATTAAGCATCATGAAATAAAACTCATGAGAACATTTATAAACAAGACTAAGAATAAGTGTACAAATGATTTTCAAATAGTCTTGTTGCCTAAGGGGTGCTAATAGCAGACCATAAGGATGGATCACCGGTGACTTATAGACCACCACCATTACCTTGCTTCAAATAGAAAAATAAAGTACTGGTAGTATGTTCTAACATTTATCAGTGGCTACTCCCCTTGTGATACACCAAATAAAACTTCAAGGCACGAACAACGTTCAGCAAATGCAACGACCTTTCAGCAGACTTAAAAGGGTTCGGAAAGAAGACTAGCAAAACCAAAGGTTTGTTGAGATGAAACCCTTAAGGAACCTTAGGCATAAAAGGTGGGGTGGGTGCGCAGCACCACCCTTGTAGCGTAGAAGGTCAAGTACAGCTGCTTGCAAGAGAGGACCTAAATCTTCCCGACCCGCCTGGGTGAGGTGATGGTCACTAGGAAAGCAGTCTTCCACGAGAGAAATTTCAGAGGCTCTTGATGCATCGGTTCAAACGGAGGCCCAATGAGCTTAGTCAAAACCACGCTGACCTCCCAAGCGGGAGCAGGGGTCTTCACTAGTGGAAAAGTCCTGAAGATGCCTTTGAGGATCTCCTTGACGAGCCTGTGCAACAACAGGGAGGTCTTACTAGGCACCCGGGTGTACCAGGATATGGCCACTAGATGCACCTTGATGAGACGTGAGCCAGGCCAGATTTGGCCAGCGAAAGCAGGTACTGGAGGAGCTGCAGAGCTGTGATTCACAGAGGCGTAATCTTCTGAGTCCTGCACCACACTGTGAAGCGTTTCCATTTATGGCCATAACAAGACAGCGCAGAGAAAGCTCTGGCTGGGATCTTCCTGCATTCCAGCGGCAGGGAATAATGTCCAAACTCTAGGGCTGCAGGAGCCAGGCCATGAGGCTCAGACGCTGGGTAAAGTATTCTTTTGTGTTCTCCGGAGAGAAGATTGGGAAGTGGAGGCAGTCGGATGAACAGAGCCACTGACAGACGGAGTAGGTCCGGGTGCTAGATCTGCTGTGGCTATGCCGGAGCAATGAGGATCACCCTGCAATGGCAAGGTCTGAATGTGTTGATCACACGTAGCAGTGGAATTGGTGGGAAGGCATACAGGGAGAGTCCGCCCCACAGGAATGAAAAAGAATCCCCCCGGGCTCCTCGGCTGAGGATACCTGCTGGCGAACATCAGGTACTTGGAGATGGCCGTCATTGCGAAGAGATCGATCTGGGGTTGACCCCACATGCAGAAGTGAAGACATACTTGAGCCTGATAAAAGTTCCCACTAGTGGTAGGACCTCAGCTGCCTGCTGAGCAAGTCTGCGCTGGTGGTCTTGATGCCTGCCAGGTGGAAGGTGATGAGGAAAATGCCCTGAAGAATGGCCCAATGCCACAGGGACTGGGCTACCAGGGAGAGCGCGGTGGAGCGCGTCCCGCCCTGCTTCCGGATGTATAACATGATGGCGAGTTGTCCGTGAAGATCTGCACCACCTTGCGCCGCAGATAAGGTTGGAACGATTTGAGGGCCCAGAAGACTGCCCAGAGCTCTAGGATGTTTATGTGGAGGTCTTCCTCTTCCGAAAACCAGAAGCCTCAGGCATGCAACCTTCTGGTGTTGGCCCCTCCCACCCCTCCAAGGAGGCATCTGCGGTCTGGAACTGAGGGGTTTGAAAGGGAGCTCCTTGCGTGAGATGTGGACGTTCATTGTAGAGCTTGCCAAAACTCCTGGGTGAGGGCAATCTTGTCCGTCCAAGTGCCTGTGACCTGCAGCCACCTTGCATCCAGAAACTCTTGGAGGCCTCATCTGGAGCATGCAAAAAGGAACAAGGTGGATGCAGGAGGGCATCATGCCCAAAATCGATGGAGCGTACAGGTGCAGTGTGCGCTGTTGGGCACTGCACCTTCATCGGGATGTCTGTCACCCTCTCCTCAGAGGGGGTAGCCAGGCTTGCGAACGTGTTGAGACGGGCATCCAGGAAAAGAGCATTCAGCAATGGCTCCATGCAGGACTTTGGATAATTGATGGTGAATCGAGATCCATCAGAAGGCATTATGGTCTCCGTTGTGTGCCGATTCGCCAGTGCATGAGAGCAGGAGCGGATGAGCCAGTCGTCCAGATAAGGGTAGACGTGGACATCCTTAAGATAGATGCGCTGCCACCAGGGACAAGCACTTCTTGAGCACCCCTGGCAGCGATTTTAGGCCAAAGGGCAGGGCCTTGAACTGGTTGTGCCGTCCCTGGACTACAAACCAAAGTAACGTCCGATGATTCGGGTGAATGGGGACGGGTAAAGTAGGCATCATCCAGGTCCAAAGTTGCCAGGAAATCCCCTTCCTCCAGCTGGTCGAGCATGTGCTGCAACGTAACAATCCCGCATTTCTGGAACTTCAAGTACGTGTTGAGGCGTCTTAAGTCTAGGATCAGCCGACAACCTACGGACATTTTCCGTACCAAAAAGTATCTGGACACTGGAGCCCAGGGTCGATGAGGGACCGGCTCTATTGCCCATTTCCTTAACATCGCCTGAACCTCCTGCAACAGTACTGCCATTTGCAGTTCTGGGCAACAGGAGGAATGAGAGGACACCTGTGTTGAAATTCCAAAACATGCCCCTGCTGAAGAAAGTCCAGCACCAATTTTTCTGTGGTGATGGCTTTCCAATTTTCGACAAAGTTCGATAGTTTGCCTCCCACTGGGGTGCGAAAGTAGGGGCCCAGGTCGACGGCCGATTCAGGCTGCTTGGGCGTCTGCTTCCTGGACTGTGTGCGACCACGCTGGCCTCCATTGCAATAGGCCTGGGTAGCGGCCCCTTGAGGCTTTCTGAATGGTTTCATGTAATAAAGTTGCAGTAAAAATGGGCGCTTTAAAAAGAAACGCAGCAAAAAGGCTCTCGTGTGGCCCCCACAATCCATATAATGGACACCCCTGCAGCCCCCGCTGCCCTTGCGTGGTACAATGGAAACATTTCTACCTGGTCACACCAGAGCCTTTTTGCTGCGATTCTTTTTTAAAAATGAAATTTTTTGGCGACCATATTACTGGATACCTCCTGAATGGAGCAGGAAGGTTGACGATAGGGGGTAGAGCCTCTGCTGAATTTCTGCCACCAAGGTGTGCATGGTGGAGAGGTTGTCCAGCGACATTACTGGGTGCTGACAGGGGTGTGAAGGGCACAGAGGGGAATGGCTCTGGTCTTAAACCCCCTTGGAGGGGCAAACAGCAGGTATGGGTCCTGGCATGGAGATCCCTCCTGGGACATGGGCCGATGTCCCCCTTCATGGTCTGAGTAAAACACCTCAGGTAGATGTTCACCTTCCGAACTACCGTAGATGTGCAGAGACTCCCTCAGAGACCCCACAGGCACTAGGGATACCCTCACGGGTCTTGGAAGAAAGTAGGACGGAGGTAGCAAGTCTCTCACCCCACCCGAGTCTTTCGGGAAGAAGGAGGCTGAACAAGTTGCAAAAGTGGTGTTGCAGCCGATGAGGTCAAGGTCGGCACATCAGATGGAGGGTGTGGCGGCAAAGCCACCCTTGGCGTCGCCATTGTCGCGACCATGGAAACAGCAGTCGCCGCTGAACTCTTAGTCAACGAAGTAATGGTGGTCGTTGACAGTCGTGGTCGTCGACGAAGCATTAGTCGTCGACTGAATTGTGGTGCTGGTAGACTAAGGTGTCGTCGACCGGGTCCTTGGGAGCGAAGATGACTAAGCCGGGGAGACCATCAACGGGCCTCCCGCAGGTCTCCGACAATCTTCCCTTGGAAGAGCATTTGTGCTTGGAAGGAGTCCGGGACCTCCTCACAGAGGGAACCCCTCCTCCACTGGTAGGCTTACCATCGACTGTGCCGGAGAGTGGGTCCTGCCTGAGCCAGATCCTGCAGCAGTTGTGACCTTCGATGAAGTAGATGCGTGCTGTTTCGCCTTCTTTTGGATCCCCTCAGAAGGGGCATCACAGGACCTCAACCTCTTTTTCTCAGAGAAAGCACACTCATGGGACCTGCCAGTCCTCGATGAGACACGACTGAGCCGGGAGGCTGGGCCAGAGGCCTTCTCCTCCTTGAGCCAAGCCACCAACCAGCGAGCGATAACGATCTCGCTTGGTCTTCGCCGGGAATCCACAGCAGATCTCACATCTGTCATCATCGTAGTCCAGATGCAGATAATTCAGACACTTGAGGGGCCGATCCTCGACATACACGTTCTTCAGGCCACAGGATATGCATGCCCTAAAGTGACTTCTCATGCCCACGTCGGACATTGTCTAGGTGAGCTGTAGGCCCAAGCCTGGGCCCGCTGAAAATGTGTAGAGAAGATGCAATGATGGAACTCCATCTTTGCCAACAACGGATCCCCATTGCTGGTAGTCAACCGCGATGGTTGACGATAAAAGGATTGAAGAAAAGCAATCAAAAGGTTATCCAAAAATAGCAGAAAAAAAAGAAATCACAGTTCTTGAGGACCAAAGTGAGAGGACTCCCAACACAAAAGTGCGGTAAAAATCTGAAGATGTCCACCGGGGTGGAGCTTACAAGGATGAGTATCATTGGCTGGGGGCAGTATGACCCAAAGGACAGTCATTGGTTATAGCGGAGACAAGCAGTTTTTAGTCTAAAGCAAAACTGCTTTCTTTTTTTTTACTGAGGATTACTAGCCTGAGGACGGGGAATATTCATGACCATGTGAATCCATGCTGGAGAATTTTAAGTTGCAGTAATTACTGAGTTGGGGAAACCACTGGAAGTTTGCATGGTGTGCTTGAATGAATGTTTCTGATCCAGCATGTAACGGATTCACATTCGAGCCTGCACGTGTTTCGTATGGAGTGTATCAACATGATGACCAGTGGCCTGCGAGCAGCAGCGCGGGTAATGAAAGAATGGTATGGAAGCCCAGCAGCGGGGGCACACTATTGCACCTGTTAACGAGTAGGGACGCATGGTTAATTCTCAGTGCGGCATAGGAGGATTGAAGTTTCAGTCGCAGATTCATCTGAAAGGACATAATTATATTAATCTTGTATCCGTGCATGGACAGCAAAGTACTATTGTTTAAGTGATTTAAGAGGCGAATTGCACGGAACAGTCTGCACATGGGAATGTGCATTTGTTGCAATATACTTTAACCTTGAAAATAAGTACAAAACTGACAAGAGAAAAAGCAAATAAGCATATGACTAAAAGTGTAAAACCGTATCCCAGTCTTTCAGCTCATTGCAAAGGCAACCAGGTGATGAGGGTAGTTTATTAGACCAACGCAGGGAGAAAATTGAAAGGGAACAATCATTGTAAAAAAGAAAAGCTAATGCATGTTTGTAAACTCCTGACCAGCAGCACATTCTTGATGTGTTGAACAAGTGGATCTGCTGATTTATTATTTTATCCACTTCCCCTTGGGAGGTGTAGAGACTAATTGGATATAGTCAGTTGTAGACTATACATTTCTGGAAGCTGTGTGGGGTTCAGCAACCTCTACAGGATGAGCGACTGGGACTAAAACCAATGGACTATACTAACTCTGCCCCCCTACCTTGGTCTGCCCACTTTAAAAGGAATCCAGTAAATCAGTACCCTGGTGTGAGAAGGTTGTCATGACAGGACTATCTTTGAAACATCAGTTTCCAGGAAACCTCAGAGGGAGAGTTTTTGTTCCCTGGTGGAAGGCGTCAACCCTCCTCAGGGCAACAAAGAGGCATTCTAGGCAGGACCCAACATGGCGCTTGTGGGTAACCACTAGGCCAGAAAGTTAACACACAGTAGGGCCTGTCATGAATGGGTCAATGCTCAGACAATAATATGTCTTCCAATGATTGCAGCTGTTTAATTGTGTAATCTCAGTTGCCACAGTGTCATAATTAGACATGGCTTATATTTATATATTAATAAAGATCAACAGGCTGCAGAGAAACACAATTATCCTTTGAAACAAAGGTGCAGGCAGTAAAAACAAAATGGCCTGTTGGAACTAGTCCAGCATCTGTGTTCAGTGATATACATGTGACTTTTGAACCTGCTCAGTTGGCACTGCTGGGCAGCTGCTGCGAATGTCAGGAGCCTGGCTGTAGAAAGGTACATGCCTACATTATTTTCGTTGGAACGGAGCATTAGGATAGTGGGGTCGGATTAGCAGATTTCACTTTCAGAAACAAAATTACCCACATTATTTTATTATTAAAAGTCGAAAAAGCTTAGGCTATTCCGCCCTCACCAGATTGAATTCTGTCACATCCCCCAGCCCCACTGGGATGCACAAAATGGCGGAAATGGAAAAGCAGCATAAGCAGCTGATTCAGTAGCTTTACCCAAGGCTGCTGACAGAGTAGCCATCCTCTCCCACTGCCAGCTGACTGCTTTTGCCAATACATACTTTGCAGTTTCTACTGAGGTGAAAGGAACAACTAATACTCTTTATGGTATGTAGGCTTGTAGGACTGCCTGCAGTAAAGTTGTTTCCCCTTCACAAATCCCAGAGACTTCCGATTCTCAGATCTCTACACCAATCTTAATTTCTTCATCCACCTCTGTGCTGCATACTGTTTGCTTGCAAATGGAATGTCCCAGATTTTCTATTATTTTCAGGCATAAGTTACATCAGCCTTCGCCATAAAAACCGTTCCAAATTAAAGACTATGCCAAATATTAAGGTTAGATCAATCTGATACCCTAATGCTTGTATAATTTGACAGGAAATGGTCAACTCTGTCCCAGATAGAACATGAATATCTTTTGAGCAATTCCATTCTCTTTAAAGCTCTTAAAGCTAGTGGTGGATCTGTACACCTTCATTCCCATGTACTCAATCCTTTTTCTATTCTGCTCTAAACGGCCAGCAGACAGTAAGAAGAAAAATGCCATTGCTTTCTCACTGTTAACACTATCACGGAATCTTGTTGGAGGATGAATTCTTAAGAACAGAACGTATGCAAGAGCCTTCTATTAACGTTCCTGCTTTAACAGACTAGTTCTAGCAGAAGCCACAATGGAGCAGTTCTTAAAAGGAAAATCAATCAGAATTACTGCAAAAACAAAAAAAACGTTTGAGACATACAAACACACCCTTCATAGTAGTTGGAAGATTGGCCGTAGAATCAAGGTTTGTAAGGAAAGGAAAGAGTGCCTTTTGAAAAAGCAAGATGACCTAAAGAAGACGCTGATCCTCAGAGAACGTTAAGCTAAGAATAAAACTACAAGGCAATCATTGCTGCAGTGCACAATAATAGTGCAGGGCAAATTGCAAGCCTTCAAGAGCCCTCACGCCTGTGTTTTTAATTTGAAAAATATATATTTTTAAAGATTTTCACGTTTTATTTACAAGTGTCCTGCAGGATCCAGATAGACCCACAGGAGTAAAAATGATAAAAAATACCATTGAAGAATACAGGTAAACACAAACTGTCAAAGATCACACAACTCCCAAAGAAACAAGTAATATATGGTACAAAGTTTATGTCCATACCTTCTCTCCTTTCATGGCGTCGCTCACGTGAAACAGTAGTCCTTTCCCGATCAGCTCTTCCTTTTTCCCTGACTGGAGAACGATTTTTTGAAGGACTTCGCTGCTTTTTCAAGGGTGAGGCAGAAGTGCGGACTAAATATGGAGAAGCTGAGCACCTGGCCAGTGGGGAAGCCACTCTCTGGTAAGGGGGTGAAGGAGTCCGTTTACGTCGAGGAGATACAGAAAGGCGTTGCTCCGAGGATTCTGAATTTGAGGAGGGAGACTGATGACGGGAGGATACTGGTGAGTGGTGTGGTCCAGAAGGTGAAACTGACCTACTGGAAAAACAAAAACAAAAAAAGACTAGGTCGGAGGAGACAAAAGATTTCCATGGGTTGCACTTTCTTAATGCCAATTATTTCTAGGACCCGCTTTTAAAAGTGTCTAAGCACAATTACAAAATTATAAGTCATTTCCTTTAAGTATTTGTCTTTTATTAATAAACAATGTTGATGCTAAGTAATGTTATCCAGTACTGTGCACATTTCTTTTTTTTATTCTTTGAAAAGGCCCTGAGAAATGCATATTTCAGCTTAACAGCAGGCATGAGATGGTTTGTCGGCAGTAAGAGTAACAGTACAGTTCCGTTAGTGCACCCTGCAATACATTATTCACATTTCTTTGTGGGGAAGTGGGGCATGCCTTGAACTTTAATCTAAAAAAATAAACAAAGAATGAAAATAGCTGAATTCCTTCCTTAGACTACCAGAGTGTCTCATAAATATCACACCTGCGAGATGGAGAGAAAGAATGTTTTGGTGCTGTCGACTTTGCTGGAGCCGGGGATGCTGGTCGCCTCCGTGCTGCAGGGGGAGAGTATTCTCTGGATTGCGAAGAATTACTGCCAGAACGATCAGAGGGACTGGGGGATCGCTTCTGTCTGCGAGAACCTTCAGAATGATCTCTGTTTATGAAATAAATCAAAGGTTGTCATGATGCTAAAATAATAGATCAAATAATGCACTTAAGGTTAAATATCTGAATAACTGCACTTTCAAGTTACTAAAGTACATTGCAAGTATTAACTAACGGCTGGAAAAGATAAAATACATTTTCTTACAATATACATAAGTCCAAATTTAGGGATAGCAAAAAGTTCTAAGCTGGCCCTTGCACAACCCCTACCTTCCTCCCCACCTTGCACAACCCCTCCCAAGTACTTAGGCAAAACCATCTTTGCCTTGGAACTGCAGGGCACTCAAAAGGTTAATGGTTAAAGGTATTTCAAGCTCATGCTCAGATTATACCCATACTTAAAAAAACTATTTTAAAAAACCACCCTTGATCCCACTATTCCTTAAAATACTCACCCCATCTCTCCTCTTCCTGTGTCATTTGCCGTCCTGTTTGGCGTTTGTATCCGCGTTGGCTGTTACGCGCTGGAAGGGCGTGCGGAGGTTCCACTACGTGATTTCTCTGTTACTCACCCTACGGTCTAGTGGTTTTCCAACATGGCGTCGCTGGTAGTATTTCTTTTCTCCTCTCCCAGCGATCGCGGCGTTGCAAACCCCTTCACTGCGCTAGCTCGCTGCTTTGGGTTTACACGCTAGTTTTCCAGCCTTGACCTCCTCGGTCACTTTCTGTACTTTCGGTCCGCCCTCTCCGGACTATCTCTCTCTCTCTTCCTTCCCTCAGCTCTACGGTGCGCTGTTCTCCACGCCCGCCTCCTCTGCCTTACCTTTCGGCTGCGCTGTCATTCAGCCGCCCTGGTTCCTGTTGCTCCGGAGTTGTTTTCTCTGCTGGTACCCTTTCCGGCGGCTATCTTTCTCTCCGGAACCTTCTTTGCTTCGGATGTCCGGCTTTGCCTGCTCCCATCAGCTAACTGCCTCAAGAACTCCACTACAACTGCTTGCTCCAGATCCTCTCGAACCGCTGCACTCCTCGGAGGGTTTTTTCTGCCTGAACAGGCTTTTTCCCTTCGTACTGTCTCGCCTCGGGAAGGGGGCCCCAGGTTTGCTATACTTTAGCACTCACTGTGGCTTCCTCTCGAGACAGATACTTTCAACACAAAAAGGAGAAGGACTATCTCTCTCACAGGCAACTGCAACCGGAGGACTTTGAATCAGGTGAGGAGAGTGGGGAGGAACGGGAGTCAGCGGAATCGGCCAAATCGGACAGATTGCAACGCCTAAAAATGTCGGCAGAAGAGCAGATACAAGAATTATGGAAGGCCATTCAGGGAATCTCCCAAGAGTTACAAACTGTTAAGGCAGAGAATGTGGTCTTGAAACAGATGATTACTGCCCGCGAACCACAATCCCCAGAACTTCCTGTCATGGCTCTTTCGGCAGGGAAGTTCGATGGAACTCCTAAAAAGGTCAAAGAGTTTTTGGAGGCCTGCTTAGTATATTTTACTTTCAGGCCCCGGCTGTTTGCCACCGACCAGACAAAGATCGGGTTCATGGTTTCGAACATGACCGGCAATGCACTGGCATGGGTCACTCCGCTGGTTACCGGGGCTAATCCCATCTTACACGATTTTGCTGGTTTTCAGAACCTGTTGAAGCAGACCTTTGAGAGACCCGAACTGACTTTCACCGCCTGCGAGGACCTGTTGGATATCCGACAAGGGTCATCGGATGTTCTATCGTACATATCAGAATTCAAGAGATTGGCTTCGGGTGCTGGGTGGTCTGAACAGGCACAGTTTGCCATATTTCGGCGAGGCCTTAAGGAGGAAATTAAGGACGAACTCGCCAGGGCTTCCAGGCCACCATCTTTTTCGGATCTGCTTTCCGCAGCTTTACAAATTGAATACAGACTGCAGGAACGAAGGTCAGAACGCCGAAAACAACGAACAACCGTTCATTTTTCCGATTCCACCGTCTCCTCCTCTCCTTCCCATACTACAGACGAACCCATGCAGATTGGAGCAACTAGAGGACCTCTTACCGCGACTGAAAGAAGAAGGAAGGAGAAAGGTCTATGTGCCTATTGTGGATCGGATCAACATCTCCTCAAGGAATGTACTGAACTTCCTCAGAAACGTCAGGGAAACGGTTTCCCTCGGCGCCAGTAGGGACCTGGTTCCGAGGGGCTTCTGATTCATCCACCAGTCCCTATGTGTCTCTCTCTATTTCGGCTCCATACATTCCTGAGGACTCCAGGCTTATGGTTCTACCTGTTATAATAAGGGTCAACGGCAGAACAGTTGAGTGTCTCGCACTCCTGGACTGCGGAGCCGCCGGAAACTTTGTCGATGTCATCTGGACCAAAAGGATGGGTCTCCGTACCTTGCCTCGCAAAGAAGATCAAAAGGTAGAAGGGGTCGACGGTTCTCCTCTCTCTTCAGGGCCTATTACTCATACCACCGAGGATCTATCAGTTACCATATTTCAACATTCTGAGACAATCCGGTTTAACATTATTCGAGCTGCCCATTTTCCGGTTATTCTTGGCTTCACATGGCTCAGAAAACATAACCCTCATGTCAATTGGGCGGACAATCAACTACAATTTACTTCCTCCTACTGCAAGCTCAACTGTTTTTCTGACGACGGTATTCCTCAGATTGTTACAGGGTCTACCACACAACTGGCTGGGGTTCATGCTCTACCTCTGTACTGTTCCCCTTACTCAGAGGTTTTCGTCGAAAGAAAGCCAGCGACCTTACCTCCCCATAGGCCAGAAGATTGTAACATTGACTTAGAACCCAATGCTTTGGTTCCATTCTGTAGGATGTTCTCTTTAACTCAAGCGGAAAGAAAGGTTCTTAAAGATTATCTTGATGCCAATGTTCAGAATGGGCTCATTCAACCTTCCAAGTCTCCTGCCGGAGCTTCTTTGTTCTTTATCAAGAAGAGAGACTCAACTGAATTGCGCCCATGTATCGATTACCGAGGCCTCAACAAGGTGACTATCCGGGATCGGTATCCTATGCCCTTATTACATGAGATCATTGAAGCTGTTCAAGGTGCACGTTGGTTCACCAAATTAGACCTCAGAAATGCCTACCATTTGTTACGCATCGCCAAAGGAGATGAATGGAAGACCGCTTTTCGCACTCCTTTCGGTCTATTTGAGTACCGAGTAATGCCCTTTGGTTTGGTGAATGCTCCTGCGGTATTTCAACGGTTTATGGATCGGATGTTTTCAGACTTATTGTCTGTCTCCATGATCATTTATCTGGACGACATCTTATATATTCCAGCACCCTAGAGGACCACAAAACCCATGTCCAAAAAGTTTTGGAAAGACTTAAAAACAACCAACTTCTTGTCAAACCAGAGAAGTGTGTTTTTGCTGCTACTTCAGTGCCCTATCTAGGGTATCATCTTTCTGAAAGAGGCATCGCCATGGATCCCAGCAAAGTTTCTGCTATTCTGGACTGGCCTTCTCCGGCTTCGATCAAAGAGGTCCAAAGGTTTCTTGGGCTCTCTAATTTCTATCGCTCATTCATCCCAAACTTCTCTAAAGCAGTTCTCCCTATTACTTCTTTACTCAAGAAGGTCAACAATCCCTTTAGCTGGACTTCCGAAGCAGAACAGAGTTTTCACAATCTCAAGAATCTTTTTTGTACTGCTCCCATTTTGCGCCATCCTGACCAGAATAGACTGTTCATCGTCGAAACGGACGCCTCGGCCTTGGCCATTGGAGCGGTTCTGCTACAAGTGTTCGAGGAACGAGAACACCCCATTTGTTACCTTTCCAAGACGTTGTCTCCCAGCCAACTGAACTACTCCGTACTTGAAAAAGAATTGCTGGCTATAAAACACACATGTGAGACCTGGCGACATCTATTGATGGGAGCAAGGCAGACCGTTATCATCAGAACGGACCATAAGAATCTCAAGGTCCTTCAGAATATGGAGTGTGTCAACTCCAGGCAGGCTCGCTGGGCATATTTCTTTGCCCAATATGATTTGCGAATTACCTACTTGCCTGGTACCAACAATACTCTTGCGGATGCTCTCTCTCGGAAGGGTCCCATATGTGAGGAGAAAAGACATACCCCAGAGCCGATGTTCCACAGGAATAGGATCTTAACGGTTGCTAATACCTTTTTGGAAGAGGTTCGAGCTGGTGTTGCTTCGGATGGTACCGTTCCGCTACTCAGAGGAGAGACTTCCTACACCAACAAAGAGGGTTTGCTATTCCTCAACCATCGTCTATACATACCTTCCGGTCCACTACGTCTGAAGATCATAAATTGGTGTCATGATTCACTCACTGCAGGTCATCGTGGGAAGCTAAGTACCACAGAAACTATCACTCGTTCTTTTTTTTGGCCGGAACTCAAAAAGGATGTGGAGGAATACATACTCAGCTGCCCGGTTTGTGCCATGACTAAGTCCATTACCGGCAAGCCCTTGGGTCTTCTCACCCAACCTGAAGTACCCTCTCGCCCTTGGGGTTTGCTTTCTACGGATTTCATTGTAGAACTTCCTGTTTCTAACTCCTGCTCCTGTATTATGGTTACAGTTGACACCTTGACCAAACTGGCTCATTTTTCCCCATTGCGTGGTCTTCCTACGGCTACCGAGATGGCTGAGGTTTTCGCCCACGATATCTTCCGTCTTCATGGTCTCCCTGACAAGATCATCTCGGATCGTGGCAGCCAATTCGTTTCGAAGTTTTGGAAGGCTCTTTGTTCTCGCCTTGGTATGGAACGTGCTCTGTCGTCTGGCTTCCACCCTCAGACCAACGGTCAAACTGAGCGCCTTAACGCCACATTGGAACAGTACCTTAGATGCTACAGCAATCGTCTTCAGGACAATTGGGTTTCTTTGCTTCCTACGGCAGAGTTTACTTATAATAACTCATTTCATACAGCCATTGGACTCTCTCCTTTCTTTTGCACCTATGGGGTACACCCAAGATCTCTTCTTCCCTACATTCCGTCACCCACCAATTCCCCGACGGCTGAAGAAGTACTGCAGTCTATTTCTGATGCACACGTCACTGCCAGAAGGTGTTTGGAGAAGAGTCGTCAATACAACAAAACCCAAGCGGACAAACATCGTAGGCCTTGCCCTGAATGGAAGGAAGGGGACAAGGTCTGGTTGTCCACCAGGTTCTTGCCGCGATGGGTTCACCCTTCTAAACTCTCTCCTCGCTTTTTGGGTCCTTTTCCCATTCTTTCCAAAATAAATCCTGTTGCCTTTCGACTGAAACTACCTCCTTACCTCCGCCGCATTCATCCTGTCTTCCATGCCTCTCTTCTCAAACCTTTCATCCCGGACGTCCACCAGAGAGCTGTTCCCGACCAGCCTTTTCCTCAGGTGGATTCCTCTAGGGAATATGAGGTCTCTGCTTTACGTGACTCCCGCCACTACCGTGGTAGGTTGGAGTATTTGGTGTCTTGGAAGGGTTACCCTAGGTCGGAGGACTCGTGGGAACCGGTTTCCAACATTCATGCCCCTCGGTTGTTGGCTCAGTTTCATGCCCGCTTCCCCTTTAAGCCGGGGGTCCTACGCTCTGGGAGAGGGCATACTGTCATTCGCCGTCCTGTTTGGCGTTTGTATCCGCGTTGGCGGTTACGCGCTGGAAGGGCGTGCGGAGGTTCCACTACGTGATTTCTCTGTTACTCACCCTACGGTCTAGTGGTTTTCCAACATGGCGTCGCTGGTAGTATTTCTTTCCTCCTCTCCCAGCGATCGCGGCGTTGCAACCCCCTTCACTGCGCTAGCTCGCTGCTTTGGGTTTACACGCTAGTTTTCCAGCCTTGACCTCCTCGGTCACTTTCTGTACTTTCGGTCCGCCCTCTCCGGACTATCTCTCTCTCTCTTCCTTCCCTCAGCTCTACGGTGCGCTGTTCTCCACGCCCGCCTCCTCTGCCTTACCTTTCGGCTGCGCTGTCATTCAGCCGCCCTGGTTCCTGTTGCTCCGGAGTTGTTTTCTCTGCTGGTACCCTTTCCGGCGGCTATCTTTCTCTCCGGAACCTTCTTTGCTTCGGATGTCCGGCTTTGCCTGCTCCCATCAGCTAACTGCCTCAAGAACTCCACTACAACTGCTTGCTCCAGATCCTCTCGAACCGCTGCACTCCTCGGAGGGTTTTTTCTGCCTGAACAGGCTTTTTCCCTTCGTACTGTCTCGCCTCGGGAAGGGGGCCCCAGGTTTGCTATACTTTAGCACTCACTGTGGCTTCCTCTCGAGACAGATACTTTCAACACAAAAAGGAGAAGGACTATCTCTCTCACAGGCAACTGCAACCGGAGGACTTTGAATCAGGTGAGGAGAGTGGGGAGGAACGGGAGTCAGCGGAATCGGCCAAATCGGACATCCTGTTCTCTCTTAACTTCTAGAGTATGCTATCTAGTCACAGGTTTCCTTTTTCCTCAACTTTCACTCTATGCTCCCTCCCCAATAACCTGGCTTTAAACCCTCCACTCAACTGCTCTGCCCATCACTCTAAACATTTTTCCATTCCGATTCTCCTCAACCTTTCCACAGCCTTTGATACTGATGACCACACCGCAACCATATATGAAGAACAGTTTCTTTTTGAGGGGCTGTTGCATAATTTCAAGGGTTTACATTTGAATACTAGAATTCAAGTTTGGTACAATGGAGAGGAAGAAAAGTAACTATATTTTGTCAATTTTGACTTTGCATCCCGAAGAGTTCCCTTCATATATTGATCCACAAAATATACATGTGTGAGATATTATCAGTTACCCATTTTGAATAACAGAAATATTCGGCAATGCAGACCGGCCGTTATTTATTTGCTTTGGGCGAATGAAACCGTGGTTTCTGGGTCACTCACAGATTTAGCCAATGTAATGTATTTAAGAAATAAACTCACTGTTATATAGTTTGCCAATTCTTCTTCCAATTTTAGTAATGAATGGTGCCAAAATATTTTAGGTTTTTAATTAATCATTGTATAATTTATGAAAGTGTTAAATGTTGTGAGACACTAATGGATTAGAATTATTGGCGTTTTCAAAACCAGACGTTTCTTCTTTCTTCATTTACCTTGCTTGGTCTATCTGGCTCGGTTCTGAGGTGATTCCCATCCTGTCTTTCGGATCCATGTTATTCTCTCCTGGGCTAGGCACATTTCTCCTTCTTGACCTCTTCTCCATGGTGTCCCTCAAAGCACAGCACTAGGTCCTTCACAATTTTTTCTTTATAATATTCCTTTCTGCTCTTATCTCATCGTTCAACTCATCTTGGCAAAAAAGTGGAGGATTCTAGAATTTGATGGCTGATATGGCAGCTTTAGAGCCTTCAGTGGCCCTTTTCAACACTCATACACTGATCAACAGCTTTGCAAGGCAATTTAAATACTCCCCTGTAGCTTGCCAACAATTGATCGCTTCTCTGGATGACCACTATTCCCTGCAGAATCACACGTGTAAGAAACCAGAGATAAAGATTCCCCAAAGGGCACATGAAGCTAAGATGATCAAAGCACCACATTTTGGGCATTAAAGAGTTAGAGTCTACAGTGATGTCAGAATGGAGAACGAGAAACTCTACACAAACAGCTTCATAGAATGCAAACTGTGACAAAACAATCAGGGCACATTGGAGAAAAAGAATATTACACCTTCTCAGTTTTCCCACACGGAGTCAGTGCTCGAGATAAGGGTACAGAATAGGCAGACCATAGACGAAATAAGACTACGCCAGACAGTCTCGAATCCAATCTAAGGTTTTCCATGAAGGCGAGTGTTTTCGGCAATACTATGCAGCTTAGACAAATTAAGATGTGCGATAATAGAATCAGTTTATTCCCAGACTTGCCTCCCGAGGTAATCACTAAGAAGTAACGGCAAGGGAATTGGCCTAGGAACTGAACATTAAGACAGCCTTTCAAAGCACTACCTCTGAAAATGTTAACTTTACTCACCGTAGTGACTATAGTACTCATAGTCCATAATTCTCTTTCCTCCATCCTTGTGGGCGTCCCGCAACATGGGGACAGTATCGGAACCTTTGGCAGTGAAAATTTGAGCTTGCCCATAATTGTTGTCACCTGAAAATTGAGCGTACTGAAACCTCTGCTGCAAACTAGGCTGCCAGGGCCAGTTTGGCCTGGTCTGGTTGTTCCACTGCCCCGCCCTGCTGCATCAGGAAGCCCCTGCTGGGGATCAAAAGATGGACGGGACCCTGGGAGTACAACTGCAGCAGAACCGAAAACCAGGGTCTCGAAGGGCACTGGGGGCAACCAGGATGAGGCTGCAACCCACTAAGGCCTGGAAATCGCGGAGAGTCCATTGGAGCAGAGGGGTGGGCGGGAACACAAGACACCTGCGGCCGGGCCAACAGATCTGGAAGGTGTCTCCCAGAGACGCCCCCCGACCCTGACCTGCCCATGAAGCAAATTGGGGGCACTAGGCATTCCGAGGGGATGCAAACAAATCCAGGTCTGCCAACTGCCAATGCTGGAATAGGGGCAACAAGGAGTTGTTGTGCAACTCCCACTCGTAGGTGTTGAACCCAAAGCAACTCAACTGGTCCGCTTCTGCATGTCCCCTGGGAGGTGGACTGACGAAAATTCATATCCCCTCTGTCAGGGCCCATTCCCAGTTCAAAAACGCCTCCATGCAGAAGAGGGGGGTGCGGGTGCCACCCTGCTTGTTCAGGTAAAACACTAATAGAATTGTCTGTCCTCACCAGAACAGACCTGTCCCTGATGAGGGGCAAAAACGCCAGCCAGGCCCACTGCTGTGAGCTTGAGCAGATTGATATGCAGGAGGGCTTCCGTTCTAGACCATGGGCTGTGAATCTCATAGCCGTCCAGAGTAGCCCCCCCAGTCCGGAAGAGAGGAGTCAGTCACCACTAGGGCAGGCTCTGGTTAGGTGAAGGCGGCTCCCACTGAAACACTGCCAACCATTAACCACCAGCGAAGATCGGGTAGCAGGAGGGTGGTATTAGGATCCTGTCTTAGACCCAGTCTCCTGATCCCAATTGACAATCAATTGGAGCTGGAGGCGTCTCATCTTGAGGCGAACATGCTGTACAGTGAGCACGCAGGAGGCCATCAGGCCCAGGATGTGCTGGAACCACCATGCCGAGGTGGTCGAGTTGACCAGAAAGTGTCCCTCGGCCTTGAGGAGGGACATAAGCCTCTCGGGCGTGGGGAACACATGCTGAACGGTAGTGTTCCAACACACCCCTAGACCAGTTCCTGAGACGGGCAGAAGTGTGATTTCCTCTGGTTGAGGGGAAAACGCAAGCTGAAGGGTATCCGTGAATCTCTGGCAGGAGTGCACCACCCCTTCGGGTGACCCCCCACTCAGCTAGTCATCCAAATAAGGGTATAGATGATGGCCCTCCAAGCGGAGGAGACCAGCCACTGCGCTCAACTTCATGAAGATACGGGGGGCTGAGTTCAAGCCAAAGGGCAGCACTTTGTACTGGCAGTGGTAAGACCATTGTGAACCGCAGAAACTTCTGATGTGGTTGGTAGATGGGCATATACAGGTACACACCCTTGGGGTCCAGGGAAAACATCCAGTCCCCTGCACACAGATACTAGACTATGTGCGCAGGAGTAATTCAAGCGTTCCAGCGGTAAAGACAGGTTTAGCAATGACAGGTCCAGGTCTACACTCAGGCCAGCCTGCGTGTTCTTGGGTACCTCAAGGAATAGTAACCGAAGCCCCTGTATGCAAGAGGAACCAGTTCTATCACCAGCATCTTCAAGAGAGAAATGACCTCCCATAAAAGAGCCAGGGACCCGATCTGCCTTAGAGGAGGAGAGGATGGCAGAGGCAAAGGGAGAGGAATACTGAAGCCTGTGGAGACTACGGATAGGATACACAGACGCTTCCAGGTGTCCTGGAACAGTGCCAAACGCCCCCTCACGGGTAAGCTGTGTTCCACGACCCCAATGTCACTGGTTCTTTGCGTCAGAGGCAGGGGCCGGGAAGGCGGGGGGGCACGGAAAAACCCTGTGCAACGTCCTCTGCTGCTTCCTCCTGTTGCTGGGTGACTTGCGAGGCTTCCGCGTACTGCAGTTTCTGAAACCCTTGAAGCTGGAGAAAGTTTGGGGTTTGTACTCTGTCCTACCCTGGGATTGAGGGAAAGATTTCTGACCTAGCTTTGTCAGGATGGCCAAGGACTTGGCTGTTTGAGTAGGTTTTTTTCTTTGTCAATTTGTCATCAGACGACGAATGAAAAAAGTCCAAGCCCTTAAAGGGAAGATTTAGGATTCGATCCTGCACGTCAGAAGAAATCTTTGTGGTGTGCATCCACGCCGCCGTCCTCATCTCGACCCCAAGGTACAGCCCTCTGCTGGCTGTGTCGATGTGGCAGACCGAATACTCCATGGAGGTCCTGCGCAATGGGCCGGGCATCTGCAAGAGCAGCCTTGAATGTGGCTTGTTTGTCCGAAGGGAGGTCGGGCAGAAATTCCCCGAGCTCCCGCCACAGCTTCCGGTTAGCCGCAGCCAAGGTGGCCTCCATGTTGGCCTGCTGGAGCTGCAGTCCTGAGATGGAGTAACATCGCTTTCCCAAGGACTTTGCCCAGCTTCGAGGGGCAACTGGAGGTGGCTCCCGTGGAGTAGATGGTTTAGAATATAACAAGGCTGTGGCCACCACAGAGGAATAGGGCTGCGGGTGGAAGGCAAGGAGGATTGGCTCCCCGTCTATCAGCCTAAACCTGCTGTCCAACTTCTTGTTCATCTGGGCGTTGGCCCAGGGCGTCTCTCAGACCCTTTGCACCAACTGCAGCACATCCCTCCGGAAGGGAATGCCAGACCAGGTACTGGTGAGTTTCCTCAAGACCGCTGTGAGCACCCCCGACTTCTGGGGGGTAAAGAAGGCATGGTATCAACAGTAAGATAGACAAAAGTGACCACAGTTCAAGGGTGTTTATTGAACTTATACAAAGGTGGGATAAACGCCTATCTAAATCTACAGATGGGAGCAAACTACAACCATCAAACAATAACAATACAGTCCTAGTAAAGTCTTGTCAAAATAAAAAGGGCCTATACTAAAAATACCCATTGCCAATCCTCATTACTAATATACAAATAGTGTGGGGGTGATGTTCATGAAAAAGAAAGTAGTGTTCACAAAATGATAAGTTTTCAGCACGGGGAAAGGTGGTTCACTCGAGCAAAGTACACACTCTGGCTTCTGCAGCCCGAAGATACAGTTCCAGTTTCACAGTTCAAGACCTATGTCCAAACCTCTTGACTTTCTGTAAGTCTCTTGACTTAGAAGGCCAGGTGTGCAAATACAACACGTAAATGTTCTTTTCCTTTTAACACAATTTGGGTGTTCACCCTGGATCCCCCTCAGCCGGGCTCAGATCCTTTTTACTCAATTAGTCTCCCTCAGCCAGGCTCGGACTGATTGTGAGGTAGATTAGACTATCCAAGACTTCCGAATGTGCACGGGTTTGGCTTGACCACTTTGATCTCAATATTCCTTTTTCTCACACTCCGCCTCAGTTGGATACTTAAGAGACTTTCGAATGAGCACCCAAGTGGCACCGTGTAGGATATCTTTTCTTGGCCTCCCAAAGGTCAATTACAAGTTCAGCTACTCCTTGTGGTTTCCAATTATATTTGCGTCGCTCATTGCCAACGCCTCTCACACTCTTTAAACAATGTTGCCGCTTGCAACCTTGGTTCAAAACAACCTAGTTTGGTATCAGTCTCTCCAACTCAGCGGCTGTGCTTTCTTTTCGGATGCCACTTTGTCGTAGAAGCCAAGGACAGTACCAAAGTGGCAATTGCTCCTCCCCACCTTGGTTATCGACGCAGCAGAGCCCCGGGTACCTCCGGCACACTGTGCAGGTCTGATCAATCTTAGTGTCTGGTCCTAGGTTTCTTACTTTCCAAGGCTCACGAAAGTAACAGTCTTTAGAGGTCAAAGGTCCTTCCCTCCTTGCAACCCTCTATGGTCTTGCCGTCTTTCTCCTTGCATTAAACTGCCATCTTGGAACTGCTGTTTCGTGTGTTTTGCCTCACTCAGCGTGTGCTTTCATGCTCTGTTTTTCATCTGTGTGGCGAAGTGCGATGGGAGTCAGGTGTGTGTAATAATCCGTAATTGCATGACCTTGTCTGTCCATGGTGTTGGGACATGTCAGGTATACAGCTCTGGTGTTAGTTCGTTGTCGCTCACGGTGAACTGTCCATGAGAAAGTGTTTGTGTCAGGGGAGGGGGGTTGAGTTCCTAGGTATCATTGGGGAAATGGTGTTACAAGGAAGGGGATACGGCGTCTCATCCACCGGTGTCCTACCTCGACTCCTGGAAGATCCCTCATCTAGGTGATCCTCCCGCACTGGTCCACCTTCAGGAACCAGGTCCAAAAGCGATGGCCGTGTCCTGTCCACCTAGATAACAGATCCCCGGGGAGTAGCGGGTGAGATACCTTCAGGTTTCTCACAGGGGCTTCCTCACCTAGAGAATCCGCCAGGCCCTGGAGGAGGTGATGAAAGGCCTTCACAGAAACAGAGGGCTCCTTGTCCTGGAAGTCATCGTCCCCATCCCCTTTTCATAGACCGAGGGGAATCCAGGGCCTGCGACACAGGTGCCGGAGGGGTTCCCCCACCCACATGTCCAGAGCCGCCAAGTCCAACGGCTGTTGAGGGGAAGGCATTGGTGGTACAGGTGGAGGTGGAGGTGATGGGGTCAGTAAAACCGGTAGGGCTTTAGCAGGTGGTGGGACTAGAAGCAATGGAGGCGTCCCCAGGGGAGGAGGCTGGGGCGCCGCCTGGAGGATGACTTCCTCGACAATGTCCTTCATGAGCCCCTTCATCCGAGGGGAACGCATGAGGAAGAGGGAGCGTTTGAAGAAGCGGTCCTCACTAGCCGCCGGGTCCCTAGAGGCGATGGGCCTCCGCTCCTGGTCAAAGCGCTGAGGCACCAGGTGCACGTAGCTGTAAGGTTGTGATGGGTAGATGTATCCGAGGGGACCAAAATCCTGCACCGTAGGATCCGCTGCTGCTTATCGAGGGAAGGGGGCTGGAATCATTCTGGAAAGCCCACTTGATGGGCGAAAGCAATAGCAGACCCTGAGCCGGATCCAAGAAGGTCACCTGCCTGGCAGGCTTCGACATGTGCCGCTCTGCCATTATGAAACCTTGCACCTTCGAAGGGAGGGCGCAGAGACCCAGAGTCAAGAGAGGCCTCAGGCACGAGAGGATACAGCTTGAGTCTTGCACCCAAAGCAGAGGTGCCAGCCTCAGAGATCCATTTGGTAGGTGCTGAGCCCTCAGCCGGTAGTTCAAACACTGTGGTTGACTGCCTCTGAGGCAGCTCCGGTAGGCTGGGAGCCTTCAGCACCTGTGCCGGTAGCCGTGTTGGATCTAGCTGAGGAACGACTGAAGTGGCACTCTACCATCCCTTACCCCCAGGGTAGAAGAACAGAATGAGCCTGATCGTCCTTCCAAGCCCCTGAGGGCCTGGTAGGGCCCCTGAGCTTGGGGGCCAGTAGCATGGAAAGTCTCAAGTCTCGCCCTGGACTACCCCGGAAGAGCCCCCGGGTCCCTCGGCTTGGGAGCAGGTAGCCTTAGAGACCTCGGGCCTGCCAGAACCTGAATCTGAGTGTTAGAGAGAATTCTCAGAAATGTGCTAATTTCCTCCACCTTAGAGACCCCCCAGCAACTTTGCTGGAATTTGCGGACTTGATTTTTTTAACCTGGACAGAGTGAGACCCCCTTTTTCCCCCCACTCTCTCGTGTATTTTAAATGTGATTTTTGAACACGGCTTCTTTTGGTTACGGAGCCTGACAAACTCCATAGGCATCATCTTTTACATTTTGTCACGCAGCACCTTCAGTGCAGTGGCACAAGGAAGTCTTTCAGATTTCCCAAGGTTTAAATACCTTCACTGGGATAAACTGTTTCCAAGAGCAGTGAAGTGAAATTGACTTTACTTACAATTGTAACTTTCTAGACCAAGCCAACACCATCTTACAATAGGGTGCTGGAGGGGTTACCTAGTATCCCCTTTGTCTAGCTTCTCATGTAACATTTTAATGTTACCCTTTCCCCACTGAATGGCTGGTGGCAGTGGTTTATTTTTAACTACCGTGGTGTGCATTTACTGCGGGCTGCATTTGCAGCTGCAGTAAAGCACCCAAGGGTGCTATTTTTGTCAAAATGGCCCGGTCTTTTTTCACCATTTCTTTGTGGACAGGTCCTTCTTGAGATTTACTCTGCACGCGAAAACCATGTTTGGTCCCTTTGTTCGCTTTGCCTTTGGCAGGATTCATGAGTGAAGCCCGCCTCTGGCTCCAGGGGGTCTGGGGTGGGCAGGAAGTGAGGGAGGTGCTCGAAACTCCCTGTGCCTAGTCTCCTAGGAGACCCAAATGCACTCTGTAATGATTGGCCGCCTGACTATCCGGCAAGGACAGCCACCCTGCTGGGTGAATGACAGCTAGAGGCTTTTGGCTTGAAAGGCATAGTCGACCACTGGAAGAAGGAATCGATGAAGAACTTGAAGAGGACGCCTGCTGCAACTCCAGGACCGTTGGTTTGCCCGGTGAAGCCCTGCTGCTGTGCTGAAACTCCAAATTCGTATTGACAGAGAAGCCCCTACAAGGACGACTTCTCCCTTTGAGTTGGTGGGACCAATCAACTCCAAAGTAAGCCACCTGGACATTCTTTCGGAGCTGGTTGACTTTCCACAGAATTGCTGCTGGAAACCAAAACGCCAAGGAGAGGAACACCAAATTGTGTGCGTTGCTTTTAAGCTGGCCAAGAGCTCCAGGAAGATCCTCTGGACACTCAAGAAGTAGGACTGACTGGGCCTGAGCCCCCTCAACAGAGTGTGGGACCCCAGAAGCAAGGAAAGTCCATGAGGAGCTGAAACCCCAAACAGCCACTTGTTTGAAGATTGCTGGTTGCGAGCGGTGACCGTCCCATTGCAGTGCAGGAGTCCCCAGAAGTCCTCCCTCTTGTCCCCACGACTGAGGCCCAGGAACAGTGAGATCTGCAGAACTGCTCAGGAACAGAAGTCATCTGCTGCACTTTTTCTTCAATACAAAGGCACTATAAAAGTCTGAGAGAACTTACCTCTTGTAGAGTTGCTTGCATCCTCTACTACTCACAAGTCTACATTGATTCTTGTTTTTCTTCAAAGACTTGTGAAACGTGCAAATACTGTTCTTACTTGCCTGCAAAGAAGTGCTCCAGCTCATATAGACTTTTGCCCATTGACTTTGGCTTAGCCTGTTCCACTGAATGACTTATTGGGGGATCTGAAAGTATTTGCCTGCTTAAGAATATTTGTGGTCTCTTGTATGTTCTAATAACCTTTTCCTTTGACTTTCTCCTAAATGATTCCAAATACCACAGTGATATATTAATGTCCCCAGCACCCTAGCTATTGAAGTCACCTGAGGGTGTAGGTTGTGTCTGTGGGCCATCCCAAAAGTGTACTCACTGATTTAGAGATATTAAGGGTGTGTATTTTATGAAGTATATTTGAGTGTTACTGTTATATTGCTCCCTTCTGAAGAAGGCTTACTCTGACTGATACATTTATAATTGTTTATTCAAGAAACCTTGTGTGTAAGAGTTTATTTGAATACTTGTCACTGTGAATCTGTGTAACTCCCCTACAGCTCACATTGACCCCTCTTGAGAGAAGCTTGGCTGCTCAATCACGCTACCAACCGGTGTAGTACAGACTTATACCAAAGGTTGGGTTCCTATTGCCAGGTGGTCAGGGTTGTTGTAGTGCACCCAAAGGGTACTGCATACAATCTTGCCTAACACAGAGGAACCCAGATCTGTGGGGCTGTGTTGAACAGAGGGCCTACCTATTCTTGATGAGAGGTCCCGGGGACAAAGTCCTTAAATTGGGCCAGAGGAGAAGTGTGGAAAATCTCCCTCCACCACGACAAACGATTCTTCAATACCCTGTGACCAAGAGCGCTGCAGGCTGCACATGAGTCCCAGCGGTGGTCGGGCCCCAAACACTCAAGACAGTGCATGGAGTCCAAGCCCGGGAACGAGCAGTCGCAAGAGGCACATCTTGTGAATCCTCCTGCGGCCAACAAGTGTCGGTGCAGTGAGGCACGGAAGGGAAGGGAGTTAAGAAATGAAACAAACAGGGAGCAAGAGGAAAGCTAAAAATGTCTCTGCGCTGGCTGCCAGGTCTGACAACGTCCGTGCGAAAAAGGGACTGGGGTGAGGCGCCTGAGGGCAGAGCGTTCCCACAACCGAGGCCGCGCCCCAGCATGCTATACTAAATTTAAAGGGAAGCTCAATTTTCCACTGCCAAAGGTTCCGGCACCGTCCCCATGTTGGGGGACGCCCACAAGGACGGAGGCGACGGAACGTACGAGTACATAGGAAAGCAGTAGACCCTCCCTCGCCCCGCTTTTAGAAGTTCTCCTAATATTAAATGACTACAAAAAAGGTAAAGCAACCCATCCAACGGACGATGGGAGGAAATCAAATGACACACATATCTAACCTTTTTTTTGTTACTCCTGCTGACTGAGCTCTTAGCATCCTGTTCAGACTGAGGGCCCCATCTTTCCTCCATTCCCAATTTGGGCTACTCACTCGCCGGGATAGGGCTTACTAGTCTGCTGTTGCACCCAAGCTGAAATAAAAGTATGAATTACTTTATATACCCTAGATGGAACTGGTATGACAAAATATGTTATGTTCCCGAGTTTCAATCACCATCACAGTGTCTATAGACTGCTGCAAGTTTCCCAACCAAGGGCGCTTTTGGGGGTTCCTGCTCACAGTCTGACTTGAAGCATGTTGCATGTACACATGGCCACTACTGTGTGCTCCCAGGAATCCTTGAACAAATTAAGCTCTAAAATGAGTGCAGACAGTGAGGTGGTGGGTGCCTGCACATTGACTGTGCCCCTGTGCACAAGTATGCTTGATAACAAATATTCATAGAAAAAGATTGTATGTGCGATAGAATAATGGTGCAGGTACCACATGGACCACAGAACCCTTCTTACCTTGCAACGTGTGTGCTTACTTCCATTGCTTACTGTAAGGAATGCGACAATATCACAGGTGCAACCTTTGGCAAGGGGCTTGAAGGTCATCAGTGTGGAGAAAGTGTCCAAAATTGATAAGTGGAACACATTGCTTTACTTCAATGCTCAGCAATTAAGTGCAGTAGCTCTACCGCACTACTTTGTTCCCTTGCCTTTTCTGGAACGGCAGTGATGGGCTTGTAGCATTTTCTTACAGAAATAGTCCACTGGAGTGAGGTCCTTACAGTAAGAAAATACCACTTTTATGGCAGCTAGTGTTCTTTGTCCGCCCCGACAACAGGGTTTCTAATAGCAGGCTCTCCAACATTAACACAACCCGAATGAATCAGCAATGAGGTTCTGCCAATAGATTAAGACAACTGCATCAACCTTCAAAACAAACAGATCTCTCAGTGCTGAGCTCTTTAGCATATAAGTTCAGCTGACTCCCTAGGCTTCTTTCCAGAGTACAACAGAACTTTAATGCTTGCACCATTGTTGGGCAAGGTGCAGGGTTTCACCACTGGGCCCCAATTCCAGGAATAATTGGCATCTCCACCTTTCTTTGGTGAATTGCAAAGAATCCAATTCCAGTGACAAAGAATATATAGGAGCCAAGAGAGGGTGGTTGACTGCAGTTGTCCAGAGTACCCTCGGCATAACAGGAATGAGAACATTGGGGAAATTGCCGAGAGCCTGCTTTGGGGGCTGAGCAGCAGGGAAGCACAATGGTGGCATCAGTCAGAATGAAGTGGCGCAGGAGGTACTTCACTTAACACCTTGATCCCATTAGACTTGCAACAACCAAAACAAAAATGGAATACTAAGCCAAGTTGGTGCCAGAAGTAGTAGCACTTCTCATGCCATCTTAAAATATGTTATCACTCATTTATTTATAGTACCCATGGTAGGGTTACAACTTATCACTTATTAATTTAGGATTCGTTTTTATGGATACAAAAGCACAGGAGGGTTGTCTTCCCTTTCATGTACATTTTTTATCAGATTACCCACATTTTCAAAGTTTGCAAGGGAGTGGCGCAATATCAACAGACCCTATTCTACATACAGAAATATAGATCAGGTCTGGGTGGTAGATTTTGCCAGCACACCATGGCGCATAAACCCCCAAGTTAAATTCATGGACGTAAATCAGCACAACACAGTGAAGAGAATATAATTTGCCCTCTCTAAAGTTTTGCAAGATATAGTGTTTTTGTCTAAGAAACTGGTTTGATGCCAACAGAGACCTTACGTTCAGAAAGACTTTTAAAATTGCTACACAAAAGGGAAAAACCCATGCTGCCATAATGTGAAGGATCCTGAGGTAAGAGGTGAAGGGTGCAGAACTGCAAAACGTGTCGACGGGTTGACTGGTATGCCCAGAGTGTTAGGACAGTTTTTTTAAAGTCCAACTAAGGGCTTCATAAAACCATACATCTGAGACAGTAAATGAGCTCCACTCTTAGTATAAGGCTGTAACACCTGAAAATATTTTGGTAGCATGGACAGAGCAGCCAGGCTTATCTTAGGCGGGAGAGAGGGCGTAAGCTTGGTACAAAGAAATTGTAGAATACATATGGTCCAAAGAAACACAAACACTATATATTATGAACAATACATAGTTTATTTAAATACAAGTAGGCCCAGAAAAATATTGGGGTAATAAGTACTATCACATATCATATAAATACAATTATATAAACCAACTCAATACATGGGGGATACAACCCAAAGTACAACCTTATTCAGAATAGCAATCGACAGTTCATTTTGAGTCAAACCTATAACACATTCAGAATGCAATCCGCTATTCATGGGGAGTAAAACCAGGTTAGGTATACTTTTAGAATACATTCAATAATTAATGGCTAGTAGACCCAGTCAGACATGCAGTGACACTCAGTTAGGAAATCACATAATAAACCAACACTGTTACAAGTATACACCTTGCAACATTACTTTCTAGAACTCAGTTCACAGCTAGTAAAACAACTCACTTTCTGGACAACTATTTTATGATGCAATTAAGCAAAGTAGGGAATGCAAACCCCAATTACACTTTAAGACAATGTATTTCAAGGTAAGTAACCAACCTATTGGCACGTAACTATCGTTTATCTAATAGGTAGTTATACACAGTATACATTTAAGAAGTGTATAATGTATTTTCTAAGGTAAGTAAGAACGTCATGAAACTATTTTAGAATAGCACCAACGCTATTCAGAGAAGCACAACCCAGGGTTACAGGTTTAGAAGAGCAGCAATCAAGTTGAGTAAGACCTATATACTTTTTAGAGGAGCCTTCAGCTATTTAAAAAGGTAGGTATAAACCCTAAGACTGTTTTTAGAATCTGTATACAGCAGACCAGGGAAAGCAAAACTCAATGTTACACTTTAAGAAAGACAATATATTTGAAGGCAGGTAAACCCTATTGGTAAGAATTTACACTGATTCAGTTAAGCAATGATTAAACAGTACCAGCACGCATTACTTTTTAGAAGGGAGGAAAACACCATTCAAAGTTAGTAAAGCAATATATACACTTTTTAGAGGAGCAGCATGCAACTTAAAGGTAAGCATAAACTTAATGATACTTTGTAACTTCTTTCACAGAGATTCAGTTACCAAACCCACTTCTTTAGCAAGTAAGTACTTCACACTTGTTATACTTTCAAGGCAGAATTCTTTACTTATCCAGTTCTTCCCTAGTCTATTGCATGAGTTCTCTCAGAGGCAGAAGGAGGACGCTTAATGGTCTAGGTGCCAGCTGTAGGCAGGTTGAGATAGGGTTCAGTTGCAGGAAAGTCACAGTTTCATAGGAGATCTTTAAACAAATAAGTATACACTTTCAGAGTGATACTGTGCAGGGACTTCACAGAAGGCTCCCAATATGTGTTCCAGCATTAGGCGTGGGCAAGTGGTATGGGCAAACTCCCAACCATGCGAATCACCCACTCAGCCTCACAGGATGCACACCAAACTTAAGGTAAGTAATTCCCAAGCCCACACAGTACCTTAGGAGAAAAGAAGAACTTCGGAGTGGATGCCTTCAGGATGCAGCAGCACAGTACCTGGTCCCTGGATTCCTGGTCTGAAGACGAAAGTGGATCTCACGAGTCACTGGGTAGGAGTTGTCGCGTTCAGGGCACCTAGGTCGATTGGAAGAAAGGGTTACAGCAGGTGCTGGTTACACAGCAGGCTCTCCGATCCCTGGAAATCGCTACAGTCTTTTCTTTATCTTCCTCTTCAGCTTCAGCTCCAATGGTCGACTTATCAGCAGCTTACAGGTTCTACAGCACAATTTCTGCAATCTCTCCCTGCAGTTTACAGAAAGAGGCAATCTGGCGGTCCACAATCACGACAGCCCGCCAGCCCATGGAGACTGGGTTCCTTTCAGGCAAGGTTAAAGTCAAAGGGCTGCAGAATTTTGGACTCCTCCCTTGATTCCTGCCTTCTCAGACGCTCTGGAACCTGGGCAAGCAATACAAAGGATTCCTGCCGTAGACAAAACTCCCACTGAGGTTGTTCCCACCTAGAATGGCAGGGGAAGACCTCAAACTACAAGCAAACGAGAAATGGCAAAAAAAGGAGCCCACCATTTTAGCAAAATACTAGCCCTTCTGTGCATTACCGAGGATGATTTAACAACCTGCAAGTAAGAAGAGTAAAAGGTCACTAAGGTAAAACCACTGCCACCAGCCATTCAAGTAAACTTGCAATTGTAACAGAAATGTTACCAGGCAAGTAAGAAAGGGGATACATTGCAGCCCCCCAGCACTCCACATAAGGTCGGGAGTGCTGGCTCACTTATAAAAATGTAAAGTGGATGAACATTCCTCTTTACTACTTGGGAACAGTAGTTCACCCAAGTACATTAAAGATAAATGAATAGGGAAGCCCAAAGTGGAAGCCAAAAAGGGCAGCCCAGCATAAGCCCAAATGTTATAGGAAACTAAAATCCAATCATACACTACAGAGAGACATAAAAAGGTAACTCATAAAAAGAGTAACAGACTAGGTGAGAGGGGAAAAAGATTCCCACTCACGTAGGGACAAGGCAAAATAATTACTAGGTTGAAGCAAAAAAGTTCTGGGTTTGACACAGGCTAGGAAGCTTTATCACAAATATGAAATACATACCCAACAGAGAGGTGTTTACCAAGCACACTGTGCATAGAGACCCAAAAAACACCTAATTGATGATGTACAATTTGGGCCGAAACATGTCTGGGGCTACATGTGGTCTCATGCAGGAAAGATGTGAACAAGTAGTGCAGGATATTCTGGCCAGGTTTGGGTGGCAATAAGACTGATTTGAATATGTTCTTTGCCCTTCTGTAGTTGTACGGCAAGCTGAAAAACAATTGTCGAGGATCACCTAGAATCTAGGTCCTAGATCAATGCCAGCGGTTATGATTGACTGAAAATCTTCTAGTCATCAACCTACAGTTTTGAAGGGTATGGAACGGACACTCGCTATCAAATCTTGCGTGCGCTAACAAATTACCCACACTAACGGAAATCAGCACAGTCATATCAAGCTACCCAGGCATTCGTATAGTAGTGGGAGGAGACTTCACACTTAACTTTGGCTTAACAGATACATTAGAGATTCAACTTAACAGCAAGACAGTATTCACATTCCTCTCTGCGCCCTAAGACATCGTTCAAGGTTGACATCCTTCCTAACCAACAAATGCCACTGCAACAATACTGTTAGCAGGATTTACAAATATTGCTATCTCAGTTTTGAGAAAGTTGACAACACACTCAGCCTCGAGAATAATGCGAAATGAAGCTTCTACCAGTGGAAAAACAAAGCTCCACGTGTTATTAAACTTATTAATCTGGATCCATTTTCTGTTGCATAAGTCAACTTTTATGTTTCCCAGGAGTAATAGCTAAGGTTATTTGATTACACCTTTTTGTTTATGATTGCATCAAAAAATGTTTATTCAATTATTCTTTGAATGCATACTTATAAAAACACACAGATACATATATACACATCCTGCAGGAATGTGTTGTCTTATTCACACTTTTTGTTGACTATTGCAGAATATATCACCCAATTGTAATGTGGCACAGGACATGAAGTCACATACAGATAGAACCTATCAGCTTTAAACATCAGAAGTGAAGTGTTCAAAAACAATGACGCAATGTAATTGAGGGATTATCCAAGGTCGACGCATAAACAGCTGGGATATATGTACCGCCTTCTTCAGGACCAAGTACCCTGGAAAAAATTACACAAAAGAGATGGGAAAAATGAATTACCTACTGGGCTATCACCTGGATGTAGGGAAAAACGAATTGTTAGGAACAATTGAGTCGTTAGCCAAATGCTGGGTTTCTCACCAGAGTTTTCAGTATCCAGCCATCTAAGTCAATGAGAGGAGTCAGTAAACGGCTGACCAGTTGAATATAGTGGGCTCTCCAATTTTAATTATAAAGAGGGGAGAAAATGGCAGAAGAAAAGAGGGTTGAGGCTCCCTATTGGGATAGTGGTGGATAGTACTTTGCTATCTGATTGAATCAGAAGATGGGTAAAGGTATTACCTACTTTGAACTGGATAGTTTGAGGAACCACTGTACTGTAGCAGGATGGTCTTTGTAAGATTCTTTTTTCTTAGGAGATATTCAGGTACATGTGAAAACAAGGATACATTAGGGTGGAATCTAGAGGAAAGCATGAGGTAGAAGATCTATATTAGTTAAAGAGGGTCATCTGTAACAGTGGTGTCCGTTGGACGAGTAAGTCAAAAAGGAAGCAAAACACTTACAGTGAAGTGTTATATTTGATTTCAGTAAGGCGCCCTATGGTCGATGGGCAGCTGCATGTATGTATTTCCAGCTGTGTATGTATTCTCCACAGAAGATCAAAGAAGCGCAATCTGTTATAGGTGGGGACAAAAGAAAGGAAAAACTGCTAAAGATACGCTGTTGCAACTCCTCTAAAGGCTGCACAGTATGCATTACATTTTGGATTTTGGGCGAGAAAGGAGACGCCCCGATGATCAAGGGCTTACAGATATAGCTACACACAATTATGGAGACGTCTGCTCGTGTGCATGGAAGCGAGCGTAGCTCCTGCAGATTCCGGTCGGGAGCGCTCAGTCGTATTTCTGCACCTTCCTTCGTTGCCTTGAAAACAGAGTGAAGCCGGACCCGGAAGGGTCAGCTTCCTTATTCTAGAACCACGCAAACGTGGGGCATCGACATATCGCATACAGAGCCACGTAGAAGGGCTCCTCTAGTGAACGTCCGTTTGTTTCTGTACGGCATAGGTGTTGCTGATAGAGTGAATGAAATCTGTCAGCGCTTGAAGTGATATAGCACTGCGCAGATATACTGAGACACTGTTTGTTGTCCGCAGATGTTTTTTAAAAAAAAAACAATTGTCAAATTCCTCTTTGTAGTGAGAAATTCCATGGGCTAGTTATTTGTTATCAAGAGGCTGCAGTTTAAATAATGACGATGTGAAATGCTGCACACAAATGGGAGTGGTATGCTTGAGAGTACACGTATTGCACAGGAACTTCCAATGTAGAAAAAAACAGGTGGACGGATGGGGGCCCATTGGTTGGAATGACTTGCATCCGTGTATGGCTAGGCTGTAATTAGCAGCTGAGATACCCAAGGTGTACAGGCCAGTGAGCACAATATTTATAGTGTAGAGCTGTCATTTGGAACAAAGCTGAATCAAGAGTGACAGATGGGGGAAGAGCTAGAACAAAGCCGAAGATTCCATATTATTTAAGACAAGTAGACATATATGGCATACACTACTCACCATAATTGTATTTATGATGCTTATATCTGCTTAGGTTCACATGCTATGCATAGGTCGACATCTAGTGGTAAAGGCAGAGAATTACATGATTTGTTTTCCAAACTAGAAAAGGGACATCGACTGGGTACGTTAGTAATACTATCAGTAGTGTGACGTCTACTGTACCCATGTTCTTCACGCGTCAGAGTCCCTCAGATTGTTTTGTTTCTGACAAGAGGTTGCATGAAGTGTAGCGTGAATACAGATGTAATAAAGCAGAGAAATAGCGATAATACAAGAAACATCTATGCACCTTTTAACTCCAGGAGGGGAGGAAGGGTGGGCGCATGTTAATCTAAGCAGATACAAGCATCAAAAATACGATTATGGTGAGTAATGCATGCCTTCTGAGGCTTGTGGACCTGCTTGGATCACATGCTATGCATTGATTAGCAAGCAGTATCTGGAGAAGGAGGTGGGTTGTGAGAAGGTACAGAAGCAAATAGATGTTATAGCACTGCTTGTCCCACCAGTGAATCTGTGTTGGAGTGTGCGTCAATGCAATAATGCTGCGTAAAGGTATGAATGGAACTAAAGTAGCTGCTTTGCAAATCACGTCTAGGGGGACGTTTGCAATAAATGCTAA
Organism: Ambystoma mexicanum; assembly: GCF_040938575.1. Classification (NCBI taxonomy): domain Eukaryota; kingdom Metazoa; phylum Chordata; class Amphibia; order Caudata; family Ambystomatidae; genus Ambystoma; species Ambystoma mexicanum. The sequence goes on along the minus strand of NC_090941.1, from coordinate 521,509,437 downwards.
AGTACCTCTGGTAGAGTGAGCTCTAGGAGAGAAAGATAGGGAATTTTTAGATGGTGAATAGCACAGCTGTATGCATTTGACTATCAATCTGAAAACAGCCAGCGGTTGAGTGCTCAGAGCCACCAAGACCCCCAAAAGACCTTGTGGACCCAAATCGAGCCTTGCCTTTTAGTTTTTAACATCCAGCGCCTAGCACACTCTGTGCCCCGGCTCCTTCGTCTCCACCTACTTTCCAGATTCCCACCCGTCGTTCCACCTCCCATCTCTCCTCCCGTAATTGGAGAAGGAAAAAAAGCACAATGAAGGCCTAGCCCCCATGAACACACCCTGCTCGACACATTATGCAGGCCTGCAGGTGAGTGCCCTGAGCCCTTATGGACCTGAATTGAGACTTGCCTTTTAGATTTTAACATCCAGCGCCTAGCTTTCTGTCTGTGTCCAGCTCCTAGCGCGCTGTCTGTGTCCAGCTCCTTAGTCTCCACCTTCTTTCCTGCTTCACATCACTCGTCCAGCCTCCCATCCCTCTCTCCTCCCGTGATTTGGGAACAGAAACTAATTTAAAGCAACCATCCAGGGCAGTCCCTTGCCCGTGCAGCCCCTGTGGCGAAGGACCCCAAGGCAAAGGACGGCAGCTCCCGAATTAGCAGCTCCAGGCCGTGTTGGCCCATATTAGCCTGTAGAGCCTGCAGCTGCCAACCAGCAGCCACTGACTAAGAGAGGTTGTGGGCAGGGAGTGTAGCCATTACTGACATCCACTAAACTGGATAACCCAATTCTACCTTATTCTCATATTTAGCCTGACTGCGCCAGATAAGCCTGAATGAACCAGATAGCCACACTCATCTAACCTGACTTTTGCATTTAGCCTGATTGTACCAGATAAGCGTGAATGTACCAGATAACCACATTACGCATCTAACCTGACATTTGCATTTAGCATGATTGTGCCAAATAGCCTTTGGGACAGATAACCATCTTTCGCATTTAGCCTGATTGCTCCACATAACTCGACTATGCCAGATAGCCATCTATCACATTTCGCCACTTGGTGAAAAACAAGGGATCTCTCCCACTGTCTAGGAGTCTCAAATGTAGGTGTATTTTTTTGTTTTTTTCACTGCCTGCCATTTTCGGAAACCTAGGCCTTTCTCCCGCCATCTAAGAATCTCAAATCCGGGTGCAATTCTATCACTGCCTGTCATTTTGTGAAACCTAAGCCTTTCGCCCACTATCTAGGAATCTCAAATCTAGGTGTATTATTCGCATTGCCTGCCGTCACTGAACCCTAGGCACTCCCGTTACCCAGGAACACCCAGCATTCACAGAAACCTAATAACTATAGCCGGACCACTGCCCAAATTAACCAGGAACCTGTAGTTGACCTCCCATACCAAACTGCGGTACCCCTCCCAACGAGTAACACCCCTCCTAGATAGTACACCCATAGATAAACACCTGAACATAAGCTACTAAGTGGACAGCCACCGTTAAAGGACATCCAGTCATCACAACGCAGGAGGACAAAACTTAAAACTATCCAAACACAAGGCCCTACAGGTGGGCTACTGCCCCTGTACCCTCCATACCCATACCATCCAACAAACAAGTACCAAAAATGCCCAGCCATAAAACTGGACACCGCCAAAGAGAAATGGAACAAGGATCGAAATCTGAATGATTTCACACCCTCACCCAATAGAAACAGCAACGAATACAGAACTAACCCTAACAGGCACTACTAACAGAACAATCATCATAAGAGAAAAATCCCTACACCTTACACCGTACCTCGTAACAGCAACAGAACACAGACACTTCAACGCCACAGACATGTCCAGACAAGCTATGAACACATTGGAACACCGCAAGAGAAGAGGGCTCAAGAAGAGAGGTATGATACCAACGCCCTTACTCCACATGTAACAATGTAACAAAAACTTAAGGGCATGCCAACAACCACATCAAAACACAGCATTCCCCAACCGAACAATCAATCCAACGACGAAGCAGCCTCCATTGAACCCCAACCAATCTGCAACAACACAGAAGCACTCCAACTGAACATCTGCAAGACGATACAAGGATCAAAAAACAAACTTAATCACATCAAAAAGATCCACTGAAATCTTAATCAAAGCCAAGTCAAGTCAATGTCCAAACATGCCACCAAGATCGACAACCTCCTGTCCGACAGAGGTATCTACATGTTATTAATTCCATCCTAACCGACTGAGGTATCGACATCTTATTCACCAACGAAACATGGCTAGACGACAATTACAAAATCACACTCCATAACTGCCTCCCCGACAATCTCAAGTGCTCACAAGCAAATAGGAAAAACTAAAGGAGGAGGAGGAGGACTGGCAAACGTATACAAGGAACACCTGAAAATCAAAACAGAAGACCCATTAAGCATTGAAAACTGCAAATCCCTAATCCTTTGCCCATCATCAAATTCCAAAACCAAATCGCAAATTTATTCTGGTATACAGATCAACAACATATGATGCAACCTTCGTGGATGCCTTCACAGAATCAACCACCAACCTAGCCATCGAACAGGAACACCTGATAATCCTTGGTGACTTCAACATCTGGTTCAATGAAGAAACCACAAACGCAAAAATCATTAGCCAAACAACTGAAGACAATGTAACTACATCAGCTCGTCAAAGGAGCAACTCACACAGCAGGACACACACTAGACGCAATCTTCGCCAACAAAAACCTCATTACCATGGCACCACCAATACAGATCTAGAGAGATCACCGGGTCATCCCCTTCGTGATCACGCTAGCAACACCAACAGCCAAACAAACCAACAAACCAACAAACCACCGACTATCATGAAAATAACCTGGAGGAACATCAAAAATTGCAACCTAATTGAACTACTGGAAATCAACAAACAACCGGCAACAACAATGGATGAAGCTAACCTGGACAGAAAAACAGAACTACTCCACAAGTGGACCAGAAAAACAATAGACGAGATCTCCAAGGAAAAACCCTTCACCACATTGCACAAAAGATAGACAGCAAAATGATTCACCCAACTACTCAGCGGCAGGAAAAGAAAAAAACTGGAAGCTCGAACTTGAATGGAGGAATAAAAACGACTGGTTCAAGAAATTGGAATTCCAACGTCAAATCCACTCATACAGAAAGGAAATCCGTAAGGCCAAAAAGAAATAATTTGACAACAGAATCACGAGAGCTCCCAACACCCAAAAAGAACTGTTTAAAATCATAAATGAACGACGAAATGAAATGAAACACCCCTGGCTGCAACACCACGCTGATACCCTCACAGAAACTAACGACCTGACAGACCACTTCAGAAACGAAATCAGCACCATCCAACAGATCATACAAAGCAGACCAATCAACCTCAACATGCAACTCGCCCACCCGTCCGAGGATCGCCAGAACATACTCTGAAGCTTCCCCCAAATATCAGCAGAGACATTCGTCAAGCTGGTAAGCAATAGCAACAAAGCAGGCTCCCCCATGGATCCATGCCCCCCCCCCCAAACATACACAAATAAATTTGCACACAAAGAACACCCATGGAACACTACAGAAATCTTTTCAACCAATCAATCTCAATATGGAAAGTACCACAATCTTTCAAATCAGCATATATCAAGACGCTCCTCAAGGACACATCAGGCAACGTGGACGACCTTTCGAACTACAGACCCATCTCCAACATAGTGTACCCAGCAAAACTGCTTGAAACATAAGTCTATAGAATAACACAAGATTTCATAGAAGAACACCTACTGCTGGACCATGCACAAGTAGGCTTCAGACCAATGAGAGGAACAGAAACTGCACTGCTTTCAATCTGGGATGCTCTAAAGGCAAATGCAGAATCGGACAAAAGCACAGCTCTTATACTTCTGGATCTATCCGCAGCATTTGACACAGTCAACCACGACATACTCATCAGGAAATTGGAACCAATAGAAATGACTGGCCTAGCCCTACTATGTATTAAATCCTTACTAACAAACAGAACCCATATGGGGCAATCCTTTCAAATCCACCTCAAGGAAACCAACCTGCTGAGCACCACAAGGGTCATCATTCTCCCCATTACTTTTCAACATATACCTAGCACCACAAATCAAGCTCCTTAAAGGACACAGATTCACATGCTACAACTACGCCGATGACACAAATAGTCTACAAAATACAAGACGCACAAGAAGAAAACAATACTGCCTACAAGAACTCTACGGCTAGATGAACTCAAACAACCTCAAACTCAACCAGGCAACAGAAATAATGGTCATACCCAAAAGCAGGGAAAACAATCACTACATCCCATGGCCGATGGAACTTGGTACTGCGACAGTTTCATCAACTATAGTCAAGAACCTGTAAATTCTGATGGACAACGAACACTTGAGCCACAAGTAAATGCTATAATCAAGAAATGTTTCTTCCTACTCGACGCAGTATATGATATGGCATTTATAACGCGCCCATACACAAGTGTTTAAAGGTATTGTACCACACAGTAAAAAGGATCCTACCATTCCTATCTTTGACCCCCAAAACAATCACCATCATCGCACTCGTCATGTCCAGTTTAGATTACGCTAAAAGCCTATACCTAGGAATAACAGAACGACTGTTAAAGAAACTCCAGCGCCTCAAACTCTGCAGCCAGACTCCTGCTCAAACTACCAAAAAGAGAACACATTACCCGAGCAGTGAAAATGTTACACTGTCTGCCAATAAAACAGCGAATAAAGTTCAAATCGATGTGCATAACGCACAGAGCAATCCACAGTCAAGGAGCAGATTTCCTAAAGGAAAAAATAAACGTGTACGACCCGACAAGACCACTTGGATCAAGCAACGAGATCCGCCGAGAACCAAAACCATACAACAAAAGAAAATTCTGAGGGTCATCTTTCTCGCACCTTGCACCAATAACCTGGAATGAGCTACCAAAAAATAATGCGCTACACAAGGGATCATCTTCAATTCAGAAAACTACTCCAAACTTAGTTATTTTTTTCCTGAACCAGAATGAAACTAGGAAGGATATATGCAGCGGCAAACAAGAATCCCAGAGGGGGAACCCAGCGCCCCTTACTTAACCTTCACTAATCGGAGGGCGAAGGGAGGGCGCCATGTCCACATACCACTAGCCCACAGACAAATCATAGGTAGGTTAGGACATCCCACAGGAATGGGCAGGGAGGGACTGTGAGGGTGGGGGGGGAAAGGACAAAATGTCCGCAGAGGAAACATAGTTAAGGACCACAAACAAGAATTGGCAAGGAGGGGCCAGAATCCACCAACCTAAACATCAGCAACCCAGGGGGGGGGTACACGCCAGCTCCAGCCAGGTGCAAAAACCACTAAAGTAAAAAGAGGGAAACTGCAACCCCTCATCATACTTGCCAACTAGGCGGACAAACTACATTACCGAACACACAAGAAAATCACAGTTGTGTAACAAACGCAAAGACAAAGAGGTAAGAAAGAAAAAGAAAAAACGCTAACCCAACTCTAAAACTTCAATTTCCCCATACACTTCCCATACAGAAATTCACACAACCACTTGTCTGCACAGCAATCCGCACGTACTTTGCCACACTCCAACAACAGGCAAACACCACATAACCAGGACCATCAGCACATGGGGACTCGGACCGACCTGCACTCAAGCTCAGCGAATGGTGCAAACCGAACTGAAGCTGCCAACAGGACATCACAGCTCTCACGCTCCTATTCCCTTTACATGCTAACCCCCTACCCTCCTTTTTCAGATCTGCCAGAGCACATGGGGACCAATCTGGTGGTGATGGTGCGTGGCACAATACCGTTAACATTAACATTCTCTACCAGGTGCTGTGGAAACAAAGAGCTGATCTATTGTCCTTTCAAGGTTTTTTAACGTAGTACAAAACCACTCTCCTGAGATCTAATGTATGGAGGTTTCTTTCAGCCGGGTTAAATGGATTTTGGAAAAAATTAGGTAGTCCAATGGATTGATTGGCATGAAATTTGGAGATAAATTTAGGTGAAAATCGAGGATGTGTTGCAAGGACCACCTTGTCCTTGCGAATGACAAAGAAAGGGTCTTTGCACAGATAATGCTTGTAGCTCACAGACTCGTTTTATCGAGGTGATGGCTACGGTTTTGTATGTTAAGTGTTTTAGACTTGCTTTGTGCATAGGCTCAAAGGGCGGACCCAAGAGTTTTGAGCACAACATTAAGGTCCCAACCTGGTGGAGGGTTAGAAATGTGAGGGTGTCATCTCTTTACTCCCTCCATGAAAGCTTTGATAACAGGAACTTTCCACCAAGACACCTTGTTCTGCGAAGTGGTCTATGCGGAAAAGGTCACTAGGTGTATTTGATGGAGTTAAATACTAAGCCAGAGTCTAGTAGATAAAACATGTAGTGTAGAATGTTGGATGGTTAACATTTAATTGGATTTAAGGATTGTGATCTGCACCACACCACAAACCTCTTCAACTTGTTAAAGTAAGTGTCTGGTGTTGGGTTTCCATGCCTCCTTTAGGATATCCATACACCTTTGAAGAAGTGACCAAACTCTGACTTCAGGAGCCAGGCTGCCAAGTTCATAGACTGAGGATGGAGTGTCATCCCATCGTGTTGGGACATCATGTTGGTGGTGCACGGAAGCTTGATTGGTTTGCACATCGCCAGTTTGAACAGATGTGGAAACCAACGTCGTCTTTCCCACATTGAAGCGATCAGGATGAGAGTGACTTGTTCCTGGTGTATCTTGTGGACTATCCTGCTCAGGAGTGGTATCAGTGGAAAAGCGTAAGCAAATTTCCCTGACCAGTACATCCACCGGGTGTTCCCCTTGGATCCTGGTTGGGGAAACCTGGACGTGAAGACTGGGCATTGTGTGTTTTGGCTTGTGGCAAACAAGTCTAAGGTAGGCTAACCCCACTGGGAGAAGATTTTGTTTAGAATATCTGTTGATTTGCCACTCGTTTTCCTCTGGCAGAGGGTTTCCACTCGAGTGCCCACTTACACATTTTTGGGGACAGCCTGGACAGACAGTGTGTGTGCACCCCCTTGTTTGTTTATGTAAAACATGGCAGTGGTGCTGTCTGAGGTCTTGCACTATCTAACCTACTAGATGCTGCTGAAAAGCCTGTAGAGCCTTAAGAATTGCCAGCAGTTCTAGGAGGAGGATGCGATTTTGGCCCGTGGGCTGTGTGATGAAGGTAATGGGCTCTGCATCTGGAGAGTGAGGCGTCTGTAGTTAGTATTGCTTGAACTGGTGGAATGCAAAAGGGTTTTCCTTTTAGCAGGTTGTCCCTGGACAACCAGCAAAGAGCCTGTACTAAGGGTTAGCGAAACAACCACTAGATCATCCCACTTAACACTTGCCTGAGACCATTGTTTGGCTAACCACTCTTGCATTGGGTGCGTGCACAGCTGCGCGTGTGGAACTAGATGAATGCATGATGCAATAATTCCCTGCAGGCGCATTGCCTTGTGTACGATTATCTGACGACCGACTATATAGCGAGGTATTTGTGACAGCATGTTTTGAACTCTGTCGTTTGAGGGGAAGACTAGCCCCTCTTGACTTTATGATTGCTCCCAGGAATTGTTTTATTTGACTGGGTACGAGACGTGCTTTTTTTCTCGTTGATGGAGAATCCCAATTGGGACAGTAGGTTGATCGTTCTATGGATGTTGCATTTGCAAATTTTAGGGGACTCCCCTGTAATCAGCAAGAGGTCCAAATAGGGGTACACTGGGATTAACACTCTGCGTAGGTATGCCACTACCACTGATAGTACTTTTGTGAATTTGATTTTACATTTATAGTGCGCATATCTCAAGAAAACCTGGCAGCAAACCATCTAGGTGCAGGTATTAATATAGTACGGGAAACTAAAAAGCCAATCAATCAGAATACTACACAAACAGATTTAAGGTGTTTACAGAAAAGGGTTAAAAAATGTATTTGACGAAGATGTATCGGCAAAGAATTCCAGGCTCAAGGGCCTGCAACAGAGAAACGCCTGTCACCCCAAGTCGTAGTTCTGGAGGGAGGAACCACCAGCAAACATTTGTCCATCGTGCGCAGTAATCGGGAAGGTTTTACTTTATGATTTTAGACACTAGATGGGCAGGAGCGAGGTTGTGAATACATGAAAAGACCAAACATAACAGTTTGAACTGTATTAGTTCCTGAATTGGGGGCCAATGAAGACTCCTCCGAAAACCTGATATTGAATTTTTCCGGGACAGTGAAAAAAAAACAGTCGTACTGTGGATTTCTGTGTCACCTGAAGCCGTTGAAGTTGGTATTTAGGTAGACCAATCAACAAACCATTAGTAGTCCAATTTAGTATTTATGAGAGAGCCCACCACCATAGGGCGGTCCCTCTCAGAAATTAGTGGAAGCACTGGTTTGAGAAGCTTAATCTGGTAATAGCAAGTTTTTATTATCCGATTTACCTATAGATTGCAACTCATGCTGGATTGCCAGATAACACCAAGATTCTTTACAGTCTGAGTGAAATCAGTGGCTTGTCCAAAAAAGGTAGGGCAGGCTACTGAGTCCAACTCACTGCTCAATTTTCTTTTGCAAACAAAAACAATCTCTGTTTTAGATGGACTTAATTGGAGCTTATTGTCCTACATCCAAATTTGTATTTTCTCGGCATATTTTACTATGCGCTCAATTGGCGCCACCGGCTCTGTGAGTCTTACATATATGTGCATATCATCCGCATAGGAATGATAACACAAATTAAACTGAGCAAAAATATTAAGTAGTGGGCGTACGTATAAATTAAACAGTATTTGGGACAGGGCCGATCTCTGCGGAATGCCACAGCTGATAGGCAGGGATTCGGACAAATATGAGCCTGCCTTGACTTGTTGCACGTGATTGAAAAAAAAAAGAAAAAAAAAAAGATGTAAACCATTGACTAGCTAGATTCGACGTCTGTGCCAATGAAGAGTCTGGTTAGAATTATATTAAAATCCACTGTGTCAAAGGCTGCCGACAAATCAAGCATGACCAGCATGTTGATATCACCTTTGTCGGCAGTCTCTAAAATGTCATCCCATACAAAGTAAGGCAGTCTCAGTCCCGTAGCCTGCCCTAAATCCGGATTGATAATCTAGAATGTCGTTTTCCTCCAAAAAGGATTGCAACTGAGAAGCAACCACCTTCTCCAAGATTTTTGCAGGCCACAAAAGGACCGCAATAGGCCGATAGTTGGCTAAATCATCATGATCAAGAGAAGGCTTCTTTGACAATGGGGTTAAGAAGGAATTTTTTTGTTGAACTGGAACATGACCCTATGCCAATGAGGTGTTTGCTAGATGCTGAATAGGCTTACTAAGCGCATCTGCATGCTTCTTTGCCAAATACGCTGAAATTGGGTCATAGTTGTGCAGAGTAGGTTTTACCTGGTTAATCAGTACTTCAATACTCTGAGGTCACTGGAAAAAACGTAAATGTATGTGTCGTCTCTTGATTATCATGGGCTATGGTTTTTTCTGTAAAAAAAATATGTTAAATTAATTTGCCATCTTTTGAGAAGATGGAAGACTAGCTTGTAAACAAATATGAGATGAGAAATTTCTAATAACTGAAAAAAGGGTACTAGGGCGATTGTTAGCAACATCAATCTAGAGATTTAGGGCCTTGACTAATCATATCTCCTCTTTATATTGTCTTAAAGCAGCTTTAATCGCAGCATGGTTGGCTTCATTTCTAGTTCTGAGCCATTTCTTTTCAGCCTTCCGATATTGTGTTAGGAACAAGTTACTTGCCTGTAACTGTTGTTCTCCAGCATGGGTCTGGCATGGATTCACATGCTCATGAATATTCCCCGTCGTCAGGCTGGGAATCCTCGGTAAAAAAAAAATCAGTATCATTTTCGTTTCTGATCTGTCTTTTGTAGTAGTAACCAATCACTGATCTCTGCGTCATACTGACCACAGCCAATGACTGCCCTCTCCCTAAGCCCCGCCTCTGGCAGCCATCTTCAGATTTGGTAGCACGTGAAGTGGCAGTATGACCAAGTGAAGAGTCGCAGAGGGGTAGGCGGGAGGGTTTGCATGTGAATCCATGACAGACCCATGCTGGAGAACAACAGTTACAGGTAAGTAACTTGTTCCTTCTCCATCATGGGGTCTGGCATGGATTCACATGCTCATGAATATAAGAATACATAGCAGTACACACATGCACAACCACAGGAGGTGGCAAAAGGCTCAACATTAAGCAATACAAAAAACTCAACATTAAGCATCTTTTACCTCCTCACCAGGCTCACCTTAAGCGAACAGGTGGCGCAGCACTGCTTGGCCGACCCTGGACTCCTCCCTGGAATCCCGATCGACGCAGTAGAATCTCGTGAAGGTGTGCATCGACCTCCACGTAGCAGCCCTGCAGATGTCCAGCAGGGGCACACCAGACAAGAACGCCGTAGTAGCAGCGATCACTCTGGTCGAATGGGCTCTCGGACGGCCAGGCAGCGGTCGGTTAGCCAACCGGTGGCAGTGCATGATGCAGCCGGAGAGCAAACTGGAAATTGAAGACTTCGAGAGAGCCTTCCCTTGATTCACAGGTCAAAAGTTCACGAATAGCTGTGATGTCCTCCGAAAACTCTTCGTGCGGTCCACGTAGAACTTCAGCGCTCTAGCCACATCCAGCGAGTGCAAAGTCCTCTCGGCCGGGGACGAAGGAGACGGGAAGAAAACATGTAACACCAGGGGCTCGTTAAGATGGAAGTCCGACGGCACCGTGGGCATAAAGGAGGGGTGCGTCCTAAGCACCACCCTCGAGGCATGGAAAGTCAAGTACAGTGCTTTGCAGGATAGGGCCTGTATCTCTCCCACTCGTTGTGCAGAGGTAATGGCCACCAGGAATGCAGTCTTCCACGACACAAACTTCATCGGTGCGGAGTGCATCGGCTCGAATGGGGGCCCCATGAGCCTGGTCAGCACCATGTTAAGTTCCCACGCCGGGGCCTTCACCGGCGGGAACGACCGTAACAGTCCATTCATAAACTCTTACCAGTCGATGGGACCACAGGGACGTCCGTCCTGTGGTTCTGGTATATCTGGAGATCGCCGCCAGATGAATCTTAATGAGGCATGGGCTAGCCCAGCCTTTGCCAGCGATAGCAGGTACGGCAGCACTTGAGGGGCCGTAATCCGTAGGGGGTTGATCTTCTGTGCTCGGCACCAGATAGCGAACCTCTTCCACTTATGACCGTAGCATTTGAGAGTCGAGGAAGCCCTGGCCTTTGCAAGAACCTTTCTGCAATCGGCCGGTATATCGTAGCCTCCAAACTCTAGCGCTGCAGGAGCCAAGCCTGCAGGTTCAGCGACGCCGGGTCGTGGTGGAAGATGGCGCCTCCTTCTCTGGAGAGAAGGTCCGCGTCCGCCGACAGCTTGATGTGAGGGGACGTTGACAAGTCCAGAAGGTCCGGGAACCAGATCTGCCTCGGCCACGCCAGTGCGACGAGGATCATCCTGCACCGGGACCTCTTGAGCTGGTTGATTAGTCGAAGCAGCAACGGAGGGAACGCATACAGGTATAGGCCGTCCCAGGGGAACGAGAACGCATCGTCCATGCTTCTCGGCTGGGGAAACCTGCTGGCGAACCTCTTGCACTTCGAGTTCGTCGCTGTTGCGAACAGGTCAATTTGAGGTTTGCCCCATCGTCGCAAGAGTTGATCCACCTGATCCTGGCGCAGTTCCCACTCGTGACACGCGCGCAGCTCCCTGCTGAGCGAGTCGGCGATGGTGTTTCTTTCTCCTGCCAGGTGGAAGGGAACCAGGAACATCCCCTGGGCGACCGCCCAGTGCCACAGATCCTGTGCCTCCTTGGATAGGGCTGGGGATCTGGTGCCTCCCTGCTTCCGTATGTAAAACATTGTCGTGGTGTTGCCCGTGAAGATCCGCACGACCTTGCCCTTGAGCGACGGGAGGAACGATTTGAGAGCCCAGGACACGGCTCGGAGTTCCAGGACGTTGATGTGCAGGAGCCTCTCCTCCGGGAGCCAGAGGCCTCTTGCGTGGAGATCTCCGGTGTGGGCGCCCCAGCCTTCCAGGGAGGCGTCCGTCGTCACCGTCTCCTGGTACGTCGGCGTCTGAAAGTCCTTGCCCGCCGTGAGGTGTGCTCGAACGCCCCACCACAGAATCGCCCGCCGGAACACCTCGTTGAGGGGGACCCTGTCTTCGAAGGTGCCCGTCGTCTGCATCCAACGGGCGTCGAGAAATTCTTGAAGAGGGCGCATCCGTAGTCTGCAGAGGCACACCAGGTACATGCAAGAGGACATCATCCCCAGGAGGGACTTGATGGACCTCACCCTGGCCACGTCCGTGGTTAGCACTTTGCCCAGAATGGTCTTCGTCCGTTTTTCCGACGGTGCCGCCAGGCGCCTCACTGTATAGAGCTTCGCTCCCAGAAACAGGGCCACCTGCGACAGCACCAGGTGGGACTTTGGGTAATTTATGGCGAATCCCAGGTCTGTGAGTAGCTGGACAGTCCTCGCAGTGTGTTTGACGGCGAGTTACCTCGTCCAGGTAGGGGTAGATGTGAATCCCCTGCAGGCGCAGCCGCACTGCCACAGGTGCTAGGCACTTGGTAAAGACCCTGGGGGCCGACTTCAATCCGAACGGCAGTGCTCTGAATTGGTAGTGGCATCCCTGGACGACGAACCTGAGGAACTTTCGGTGACTTTTGAGGATGGGAACGTGGAAGTAAGCATCCTCCAGGTCCAACGACGATAGAAAGTCGCTTTCCTCCAGCTGTCCCAGCACGTGCTGGAGGGTGACCATCCTGAACTTTTGTGACCTGATGTATTTGTTCAAACGACGAAGGTCCAGGATGGGGCGCCAGCCGCCCGTCTTCTTCCTGACGAGGAAGTACCTTGAGTACACCCCGGAGCCTCTTCGGGACAAGCTCGATGGCGCCTTTCCTGAGCATCGCCCGTACTTCCAACAGCAGTTGCGGGACGTGATTTTCCTTCCTGGCCACCGCTGGAACGTGAGGGCACTTCTTCAGGAATTCGATAGAGTGTCCTCTTGCCAGGGTATCCAGCACCCAACGGTCGGTGGAGATGGACTTCGACACACCGACGAACTTTGTCAGCCGGCCTCCCACCGGGGTGCTTTGGTGGGGCCCCGAGGCCACAGCCGGTTCAGTCCTGCTTGGAGGTGGTGGCCTTGCCGCCCTGGCCACCTTGCCGACGGCGGCGAGGCGCGCCCTTGTTTGCCGCGACCCCTGTAGGCCTCCTGAGACGAGGAGCGTGCTGCCTGGCGGTAGGACGACGAGCCACCGCTGGATCCCTTGGAGGCACCCTGTCTGCCTCCGGAGCTCCGAAAGGGCCGTCGTTGCTGAAGGGCTCCTAGGGCGCGGGCCGTCTCCGTCTTTATGGCTTGGAGGGATTCGTCCACCGCCTTCCCGAACAAGTTGCTGCTGTCGAACGGCATGTCCAACACCCTGGTCTGGACGTCCTGCCGGAAGTCGGTCGCCCGGAGCCAACCCCGTCGTCGTAGGCAAACACCGTTGCCCAGCTGGCGGAACCCGGCATCGGCAATATCAGTTGCCACCGTTATGGCGTGGTCCGATGCCACCTCGCCTTCTTGAAGTATTTCCAGGGCCTCGGACCTCTTGTCGTCCGGTAGGAAGTCCAATATGGGGGCCAGCTTAAACCAGAGCTCCCCGTCGTAACGGGCCACGATCGCCAGGGCGTTGGCCGCTTTGATCGTCGCCGCCGACGAAATGACCCGCCGCCCCATGGCGTCCAACTTCTTTCCCTCGCCGTCCGGCAGGGAATTCGACGTCGAGGCTCCTGACCCCGCCGCTTTCTTCTTCTCCGCCGCCGAGACGACCGAGTCTGGTGTTGGCTGGGCCCTGAGGCACAGGGGAGCGGTTTCGGGGACCCGGTACTTCTTCTCGTACCGGTCCCGTTTGGCTGGTGCCGTGGAGGAGTTCTTGAGAACCAACAGGCCCTCCTCCCAGATGTCATCGATTAGAGGCACCGCGATGACAGTCTTCCTCTTGGCCTCCCGGCGCTGATAGAGGAAACCTTCCTTTTTCTGCTCCTCCGGGCAGAGCTGGAACAATTCGGACGCCCTGGCGATCATGGCGTGGAATGAGCCAATCTCGTCGGGCGGCGAGGCCCGTGCGACGGGAGACCCGTTCCGTCGTCGTCGCCCTCAGCACCCGTCGTCGAGTCCATCGCACCGTCATCTCCCGACTCGTGGGAGGCGGGAACTGTAGGCCTTAGGGCGAGTGGAGGAGAGGGTTGGGTCCTGCGTCGTTTGTTCCGAGGACTTCCCGACGGGCGAGGTTGCGGGTCCTCCAGACTGGGCCGTGGTAATCTCGTCCTTATCTCAGAGCATAAGTACTGGATCGCAGACAAAAAGGCCGCCGAGCTATCCTGAGGCCTAGGTTCCGGATGCGCCGGAAGGGAAGGCTGCTCTTCCTCGCCATCGTCGAGGATCTTCCTTACGGGATCGAACCTTCTCGAATTGGACTTCGAGATTCCTCACGGCCTCGGTCACTTCCTCCTCCGAGGCTGACTCCGAGCTCGAGGAGGCTACCGTGCCCCCCCTCGCTTCTTCCATCATGGTGGCCATGACGATGGGCTGAAAAGAGGATTCCCTCCTTGGCGGCAGGGAAACTCTAGTCCCGGAGGCAGTCTCCGCTGGTGGGGTCTCTGCCGGCTTGGCCAGAGTCGCCGCGATCGCCTCGATAGAGGCCTTTGTCTGCTGGGTAGGGGGGGCCTTCACCACCTTAGGTGCGTCCCGGGCCTTCTCCTTAGGGGGAGGGGCGACGCCTCGCTCCCCCTCTTCCGAGATCGGAATGGCCTTCTCCCGAAGCTTACCCGGGGTCTCGGACTTCCTCTTCCCAGAACCGGAGCGCTGGCTCGTGGTTGACTGTGCCGGGGAAGGCGCGCCCTGCCTGGCGACCGAAGAGCCCGACCTTTCGGCGCTCCCGGAGCCAGCAGACTCGCGGCGCTTGGCCTGGTGTTGGGCCCCCGTCGCAGGGGCGCCCGCACAGGACTTAGAAGCCCGCTCGGACCCTTTCTTCTTCTTCTAACCCGTTGAGCCCTTCTCCAACCAGCTGGCGAGACGGGATCGACGGTCGCTCATGGTCCGCTCCGACAAGTTCTTGCAGAACTGGCAGTCCTTCTCTACATGAGTCTTGTCCCCATGAAGACAGTAGAGGCATCGCAAATGTTCGTCCTCCTTAAACACATTCTGCAGCCCGCATCTAGGGCAGCTGCGAAACAGCTTGGGACCGGGTGACGAACTCGCGTCCTGGGCCATCTCGAAGTAGGCCGCGAATCTTCTGGAATCCTCCAAGAAAATCTTCACCCTTGAGGGGCTTAGAAAATCCCGCAACGGGTAGCCGTTAACGGGGAGTAGAAACGGTGGAGCTTGAGGCTCGATTAACCGAAAAAATGTGAAAATTCACCTGAAAAAGCACGAAACACGCAGTAAAAGCTCGAGAGCTAAGCACGAGGACTCCCAACACTTGAACGTGCGGTAAAAATCTGAAGATGGCTGCCAGAGGCGGGGCTTAGGGAGAGGGCAGTCATTGGCTGTGGTCAGTATGACGCAGAGATCAGTGATTGGTTACTACTACGAAAGACAGATCAGAAACGAAACCGATACTGAATTTTCTTTACCGAGGATTCCCAGCCTGACGACGGGGAATATTCATGAGCATGTGAATCCATGCCAGACCCCATGCTGGAGAATAAGCACTTTCAGCTTTTCATTAAACCAACAATTGGCCTTTTTACATGCTGTGTGAATCTCTTAAGTGGGGCTATCTTGTCACAATTGGCCTATCATTTTTGCATCAATTTTGTATATAAATCTGCAGAGGAGTTATCAGATTGTATTGGAATATTACTCAGGAAGTTCATCATCCGAAATAAGATCCAGATCTTTCTTTTAGCGACGTAGTACTGAATTCGTAGGCTTCATTTGTTTGCCTGATTGAAGATAAAATATTGCAGTGACAAATAGATGCTGCTTCCTAAGGTTTTGTACCTCTTACAGTCCATTCCTTTTCGGTTCACGAAGAAAATACTGGGACGTATTGATAAAGTTTTTCAGGACTTTTTGTGGGGTGTTGGGAAAAGGGCTAGGATCCCACATTATATTATGACTCGGAAAGTTTGTGATGGTGGGTTTGGTTATCCAGTTTTGGGGAACTAATGTAAAGGCGTATTACTTAAAAAAATGTTCATTTTCTTGAATGATGCTGTAGACTTAGTGCCCTGGTGAGTAAGAATTGAGAGAGAAATGTTGAAACCATACAATGCAAGAAGTTTGTATTCCCTTGGGAGATTACCTCGTCGGGCAATGAATCTGAGATCAATTGCTGTTACTAAGGACACTTTGATCTCGTTGGTTACTACTAATGGTCAGGGATTGCATATCTATAAAGAGGCTTCTTTATGGTGTAATCCTGTTTTGCAGGTTAATAATTTGCTGTTGCATTGGAAGAGTTGGAGTAATGGAGGTGTTCTGGAAATTGGAGATGTTTGGAATGATAATGATGTTAATGTTAAAGGACATTTGTACCGCGCACTATCACCACCGTAGTGGTCCCTAGGCGCTCTGGCGGCTCTGAAAGAGGAGGGGAGGTTGAGTTAGTGGAAGGAAGCAGGAAGAGTGCAAGAGAGCAGTGATGTGCTGTTGGCGGCCTCAGCCCGGTGGGTCCGTTGGGTCCGTTGGCTGGGCCTGGGGTGTTTGCGGCTGGTAGTCGTTGTGTACTGTTGTGCAAGGCTATGTGGGATTTTGTTTTGTTGTTGCAATGTAGTGAAGTTTGTGCGGTTTGTTGTGCTGTAGGTTTTGGTTGTTTTTGGTTTGGAGTTTGAGAGGTGTATGCAGAAAGGGAAATTGTTAGTAGGGTTGGTTAGTTTGCGTCTCTATCCAGAATTGAAGCGCTCGGCTTGCGTAGTCTCCCCTGTTGCAGCTCTGTCCTGATCTGGGTCTGACTGGGATACAGGTTCCTTACTCCTCTAGCCCCCGCCTCTAACATGCTCTCTCATAGCTCCCCTTATCCTCTATTCAGACTCTTGTGGCCAGTGCATCTGCCAATGACAACCTCTCAGGTAGTGGGGTGATTGCCAATATCTCCATAATTCCACAATGATGTGGTAGCTGGCGGTAATTAAATGAAGGGGCAGGCGAAAGTGTTGGTGAGATTGTCTGGGTTAGTTGACTCAGTCTCCGTGCGTGCCGCCTGTGTTCCTGTCTATCCTGTGTCACCCGTCCAGCTGCTGTGGGCTTTACTCTCCCGGGTCAGGGATGTCCGTGTCTTTTCGGTTTAGTTATCCTTTTCCAGTTTCGGTTTCTAGGTTTAGTCTGTGGTGTTGTAGAGCCAGGTTTTTAGTGATTTCCTGAATTTTAGATGATCTTCAGTGTTTCTCATTTCCAATGGTATGTTGTTCCAGGTTTTTGCGGCGGATTTCGTTGCTCGATCGGAGGGGTCTCGTTGGTTTGTAGACTTATTTTCTTTTGTAGGAATTCTGCTCCTTGTCCGCTGATTGTCCTGTGTGTTATGCACATTGTTTTGAAGGTGATGCGATATTTTACTGGGAGCCAGTGTAGGGTTTTTAGGACTGGAGTGATGTGGTCTCTGTTAGTTTGAGGAGTAGTCTTGCTGCTGCATTTTGGATCCGTTGCAGTTTCTTCATGAGGTATTCAGGTATTCCGAGGTAGAGGCCCTTTGCATAGTCTATTTTGGACACGATTAGGGCAACGATGGTGAGTGTTTTGTGCGCGGAGGAGAGGAAAGGTAGGATTCTTCTTGCCGTCCGGAGGAGGAAAAACCATTTCTTCACTGTTGCATTTATTTTTGGCTCCAAAGTAAGGTTGTTGTCCATTAGGACAACCAGATTTTTTACTACCTTCGATGGTGTTGGTGCTTTTCCCCATTTCCGTAGGCCATGGGATGGTGGTTTCGTTCTCTTGGTCTTTGGATACGATCATGATTTCTGTCTTTCCTGGGTTGATTTTTAGGTTGTTGGCATCCATCCAGTTGAAGACTTCTTTTAGACAGTCGGTAAGGGTTGAATGGTTGGCATCAGTGTCTTTGATTTTGTAGATGATCTGAGCGTCATCTGCATAGTTGTAACATGTAATGTTGTATTTTTTGAAGATTCTGATGACCGGAGTCTGGTAGATGTTGAAATATAGTGGAGATAGTGAGGATCTTTGAGGTACTCCACAGTCAACTTGTGGAGTGGATTTGAAAGGTTTTATCCATACGGTTTCTGTTCTGTCTGTTAGGAATGATTTGGTCCAGCATAGTACTGTGTCTGTTAGGCTTATGTTTTCTAGTCTTTTGGTCAGGGTGTCGTGGCTAACTGTGTCAAAGGCTGCGGAGAGGTCGAGCGGAATAAGGGCTGAAGTAGTGTTTGAGTCTGCGTTAGTTTTGAGGTCGTCCCAGATGGATAGTAGTGCTGTTTCCGTTCCTCTCGCTGGTCTGAAACCAATTTGAGCTTGGTCCAGCAGGTGGTGGTTTTCTACGTGTTCTTGGGTTAGTTTATATACGTAGGTTTCTAGAAGTTTCGCTGGGTAGGGGATGTTAGAGATCGGCCTGTAGTTGGAAAGGTCATCTACGTCACCACTTGTGTTTTTTAAGAGTGGCTTGATGTATGCTGATTTGAAGATCTTCGGTACAGTCCCTGTTGATAGCAATAGATTTAGAAGGTTTCTGTAGTGTTCTGCTGGCGATCCTTGCGGGAGGATCGATTTGTAAATATCTGGTGGACATGGGTCCATGGGTGATCCCGCTTTCTTGCTTCTTTTAACCAGCATTGCAAATGTCTCTGCTGATATTTCAGGAAAGCTTCTGAGTTTGTGTTGTGGTTCCGACTTGGGTTCGTTGGGTTGTATGTTGTGGTTGGTTGGTCGCTTTTTTATGGTTTGACGGATGTCGTTGATTTTTTTTTTTTGGAAGTGATCTGCTAGGTCATTGCATAGTTTTTCTGAGGGGGTTGGGGTGTGATCACAGCCTGGTGGGTTTCTCATTTCTTCCATGCTGCTAAACATTTCTTTTTGTGTGTTGGTGGCATTGTTGATTCCGTCATCGTAATGTCTTTTCTTTGCCTTTTGAATTTCAATCTTATTTGCACAGATTTGTTTCTAGTAAAGTGTTTTTTCCCTGGGTTGTATTCTTTCCTCCATTCCAATTCCATCTTTCTGTTTTCCTTTTTCATGTTGTTTAATAGTGTGGTGAACCATTTTGCCATTGCTCTTTTTTTGATGGGCTGAACGGTTTTTCTGGGGCGATCTTGTCTATCGTATCTGCGATCCATTTGTGTAGTATCTCTGCTTTTCTGTCTAGGTCAGCTAGCTCCAGTTCTGTAGTTGAGGGTTTCGTTAATTCCAGTTGTTCGAATAGGTTGCTTTTTTTGACGTGTTTCCAGTTTCTTTTGGTGGTGGTTGTGAGTTTCGGGTGTTGGATGTAGCCTTGGGTAGGCAGAGTGATCACGAATGGGATGAAGAGATGGTCGCTCCATAGTATTTGTATAGATGAAATGATTCCTTTTGATGATCTATGTTTTAAATATGGACTAAGTAGGAGGGAACAGGGAAGGTATAGAATACTGAAGGATTTGCTCTTTGAACGGCGACAGATGTTAAACTCTGAATTTGTAGCGAGGCCAGAGATATGTGGGTTGTTTTCTGTGATGGAACAGAAGGTGTTGAATATTATGAACTTTCTTCCTTTGGAGAATGCTTGGTTGGCCTCATGGGAGAAACCAAGAACGAATTGGTCTGAAGAGTTGGGCAATAACATTCCAATGGAGGAGTGGGAACAGATCTGGAGGGTCCCAGTTAAAGCGGGAATCGACTTAAATTTGCGTTATGTTCATCAAAGGGTTTTGGGTAAAATGTACTGGACTTCATATGTGTAGTCTTAGATTGATAGACAATGATGTTTGTTGGGGGTGTCGGAAGGAGAAGGGCTCTCTGTTACATATGTTGTGGTACTGTGATAGGATGAGGGACTATTGGAAGGATGTGCTGGATAGGATTGATACAATTTGGACTATTGATTTCCCTCGGAGCCCATCATCTGTGCTCCTGCTGTCTCCAAGATGCGGGCGTGATATTGCTTATGTGGTCAGGAATTGGATTAATAAAGGATTATTGGTAGCTGTTAAACAGGTGTTAAAGGTGTGGAAAACGAGGAAGAAACCTATTCTGGAGAACTGGCTATGTGATGTGAGGATTCTTTCAAAATATGAGAAGTGCTTATTACGTAAACGGCAAAAAGGAACAATTTATGAGGAACTTTTAATGAATTTTCTGGAAGTTAATGATTATAAGTCAAGGTATGAGTGTTTTCTCATTCTGAGATGGTTGGGAGTTGGGTGTGTGTTTTATGTCTTGTCTTGATTTGTCTTGTGGTTTTGTTATTCTTTATTGTTTCATAATATTTCAAAGATTCTTGAGGGAGTGATTCTTTACTTCTGTGTGGTATTAGATACTTTTTGTTTTCTAATATTGTTTTATTGTGCTCTTTATATTCTTTGATTTCAATGATTGATTGTAATATGTTTATGAAAATTATAAATAAAGTATAAAAAAAAATACCATCAAATGGTCTGGCCAGCTAACTGTAATGTTCTCAACATGATATAGCCCAACTCCCCTTGACAGGATCGTGTCCAGGCAATGCCCCTTCCTATGTGTTGGTAATGTGGATAACATAATAAAATCGTAGGATTAGAGGATATCATTCAGATGTTTGCAATCCACATCCTCTGGTTCATTACACCAGGTTCCCAAGGATAATCATCTTGGAGTGGCAGAGTACTTCTGTCCCCAAATACGTATCCAGTGCATCCGGAAAGAGACTGGCTGGACCAGGAGGTCTATAACATAGAATGAGATGAAAAGCATTGTGAGTAGACACGTGCAAGCAAAAACCTGCGAGGTAATGTCCCAAGTCAGGGTGCAAATGTTATGTAGTGCTAAAGTATCTTTATACACAATAGCGGCACCTCCCGCTATACCTTTTTCTCTATTTAGTGACTTTATCAGGTAGTTAACGGTTACCAACAAATGAAGAGGTTAACGCTACTGGATGAAAACAAAGATTCAGTTCTAAAAAGTATATCCAAATCAGAGGCTAATATCGAATCATAAATGGGAATGGTGTTTTTAATTACAGATCTAGCATTAATCAATGCCATATTTAAAGTACATCTCGTAGTAGAGCCTGTGGTAATCATATATTGTGAGTGGATGATCTTAAGAGTTCACTTTTTATTCAAGGCACAAAGTGACAAGGTGCAAGACTGGGAATCCCTGAGCGACATCAATGTATCCCTAGAGTACATAATTTCTTTACCAAAAGTAGGGGTATACTTAACAGCAGGAGATAACCTGACAATTATGCCAACAGTATAGTACTGCAGAAAGAGAAGAAAAAATAAAATAAGACTAGTAGTCTTAACCACACAATGCAGCAGTTTATTGGAACCAAAAGCTTAATGTACGTACGCCAGCCTGTTATGGAAAGAAATATGACCAATAACTACAATTTTCTTCGGAACTGTAGTTCTTACTCTGGGAAAGACACGTGTAGAGAACCTCACGTTTTGCTAAGCGTACAAGGCGCCGACTGTATATAAAATCTTGGCAGTCAACTAAGTCAAATGTATCAAGAATTCTATGGCTACAAAGTTTTTTAAAACAATAGGTCACAAGATTTAAAAAAACGTTTAAAAAAACTACAAGACAGTATTTCGATTAAATGGCAAGAGTGACAACAACGGTGCACTCAAAAGTAGTAAGCCGACTGGGGAGTTCCATGTGCTTAAATACAGCACAGACTGGCTTGTGTGTGTCGCGTCCTAGGGGCTGAGGCTATGCTTAAAGGGAGCACCTTCAACTGGTGGTGTTGTTCTGCTGTCTGGAAGCGCAGATACTTTCTGTGCACTGGGGACATTTAAATATGAAAGTATGCATCGTTCATGTCCAATGCTGCCATATAATCCCCCCTGTTTTAAGAGGGGAACTGCCTCCTAAAGCGCTATCACGCAAACTTTTTGAGCCTTGACATACGTTTTTAGTGGGTGCAGATCTAGTACCGGGCGCATAGTTGGGTCTTTCATTGGCACAAGGAAGCATGTTGAATTAATACCTTTGCTTACCTGGTTTGCCGGGATGACCTCTATGGTGTCCTTTTCCAGCAGGGTTTTCACTTCCTCTAGTAATATGCGCCTTTGTTCAGGTGTCAATTTTCTGTGTATTGGCTGGCGGTTGGATGACTTTTGTAGGAGTTCTATACAATATCCGCCTGCCACGGTGGTTAACACCCACTTGTCTGACGTGATTCCCCCTCCCATGCGTGGGTGAATTGTGAGATGCAACTTCCTACTGGAGTTGCATTGGAGGGAACCTTGAGCGGGGCGTCATTGTTTGGGCAGAGTGGAGCATCTGGCTGAGGAAGCTCTACCCCTGCTCCTGGACCTTTTGTAGCCTCTTTGAAAATAGGCAGAGGGGGACTGTACCATTAAGGTGCCCCACAATGATGATTGGTTGCCCTGCCCACAGACCTTTGTGTTGAAAGATCTCCTTTGAACAAAAGGATTGTTGGCAAGTTGTCCAAAAGATTTGAGGTGGTCATTCTTCTTTGCCACTCTTTAGGGCATCTTCAACTGCCTTTACGAACAGGGCATTAGGCTCAACGGGCATGTTGAGCAACGTGGCCTGCGTTTCTAGTATGAACCCCGACTGCCTAAGCCAGGTATTGGCCCTCATTCTGAGGTTGGAGTTAAGGGAAAAACGATGCCGGTAAAGGAATACCGGCATCGCTTACCATTACGGCTATTCTGACCTGTCAGACCGCTATTTACGGCACCGTAAGGAACAAGTTACTTACCTGTAACTGTTGTTCTCCAGCATGGGTCTGGCATGGATTCACATGCTCATGAATATTCCGCGTCGTCAGGCTGGGAATCCTCGGTAAAGAAAAAACCAGTATCAGTTTCGTTTCTGATCTGTCTTTCGTAGTAGTAACCAATCACTGATCTCTGCGTCATACTGACCACAGCCAATGACTGCCCTCTACCTAAGCCCCGCCTCTGGCAGCCATCTTCAGATTTGGAAGCACGTGAAGTGGCAGTATGACCAAGTGAAGAGCCGCAGAGGGGTAGGCGGGAGGGTTCGCATGTGAATCCATGCCAGACCCATGCTGGAGAACAACAGTTACAGGTAAATAACTTGTTCCTTCTCCAGCATGGGGTCTGGCATGGATTCACATGCTCATGAATAAAGAATACATAGCAGTACACACATGCACAACCACGGGAGGTGGCAAAGGCTCAACATTAAGCATTACATCAAACTCAACATTAAGCAATTCTTACCTCCTCACCAGGCTCACCTTATGCGAAGAGGTTGCGCAGCACTGCTTGGCCGACCCTGGACTCCTCCCTGGAATCCCGATCTACGCAGTAGAATTTCGTGAAGGTGTGAGTCGACCTCCACATAGCAGCCCTGCAGATGTCCAGCAGGGGCACACCAGATAGGAACGCCGTGGTAGCTGCGATCGCTCTGGTGGAATGGGCTCTCGGACGGCCAGGCAGCGGTCGGTTTGCCAACCGATGACAGTACATGATACAGCCGGAGAGCCATCTGGAAATGGAAGCCTTCAAGAGAGCCTTCCCCTGATTGACAGGTCCAAAGTTCACAAAGAGTTGTGACGTCTTCCGAAAACACTTTGTGCGGTCCACGTAGAACTTCAGCGCTCTAGCCACATCCAGCGAGTGCAAAGTCCTCTCAGCCGGCGACGAAGGCGACGGGAAGAAAACAGGCAACACCAAGGGTTCGTTGAGGTGGAAGTCCGACGGCACCTTGGGCATGAAGGAGGGGTGCGTCCTGAGCACTACCCTCGTGTCGTGAAAAGTCAAGTACGGGGCCTTGCAGGAAAGGGCCTGGATCTCTCCCACCCGTCGTGCGGAGGTGATGGCCACAAGAAACACTGTTTTCCACAACAAGAACTTCAACGGGGCCGAGTGCAGAGGCTCGAACGGAGGTCCCATGAGCTTGGTCAGCACCACGTTGAGCTCCCACGCCGGGGCCGGAGCCTTCACCGGCGGGAACGATCTGAACAGTCCCTTCATGAACTCTTTCACCAGACGATGAGACCACAAGGACGTCCGCCCCGTGGTTCTGGTGTATCGGGAGATCGCAGCAAGATGAATCTTGATGGACACGCACGCCAGTCCAGCTTTGGCCAGCGTCAGTAGGTACGGCAGTACTTGGGGAGCCGTAATCCGCAGAGGGTCAATCTTCTGTGCGTGGCACCAGACAGAGAACCTCTTCCATTTGTGTCCATAGCATTTAAGAGTCGAGGACGCCCTGGCCTTTGCAAGAACTTCTCTGCAGTTGGCCGGTATGTCGTATCCTCCAAACTCTAACGCTGCAGGAGCCAGGCCTGCAAGTTCAGCAACTTCGGGTCGTGATGGAGGATGGCGCCTCCTTCCCTGGAGAGAAGATCCGCGTCCACTGGCAGCTTGATTGACGGGGACGCTAACAAGTCCAGAAGGTCCGGGAACGATATCTGCCTCGGCCACGCAGGTGCGACGAGGATCATCCTGCACCGTGACCTCTTGAGCTGGTTGATGAGCCGTATCAGCAATGGCAATGGAGGGAACGCGTATAGGAACAGGCCCTCCCAGGGGAGCGAGAAAGCATCGCCCATGCTCCTCAGCTGGGGAAACCTGCTGGCGAACCTCCGGCACTTGGAGTTCGTCGCCGTCGCGAACAGATCGATCTGGGGTGTGCCCCACCGTCGGAAGAGGCGGTCCACTAGATCCTGTTGTAGTTCCCACTCGTGGAACGAGCGCAGCTCCCTGCTGAGTGAGTCGGCGATGGTGTTTTTTTATCCCTGCCAGATGAAACGGCACCAGAAACATCCTTTGGGCGACGGCCCAATGCCACAGGTCCTGCACCTCCCTGGACAGGGCTGGGGACCTGGTTCCGCCCTGTTTCCTGATGTAAAACATGGTGGTGGTGTTGTCGGTGAAGATCCTCACCACCTTGCCCTTGAGGGACGGAAGGAAGGACCTGAGGGCCCAAAACACTGCACGGAGCTCCAGGACGTTGATATGGAGGGACTTCTCCGTCGGGAGCCAAAGGCCTCTCGCGTGCAGATTTTCGGTGTGCGCTCCCCACCCTTCCAGGGAGGCATCCTTGGTCACTGTCTCCTGGTGGCCGGGGGTCTGGAAGTCCATGCCCGCCGTCAGATGCGCGCGGGTGCCCCACCACCGGATCGCTCGTCGGAAACTCTCGTCGAGTGTGATCCTCTCCTCGAAGCTGCCCGTCGTCTGGATCCAGCGCGCGTCCAGGAACTCCTGCAACGGGCGCATCCGGAGCCTGCACAGGGGGATGAGGTAGATGCAAGAAGACATCATTCCGAGGAGGGACTTGATGGACCTCACCTTGGCCGCGTCCGCAACCAGCATCCGCTGCACCTTGACCAGAATGGCCCTCGTCCTTTCCTCCGACGGGGAGGCCAGAAGGGACACTGTGTCGAGCTTCGCTCCCAGAAACAGTGCGTCTTGCGCGGGCACCAGGTGGGACTTGGCGTAGTTTACGGAGAATCCCAGGTCCGTGAGAAGTTGGACGGTCCTTGCCGTGTGCTCCACGGCGAGCTCCCTCGTCTTGGCTCGGATGAGCCAGTCGTCCAGGTAGGGGTAGACGTGGATCCCCTCTCGGCGCAGCTCCGCCGCCACCGGTGCGAGGCACTTGGTGAACCCCTGGGTGCCGACCGTAGTCCGAAGGGAAGTGCTCTGAACCGATAGTGACGCCCTTGGACCACGAACCTGAGAAACTTTTCGGTGGGAATATGGAAGTAGGCATCCTCCAAATCCAACGACGACAGGAAATCGCCCTCCTCCAGCTGACCCAGGACGTGTTGGAGGGTGACCATCCGGAACTTCTGTGCCTTGATGAATTTGTTCAGTCGTCGTAGGTCCAGGATGGGGCGCCATCCTCCCGTCTTCATCTTCACGAGGAAGTATCTTGAGTAAACTCCGGAGCCCCGAAGCCTCTTTGGGACGAGTTCGATGGCGCCCTTCCTGAGCATCGCCTTTACCTCTAAGAGAAGTTGAGGGACGTGAAGTTCTTTCCTGGCCACAGGGGGGATGCGCGGGCACCTTCTTTGAAACTCGAACGTGTGGCCCTGGGCTAGGGCGTCCAGCACCCAACGGTCGGTGGAGATGGACTCCCACAGGCGGACGAAGCTCGCCAGCCGGCCTCCCACCGGGGAGCTTCGGTGGGGGCCCGACCCCACGGCCGGTTCAGTCCTGCTTCGACGAGGCTTTGCCGCCTTGACCTCCTTGGCGACGACGGTGGAGTCCGCCTGACTTGCCTCATCCCCTGTAAGCTTCCTGCGACAACGAACGGGCCGCTTGATGATAGGTGGAAAACCCGCCGCCGGAACCTTTGGAGGCGCCCTTGCCTCCGCCGCTCCGAAAGGGCGGCCGCCGTTGCTGGAGAACCCCAAGATCCCGGGCCGTCTCGGTGTCTGCTTTGATGGCTTGAAGGGAATCGTCCACTGTTTTCCCAAACAGGTTGTTTCCATCGAACGGCATGTCCAAGACTCTGGTCTGCACGTCTTGACGGAAGTCAGTAGCCTTCAGCCATCCACGCCGCCTAAGGCACACCCCGTTGCCCAACTGGCGAAATCCAGTGTCAGCGATGTCCGTCGCAATCGTAATGGCGTGGTCCGACGCCACCTCACCTTCCTGCAAGATCTCTAGGGCATCCGCCCTCTTGTCGTCCGGTAGGAAGTCCAGCAGGGGGGCCAGTTTGTACCACAGCTCCCTGTCGTAGCGGGCTACGATAGCCAAGGCGTTGGCCGCCTTAATCGTCGTCGCTGCAGACGAGATGACCCTGCGCCCCATCGTATCCAATTTCTTTCCCTCGCCGTCCGGCGGGGAAGTCGACGTGGAGGCCGCACCCCCCCCCCGCTTTCTTCCTGGCCGCCGCGGAGACGACAGAGTCTGGGGTCGGCTGTGCCCGGAGGCACAAGAGCGCCGCGTCCGGGACCCGGTACTTCTTCTCGTACCAATCCCTTCTAGCCGGCGTCGTGGATGGGTTCTTGAAGAAGGCGAGGCCCTCATCCCAAATATCGTCCAGTAGAGGCACGGCGAGGACCGTCTTCCTCTTGGCCTCGCGCCGTTGATAAAGGAAACCTTCCTTCTCCTCCTCCAGGCAGAGCTGGAAGAGCTCGGATGCCCTGGCGATCATGGAGTGAAACGATCCAATCTCGTCGGGCGGGGAAGCCCGGGTGGGAGGTGACGACGGCAGATCCTCGTCGTCCGTACCCGTCGCGGCCGTGTCAGTTCCCGTATCATCCCCACGAGTCGTGGACGGGGAGGCGGGCTGAACAGGGCGCGACGGCTGAAAAGGAGGTGGAGGGTGAATCCTTCTTTTCTTAGGGGGAGGGCTCCCAGAAGGGCCTGGCTCCGGGTCCCCCGACGGGAGTGGTTCCTCCGCTGGTGGTAACGGCAGTCTCGTCCTTATCTCCGAGCATAAGGACTGTATAGCCAACAAAATGGCCGCCGAGTTGTCTTGCGGCGCTGGTTGAGGGGAGTCCGACGGGCGGTTAGGGGCCCCGTCGGCACCCTCGTCGATATCGTCGTCTCCTGCGTCGGGATCCCTCCCGACGGGCTGGTCTTCTTCCACGCCAACGCCGTGGCTTAAGACCTTGATCAGCTCTTCCTCAGAGGTTGAGGCCGAATCCACAACGACCTCCTGCCCCCCTTTTTCTTCTCCGCCGGGGGTTTCACGGGGGTCCTGTCGATGGGCATAAAAGAGGACTCCCTCCGCGGTGGCAGGGAAACTCTGAGCCCCGAGGTCGCCACCACTGGTGTAGCCTCCACAGGCTGAGCCAGGGCCGCCGCAACTGTCTCGATAGAGGCCTTGGCCGGATGGATTAAGGCTTTCACCACCCTAGGTGCGCTTACCGCCTTCTCCTTGGGCGGGGGGGACACTGCCTCGCTCCCCCTCCGATGGGGCCTTCGAGCTCGACCGGGGCCTCTCCAGGAGCTTCGCCGGGTGCTCGGCCTTCCTCTTACCCGAACCAGAGCGTTGGCTCGTGGTTGATGGTGCCGGGGAGGATGCGCCCTGCCTGGCGCCCGTAGAGCCCGACCGTTCGGCGCTCCCGGTGCCAGCGGACTCGCGGTGCTTGGCCTTGTGTTGGACCCCCGTTGCCGGGGCGTCCTCAAAGGTCTTAGAAGACCGCTCGGATTTCTTCCTCTTCTTCTCGCC
Source organism: Ambystoma mexicanum (assembly GCF_040938575.1). Lineage (NCBI taxonomy): Eukaryota > Metazoa > Chordata > Amphibia > Caudata > Ambystomatidae > Ambystoma > Ambystoma mexicanum. The sequence goes on along the minus strand of NC_090941.1, from coordinate 521,481,110 downwards.
TGACGGGCTCTTCCCTTCCAGCCAGTTGGCGAGACGTTGATGGCGGTCCTTCATGGTCCGCTCCGACATGTTGCCGCAAAACGCACAGTCCTTCTCCACGTGCGTCTTGTCCTCATGTAGGCAGTAAAGACAAAAGGAGTGTTCGTCCTCCTTAAAGACATTCTGCAGCTGGCATCCAGGGCAGACCCTGAACAGTTTTCTGGGCGTCGAGCTTCCCTTCTCCTGGGCCATGTCCGAGATGGGCCTGAGAAACTTCTGGAGTCCTCCAAAAGCGTAGCCCGACGAAATCTTCACCCTTGAGGGGCGTAGACGAATCCGACATGGGTCCTCGTTGATCGGATGAAGAGTCGGTGGAGCTTGAGGCTCTTTTTGACTGAAAAAACAAAGTTTTTGAGAAAAAACGTGAAAAAATAGCACTAACGCTCGAGAGCAATAGCACGAGGATCCCAACACTTGAAAGTGCGTTAAAAATCTGAAGATGGCTGCCAGAGGCGGGGCTTAGGTAGAGGGCAGTCATTGGCTGTGGTCAGTATGACGCAGAGATCAGTGATTGGTTACTACTACGAAAGACAGATCAGAAACGAAACTGATACTGGTTTTTTCTTTACCGAGGATTCCCAGCCTGACGACGGGGAATATTCATGAGCATGTGAATCCATGCCAGACCCCATGCTGGAGAAACTACGATGCCGTAATTATCGGTCTTGGGTCGCGCGCGCCCCACCATGCCGAAATTAGCGGCATGGCGTAAACCTGAACTTTTCACAAATAAATAACGGCCTCCTTAAGGCCGTAAAGTAGCTTACCGGCATGGAGTACATACAGGCATCTCACAGAAGGAGTAAAGAACCCTGAGCAGCGGTTCCCAGAGCCACAGGTCCACACAATCAGCACAGGTGTAGGCAATGGAGTCTGCCACAGCAGAAAAGGATCACACCTACACACCACACCCCCTCCCACACCAAGATGAGACCAATAGTGGTAGCAGTACATGAAGCAGGAGGCCCTGCCAGCAAGGGCACAACCACAAGAACTACACCAACACCAGGCCCCCCCACTGAGGAAACACAGGGGGAGAAGGAGGGGGAGACAGGCCCAGCATGTAGCACCAGTACAGCCTCCGTCACAACCCCAGCAGCCCCCATTCCCACGCAGCAGGTCCGATCCCACAAGGACACCCCCGAGCAGATACACACCCCCTACCAGCTTGAATGTGAAACCATCACCACCATAGTTGGGCCGAGAAATTACCAGATAAGCGAGCAGCATACAAATACACACCGCTCTCCCGGCACAACTGAAGGTGGTGCCTGTGCCCCACACCCATGCCACAGGCACCTACCAGCACACAGTGGGGCCCCATGCATGGCATGTCACAATTGTCCATTACACGGACGCAGAACCAAGTGCTGGATCACCTCTGCAAGCACACAAGGGGCTACAAATCCCTAACATGGACTACCCAGGAGATATACGACACAAAAGTTGGCCTCCATGCATTGGCAGGCATGCCAAATGACATGGGTGCCCCCGACAGCACCCACATGGATTAGGTGGACCAGCATGGCATGCAGGTGGTTCGCAACCGCAAGCAATACCACTCCCCCAACGTGCAGACGGAATACAACGCAAGCAAGAACATCACACATGGGTGGGCCCGACATCCAGGAACAACTCATGACTCAATGGGCCAGCTGAACTCCACGGTACCGTGCCGCATGGGGCAACATGCAGGATGACGTGCCTGGCTGCTTGGTGAGTCGTCCGACTGTGTCATGCCAGTGCATTGGTGCCATGAGGTGGGTGCCTGTATAAACAAACTGGGTCGAAATGATGAAGCCAGTGCACGATGTTCACCCCACCAAACACCGTGCCACAGAACCAGTGTAATGACACACGAGTATAGATTACCACATCGATGGAGTAAGGCACACACCAAACAACATCTGACAAGGCCAAATCCCACAACACATGCACCACTCGTTGGCGGCCCCCACAACCGTAAGGGCATATAGGAAGACGCACTGCATATGCAGAATGTGGCTGCCTTCAGCATGTCACCACACCGGAGAGTCATCCCTGTGAGTGGATTGAACTGAGGGCAGCAGGGATACCACACCACATCACCGGTTTGGCACACCCATAGGAGTGGTGGAATTCACCATAGTTTGGATCAGAGCAGTATGATGAATATGAGCCACTGACTACAGCCAACACACCCAACTACGGATTCACACAACACAAGACTGGATCTAACATCAAGACTGCTGCATGCATCAACAAAGCACGTGCCACGAGATGTGCGTGCCATTGTTCATGGACCATCTCGTAGACGCGCCCCCCTACAGCATTCCATTGCACTGGACACATTGTGGCCATGAATGGGCTAAATACATCCATGGACATGTGCGTATGGGCTTCAATGACCTGCTGCCATGTCAGACAAGTTCAGTTCTCCACCATGACAGTCAAATAACTTACCTTAATTGGCTAGACATGCAGGTGTTGGTGGCTGTCCCTTGACACCATCGTACGGGACCCCTGTCAGTAACCCACATGACAGGCCCAGGGAATACTGGCCATACAATACTGGCCATACACGTGCATGCGTGGAGATGAAGCAGTCACCTGGCTTGCATAAGGCAAATATGAGTTGCCGAAGCTGGACTGGTGGGGGACCCATCTACTGCAATGTGGTGTCCAAGAGCCCCATGTCATGTGTAAAGATGAACAAAATGTGCATCCCTTGGAATGTGGCTCTGTCCCCTGACATGGGACTGCTAGCAGCAGATGAAGATGGAGTGAAGGAGCAGGAGGAAGGGGCAAGACAGCATCATGGAGGTGGTGCAAGGGAGGGACAAGTCATGTGGCAAACAATGATTGGACATAATAACCAAAACACAAGTCTGCAGAGGGCGGCCTTACATGGGCACACAGGGCACTGGGTGTGTATACTTGTAGACCATGCGCTGTCAGACGTCATAATACACATGCTCAATGATGAATGTCCGCACAGGTTAAACTTTGCAACTTTTTGAAAATATAAATGGATGAGTGTAAACATTCCCTAAAACCCCCCTCCACAACAAACCCTCCCCCCCACCCACCTCCACAACAAACCCTCACCCTCTACCCCTTCTTCCTCCCCCCCCACCCTCCCCAACTCCATAACAGTAGTCCCATGTAGTCCATTAAGGCCACATGGGGCAGCAATGCCGTGTAATCCATGGGCCCGGGGGAGGTATGTCCCGGCACCGCAAAGAACGCAGAGTGCATCGCGGTGGGCTTGCCGAGGTGGATCGACTTGATGAGGGAGTGGGAGTGTCCTCCTACTGAGGCTGCTGGTTGGAATGCGCAGCCTCAAGGGCATCTGCGATGCGTCCTAGGACGTCACACAACCTGCTGGTGCTCACTGTGACCGCCTGACGCAATTCCCCGAGTTCATCTAGCCACTCCACCCTGGCCTGGCGGTTGTCCATCAACCCAGTGATGAGGGCAGTCAGCTGTGTTGCACGAAGTGCATCCATCGATGGTTGTTCATCCCTGGAGGGTGTTGGGCCTACATGCCCTGGCATGGCCTCGACTGGGGAACTGGGGCCAGGATCGGCGTCTCCCTGTGTATCGGCAGGTGCACTACGGCCAGATGTTTCAGGCTCCCCAGAGTCACTGCACGACGCCAGGAGGACATTTCTGGGCTCCGGGGTGTGGACTGTGGGTAGAACTCCTCCTCGGACGCCCCACAGATGGACAAGGGGCGGTCCACATTCTCCTGGGGGCCCGTAGCTGCCACCTCCCCAGCAATGCTAGACTCCTCTGACCTTGGGATGGCCATTGTGGCAGGCACCAATGCAGGGAGGGATTGGGGTGGTGCATCCTCCACTGACCTTTGTGGAGCCGGGGTTGGTGTTTTTGTCCGGGCTGGTATGCGGCAGACCCTGCCTCTGCCCGTGGGGGTGGTTGGACTGCTCGTGTGGGGGTCCCCGCTCTCATGCTCAGTGCCTGTGAGGGTAGAAGAGAGGGACGACAGGAGTGATTGAGATGCTAATTACATTGATGGCTGCATTCACATTTCAGTCATTTTGGGTTTGTGGCCTTTTGGGCGTTGCAACAGCACTAGTACATATGCATGTGTATGGTATGTACGCAGGTTTCGGAGTAACTCAGCCTGCCCTGGTAATGTGCAGTCTGGCTCGCACACTGCCGAACCTGCTGCACAGTGTGCATAATGGGTTGTGCAAGTTAGTGCTCTATGGTTGATGTGCATTATGTACTAGCACTTGGCCCTTGATTGCGTGGCAGTTGGCTCTGGATTATTTGGATGGAGGGGGGGGGGGGCAGCATGACAAGGTGCCTTTGACGGCCCTTGGGGGAGTATACATCATGTAAATGCAATTGGCAGTGTTAACTTTGGACACTCGCCTCCATCGGCAGATGACGTAGCCCCGCAATCCATATCGCCGACGCCCTCCATCGATTCAGTCCCGATCAATGGCGCGCATGTCTCCTCCCATGGCTCCAGTCTTCTTGGGGAACTTGGGCCCCCTCCGGTCTGCAGTGCCTGACTCCGGTTGGTGGAGAGGAGGCTGCGCACCCGCAAGTCATCCCACCGTTTGCAGCACTCCTTGGGAGTGCGGGGGGTGGTGCCGACTGCGCTCACCCTTTGGGCGGTTTCTGCCCAGATGTTTTTCTTACTGATTATTGACTCTCGCCGCATGTTGGTGCTGAACACGACGTCAGCTCGCTCCGGCAGATTGTTCACCATGGCCTGCAGCTCTTCTGGGCTGAATCGCTTCTTGCGGAGCCGGTCCTCAGACTTCTTTGGGGCTTTAGGCATTGGTCCTGGGTGTGTGGTCCTTTGCCAAACTTCGGATTGCTCCCAAGGGTACTGCCTGAAGAGGATGGCAATGGATTGTGTTTTTAAAGATGGCTGCCGCGCTCCTTCCCGTTCCTGTGAGATAACGAAATTTCCGGTTCCGTTATTTTGCGGTGACCGTAATTTACAGCATCTGTAAATTACGGTCACCGGTATTTACATACGTTGCTGCTTCCGTGGCGGTATGGTTAAGTAAGTCTTGCAGGATGCCGGTAGGGTGTTTTACGGGTCATTTAGCGGCATGCCGCTAGGTACTTTTCCGGCATGGCAAAAAGCTCATGCCCGCGAGGTCGTAATGGGCCGCAATTAGCGGTCTGTCACCAGGTCGGTATCGTACTTTCCGCCATGCCGGAAAGTACCTGAACTTACCTCCAAGCTCGGAATGAGGGCCATTGTGTTTGTTTAATGCGCCCTCGGCTCTGATGCTGCCTGCATTGTCTGCGACATCTAGTTTATTCTTGAAGATACTAGCTTGCCTTGTGACACAGTTTTTAGAAGAAGTGACTTCAGGGGTTCTGGGACTGCTTGAATTTGTTGTTCTAGCTCATCCCATTAATGGCAACAATAGCTATCCAGGAGGGTGGTACTGTTGGCTATTCTAGTCTGGTAGGCAGCCGAGGAAGCCACTTTTCTGCCAAAGGTGTAGATCTTTTTGCTTTCCTTATCTGGTGGGGCCTCAAAAGTGGCCAAGAGGGGGGCCTGTCCTTTTCCTTGTAGTGGTAACTAAGGAATCGTGATTTAAGCCGACCCCTGATGTACAGGGGGTCTGTAGGGCAGGCCGGAATAGCTTCTCGAAACGAGGGGTTACCGCCTTCATGAGGTTTGGTGTAAGAAGAGAATGCTGGAACCGCCTTTGGATGAATCGCAAGAGGGGGATAAATTGAGCGGCAGATTTCTTGTCACCCAGAATATCCTCCACAAAATCCTTGTCAACCTGGGCCTCCTGGTGTCTATTTTGAAATGTTGGGGAGCCTTGCGAAGGATATCATTATATTGAAGTGGATTGTCGACTGGTGGGTCAGCCACTGGCTGGTCTTGATGGTCTGGTGACAGGATGACGTAGATATCATCACCATCATAATATTGGTCCTGGGCATCTTCGTCTCCTTGATCTCCCTGAGATCCAGGGTCCTGAGACCCAGAGGGGTCTATGATGTAGAGGTCTTGAGAGAAATCACGGTACTTGGCGGTGGCCTGGGTCTGAGTGCAAGTGATGGGCTGTGAAACTTCCAGATGTGGCCTTTCAGCCAATGGCTCGTCCCTGGCCACTCCCTTTTATGTAGGGCCTTGAAGATTTTTAAGTATTTCAGGGTGCTTGCCTATCAAGTCCACAAAGCAGGACATTTTCCTCATAATTCTATCAAAGCTCTCTGGGGTCCACTCAGTTGATTTGGGAAATACTGAGGGGGAATGGGTGTTTTTGCGAGGGTGGCTGTTCATTGTGAATCATAACCCCTGAAAGGGTGTCTCCAGGAGGTTGAAAAGCCACGATCCTGGGAGGTAGGGGGTTTGGACGGTAGAGGAGAAGGTTTCGCTGTTGTATATGGGGGCACATCGACGCCAAAGCGTCTTTCGACACATGCCGTTCGGCGCGTTAAAGGAGGGCTTTTATAGGCGTGTGTGTGAAACAGCTTTCGCCGACTGTTTCGGAGGCCTGTCGTGCAGCGATGGAGGACTTGGAGGACCTGGAGGACCTATCCTTTGACACTGCGTGGCTCTTAACGGTCGACAACGCAGTCGACCGTGGGTTATGTGCTTTGTCTGGCGGGAAGTGTGTGTGCCTGAGGCGCTGGGTGGTGTGTCTGTCAGAGCCGCTGGCCTGCTTCATGGAGTCGGGTGACCACACACATGGGATTCCATCGAACCCTGGTCACCTTTGGCGTCACCAAGGACATCGATGCTGCCCTCGCTGATTAACCCGTCACCTCACTGAGGGCCTCAGCCTGCATGGTGTGGGCGGCGCAGCGTCTGGTCCGGCGGTCATGTAAGGTTTTTGGGCAGAAAATTTAACAGCTTTTCTCAGGGTGGTATCTTGGCAGACAGTGATTGCACACCCTGTGCGTGTCCTTCCAAGGGAAGTTCCTGTTACAGGACGGGCAACATTTAAACAGAGTATTTTCCATTGCTAATGGAAAGGGAAGCGTGGCGACCAGAAGGGAAGATAAGGTTTCAGAAGAGGCATTCTCCTATTGGGGACAAAGTATATGGCCTCCCACCTACTCTCCCTACTGTGAAGTAGGGAAGCCTGGTGAGGACCATATAGGGTGAGTCTTTGTTCGTTGACAGTTGAGCAGTCTGTCGAATGCAGCCAAAGCAGTTGGTAGTGCAGCGGGCGGTTATTGGAAGAATAGAAAGTAAGTCTAAAATTAAAACTTTGTTCATCAAAGGCATTATCCAGAAAGGAACTCAACTAGCGACAGACCACGATGGCAGAAAAAAACAATCCGAGGGACCTCTACGTGTGACGGACTATGGGTACAGTAGGCATCACTCTAAGAATAGTATTACTAACACGCCCAGCCGACGTCCCTTTTACGGTTTCGAAAACAAATCATGTAATACTCTGCTACTACCACTAGATGTCAGCCTATTCATAACATGTGATCTAATCAGATCCACAAGCCTCAGAAATATATAGATATATGTTTTGGTATAAACACATGTATGGGATACATTACTCACCATAATCTTACTTCTGATGCTTGTATCTGCTTAGATTCACATGCTGTGCATAGGCCGACATTTAGTGGAAGCTGCAGAGTATTACAGTCGTTTTCAAAACTCGAACAGGGACGTTGACAGGGCGTGCCAGTAATACTATCCCTAGTGTGACGTCCACTGTACACTAGTAATACTCACGCGTCGAGGTCCCTCAGATTATTATTTTCTGACATGGTGTAGCGGGAGTACAGTTGTATCCAAGCAGATACATATCAGACAAGCTCGTAGGCATCCATGCACCTTCTCTCTGAGGGGTGGGTCGCATGTGAATCTAAGCAAATACAAGCATCAAAAAAAGGATTATGGTGAGTAATGTATCCCTTCTGAGGCTTGTGGAATCTGCTTAGATCACATGCTGTGCATAGATTAGCGAGCAGTGTTAGAAGGTGGTGGTGGGATGTGAGAAGGTTCACGGGAGAACAGCTGTCTGAGAACCGCTTGTCCCACATATGTATCTGTCTTGGAATGCGTGTCAATGCAGTAATGCGGAGTGAAAGTGTATTGAGCTCCATGTAGCTGCTTTGCAAATGCTGTCTAGAGGGACAATTGCAATAAAAGCCAGAGTGGCTCCTGTACTCTTCGTGAAGTGAGCCCTGGGTGTAAAAAGCAGTGTCTTGTTTGATAGGGAATAGCACAATTGTATACATCTGACCATCTAGAGATTACTTTTTGAAATGCAATCGCCTTCTCTGCCTGGCGCTATGGAGACAAACAGTTGATCTGCTTTTCTTAGCGGTCTGGTCTTGTCTACATGTAGAGGACCGCTCTCCGCACATCTAGTGTGTGGCGTTTTAACTCAGCTGAGCTGGTGGGTTCCTGGAAGAAAGCCGGTAGCTCAATAGACTGGTTTACATGAAATTTGGAGATGAACTTAGGGGAAAACCTCGGGTGAGCACGTAAAACCAGCTAGTCTTTGTGAACAACAAAGAAAGGATCCTGCACTGACAATGCTTGTATTTCACTAACTCTTCTTATGGAAGTGATGGCCACTACGAAGGCAGTTTTATAAGTCAGGTGTTTATGCATCGGCTCGAAAGGGGGTCCCATGAGCTTAGCGAGTACAACATTGAGATCCCATCCTGGCGGCGGGTTTGAAATTGGAGAGTGGAGTCTCTTTATCCCTTCCATAAATGCTTTGACGACAGGTACCTTGCACCATGAAACCTTATTGTGGGAGGTGGTATAGGTTGACAAAGCCGCCAGGTGAACCTTTAAGGAGTTGAATACTAACCCTGCATCTAGCAAGTGGAGCATGTAGGTTAGAATGCGTGAAGGGGTTCATTCTATGGGGTTAATTTACTTGGACTGTCACCAAATTACAAATCTCCACTTGTCAAAATAACAGTGCCTGGTGTTAGGCTTTCTCGATTCCTTCAAGATATCCATACATCTCTGCGGCAGATTAAGATGTCCAAACTCTGACTTCAGGAACCATGCTGCAAGTTCATTGAGTGAGGTTGAAGATGCACTGATAGGCCACGTGCTAAGTGATAAGATTATACGGGCACAGGAGTTTTGATGGGATTGCACATCACCAGATTGCACAGATATCGATACCAGGATGGTCTTACCCACATAGGAGCAACTAGGATGAGCGTCACCTGTACCTTGCGGATTTTGTTCACCACCTTCCTCATTACAGAAGTTGGGGGGAAAAGCGTAAGCAAATTTTCCTGACCAGTTCATCCATAGGGCGTTCCCCTTGGAACCTGGCTGGGAGAACCTGGCTGGGGGAACCTGGGCATTGCTTGTTTTCGTTTGTAGCGAACAAGTCTATTGTGGTGAAACCCCATGGAGTTTATTTTTTTTTATTTTAAAATGTTTTTATTGGCATTTATGAGATCACATACAGTTAGTAACTTACATTTTGCCATACTCAAAACATTCTACTCAGGTTTGGTAACAGACCAAACAAAAAACACAAACCTAAATTAACCATCTTCATATGCATTACCATTATCACAATTATTCACAGTCTTGCAAAAGAACAAGTTACTTACCAACTGTAACTTTCTTTCGATTGGATGTTCCTCCCACGTATTCCTCATCTTAGATATATCCTTACCTTTAGGTTTTGCCTCGGAAAATGTTTCCTCTCTCCAGCAGAGGGCGCTCCACTCGAGGCGGCGACGATGTCCCTCAGCGGCCTCAGTCGAGTGTCGACATCATCCGTAATATAATTGCCGAGCGCGCCCGTTGACCTCAGTTCTGTTTTTTCGTGTATCAGAGCCCATGTATTATAAACAAAGGCGTGCCTCTTATTGACCCAAGCACTAAAAGAATTTAGAGTGTAAACCACGTAAACTGTACTGCGGGGTAGGATGGGAGGGTTGATGAGGAATATGTGGGAGGAACATTCAATCGAAAGAACGTTACAGTTGGTAAGTAACTTGTTCTTCGAATGGATTGTGTCCTCCCACGTATTCCTCATCTTAGATAGACTCCCAAAGCAGTTTTCTATTGGAGGCGGGAGTACAGGTGTCTTTTAGTCATGTACCGAATGTAGTACAGATTTGGCAAATAGACCTCCTTGAGAGGTAGCTGAGTCCAAAGCATAATGTTTGATGAAAGTATGCATGGATGACCATGTGGCTGCAGAACAAATGTCTTGTACAGGGACACCTCTTAAGTGCTGTTGAAGTTGCTATGCCCCTAGTTGAATGAGCTCTTAAACCCTCAGAGGGATTTTTTCCAGCTAGCCTATAACACTCTATGGCTAAGATTATCCATCTTGATAATGTTTGTTTGGTTACAGCTAGTCCTAATTTACGGCCAGTGTATCCCACAAATAGTTGTTCACACTGACATATTTTTTGAAAATCTTGAGATTTAAAAGCTAAGAGCTCTTCTGGGATCTAGCCTATGCAGTCTTTCCTCTTCCTTACTTGTGTGAGGAGGAGGGTAGAACACAGGTAGAATTATTTTCTGTGACAGATGAAAGTCTGAAACTCTTTTTGGTAGAAAAGTCGGTTTGACTCGAAGGACAACTTTGTCTTTATGAAAGATGGTGTAAGGAGGACCACTCGAAAGTGCCTGCAACTCACTTACTCTGTAGGCTGATGTCAACGTAAGAAGCCTTAACGGGCAAGAATGTAAAAGCTCAAAGGGTGCACATGTCAGAAACTTAAGTACCAAATTGAAATCCCACACAGGAACTTGAAAAGGTATTGGTGGAAAAACATTGTTTAAACCCTTTAGAAATTGTATTATTAAAAGGTATCTTAAAATAAGATTTTTCTTCTGAAGAGCGCTTGAAGATAGATAGCGCTGCTACGTATTCTTTTATTGTCTTAACCTGGAGCCCCAGATTAGCTAAATGTAACAGGAAAGATAATACCATTGGAATATCACATTCAAAGGGATCCACATTCTTATCCCTGCACCAGTTACTGAACTTATTCCAACGACACCGGTACAAAGATTTTGTTGCTGGCCTTCTGGCCGAAAGCAAAACCTCCACATCATCCGGAAGGTCCCAATCCTTGGATCTCAACCTCTCAGAAGCCATGCGTGAAGGTTGAGTGTGTTGACCTCTGGATGGAGAACGTGACCTCCCTCTTGCGAGAGAAGATCCTCTCTTTTTGGAAGACGTATTGGAGGGCAGATGGACATGTCAAGAAGGTCCGGGTACCACGTTCTCCTGGCCCAATCAGGAGTAATTAGGATCAGGGTTTTCCTGAACTTTTTCAACCTCCTGATTACCTGAGGGATCACAGGAACTGGAGGGAACGCATATAGAAGAGGAAACTCCCACTCCACTACGAAGGAGTCTCCTAGAGCTGCTCTCGGGGGAAGATTGCCTTGAGCAGTACAGTTCGCACTTCCTGTTGACAATGGTTGGGAACAGATCCACTTGAGGGGTTCCCCAAAGGGTGAAGATCTCTTGAAGGACTTCCTGAGCTAGTTCCCACTCGTGGGAGACTGAGCTCTGCCTGCTCAGAGCATCTGCCGCTGTGTTTTGCTCTCCTGCTAGGTGAATGGCAGATAGAGAGATCCCTTCTTGTATTGCCCAGAACCAGAGCTGCATTGCCTCTCTGCACAGTGGCAGTGACCCTATTACTCCTCTCCTGTTGAGGTAGTACATGGCCACTGTGTTGTCCGTCATTATCAGGACATTCTTTCCCCGTACAGAAGGCAGGAAGGCCTTCAGAGCTAGTCTGATCGCCCTCAGCTCTAATAGGTTGATGTGTAGTCTGTACTCTGATGGAGACCAACGACCGCCGATTGTCAACTCGTTGGTGTGAGCTCCCCACCCCGTGAGTGAGGCGTCCGTAACTATCGTTATCTCCGGACATGGTTGCCAAAAAGATTCTCCCTTGAGGATAGGTTTCTTGCAAGCCCACCATTGTAGATCCTTTGCTACCCTGGTTGGAACTTTTAAAAGATCTGTCATTTCCCCTGACAATTAGGACCATTGAAGGGATCTCATCCTCAATCTGGCTTCTGACACCAGAAAAATGCAGGATGCCATGAGGCCGAGCAACCTGAGAAAATCGATACTGGGCATTCTGGAATTTTGTCATCATCTGCAGAATGTGGTGAGCTCTCTCTTCGGGAGGAGAGGCTTTGCCCTAACAAGTATCCAAGACTGCTCCTATAAACTGGAGCTTCTGTGACGGTATCATGTATGACTTTTTTAAATTCAGAGAAAACCCTAGTTTGTGAAGGAAGTGGCAAGTCTTGGATAGATGATCCTGGGCTTGTTCTGGAGAACGTGCCCTGATCATTCAATCATCCAAATAGGGGTAGATGTGAATCCCCCCTCTTCTGAGACTCGCTGCCACTACCGCCATCAACTTGGTGAAAACTCTTTGGGCGGAGGTCAACCCGAATGGCAGAACTCGAAACTGATAGTGAGAGTTGCCAATTGCGAACCTCAGGTACTTTCTGTGCTTGAGATGGATTGGCACATGAAAGTAAGCATCCTGAAGGTCCAATGATACCAACCAGACTTAAGTTGGAGAGCCTAAAGGATCTGAGAAAGAGTGACCATCTTGAACTTGTCCTTCCTGAGGAACTTGTTCAAGTTTCTCAAGTCCAAGATGGGTCTCAGTCCTCCGTCCTTCTTTGGAATGAGGAAATATGGAGAATACCAACCCTTGTTCCTTTCCGTTACAGGTACGTGTTCTATTGCACCTTTCTGTAGCAGGGTCAATACTTCCTGCAACAGGAACGGATCTGGGTTTCTGGTAGGGTTGTATTCCGGTGGGTGATTGAGGTTTCTTTAGAAAGGGAAGGCAGTAACCTTGGGATACTGTGCATTTCCTTTGCCCTCTTTGACTGGCCTGTCCCCTTCCTCTCCCAAATGAGTAGAAACGAAAAGGACGACCCCTCCAGGAAGATGAGCCTGTGTAGGGGCGTTGCTGAGGTTGTTTTATAGCGGCACTGAGTGACTTTGCCGCTGCCTTGGATGTCTGCAGCTTCTCCAAACTTTCATCCGCCTTGCTGCCAAACAACCTCGAGCCGTCAAATGGCATTAAGAAGTCTAGATTGAACATTTGGTGCGAAATCTGACTTCCCTAGCCACGCAAATCTGCGTAGCACTGCGCTAGACGCCATGGACCTGCCGATACTGTCAGCAGTGTCCAAACCTGCTTGAAGGCATTCTCCCGAAGCCTCGTTACCATCCGTAATTATAAGGAAGTACCTTGAGTACACTCCGGAGCCCCAGAGCCTCCTGTGGACGAGCTCCATGGCACCTTTCTTGAGCATCGCCTTTACTTCCAACAGCAGTTGAGGGACGCGATTCTCGTTCCTGGCCACGGGAGGAATGCGAGGGCACTTGTTTTGGAATTCCAGCTAGTGCCTGTTGGCCAGGGTGTCCAGCACCCAACGGTCGGTGGAGATGGACTCCCACACGCTGACGAAGTTCGTCAGCCGGCCTCCCACTGGGGTGCTTCGGTGGGGACCCGACGGCACGGCCGGGTCAGTCTTGTTTGGAGGAGGCCTTGCCGCATTGGCCGCCTTGGCCTCCTTGACGACGGGATCCCATTCGCTTGCCTTCTCTCCTGGGAAGAGGAGCGGGCCGCCTGGCGGTAAGCGGAGGAGCCACCGCTGGATCCTTTGGAGGCACCCTGTCTGCCTACGGGGCTCCGAAAGGGCTGTCGCTGCTGAAGCACCCCAAGGGCCCGGGCCGTCTCCGAGTCGGTCTTGATGGGCTGTAGAGACTCATCCACCACCTTACCAAAGAGGTTGTTGCCGTCGAACGGCATGTCCAACACTCTGGTCTGGACGTCCTGGCAAAAGTCTGTCGCCGTGAGCCATCCCCGTCGTCGGAGGCAAATTCTGTTGCCCAGTTGGCGAAATCCGGTATCAGCGATGTCTGTCGCCACCGTTATGGCGTGATCCGACGCCACCTCGCCCTCCTGCAGAATTTCTAGGGCCTCCGCACTTTTGTCATCAGGCAGGAAATCTAGCAGGGGAGCTATCTTGAACCAAAGCTCCCTGTCGTAGCGGGCCACGATCGCTAAGGCATTGGCCGCCTTAATCGTCGTTGCCGCCGACGAGATGACTCGTCGTCCCATAGCGTCCAACTTCTTGCCCTTGCTGTCCGGTGGGGAAGTGGAATTTGAAGCCGACGTGCTCGCTGCCTTCTTCTTAGCCGCTGCCGAGATGACCGAGTGCGGCGTGGGCTGGGCCCTGAGGCACAAGGGGAGGCATCGGGGACTCAGTACTTCTTCTTGTACCTGTCCCACTTGGCGGGTGTCGTGGCAGGGTTCTTGAAGACAGCAAGCCCCTCGTCCCAGATGTCGTCGAGTAAAGGCACCGTGAGGACCGTCTTCCTCTTAGCCTCTCGTCGTTGGTACAGAAACCCCTCCTTTTTCTGTTCTTATGGGCAGAGCTGGAAGAGCTCAGATGCCCTGGTTATCATGGCGTGGAAAGAGCCAACCTCGTCGGCTGGGGACGCCCGCGGGGGGTGGGGGGGTGACGACGGGATGTCTGCTGTGTCATCGCCGCCGTCATCGTCGTTCCCCGTCGGTCCCCGTATCCTCTCCCGGGGAGGGGGATGAGGGGTCCACCAGTCTCGCAGGCACGAAGGGCGGAGCGGGGTGGACTCTCCTCCGCTTGTTCGGAGGGCTTCGCGATGGGCCTGGTTCTGGCTGGGTTCGTGGTAATCTCGTCCTTATCTCTGTACATAAGGATTGGATTGCCAACAAAATGGCCGCCGAGCTATCCTGGGGCTCCGGCAATGGCTGCGACGGACGGGATGGCCGCTCCATTGGGCCCTGTTCATCGTCGCTATCTTCGATCACGTCAGCAGGGACCGTCCCCTGGGATCGAACCTTCTCGAACCTCTCGTAGATGTTTCTGAACCTCTCGTTGAGGCCCTTCTCGGTCTCCACCAGTTCCTCCTCAGAGGCCGATTCCGAGACTGTAATGGCCACCGGCACCCCCCCTCTTTCAGCCGGGGGGCTTCACGGGGGTCTTAGCGATGGGCTGGAAAGAGGATTCCCTCCTTAGCCAGATGGATCAGAGCCCTCACCACCTTAGGTGCGTCCTGGGCCTTCGCCTTGGGGAGGGAGGGGGTCAGCGCCTCGCTCCCCCTTCGAGATCGACTGGGTCCGCTCCAGCGGCCTACCCGGGTTCTCGGACTTCCTCTTCCCCGAACCAGAGCGCTGGGTCGTGGTCGAACGTGCCGGGGAAGTAGCGCCCTACTTGGCAACCAAAGAGCCCGACCTTTCGGCGCTCCCAGAGCCCGCAGACTCGCGGTGCTTGGCCTTCTGTTGGGCCCCCGTCGCTGGGGTGCCCTCAAAGGACTTAGAAGCCCGCTCAGACTTCTTCTTCGCCTTCTTACTTGCTGTGCCCTTCTCCAGCCAGGTGGCGAGGAGGGAACGACGATCTTGTTTGGTCCGTTCCGAAAGGTTCTTGCAGAACGCACAGTCCTTCTCCACGTGCGTCTTGTCCCCATGGAGGCAGTAGAGGCATCGCAAATGCTCATCCTCCTTGAAAACGTTATATAATCCACATCCAGGGCAGTTCCTGAACAGCTTGGATCCGGGCGTCGAGCTCCCCTTGTCCTGGGCCATGTCCGTTGAGGTAGGCCGCAGATCTTCCGGAATCCTCCAAGAAGTGTAAACTCGACGAAAACTTCACCCTTGAGGGGCGTAGAAGAATTCCGAAACAGGTCCCCGTTATCGGAAGTAGAAACAGTGGAGCTTGAGGCTCGATTAAACCGAAAAAATGAGAAATTCTCCTGAAAAAGCGTGAAAACGCAGTAAAAAACTCGAGAGCTAAACACGAGGACTCCCAACACTTGAGCGTGTGGTAAAAATCTGAGGATGGCTGCCAGAGGCGGGGCTTAGGGAGAGCGCAGTCATTGGCTGGGGGCAGTATGACCCAGAGATCAGTGATTGGTTACTACTAAGAAAGACAGATCAGAAACGAAACCGATACTGGTTTTTTCTTTACCGAGGATTCCCAGCCTGACGGGGAATATTCATGAGCATGTGAATCCATGCCAGACCCCATGCTGGAGAAGCATCGTTACCTTCGATGTTAGAGATATTCTTTAATGTTTTCGAAGGCACTACGAATGCTGTTGAAGGAATCTTCGAGGCAGTCGACGTTGTCGAAGGAGCCTTCGAAACACTTGACGCAGTCGAAGAAGTCTTCGAGTTTGTCGATAAAGCAATCGACGTGACTTTTTTCTGCTGTGTCGTCGACCCTTTATACTCGACAGCCTTCGACAGAGGCTTCGAAGATGTTTTCGTCGAGGTATTTAAAGACGTGTCAACGTCGAGTCTTTTTCCTAAGGTCTGTCTTTGTAGGTGGTCTGGGAAGAGTCCCTAGAAGACACGCTTGACAATTTCTTGTAGGATTTTCTAGTTTTAGACCTTCCTCTGTCACTTCTTTTGTGAGTAGAGGCATGACCTTCAACAGCCATTTTTGATGGGTTTTGGGCCGCGTTCTCAAATTTTTTTTATCATCGACTCTCTAAATGCTTCCCACTTTTTAGGGGAGTCATGTTTAGTTGGACAAGTAATAACTTCCTCCGAAGTCGAAGAAGAAGAAGGAGGAAATCGGTGTCGTCTCTTCTTTGCCTTTTTTGGACAAAGAAGAAGAGGACTTCCTTGATCTACTCCTGGATCTGGATTTTTTATGGCGTTTTGCCGAAGACTCAGCCGAGTCCTTCTTCCCTCTCTTAAGAAAACTTTGAGGATTCCTCCCCCACCGCCAGTTTACCTCGTCTTTCTTTCAAGGCCTTATGGGTGAGATTGGCAGGAACCGCAGTCGTCGATCCGATGTTCAGACCCGAGGCACCAGAGACAGTTACGATGAGGGTCGGTCAGCGACATTTTTCTTCCGCACCTTAGACATTTCTTAAACCCCGTTTTCGGAGTAGATGGATCCGAAGAAGACAATTCGCTGTAACTGAAGTGCCGTTTTATTTTCGATCCGAAGCAAAGCTAACGGAAAAACGGAACTGAGGCCAACAGGCGCGCTCGAGGCAATTATACTACCGATGATGTCGACACTCGACGGGAGCCGCCTCGAGTGGAGCGCCCTCGCTGCTGGAGAGAGGAAACATTTTCTGAGGCGAAACCTAAAGGTAAGGATATATCTAAGATGAGGAATACGTGGGAGGACACAATCCATTTGAAATATGGTTTACAGTGTGCAACTGCCAGTTGCAGAGTAGTAGGGTGGGTGGACCTTACCACTCTCTCATGTTTCACAGTGTACTACAATTATGCTAGGAGAAAATTATGTGCTCAAGGGGGTTTGTCATCAGAGGGGTGAAACATGTCCCAAACCAACGTTTTCCATGCTTCAAACGTTACGCTCACCTCCTCCACCGCTCTGGAGACCCCTGCACTCCACATCCTGGTCTCTGCCTCTGCCCAGCGTTCCAATTCCCTATACCACATTGCATATTGCAGACCCCCTGTCGATTTCCATGCCATTGCAATGGATCTTTTGGCCAGTATGCATGCCATATCCATGAATTTAACTACGTGTTTGAACGTGCTTATCCTAGGGTATGCACCAAGGAGACATTCCTTTGGGGACCAGTCGTATCGCACTATTCCTGTTTGCCTGCAGGCCTGTTCTATTTTGGCCCAGAAACGCTGCACCTTTACACATCCCCAGAACATGTGCACCATTCCCGCCTTCCCCATGCCACACCACGGGCACTGAAACCAGGCCCGTCTGTTGAATCCGGCCACCCTATGTGGGGTCATGTAGGTGCGGTATAAAAGATTTAGTTGTATTAGTCGGAATCTAGCATTCCTGGACACCTCCCAGGGATACTCTAGCACTCTCTGCCACTCTTTTCCGGGATCTCTGTTCCCAGGTCCGTCTCCCATCTCGCTTTTAATGATGCACTCCGGGGTTTGGGTTTGTCCGTCAGCTGACTATATAATCTAGACACTGGCTTCAAGCCGTCACTTAAGGTGTGCATTAGTGTCAACAGGGGATTCGCTGTCGGCTCTTCTGGCCATTCTCCCCACTTTCCTCTGGCCACATGCCTGGCCCTCCGATACCACAAGAGCTGCACCCTTTGAAACCCTGCTTTCCTGCAGCGAGTCAAACTCCCTGAAGACTCCCTCTCTGTATATGTCTCCCCATGTGTATATGACCCATCTTTCCCAATACTGTAACATGCTAAATCAGTTCCGGCTTTCCATACATCAGCAGCAATTGGAGTCTCGGGTGAGTACGGGTGTTCAAGGTGAAGCAGTGCCTTGGCTCTGCTCCATACCAGTCTTCCCAGTGTTACAATCATGGGAGGGGCTCCTCAAGCAGTTCAAAGGGACACGTAATATTTCTTTCAAACGTACAGGGGCCACTAGGTGGTGTAATAACTGTCAGTTGTGGCCTCGTCTGAGAGCCATCGAGCTACAAAGCTAAATTGCGCAGTTAAGTATTATTTTTCTAGATCTGGGAGTTGTAGGCTCCCCCTTCCCTGTAGGGTAGGGTCAAAGTGGCTAGAGACAGTTTATGCTGGGTTGTACCCCATAGGAACTCGGAGTAACACTTCTAGTGTGCGAAAGAAAGGCCTGAATATAGTGGTGTATGTTTTGGAAGCAATATAAAAATCTCAGGAGAATAACCATTTTACCCATTGACGCTCTGCCCAGCATTGCTAGAGGAAGTTTGGACCAGAACTTCATTGATGACCATAGTCCTTTCACCACTGTTGCAGTGTTGCTTTCATGCATCAGCTCTGGCGTGTGACGTATATTTACCACTAAGTACCTGAATGAGTCCAACTGCTATTGTACGCCCACATCTGGTAAATCCTCAATGCCCTTCCCCCTCAGACCAGCCAGCAGGAATGTGCAGGACGTCTGTCTACTGAAGCGTATCCCTGAAACCCTTGCATAGTTGTCCAGTACCTCCAGCATCACTGGCACGTTAAGATGTGGGTCCCTCACATACAGAAGGACGTCATCCGTGTACAGCGAGATTATGTGGTTCGTTTCACTCACCTGAATCACTGCATCAAAAAAGTTGTTTTCTAAAGTAGATTGCAATTGGTTCAAGCCCTAGTATGTAGCGCATGTGTGAAAGGGGCACTAGGCAGGGATGCTCATTTTGGACGTCCCAGGCCGATGATACAGTTCTCCCAGTTTTCACCCTCGCTGTTGGTGTTGTGTACAGTACCTTTATCAATCTAACAAAGCTTTCCCCAAACCTAAATTTGCTCAGTACTGCAAGAAGCAACACCCAGTATATAGAGTTGAATGCTTTTATGGCACCCAACGATAGTGTTGCAAAGTGCTCCCTGCTTCCACCGTCTGTGCCATTACGTGTAGCAGTCGACACAGGTTTGCTGTTTTGTTGCGTGCCGGAATAAATCTGTTCTGGTCGCCATGTACCAGCCCACCCACTATCTTAGATAGCTGTTTGGCCAATATGGTAGTCAATATCTTGACATCGTAATTTAGCATCGCCAGTGGCGATATGAGTCGCAGTCGTACGTGGGCTTACCCGGTTTAGGTATTGGAACTACCAGTGTCTCCCTCATGCTTTTCGGCAGTGCCCCCACTTCGTACGCCTCCTTGAACACCTCATGGAGCATTGGGGTCAGGGTCGACGCATATGCTTTGCAGAACTCCGGGGGGATCCCATCGCTACCAGGGGTCTTACTAGTGGTTAGGGATTTAATCCCCTCACTCACGTCTTCAGCAGAGATGTCCCTGTCTAGAGACTCACGTTGTGTTTGCCTAGTTTGAGAAGCCTCATCTCTTCCAACATGTCCAGGATATCCTCCTGTGGCACTAAAGTGTTGTGGGCATACAAGCGGGAAAAAAAACGTTGCAAAGGTGTCATTAATTGACTGCCACGTCCTATGTGTAGTGCCCACGTCATCCTTTATCGCTGTTAAGTGTTTCGGATGTTCCCTCCTACATAACCACGCCAGTAGCCTGCTCGGTTTGTTCCCCTCCTTATGTGCTCAAGTAGTTTTAGCTATGTAATCAAACTTGGAAAGCCTTCCCCAAGCATCTTGGCAGTCGCGACTCATTTCGCCCAATTTTGCCTCCTCCTTCACTGGTCGTTGGCCTCTATCTGCTTAATTTTCTCCTCTTGCTTTTCCAATTCCACCCTTAGTGTTTTCCTGATACCCTCTCCACCAGCTTTCAACTCTCCTTGCACCACTACCTTCAGTGCTTCCCATACTGTGCCCCAGTGTTCCACGCTTCCAATGTTTTCTATATACTCCTTTCGTTTATTCCTGAGGTCCTCCCTAAAGGCTAGGTCTGTCAGCGCTTCAGTGGGCATGCACCATAATGAGATAGTGGGCCTAGGGCCTAGCATCGTCCAGGTCATAATCAGCGGCGAGTGGTCAGAAATCGACCTGCCCAGACTATCTGCAGCAGTTGGGCACTGCCCGTGAATATGTAGTCGATTCTGGTGTACAGACCATGCGGTGGGGAGAAGGAGGAGTATCCCCTGACTGTGGGGTGTAGCTCTATCCAAACATCGACTAGGTGAAGGTAGGCTAGTGCTGTGTTTAGTGCCAAAGGGGCTGCTGCCGCCCTACTCAGCGGCGGGTCAGATCTCTCAAGGTCCGGGTCTCTCACGCAAATGAAATCCACCACCCAAATGAAGCAGCTCCCCCTGCGGTGGGTTATTTTGGCACATAGGGCATTGAGGTGCGCAGGGATACCTTGGTTGGGAAAGTAGGAGTTAATTATGCATATTTGTTTGTTCTATAAAGCCCCACAATATTAAATACCGGCCTTTTACATCCACCTCCACCCCCATTAGCCAGAAGGGTACCACAGGATGTATCCACGTTAACACACCCCATGCATATTTGGAGTATGCTGCTCAATACCCCTGCCCTCCCCAGCATTCCTTTAGTCTGGACGTGGCATCCTCAGTGAGAAGAGCTTCCTGCAGTAGGGCTATAGATACCTTTTTCCTATTTAGGAAGGATTTGACCCGGTTCCTGTGTAAATAAGTGCCCATTCCCCTTATGTTCCACATCAGCACTCTAATTTGAGTTGCCATGGCCGCCTGGGGTTTTTGTTCCCCATAGCCCTCTCTGGCCCCTTCGTTGCATCCCCCGCACAACTGCAGCCCAGACTTCTCTACAACTCAGCACATTTAACCCTGCTTTGCATCCCATATCCACATATGACCATTTCCTCGCTACCACTGCATTGTATGAAGACCTTACAACAAACAAAACAGCAAACAAAACCAAGTAACTGCGCCCAGCTGCTACTTTGCTCTTGCAGCGCTCTGGCGCCCCCGCACCTTCTAGACCCATCCGGGCCATTGGGTACGAGTATCGTCGTGATATCAACAGGCCTGCATTAATCGTTCCGTGCATTAGGCCTATAAGCTCCGGTCAAAAGGCCTAGCAGCCCTCCCCGTACGATATTAGAGTATATAATATTGCTGCCTTGGACACTAAGCAGTAGTTGGTCGGCTTGTCGCCGTCTCTGGTGGGCGGCTTTCTTCCCTGTTGCCCACCCTTGGCTTCCAGCTGGAGTTCTTCATGTTACTGCCTCCTCTCTGCCTGCCAGGTTGTTGTGCTCCAGCCACATATGCCGCTGCTGGGGTTTCCAGGAATACAGCCCTCCCTTTATAGATCTGGATGGGTACATTAGCATGTATTTTAGGTTCCGTTGTCGGAGCCAGGCCTTTATCGGGACAAAGGAGTTTCTTGAACGTTGTACTGTGGGTGTGTAGTCCGGGTATATAGCTATTTTGGAATTGTCTCCCTTTATCTCCCCTCCTTCTCTTGAGTACTTAAGTATGACTTCCCTATCTTGGAAATTCAAGATCTTTCCGATCATCGGGCGGGGATGTGATCCCGAGGGTGGTTTCTTTTGCAGAGATCTGTCGGCCCTCTCCATCGCAAAACCCTGTGAAAGTCGGCATGCGCCCATCTCCTGCTGCATCAAGGTTTCCACGAATCCGGTTGGGTTCGGGCCTTCCATTCCCTCAGGGATGCCCAGCAAGCGCATGTTGCATCGGGCCCTCCCTTTAGCGTCCTCAGATCTTGCCTCGAGCGTCGCAACCCTTTTCTCCAGTTGTTGCACTCTTGCTTTCAGGTCCACCATGGTCTCCGCCGTTTCCTGGAGCCGGCCTCCGCAGTGGACACCCTCTCTGCCAGGTAATGTGCATCTTGTCGCATCAGCTACATGTCCGTTTTAACCTCTTGAATTTTACTGTCTATGAACGACAATGCAGCTATAGCCTCCAGTACCTGTCCGCCCCTGCTGTCTACTTCCAGGGCCTTTTGTTCACTAGATACCGCTGTGTCATCTTGCGTTGGGGCTCATGGCCTAGTCGCGGCAAAGGAATCCATGATCGTCGGTTTGGCCTTCCCTTTAGTGGGAGACATAGCTACTTGTTTGGGGCGCAAGTTGGTCTCCAGCTCTGCCCTTCATTCCTTTAACCTTGGCTTGCGACGGCTCCTTAGAGTGCTGGAGATATGCGACGACCTGGTTTGTCTAGAGGGCAGTGTCTGTGCTGGTTTGTGGCTGCAAGGGTTGTACACGCCCACACAATGTCCGCTTGACAAGTGAAAGCTCTGTTTCCAGAAGTGTTTGGATGACTCAATGAGCGAGGAGGGGTCTGACTGCCCCTCGTGCGGTGTGCCTCTGCTAATGTAATTCAAGCCCAGCCTCCAGGCCACACAGACCCCACCTCTCTGCCTTGCGTCAGCTTTGTCTTCCTTCAAATCATGGAGTACCTGTAGTAGCTGTTATACACCGCCCCACTCCAATAAGCTATTTGCAGCTTTGGGGACTAGCTCAGCTCCGGGGCGCGACAATGGTGATGGCTGTGACTCGTTCTTTGTTACCCATCGGGTTGGTACAGCTGTCCTACCAACTTTGTCCCTAGGATTCTCTATGCCACTTGCCCAGTAACAACGTGATCCAGCCTACTCACAGCAGGGATTTGCTTGCTGGTGCTAGATCCTTGTTGGAGGTCCATGCCTGCCGAACCACAGGATCACAACCTGGAACGTTGTTGTAGGCTCGGTAACCTGCTTTGTGCCACTTCATTGGTGCCCCCCCCCCCCCACAGGACAGGGGGAGGCGCAGTGCCCCGCTCTTTACCGCTTTATTTGCACAAACGTTAGCTGGTCCTGCTCCAGCGGTTATGATTAGGACTGAGTCACTTTAAGCGAACAGCTGTGTTCACTCAGTCAGGGGCCTGTGTTGCATGGGAATGCCCTGCTGCGGGCCTTCAAAGTGCTCCAGTGCCCGTGTAGGTTGATTGCGCCGGCCACCAAGTCGCGAGAATGAGGTTCACTCACCCAGCTGTGTCAGGGCAGTTCCGCCCAGCCACGTGTCACCTCCCAGGTGCCTTAACAAGGGGCGTGCACTAGCAGTCCTTTAGTCCATTCCCATCAGATGGGGGCAATTTGGTTTGCTCACCGCACGGAGCAGGGCATACGAGCGTGGACTTCCCCCAGCTCAGCCTGGTATAGTAGTGCACCCTTGCCTGCTGAAAGTGCTGTGTCGCAGCCAGGCTTACCTCACTAATGACTGCTGTTGCCTGCAATCCGGGGGGGAGGGGAGATACGGTCCACCTGTCACGCCGCCCGTTGTTCCACGCTGGTAGTGAGGCTCACCCGGCCCGCTGCCGCAGCCCGCAAGGCACATCTCGGGAGGCGAGAATTGTCAGCTGTGGGGGGACGAAGTGCTCCCCGTTCTTCTCAAACAGTCAATTCAGTATCACCACTTTCAGGAAACATTTCGCCTTTCTTGCTCGTTGTTCCTTCGCCTCCCAGTTCACTTTAGGCTCAGGGTCTCACTGTGCACTCCGTGTTGCCTCGATGCCTGCACCTTCCAATGGTGTACGCTGGCTTCTTAACCTCAGGGGCCGCTACAATTGGGAGCCCAACGCACCGCTGCCCCATAGTCTCGCCAAGCTTCCGCTTCGGTCCGCTTGTTTATTTTGGGTCTCCTTGGCTACAGCTGTGCTCGCCACTGACCGGGGAAAAAGAACAAAAACGATTCCTCTGTCCCAGTTTTAGCTCATGGAGACCATTGCGGCGGTCCCTGCCCCTCCTACTCACTGCCGCGGGGACAGAACTAAGTTATTTGGTTTTATGTCATTAGTTATGCCTTTGTTCTTATGCCAACATTTACCAAAATCGGGCATGTGTAAATGTTTCACCCATTTAGGGTCCTCTCGAGGCACAAAAACAATGTTTGCATTTTCACACATTTTCCCAAATCTCATTTCAATCTCAGTCACATTCCAGTTCATATCTAAATCAAGGGCCTTCTTCTTGGTGTAGGTTGTAATTTATCTGTTGAGCTAGTCTGCTCTAAATGCTGTCTCACCATCACTGTCTGCATCTGAGCTGGTTGGGGAAAGTACCAGGGGTGCTATTTCAAGACGATGTTCTTCCTCGATCGTCATACTTGGATTGGAACATGCAAACTCACTCTAACCTACAGCCCACATTGTCTCTTGATATTTTTCTTGTCTTTCTAAGATTGACCTCATCTTGTTGAGTTTTGAGTATTCTATTCATTGTTTTATAATTGTTCTTTTTTGTAGATTCCGGTGCGTCCACAACTTGAATTTTTTTCCACTGTCTCAATCTCCTTTTCTAGTCTCAGCATGACATACTAGTAATTTCATCATCACCTTTGAGCTATGATCTAGGTTCTCTTCCCAATCGTCTGCAAAACCTGAATCGTTGGAATTTGTGAAATTGGGAAAGATCTTGGTATCTGGTGATTATCTAAGTAGTTCTGCATTGTTGCCTTTTTTGTAATATTTGTTAATTTCCTTCATGGATAATATTTCCAATTTTACAAATGTTTCTCTCAGATTTTCCTGTATTGGTGTATAGTCCCTAAATACATGGTCTGCACTCCCTTTTGATATAAAGAGGGAACTTGTGTCCTTGTCCCGATAAGACGGTATGTAGTCATTTTATTTCCCTTGGTCAACAGCAGCTTTGCTTAGTCTACTATAAAATAGAAAAAGAAGGGGGTGAATACTTAGCAAGACGCCCTCCCTTGTAATCTCAGATTGAGATTGAATTGACATTTGGATAAAGTGTGAAAATATAAAAAGTGTTTTTGTGCCTTGTACCAAAAGTGTTTTGTGCCTTGAGAAGGCCCTGGATGGGCAAAACATTTGCAGGCGCCAGATTTTGGTAAATGTTGGCATAAGATAAAAGGCATAACTAATGATATATAACCAAGTAACTTAGTTCTGTGGATTATAAAGACATTAAATCAAGATTTAGCACAAGGGTACCCTACTATTACATGCTATATCCAAAATGTATTAGGCTAACTGTATAGTAGTCTGGGCTGGGTACATGCAGCTACAATGTCATTGAAGTTAAAACTTTTTGAACTTAAAAAGAAATAAGATTACAAAGGAGGGTGTCTTGCTAAGTGTTCACACCACAGAGTTACATTGGGGTGGAAACACCATTGTGCTCTTGCAGTAAAACCGCCTGGCCCAACACTGTTCCTTGGGGCAATCCTTCAGAGGGTCACCAAAACCTCCCTGAGCTGCTTTTTAACCAACATTGTTACTTACCTGGAACAGTAGTAAATCCTGCTGGATACTATCGCTTTGAACACTGTACTTTGCCTTCCCACCTTTTTCCTGCCTAATCCCTGGTCACTGGTGGAACAGTGACTCATCTGAACTGTGAGTGAATCGTACCAGATAGGTTTGGACTCTTTAGACAGGCTTGGGTCAAAGTTATCAAAAGTTATAAAGAGTTTGAAAAATGTGCACATTTGTTTTAAGTTGGTTGATTAATTAGAAGTTAGTCACTACAGTGAGTAATGTACTCCCTAGTCCATAGGCCCCTTTCCACCATAGTGTTTGGGCGTCCCTCGCTAGGGAAGTGAGACGGAAGCTTTTTCACTAGAAAAAAATCTTCCACTTTAAATTTAGAGGTACGCCGGGGCACGGCCCTGGGAGCATGCGCTCCCCTGACTCCGTCCCCAGCACCACTCCTCAGTCCCCATTGACGCGTCAACAATATTACCAATGCCTAATGACACCAGTTTTATTAGGGGTGAGGATGTGGGACGTATGGAGGAAAGGGGACTATGAACTAGGAGTACGAAAGCCACTACGGTGAGTAACTTCTAATTACTCCTACGTCCCATCCCCTTTCTTCTATAGTGTATGGGCGATTATAACTGAATGTAGCCACAGGGTGGAGAGGTGACCCTCTTTAAGAAAACAGTTCCGGCCTGGCCACCAAGGGGCGCACGGATGAGCTTCACCTCTGTGTCAAGTCCCAGTCCTGAGATCCCAAAAGTGGTCTGACACCCCCACTAAATGGCCTCCCCACCTCACAAAAAAAAAAAGCTCTAAAAATATGGTTTTGAAGACAACCTCTCGCAGCCGACAAGATATCCGGAGACAAATCGGTGCAGAATATCCTGAAAAATCAGCTAATTTCCAGACGCCTGCGAGGATCTCGGCCAAGCATGGCCCGTGCCCTGAAACCGAAACTAACTCGGCACCGGGTGCGCAGTTAGAGTCCTCCAAGAGAAATCCGCAGTGGAACGTGCCCAGAAGAAAAGATCGGAGGCAGAGATGTCTCTCCCCCCTGGAGGATGGCCCATCCGCGGCCGGCAAGAGGAGCACCCCTCCCCCTTGGGTGCACACACAAGGAGACGCAGTAACCAGCCCGGCTATGGACCAGCACTTCAACTGGGACTGAAGGTGAGGCCGCAAACACCCCTCCTCCCGTGGGCCCCGTGCTTCGACGAGTCCCCTTCTCCCTCTTAAATCAGAGAACAGACCTCTGGGCACCATCCGGGCAGATTACAGGGAGAGGTACCCCTGTCAAGGAAACTCAGAGTTAAAGCACGGACAACCGCGTGTTTTGGAGCACAATCTAACTTTTATTGGGGCCATGCAGAGTGACTATATTCTACGCCACAGTTGGAGTCGTTTGTACTGCACGGAAAGATCCTGCTCCATGGGGAAACTGACCGTGTACTGCAAGATTGCCGGGGGGGTCACGTGACTCCAATGGCCCTGCGGAATCCAATTCACGCTGAATCCCCCCTAAATAACAATACCCTGGCTCTGTTACACCCCGTCTGATACACCAACGGAGGAGGGATACTCCAGGGAGCGACAAAAAGCAAACCTCCCGTCTGAACACATGACCACACTTACCGACACTTGGGTGTTACAGAGCCCAGTTCGCAAGGGATAGGACTCTGCATATGCTGTTGCTGGAGGGGCCACATACAGAGCCCATTCTCAGGCTAACCCGCTCCAGCTACGCTACACCAGACCAGCCGGTGAACGCTAGGAAGGGGAACCCCTGCCCCCTGTTCCCCCACTGACCCAGTTTACAGCTGAATAACGTATATAACGCTCCACATAATTTAACACGCTCAGATTTTGTCTATTGTAAAGAAATAGAACCCGATCTGTGACACTGAAAAGAACCTGGGAAAACGGCGAGTTGGAGAGAAACCGATCTGAGAGGAGAAGAAACATATTGAAAGGGGCTGAACTCCTGGAATCACTCTTAGGGCACCAGATTGAATATCAACAAAGTCAATTCGTACCTGCTATCCTGGAATGTCTTGTTTGAGGACGGTATGTCATGTGTCCAAGGATCACCCCACGGCCCTGTCGGGGCAGCACTGGCAGACAGCTTTGATTTGGGGAGACACACCCTCCTTTAACACGTGGCAGCCCATAGCCCCTTTTATGGACTGACCAAGCAGGTAAAGGCTTCATGAACCACAATAAAAGCAAAGCCCTGCATACTCAACAAACAAATACAACTTTCTCATCTTACAGAGGATACAACCTAGATGCACACCATATGAGCCTACTAGAAGGTTTGGCCCCTGAATCCGGGACTTGTGCCCTCCTCCACAGATAGCTCACACTAGAACCAAAGCACTCTTGTATCGCATAAAGAGACTGAGAAGGAGAACTATACAAGTACAGGTTTTGCCCAGAGGTGAGCTCAAGGTGGGAAATTGCACGCGGGGGCCAACTAAATACAACATAACACACCCTATCTGCGCAGCACCAACTAAAAGGCACATGGGCATACAACAGAAGCTTGATAGATATCGATTTGTCCCACACCGCGTCGACTCGATTCACTCTCTAGACTCCAGAATGACGACACCAGGAACAGAAGCGGCTGCAACCAAGGGAGGCGTGGCAGCCCTGCTGAACGAAATAAAAAGCATGACAGATATTGGCGGGAAAGTCGACAAAATAAAACAAAGAATCGACAAGCTGGAAGGAACATTAGATGAGGTTGAACACAACCAAACCTCCCTAGGTACACTTGAGTCCCAAATAGACCTAAGGATCTCAGAGATAGAAGCGAGGGAGGAAGAGTTCCGTCTAAAAATGGATGATCTAGAAAATCAGGAAAGACGGAACAACCAAACAACCTATGCATCTTCGGCATACCAGACAAGGAGGGAGAAACGGAAAAGGACTTAAGAAAGACTCTCCACGCGATTATGAAAGTCTTGTTTGAGGTTGAGTCGATCGACGAACCCAAAATTGACAGCATACATAGAGCCGGAGGGGCAGCAGGGGCCCCAAAGACAGTATTAGCAAGATTCCACAACTACGCTGACAAAGCTAGGGTCCTAGAGAAGGCCATCTGCACCTCACAGATCCTCTTGGGCACAGCAAGAGTATCAATCTTCCAGGACCGGTCATTACTAACTCTCGCCATGAGGTGTAAGGGAATGCCACTTACCAAATGGCTCAAGGCGAATGGAGTCTGGTACCGTTGGGCTACCCATTCTCGCTCACGTTTGAGTGGGAAGGAACCACGTTAAGACTGAACGAAGGAGGACATCCAGACCTGTACGACTGATCTGCTGGGAAACCAAGAAGATGAGGCGAATGAAGGAGAGAGACGAGACGACAGGCAGTGGCGTATCCAAGGCCCGAGGCGAGGGCGTATACGCGGGTCCAGAAAATTTAGGAGGATGAATACCTCACCAGGAACAGACCACTGAAGATATTACTGATGTATCACAGGACCACTTGGATTAACCATGCGACTGACCATGCTCCTTAGGACATGTGTCAGAGAACTATGAGACGTCATCTGAGTGGTCACATAAGCAAGTGGGGGACCATGGTTTCAGGCACTCGACGCCCTATTGGAGCCGTAGCTGAAAGGTAGGGCTTTTAGGTGACCTCAGGAAGCGAGAAGGTTATCTCGTGGTGGTTAACTAGCAGCAGGGCAGAGAGAACTGCGGACGCCCAGCTCTCGGTTCATAATCAAGAGGTACTTGCGTATGGGCCCAAGTAAAGCTGAACCAAGGTAGAAACGTAACGATTTAGGGGATCCGGGAGGGGGAAACGAATGGGGAGCTCAATGGTTAGTTGAATGTTTTGTGATGGGACCGGAATAATTCCGGTTCTCACTGGTGGTCCGACTCCGGCTGGGAGAGGTTAGCCAAGCTGGATCGGACGCCGCTAAGGAATTTGGGGGGGGGGGACAGTGGGGGGATTGGTAGGGGGGAGGGCAGTTACATAGTGTTATGCAGATATGGGGTATTTGGTCTATTAAATAACAAAAGATCACACGTACACGACATGCCCCGGATAGTTAATGGCAGCAAGACTTGACCTAACGAAAGGCAAGCTCTCTAGAATCTGTACACTTAATTTCAAGGGGCTCAACTCCCCTACAAAGCAGACACTGGTGTGCAGGGAATTTCGGAGGTCCGAGATAGATGTGCTCTTTCTGCAGGAGACCAAGTACGCAAGTGGGGAGGAACATAGGATTCTGCAACCCAGAGCGGGGATGGATTATTGGAGATCTGGCCCTATTAAGAGAGTGTAGGAATACTTGTTAGAAAGGGGTTCAATCTAAAGGTCTCTAAGGTGTGGATGGATGTGGAGGGGAGAGCTTTGATGGTGGTGGGGACTATGAATGGTCTAATGGTCACGGTAGTAACACTGTACGCCCTTTGTGTGAGACAAGCCGGGTTCCTACAGCGGACAATATCTAAAATAATGCTCGAGGCCGCAGGCCATGTAATACTGGGAGGGGACTTCAATCTCTGGGCAAATACTAAAAAGGGATATACATGCATCCGCCCCAGATCAGCCCGAACCAGCTGATGCCGGCCCCAACAGCGGTAGTGGAGCTGATGCGAATATACAGGCAACGAGATATATGGCAGAAGCTACACCCATACACCGCAGGTTACACCTACTCTGCACCCCACGGCACATATACTAGAATTGATTATATATACATTTCGGAAGAGTTGGCGTAAGTGATGGCCCGCTCAGAGATTAAACCTATCACCTTGCCAGATCACGATATGGTCTCTGCTGATCTGAATCTGGGAGCTCTACCACGTAGACGGAATAAGTGGCGTGGCAATGAAACTCTGTGGAAAGACACAGCCTTTCGAACAGAAATGGTAACCGAAATAGAAGAGTACCTGAAAGCTAATAACACGGGCGAAATATCAAAAAGAATATAGTGTGGGACGCAGGGAAAGCGACATGGCGAGGGATACTGATCAGAGAAGGCTCCAACAAAAAAAGAGAAAGGGCTTTGATAGAAAACAAATTGAGGAAGGAGATGACACACTTAGATTGGGTAGCGTGGACTGCCACTGAGGGTAGGGCCGAGAAGACTGCCCTGGCCAGGCAGAAGCAGGACGAACTGCGCCTCCTGGAGGAGTCGCAGATCGTCCGGAAACTCCAAATCCTTAAACAAAAACATTACGAGAAGGTTAATAAGGCCGACGCTCTCTTGGCTGCTGGACTATGAGGTCAAAGGGAAGATAGGTGGTCAAGACCATAGATGAAGGGGAGGGCGATACTCCCAATCCACAAGGTAGAAGCATCCCGGAAGCATTCGCACAGTTTTATGAACACCTATACGAATCTGAATTGACCCTAGGTAGAGTTGAAATAGGCAAATACTTGGACGGTGTAGAGATGCTGAGACTCACAAGTGTGGAGGCAGACGCAGTGGACGCACCAATCATGGCTGAGGAGGTAGAAAAGGCAGTGAAGAGGTTTCCACTGGGGAAGGCTCCTGGAGCTCCTGGAAACGACAGCTATACAGCAGGTTTCTACAAAACCTTCCTATCCTCCCCCTCCTCCCCTTCTTGGTCGAATTATTTAACGATATAATGGAGACGGGTGTGACACCGGACTCCTTATCAGAACATTGGTCTCTGTTATAGCTAAGGAGGGGATGGACCCCAAATACTGCGGATCGTACCGCCCAATATCTCTACTCAATATTGACGCGAAGATATATACGAGAATCCTAGCGGCGAGGCTAGAGACATATCTGCCTCGGCTCAAACATTCAGACCAAGTGGGATTTGCTCTGGGGAGGCAGGGGGCAGACACGATGCGCAAAACATTACACCCGATACATGAATCAAAGACAATGGCAGGGGATCCCGCTCTTATGTCTGTCGATGAAGAGAAAGCGTTTGACAGAGTAGAATGGGGATTCCTGGAGGCAGTTCTGAATAAGTTATGACTATCAAGAGATTTAGGAGACGGGTGAAGGCAGTCTATACATCCCCTAAGGGCTCGGTGTCAGTCAACTCTGACTACTTGAGATGGTTCACCCTGAGTAGAAGTACAAGGCAAGGCTGCCCCCTGTCTGCGATACTATTTGCCTTATCGCTTGAGCCTCTGGCACAGGAAATCAGATCTGATCACTTGGTCGAGGTAATGCAAGTGCAGGGGAAGGAATATAAGATAGCCTTATGTGCTGACGACTTATACAAACACAAACATGTTAACATCCATACCCAGAGCTATACAATTGATAGACCGTTATGGACTCCTTTCTGGCTTCAAAATTAATGAGAATAAGTCAATCCTGTCTCCCCTGAGCGAACCTACAAAGCAAGATAGAGATAAGTACTCAGTCTTAGGCCTCACTATACGGGATATCTCTTTACGATACTTAGAGATAAATCTTAGAAGAAATCTAGATGCCTTATACAAAGCCAACTTCCACCCCCTGCTTGACAAATTCCAGTCCGATTTAACCAAGTGGCAGAAACTCACAATCTCAGGGATGGGGAGGCTAAATGCAGTCAAGATGGTGCGTCTCCCAAGGTTTCTATACCCATTCCAGATGCTTCTAATTAAAATGCCAAAAGCGTTTTTTGGGGAGGTGAAGAAGACCGTTCTGAGATTTCTGTGGCAAGGGAAAAGAAATCAAGAATTGCATATGAAGTATTGACACTGCCCTAGGAAAAAGGGGGGGTAGGTTTACCAGACCTCGAAAAGTATTATGCAGCGGTGCAACTAAGGATCTTAATACCACACTTGAGAAACCAAACACATTTACAATGGGCATGCCTTGACAATCATAGCTTCGCCCCGGCCACCCTGTCAGAGTGGCTCTGGGTACCAAGGGACAAACTGACTCGCAGGATCTGACAGCACCCTATCATGGGCACTATCTGGGAAATCTGGAGGGAGGGCACAGACATGTGTGGCATCACAACTGGCCATCCCCTTTGAGCCACATCTGGGCATCAGAGATCCGAGAAGAAATACCAGACCATGGCAGGTTCCAATTGTGGTTCGAGGTGGGCCTTGAGAGGGTAGGACAACTATGGAAGGGAGGTAACTATCATGATCACTGATATGGAAAGTGCACAGGCATAGGATCGCTATCGGCTTTCCACTTTCTTCAACTTAAAGGCACACTAATGAGGGAACCATGGAAGGAGAAATTACAAAGAGACCTTACCCCCTTTGAATCACTCCTTAACACTCTCACTGAAACTAAATAGCTGATCTCAATCATATACAGAACTTTGATAGACGATGGGAAGGAATCCACTACCAAACTCAAGAATAGATGGAGCCAGATATGAACCTGGAAATAGAGTCTGACCTATGGCCCAAGATGTGCAAGGGAATCTCTATGGTATCGATTGCATCCCAGTATAAAATGCATGCTACCAAACTCCTTCATAGATGGCAATATGACCCCCACAGGTTGTCCAAGATGTTTCAAACAGTGGGTCCCCTATGTTGGTGACAATGTAGTGAAAGCACAAACTACTGGCACGTGTGCTGGGGGTGCCCGCGGGTAAGGGTGTATTGGGACAAAGTCCTCGGATAGATCAGGGATATGGAAGAGATCCAACGCGAGCATTTTGTCTTGTTTGGGTTGGAGAGAAGTGTTGACAAATTTGCGAGGGTGACATGGTTGGTTGTCACCCTTTCTCTTGGCGGTACAAGCATGTATAGTGATGAAATGGAAAGCAGTCATGACCCCGAGTAAGAAGGAGTGGGAAAATGTTGCCACCAATATTTGTTTGATGGAGAGGATTACTGCGGAACTACATGGGAGATCCACACAAAATGAGATATTATGGAAAGACTTCATTGACAAGTATGTTCCCAATACCTAAACCAAAGTGCAAATTGGAATTCTAGCATGGAAATGCCACACCACACAATTAGGTGAGGGGGTGCGGGGGTATCGTATTCTGAGATGGATGACACACCTAGCACATATGAGAAAACGCCCCGGAGAGCATCTTTGTTCATTAACCTTTAATATTATAAGAGACCCAAATCTGGACATGAGAGGCAGACCAAAGATAAAACCACAATTATCGGTGGACTCACTTTGAACATAACAGTTCCTGGGAGGGAAATTTGTTTCAGGAAGGGGTTCCAACGTTCATGGGAAGGAAGGTATGAAGGTTTTCTTTTTTGTGTTTCACAACTATGATGTTAATAGTACCTGTACGTTGTTTCACCTGTTCTGTTGAAAACTAAAAAACAAATTTTTTAAAAAAAATAAAGAAAAGTTCCTTAATACTGCCTGTCCAAATGCTGCGTCTGACCTGAAGCTAGCATCCAAACAGTAGTGCTTGCAGAAGGCCGAAGGAGTGGCCCACATGGCCACCCTGCTAATGACCTACCACGGAACGTGCCTCTGGAACGCGACTGCCGTGGCCTTGGCTCCGATAGCATGGGCATGCATGTTTGCCGGAAGCGGTTTGTGCTGCCCCTCATAGGCCTACTTGATGGCCGAAATCATCCACCTTGCTATGGATGCCTTTGAAGCCCGAAATCCTTGCATTAACCGCCCGAAGGTGACAAAGAGCCCCCAATTTGCGGAAGCTCTTGGTCCTGTCCGGATAGAATTTTAGAGCGCGCCCGATATCTAGACAGTGAAAGACCTTCTGAGCACAGTCCTTAGGGTCCGCAAAGAAAGTAGGTAACACTATTTCCTCATTTAGGTGGAACGCTGAGACTACTTTAGGTAAGAACGCAGAATGCATTCTCAGGACCACCTTGTCTCTATGAAAGGTAGTGTAAGGTTCTGAAGCCACCAGTGCTTGGATTTAAGGCGCAAGACCCACCAAGAGGGCTGTCTTAATGGTGATTAGCAAGATGTCCACAGGAGTCATTGGCTCAAAAAGGTTTGTGCGCCAGGGTGCCCAACATTACGTTGAGGCCCCACACCGGGTGTGGCTTCTTGATAGGGGGGGTAAAGCCTGGTGAGGCCCGCCAGATGTCATTTAACCACCGGGTTAACTTCCTCCTCAGAGTTCCGGTAGGCTCTGATGGCTGCCAGATAGGTGCAGCATGTGTCTATTTGCACCCTTGAGTGTGCAAGGTGTGCAGAGAAGGATCGCACATCATCCAACGTGCAAGTAAGAGGATCAACTTCCTTTGCCTCCGCCCAGTGGCAAAACCTAGTCCATTTGCTTTTGAACTGACTCCTAGTAGCCTCGCTCCTAGCACCCTGTATGCTGTCTAGGTTAGCCTGCGACAGACGCAGATGCTTTAGTGCGACCTGTTCAGGAACCACGATGCAAGGGCTAACTTCTGCAGGCGGGGTGGATGACCCTGCCTCCCTGCTGCGATAGAAGATGAGCTGAGCCCAATGGAAGGTGAATCAGAAGCTGGTCCGAGAGGCTGAGCAGCTCCGAGAACCATGGTCTCGCAGGCCACCACAGAATTATCAGAATGATGCTGAGGTGATGTGACTCTTATCTTGCAGATCACCCTGTGAAACAGGGGAGTGGGAGGAAAAGCATATGCATCTATGCTGTTACACTAACTGTAAGGCGTCGCCCAGGGAACCTAGGCCCTGTCCCTTCCAGGACAGGAGGGCACTTTTTGTTGTACCAGGTACCCAAAAGATCCACCTGGGGCTGCCCCCATCTGCTGAAGTACCGTGTCGTTCACCTGGCATTTGTACTTGTCTGCACCCAATCTGCTGAGTCTGTCTGCCTCCAGATTGGACACCTCCGGGAGGTGGATTGCACTCAAGTGAATGTTGTTCTCCAGAGCCCACTCCCAAATTCTGACTGCGAGGCTGCATAGAGGGGAGAACCTGGTGCCACCCTGCTTGTTGATGACATGGTGGAATTGTCTGTTTGAATGAGGATCATCTTGCCACTGATCAGCGGCAGGAAGGCCTTTAGAGCAGGCCAGATCGCCTTCAGCTCTAGGCAATTGATATGGGCCTCTTACACCTGAAGGGACCAGACACCATGGACGCTGTGGTTGTCCAGGGTAGCCCCCCCAGCCTTCCAAGGAGGAGTACGTGGTGATGGTAAGTTGCGGTGCTGTTTGCCGGAAGGGACTGCCTATTCGCAAGTTGCAGTCCGTGCTCCACCAGACAAGGTGAAGAAACAGGGGAATGCTGACCAGCTCCGGTTGAGAAACTCCGCTCCTGACTCCATGAGGCTGCGAAGTGCAGCTGCAGTCTTCTCATTCTGAGCCTTGTGTAAGGCACTGCCAGTAAAAATGCTGCCATGATACCCAAGAGGTGCTGGTACCACCAAGCTGAGGTCACTGCTCTGCTAAGAAAATGCCCTGTGGCCTTCTTGATGGCTGTGATCTTGTCTTCCGAGGGAAAAACTCTCTCAGAGCTCGTGTCTCAGATGAGGCCCAGGAAAGAGACTCTGCGCCGGCTGCAGCTGTGACTTCTTGCGATTGATGGAAAATCCAACTTCGTGGAGTGTATTCATGAGGGCGGAGGAGCTCTGGGGATCTCGCCCTGACGAGCAAGTCGTCCAGGTACAGTTGGACATGGTGACCTTGAGCCCTGAGAAGGGCTGCCACTGCATTCATCAGCCTGGTAAAGACCCTGGGGGCTGAATTGAGGCCAAAGGGTAGAACCTTGTATTGGAAATCGAAGCCCAGAATCTTGAACCTCTAGAAGGACCGATGAGGCTACCAAATTGGGATGTGTAGGTACACGTCCTTCAGGTCCAGGTAGCACATCAGTCTCCCCCGCAATAAGTGCTGGCAAAGCCATCTTGAACTTTTGAAGATGGAGGGAAAGGTTCAGGGTGGAAAGGTCCAACACAACTCTCAGGCCAGCCTGGTTCTTCTTGTGTATTGCGAAAATCCTGTAGTAGAAGCCCATGCCCCGCTGGGAGGCAGGTTCTTCTTCCACTGTGTGGCTCTCTACGAGCGATCGAATGTCTGCCAACAGAATTGTTGTCCCAATCTGTGGGAATGGAGGAGAGGAGAGGGAGGAACAGGTAGGCGGTAACCTGTGGACACTACGGATAGAATCCAGGGGTCCACGAACCTCGTGCATAAATAATGTGCATGAAGGGCAGTCTGCTCCTCCCCCTTCCCCCACCGGAGACACGCGGACCCGAAAAGGAAGGTCATGCCTTCTTTCCCTCCCAGGCTGAGGCTGAGGAGGGCCACTGAAAGAAACCCCTACTCACCGCCTTCTGTTTGTTACTGGAAGCCCCGGAAACCGGCGAAGGCCCTCCTCTTGTCGGAACGCTGGTGCGTTTGGCTGTACGTCTTGGGCGTGGATTTCGTGAGGATAGATGAGGATTTTGCAGTCTGGGAACTGTTTTTCTTCTCATCGGTTGTGGAATGAAAAAGGTTGCCACCCTCGAATAGAAGGTCCAATATTCGTTCCTGGATGTCTGGGTTGAACTTGGTAGCCCATTGCCAGGCCGTCCTTCACATGTCGGTGGGAATGTAGATGGCCCGGCCTGAGGGGTCTAGATGCGTAACAGTGGACTCCATGATGTCCTGAGCCAACATTTTAGCTTCTGCAAGCCGCGCCTTCAAACGTGCCTGACTGTGCACTGGAAGTTATGGGCGGAAGCCAGCTATTTCCCGCCAAAACCTCTGATTAACGGCTACGAGCATGACCTCTGCATTAGACTATCAAAGGTGTAGTGAGGCATTGGAATAGGCCTTCTTTCCATAAGCCTCCAAGATCATCTCCTCCTTGCCGAGTAGTGCCGAAGACGAGGTAGACTAGGACGACTGAGGCTTGGATTAGAGCGAGACCGCAGCAATCACCGAAATGTGCCTGAGGGTGTGCCAACAGCAAGAGTGGATCCCCCTCCAATTGCCTGTACTTGGCTTCGAGGCACTGATTGGTAGGCTGCACCAAATGGGGTTTAAGCCATCCCTTTTTGGCCAAGGCGTCCTTTTGCATCGGGATCCCGTTCTGGCCGTGGGGTGTAAAATGAGGACATCGGGCGGGAGCTGCCCCCTCCCCCGCTTCAGGTTGTTCAACCTCGGGTTGTGGAAGCCCCAAGTATTCGGACAAGCCTGCAAGTCGTTCATGTAAGGCCTTGGCTGAAGATGGTGCATCGGGGTGGTACTCCTCGGTGTCCGGCTGGTCTGGAGCTGGTGGAGGAGTGGTGGGAGCCGAAGGCTGATGTGTGGAGAACGGAGCCGGAGGCTGCAGTGGAGGCTGGTGTGGAACTGCATGAACTGTAGTGGGCAGGGAAGCCGGAATCGAAGAACCTGGCGTGGGCAGCTGGGGCTGCGCAAGGGCCTGAGGTGCTGGAACCATAGGAGGAATGACTATAGGCGCTGGCGGTGGGACTGGAGGCAGCATGTCCCTGATCACATCCCGAAGGATGGCACCCATCTGAGGAGACCTCATAAGCGTGAGGAACTTTTTAAAAGAAACTGTCCTCACAGGCTGGTGGGGTGGTAGGTGGAATTGACAGATGTAGCAGGCGGCTGCTGGGGCCTGTACGTACTTTGCCTTGCTCGTTGCGGGGTATATCTGCCCTGCGACGCTGAAGGATAAGCTGTAGGCCACGTACCTGGCGAAGACCAGTCCCACCTGGACACTATCTCCTACCTGCTCCCAAATGGGGGAGGTGTCTGACGAGCAGCCATTTTGTCTGGTGCTGCGGCCATTTTGTCCGGCTGCATGCCACGTGCCTGTGTCGCGGGGCTTGCCTCGCTGGGTCCGGCCTCCTCCTGAACTCTTGGCGGTGGAGCTTGAGGCCTACCCTGCACCTCAGGACAAGGGCTGGTAGGCATAGTGCCCTCGGCTGTGTTGCTGGTAGTGCTGCGTACAGGCGCCCCCTCAGACATTTGTCCGGTATTAGGGCATAGCCCCTCGGGTAGACACCTGGAAAAAAGAACCTTGCAGTCCCTCAGCACTGTCTCCGGAAGGATCTAGGGACCCCTCGCCAGGCGGCCGGTAGCTGAATCGACCTCAGTACCTGTGCTGGTGCGAGAACCTGAATGGTTCCTCCCACTCCGACGTTTCCTGGGAAAGGAGTCACCCTTGCGGGGTGCGATGGGATTAAAAAAGGGGCCCTACGTTGGGCCTTGACTTGTGTCTGATGAAGTTCTTCAAGTCCTCTGGAGGCGACTTTTCGAAGTTCCCTCCACCGTGCTAACCTGTTCTTCAGAGCGTGCGGTGTGAGTGCGTCACAAGCAGTACCACCTTCCCAGCCATGTTCGGGCCAAGGCAGCGGAGGCAGAGCGTGGGGGTCGGATGTCGGGAAGAGCCCCTCGCAGGCTGGACACCTGCTGAAGCCCGATGACTTCGACATGCGCCAGGGAGGAGCGTGGCGCCAGAGGACCGAGTACCTGATTAAGACCAAAAAACAGAAGACAAAATACAGTGTTCGGGAAAGAGTGCATGGAATTACAAGGCCGAAACCAAACCCAGGAGTGCTGGTAAAAGCGGTCTGTTCCCGTCGACACGGAAAAGGGAACTGGGGATTGATGCTGTGAGGCGGAGTCAGCGGAGCGCATGCTCCCAGGGCTGCGCCTCTAAATTTAAAGGGGGAAGAAGATTTTTTATGGTGAAAAAGGTTCCGTCTCTCGTCCCTAGCGAGGGACGCCCATACAGTATGGAGCAAAGGGGACGTGACATAGGAGTATGTGATTTGTTATCCTAAAAGCTATTCTAAACATACTTGCCTATGAAAATCTATATTTTATCTACTAAGAATATTCCAGGTGATATTATACTGTTGAGTACATGTTTTTCTACTTATCTAAACTTAGAAGTACAAGAGTGTGCCTTACTGTATATAATAAATATCTATTTTGAATATAACTCTACAGTGTAATAGTGTTTTCTTGAACCAATGTGAGCTCTGAATTCTGTGCACATACTACAGCCCTTCTTAAACTGAGCCTGGCTGCTCGTCCTTTGCTACCATACCATTGGCTAATTCAGGCCAAACATAAGTGTAATCCTGTTCACCCAAGGTAAGCTTTCCTA
Source organism: Ambystoma mexicanum (assembly GCF_040938575.1). Taxonomy (NCBI): domain Eukaryota; kingdom Metazoa; phylum Chordata; class Amphibia; order Caudata; family Ambystomatidae; genus Ambystoma; species Ambystoma mexicanum. The sequence continues at coordinate 521,441,592 of NC_090941.1, read as the reverse complement.
AATTCCGTCACAGACAGCTACTTTTGTAAAACCTCCTAACATTAGAGGAGCGGTTTTGTGATTATTCTGAAGAGTTCTTTCTTTCTATACATCTGAATACTTACCTGTGTACCTGTTCTTGAATCAAATGCGATTCTATTTCTACTAAAAGGTGATTGTATATCGGTTTTACCTGCTTAGCAGGTCATCTAAAGGCCTAACAAAAAAATGGTATTGTTATATTTACCTGTCTAACTGGAATTACTGGTGTTGCTCTGTGTAGAATCATTGGAGCCCTAGACCACTCAAATCCTTCCTGAGACTAAGCTATCTTACCTTGATTGGGTTTGGCTAACATCTCAGTCTTTCATGTTCACCATAATAGGGTGGCCTCCCAAATTGCTCCCACCGGGGCTGATTTTCTAACTGCATTTTAACAGTGGCAGCATCGCATTATTGGGTGGTCACCAAACAGTTGAAAGTGTACATGTCTGATTGGAAGCTGAGTGAATACTCTGCTTCCAATATTCCTATGAGATAGGGTAAACTGCATCTAAACTTGAGTCATGAAGCACTGAGAAACCACCGGAAGCAGAGAACTACCCGTGCAGCAACTTTGATGCAGCAACAGGTCGAAGATCATACAAGGTTGAAAACTTGTTGAGATCTAATGATTACTTTAAAAAGAATTTAATGTGATATAGTTTTTAACATACAAACATTTCACAAACATTCTAAATAAACTGAAATATAGTTACTTCTACTTCAATTAAATTACCTTGCTATTTTACATTATGCATAGTTAAAAATGATAGTTCCTATACAATCTAATTTCTAATCTCTCCCTGGTCTTGTTAAGTCTAATAACACTTCTGCAATAATGGATGATACTTAAAGTTAAAGGATACTAGTTGGTCTTCTAGAAGTGTCATATAAAAACATTAATAATTCATTGTAACAATATTATGACCAAAACAATAAAAGGAGACTTTCATAACTAGCAACGTCACTAAGAATTCCACACACACATGCTTCAAAATCTCAATTACATCCTTTGCAAAGCAGTCTACAGACGCTTGTGTCTTTAAGTACCTAGGATTGCCCCCAGTATTTCTGATGTAGGATGCTTCTTCACATTTAGCAATATCACAACCCAATTCATTCACATGGGCAACACACACACATTTTGATATATTGAGAAATTACCAGGGACTTGTATTCAATATCCATTCTGTTTATAACATACAGTAACAATGCTGAATCCACATTATGTATTCTTGTCAACAAACCAGTTTTCTTTAGTTTTACTGAGCTGCAAGAGAGGGTAACCCACATTCTATACTTCTAGCGGCACGAGGAGATTGCAGTCATTTTAGTAGGTATCTCAGTATTGACCCTTCCAATCAATCAAACCAATCCCAATTATGTAGTTATAAATTAGTCCCAAAGACAAGTATGGGTACTGTTTAATGTAAGTAAACAAGCTAAATGGTTGCAGACTAATGCACTCATATCAATGGTTAAATTTCACTTAGCCACTAACAAGGCTGAAGTAGATTTCAAAACAAACCTTATCTTTCCATAACCCTTCTTGCTATTAACAGTATTACCTAGTCATCTCTGACTTCCTCTAAGCAGCAATTCACTAAATTCCAAATGAAACAATACTGATTACTCATTAGTGAATGTCAGTGTTTCCTATCTCAAAGAGATAGGCAGTTACTAATTCATGTGCCCCATTTAATGATTGCTTAAGCCCTATTCGGTTATCACGCAGTAACATGTAATCAGCATAGGCCAATCATTCAAGACTTGCATTACCCAATTTAGCTGGAAAATTGCTGGGCCTCCATATTGCCCTCCCTTATATCGGATATATATTACAAGTAGAGTAAGGGTAGTATTTAAAGGTAACCAATTTGAAGAAGGTTAAATACTGTTTCCCTAAAGTCTAGCAGCAGGTGAGACTCTATAAAAATATCTCTTGGTATACAGGCTCCAACTCTTAGTATAAATCTGTACCACCCAAAGGTTTGGTAGAATGGCAGAGCAGTCCTGCTTATCGTATGAGGAGGATGCGAGCTGTAGTTAAGTACAAAGAACCCAGTAAATACATTAGCCCAAAGAAACGCACACTTGTTATATAGTACATTATACATTTATTTTATACACACAAGGCAAAGTTAAGTAAATACTATTTAGACTAACCAACACAAATGGAAAGCAGAAGCAACAATTTTTTAGGTAATTAGGTAAATGCTTCGATAGTAGTGGCTTGCACCAGCAATGAACACAGTTCAATGATAACTCAATTCACTTTGTAAAGTCACTTAGACAAAGTTCTGTTGTAAGAAAAAGGGGTTTTCAGCACTAACAGCAATATATGTTTCTAATACGTTAGCAGTCCATTCCCTAACTAGTTTAAGAGTCCTCCAAAGTCAGTGGAAGGATGCAAAAGTCACCTAACAGCAGAACAGGAAAATAGTTACTTTCAAGTAAAATGTTTTAGTGGAATAAAGTTAATAGGATCCTTGGAAAGGACTCCCTATAAGTGCACAAACAGTTACGCCTGGGCAATGGGTGAACACCCAAACACCTGGCATAGCACTCCATTCACAGAGGAGGGACAATTCGGCTTGAGTTAAGTAATACCTTGAGCCCCACAGTACCTTAGGAGTATTAAAAATGCCGCTTGATTCTTTCCTGTGCAGCAGCGGTGGACCCTGTCTCCTATTCCTTGGTCGTGGTGACGAAAGCAGATACTCTGGAAGGGATGTCGCACCAGCAGTCAAGAGAAAGGACCTTCAGCAAAAAATTCTTCAGACTCCCACGTCGGACTGCAGTTTTTTCACCTATTTACAAGCTCAACAGTGAACGGTTACCACCCGACAATCCACCTCGATTCTGGAGTCATGCACTCTGGTGAGGGGACATTAAGGAGGGGGGTCTCTGAAGATCCAACTGGAGCGCACCAACATTTTGAGAGTATTCGTTCATGAGAAGACGATCCAATGAATTGAGCCAGAGGTCCCCTGGTATTGGCAGTTTGTAGCCCTGCAAGGTCACAGCACATGAGGGAATGGCTCGCTCAGGTCGTCCTATGGCTAGTTGGTCCCACCAGCAATAGGGAAGGAGTCACACTCTTCGGAGCTCCTCTGTCGATTATAAAGCAGGGTGAGGGCAGAAATGGACTCTTTGCGGTTACTGGAAGGGTCTGCCAGAGTCTCTGGCAGTTTTGCTTCAGATTGTCTGTTCCAGTGGTCGACTTGCCTTCTGCCTCAGGAACCTCACCTTTTATTATGATTTCCCATTCATTCCTCTGCAAACTCTCCCTGCAGTTTACAGAAAGGGGTGGGTGGCTGTCCAATCAAGACAGCCAGCACCGCAGGGGGGTACTGGCTCCATTCAGACACATCAGCAGACAGCTGTTAACAGACACAAAGGGTTCCCATTAAAGAAAGGGTTCCCATTAATGACCTTACCACGAGGGGGCGCATGAGCATGGCTGAGTCTGCGTCTCCTTAAATCAGGCTGAATCATTTGTAAATTAAGGCAGTTTAAACTGCAATTTCTGCCAATATCGTCTTCCGTTCCTTTTGCTTACCTGCTTAGGCTCCACTGTCTGCTTTTTCAGCAAAAATCGGACCCGCCTGGAGTGGCTTCAGGATCGAGCCTCGGAGCGGCCTTCCTCCCGCTCTGTCTTCGGACCGACCTGCGGGGTCCTTCCCGCCTTCAGACATCTAGGGCGGCAATTGCCAGAGTCGGACTAGTCTGGAGCGTCTCCGGGATCGAACCTAGGACTGGCATTCCTCCTTCCAGACATCCAGGGCGGCGGTTGCCAAGATCGGACCCGCCTGGAGTGGCTCCGGGATCGTGCCTCGGAGCAGCCTTCCTTCCGCTTCGTCATCGGGTCGACCTGCGGGGTCCCCCCGCCTTCCAGCCAGCCAGGGTGTCGGTTGCCTCCTCCTTCCTTACCGCTGCCTGCTGAGCCAGCCGGCCTGCGGGGTCCTCCCGCCTTCCAGTCACCCAGGGTGGCGGTTGCCTCCTCCTTCATTGCTGTGGTCGACGCCAGCGGATCCTGCACAGGTCAGGTGCCGGAGCCCCTTGTCGGTTGCCGAAGCCCATTGTCCTTGATTGGGGCACAATAACAGGTACGGCTACCGCTGTCTACTGAGCCAGCTCTGGCCCTTCTTTGGAGTCCAGTCGTCCAGGGTGGCGGTGGCCTCTTCCTTCCTTGCCGCTGCCTGCTGAGCCAGCCAGCCTGCGGGGTCCTCCCACCTTCCAGTCACCCAGGGCGGCGGTTGCCTCCTCCTTCCTTGCTGCGGTTGACGCCAGCGGATCCTGCACAGGTCAGGTGCCGGAGGCCCTTGTCGGTTGCCGGAGCCCTTTGTCCTTGATTGGGGCACAACAATAGGTACGGCTACAGCTGTCTGCTGAGCCAGCTCCGGCCCTTCTTTGGAGTCATCTGACCGCTGATCTCCTCGCGGCCCTTGGAGTCCCCTGCTCCTTCCTTCGTTTCCTGGGGCCCCCTCCACGCCGCTGCCTCCACACAGCTCTCCGTGCCCTTGACCTGCTTCGCTTCGGCCTGGGGCCTCCTCCACACGGCTGCCGCTGCCTCCACACAGCTCTCCGTGCCCTTGACCTGCTTCGCTGCGGCATGGGGCCTCCTCCACACGGCTGCCTCCGCACTGCTCTCCGAGCCCTCTCGTCATACCACACGGCTTGGAGCCTCTTCCTCCTGCGTGCATTCTTGGCGGACTCATTTCGCTAAATCCTGCGGCTCCCTCCACACAGCTGCCTCCACTCAGCTCTCCGAGCCCCCCTTTCTTCCCACAGGGCTTGAGTCCCCTCCTCCTGTGCACGATCCTGACGGATTTGCTTCACTGCTTCCTGGAGCCTCTGTACTTCACTCAACCCCGGAACACCGTCTGCACTACGCTGGTTCCCGGTTGATACAAATAACTGCCTTCTAGGGCCTCTGTGCTACACTTGTTTCACTTGTATACTTGTCGCTCCACTGGCTTTGCTCCAACTCTACTCCCACTGTTCATGAATTTGATTTGTATGCTTCTTCTCCCCCCTCTTCATTGATTGTTCCTACGCCTTCTCAGCTCTACCCTGTCACCACTTCGGTGGTGCGAGATAACTTTGGACACCTACTTTGTCATACATCAAGCACCACTTGACGCCTCCATCTACACTATCGAGTTCCTGCATCATCTTACTATTTTGGATCCTTCTGGCCCCCTCTGTGGCGATAACTTGGTGTAACTACATTGTCCTGTCTCAAGCACCTCGGGACTCCTCCATCCACAGTCTCGAGTTCCTGAACCCTCTGACTCTTGACTCCCTCTGGCTCCCTCCCACCTCCAACTTGAATTCCACCGTCAACCCCATCCTCACCTGGTCTCCTCCTATTGTTTTTCCTCCCAATCTTCCTCACTCCTGATTCCACATTGCCCTCTACTTTCCCCTCTTTATTTAAAGAACACACTGGTCTCTACCCTCTCCATTCCCGTTCCTACTATTCTGCTCCTACCTACCTGTCTATACCTAAGTCCTTGGTATGCGATCCTCCTTATCTCCTCCTCACCTCACTCTTCCCCCCCCCCCTACCATCTCCTCCTCTCCCTCCTATTCTACTCGCTCCTCCTGATGCCTAGTCCTCTCCACTATTTCTCCCCCACTCTCCTACCCATCCTCTTTCCTTTTCTGATCGCCCTAACCTCCTCTACCCCCCACTGCCAACCAGTCTGCCCACAAACACTGCTCTCTGGAACGCCAGATCCATCTGTAACAAGACCGCAGCTACCCTTGATCTTTTCTTTCGCCTCAATCTTCATTTCCTCTGCCTGAGACATGGATTCCACCTCACAACACCTCTGTCCCTGCTTCCTTAACGACCTTGTCTTCTTTCATCCATACCCCACGTACCTCTGGTCGAGGTGACGGCATTGGTCTCCTATTCCACCCTAAATTCATTTCCTCCTCTTCATCTCCAACTCTCCCCTCCCTCTTTCTCTACTTTTGAATTCCTCTACAAGTCCTTCTCTTCTCCCTAACCTATTTCCTTCCTGGTCGTCTATCGACCCCCTGGTCCTCTCTCCTCCTTCCTTGATGATCTGGATCACCTCCTCTCACTTATTTCGCCACCTGCCTCTCCTTTAGTGGTACTTGGCGACTTTAATATCCATCTGCCTTCTCCCCCACAATCTTCTCCTCTCCATCCTTAATTCCTATCTCCTCTCCCTCCTTCCCCCACTACTCACTCCTCTGGTTCCACTCTTGACCTCATCTTTTACTCCTCCCACCCCTCCTCCCCCGTCTCTTCTCTCCCAGTTTATCTCTGACCATGCCCTACTCTCTTTCTCCCTTTCCCCTCTCTCTACACCTACTATTACTAATCCCTCTCCCCCAATCTACTCAGGTCGTGACTTCCAGGACTTTGACGCTACCCTCTTCTTCGACACCTGCTCTTCTTCTCTCCCATCTCACCAAGACTTTGCATTACTCCCTGCTGATGATGCTCTTCCTTCCTCTATCTCCACTGCCCTTGACCAACTTTACACCCTTTCTCTCTTTCGCCCTACTCAGAAACCTTCTCAACCTTGGCTTACCTCCCATCTCCGCTCTATGCGACGCCTTCTCAGGCGATTAGAGACACTCTGGCTCAAAACTCCCTCGCTTTCTAATCGAACCTCTTACTTCTCTTACCACACTCTCTGCAACTCTTGTCTTGCAATCACCAAGTCCTCTTACTACTCTAACCTTCTCCAGTCTCAAGCATCTCATCCTCGTCGAATTTTTCAAACTCTTACCCGTCTTCTCTCTCCTCCTACTCCCGATCCCTCATCCAACTCCACACTTTCTCCCTCTGACTTCGCTAACTTCTTTTCCTCCAAAATCATCTCACTCTGCCAAAAAATTAACTCCCCCTCTAGCTCCCTCTTCTCCTCCCCCCTCTCCTCCCTCTTCCACTATGTCTGTCTTCTCATCTGTTTCTGCTTCGGATGTCTCCTCCCTTCTTACCAAAGCCCACCCCACATCCGCTCCCTCTGACCCTCTCCCCTCCGTTCTCATCCCCAAAATCTACCCTCTTCTTATCCCATACCTTACCACTTTCTTTAACTCCTGCCTCTCCTACCTTTCCCTCAGCCTTCAAACATGCAACGATTATTCCTATCCTAAAGAAACCCTCTGCTGATCCACTCCTTACCTCCAACTACAGACCTATCTCCCTTCTACCTTTCCTTTCTAAACTCCTTGAGTGGCTCGCTTATTCTCAACTCCCTTCTTTCGTCTCTTCCTCCTCTCTCCTTCCTCCCTTCCAATCTGGCTTCCGACCCAAACACTCCACTGAAACCGCTCTCACTTCTATCCTCAATTCTCTCCTCTCTGCTCGGCATGCCAAGCAATCTTCCATCCTTATTCTCCTTGATCTCTCTGCAGCTTTTGATACTGTCGATCACCCACTCCTCCTACACTCTCTCCTCCTTCGTATTTAAAGGCCCTTTCCTGAAATGGCTATCTTCCTACCTCTCCTAGTTCCTTTACCGTCTCATGGGGAGGCCAGACCTCTTCTTCCTTCCCTCTCATATACGGTGTTCCGCAAGGCTCTGTACTTGGTCCTTTCCTCTTCTCCCTTTACACCTCACTCATCGCCCCTGTTATCTCCTTCGATATCTCCCATCACTTCTACGCTGATGATACTCAACTCTTTCTCTCCTTCTCCTCCTTCACACCTGACCTCCATCTCAAACTCTCCTCCTGTCTCACAGCCATCAAGAACTGGATTGTCCTCCCGCTTCCTCTCTCTTAATACTGATAAAACCAAAGTCCTTTTCTTCCCTTCTAAATCACTTCCTCTCCTCCCCCTTTCATCAACTTTCCTCCCTCCAACCTCCCTATCTCCTCCCATGCTCGTAATCTAGGTGTTACATTTGACTCCTCTCTCACCTTTTCACAACACATTTCACTTACCTCTCGCTCCTGCCGTTACCACCTATACAACATTCGCAAAATCCGTCCCTCCCTCACATTCCATGCGACCAAACTCCTTATCTCCTCTCTCATCTTTTCCCGACTATTCTACTGCTCCCCCTTATTCTTTGGACTTCCTGCATCCCAGCTTGCCCCCCTTAAATCCATTTACCACTCCGCTGTTCGTACTCTTTGTCTCCTTACCTCCTGTGATTCCATCTCCTCCTTGCTCTCTCACCTTCGCTGGCTACCTTTCCACTTACAGTTAAAATTCTGCTTTCTCTGCCTTGTTTTCAAATCCCTACATGGTCTTGCTCCTCCCTATCTCTCCTCCCTTCTCACCTTTTACTGCCCCTCTCGCTCACTTCGTTCTGCTGACCATTTCCTCCTCACTGTACCTCCTTACCCCTGTGCTTCCTCCCGGTTCCGCTCCTTCCAACTCCCTGCTCCTCTTCACTGGAACTCACTCCCCCTCTCAATCCACTCTTCCACGACCCTTCCCTCATTTCGCACTTCCCTTAAATCCCTGCGTGTGTTGTAAAAGGCGAACTGAACTTCAAAGGTGGAAAGCCTTGTTTTATTGCTTTTTCCTTCCCGGCATTGCGAGCTGACAAGGGGCTCTTGCCGTGGATATCTCGCTTCCTGGAGGAGGCGGAGCTGACCCAAGGCACGTGACAAGCCACGTGACCCACCTGCCCATCTTAAAGCTGGGCCATCCGCCCGAGAGGCGAGCGTGTGTTGTAAAAGACGAACTGAACTTCAAAGGTGGAAAGCCTCGTTTTATTGCTTTTTCCTTCCCGGCATTGCGAGCTGACAAGGGGCTCTTGCCGTGGATATCTCGCTTCCTGGAGGAGGCGGAGCTGACCCAAGGCACGTGACAAGCCACGTGACCCACCTGCACATCTTAAAGCTGGGCCATCCACCCTCGCGGCGTTAAGACCGACAGGAGACAAGCCCACCGGCTGTTGTGCGGCTGTTTGGTGTGCTGGGGCCGCCTCAAAGGTAAACGGAGTCCGGTAGAGTTTGAGGAGTCCGTGGATTCCGGGACTCCCTTCTTGGTTTCCCTTCGGCCTCCCCTGCTCCCCGCACATATTGTTTGCTGCTGAGGCTACAATGCGAACAAACTCTACAACGGCCCCGGCGAAAGGCAAGTCTATGAGCGCTGCTATAAAGACTCGAGCCCAAAGGAAGCGTGTGCGTGAGTCTGCCTGCAACGACTCTGAACGCTCATGGCTCTCGGCGGAATCCTCGGAGGCGCCTCGCACACCTGTCCCGGTCCCTGCTGCTGCTGAATGCGTACAGTTCACGAATGAAGCGGAGCGTTCGATGCAGTCAGCCGCGAACTTGACCCCTACACACAACGATGAAACTACAGTAAGTGTTTGTGTGTCTGCTATCTCGCAAGTAAATTCAGACTTTCCTATTCATGTCGGGCACACGAGAGGGTCCGTTGAGGGTGTGTGTCCTGAGTCCGTGGTCGAGCCTTCTGTAACACAGCACATTATTGACACTGTTATCGTCCAGCCTAGTCCATCCCAAATGGACACCCTCCATGACTCCCCATCCTGCTCCCCGTGTCAAAGTAAATGTGATGAGCCATCTGATAAGCGTGACAGCCCATATGAAGCACAGAAAATCACGATAGCGATGTCTAACTCGGCTTCAACATGTGGCTCTGCTGTACTTCCAACTTGTGCCGCTCAACATGACAGTAGTACAATGCAACATGTCTGTGGCATTGCGCAATTGCCTTCCTGTTGGCCTATTGGTGTAACGTCTGATGTTCAGGTTCTTCAAAAGAGCCCAAGTGCATGTGATGCAGTTTGTGCTCTAATACAAAAAGAAACAAGTAGCGGATCTCCGCGTATAAGATTCTACAGTGCACACGAAAAGCTGCTACCGTCGCCGGCGACGTCACTGAACACAATGCCCGAAGTTGGTCCCTCTGACACAGCGTTCACATTCGATGAAGTGGATAAACCAGTTCAAAATCTGGAGTCAGAATCTTTTTCTCGTGGTTCCTTTGCAAATGCTGAGTGGGAGAGGTTGTTGTTTCTGCAAGAAAAAGACCCTAACCGAAGAAATTCCTTGGAAGTTGTGAATAAGTTGTTAATGGACCTCAAGCATTTGAATAAAAGCAGATCGAACAACTCGGCATTAAAAAACTCTATGCCGGGTGCTACAGCCCTTGTGGGGGCGTCCACTATTTCTGTGGCCGGGGCGCCCCTATCTGCATTGCGGGATAAAAGTCCTCCGCATAGCTTTTCTATGGCCAAGGTGAATCAAAGAAGAAACAGACGCTCGAGTTTCTCTCCGAGCATTCAATGCTCACAGAAGAAACTTGCTACAGCAAAAAGAGCTGACCCCATTACACCGCAAAATGGTACAGCGTCGAATTCGTACCAACGTATGGATGGACCTTCAACCGTGGGCTCTCATTCTGACGCTACGTCAGACTCATTTTCATCAGACTCATCATTAATGGAGCGTCCTTTTCCAAAAATCAGACGCCTTCCGTTGAGTAAAAGGCGATCTACAGGCCTCACAATGGATAGCACTGGCAATGAACGCCCTTTACCAAGCATGCAAGAGCTTCAGATGCTTATTATGTCATCAACTACAATTGCTTTGGCTCCATTTTTGAAAATGTATGAACACATAAACGACAACATGAAAGATCTAACAGCTTTAATTTTTGGCATGAATACGAAGATTGTTGAACTGGAGAACTCTCAGACGATTCTAATGAACACATCTCTGTATACTGATAAACAGGTGGAACTGGCGTTAGGTGCATTAATAGACAGTAACAAAAACGCTTTTCTAGATAGAAAATTATTGGCTGAAGTGGCAAAACAGGCTTTACACCTTTTCCAACAAAAAAATCGATAAGCCTGGCTATATATTGGAACTCCTGAAGATATAGGAGTACTGATCTCTCAAACTCCAAACAACCCTGTAGCTTGTTCATCTGTTCGGATTCCACTAGCCACATGTGCCCAGATTGCAGAGGCCACTGATATTGAATCGAAGAGAACTCTAGATAAGTTGGCCTGTAATGAAAAAGCGACTAGAAGTTGGTCAGGATCAATACTCATTGTTGCCGGCTTCATGCCCTTTAGGTCCGCAAACGGCTGAGTTTGCCCCCTCCGCCATTGATCCAATTCCACCCCTATTGACCAATTTTCAGGCCATTATTGTGGAAACTCAAGCTGCAGCGAATTTGGTTCTTCAGGACCCCCAATTGGCTGCCTCTTCTAATCAAAATCTTGTTCCTGATCCCACTAAAGAGGTGTTCAATGCTGCACAAAAACATGGAAATGACGCTGCTGCTGCAGTCTTCGACATTTTCAAGCATCCCACGAGTGGCCCCATTACAGGTCCGAAAGCTGGAAACTGTAGAGGCAACAAAGCCAAAAAATCAAAAAACATGCCAATGAAAAAAGGAACCGAGGTAATGATTCCAGGAAATGTCTGCGTAACATAAAAACGGTGAATGTAATTGTTAATAAAACAATTTTAAAAGGGATAAAGGATGCACCGGAACCTCTGTTAAATGCTGCTTCTAGCGACCTGGATACGGCCGCAGAACCAACAATCAACTTATGTGGCATATCTGAGGACTTGCTAAACATGTCTGTATATGAAGATGCAGTAGCCGAGGACGTGGAGGGGGCTGCTGAGCTCGACACTCTACCGGCTAGCCCACTTGATGTATCCAAGCAGACTGGCAATACAGCCGGTCCTTTGAGTGCAGCCTGTCCTCAAATGATTAACCAGCTTGACACTGGATCAAATCCGACTGGCCATAATTCCACTCATCCACAAGTGCCAGCCTCGAAGTCTACCAGAATTGTATCCCTATGTGAAATAACTGGGCCATCCACTACTTCCACAGATGACACGGACAACTGGTCGCAACCCTTCATGACGCTAGAGGAGAAACGTCGCAAGACGTGTGACCTATTTAACAACGGCCAATCCAAGACGGAAGATCCAGAGGCACAAGTTCTCTCTGCCCCTTGTATCAACCTGCCATCTTCGGTAGTCGCCAAGAACGACTCATCAGGCTCTAACTCCAGGGGTATTCTGCCTAAGTCGCTGCAACCTAAGGCCATTGGGGTTTCGCAAAGAAATCTATCATTGAAAAAGCAAACAACAAATGAACCCCTTAAGAGCAAACATTGGAAGAATGAGCCTTCTCACTACCAAGTACTTCTAGAACGTATCGACTCTGCTGATGACTTGATAATGAATCGGCATAATGTTTTATGGCTTTGTCATCTGGTACCGAACCTGCGGGCAATAGAATCTGGCGACTTAAAAATTGTAGAATTTCTTGAGGACAGTAAAAATGATGCAGTTATTCTACATGTCCAGTCTAAACTGATAGCTGATACACTGCTCCAAGCTGGACCGGTCCTAATGTCCCTGGGCTTTGATATTTCCTTAGCACCAATACGGATCCCAGAAGAAGCACTGAATAAAGCTGCGAACTCGTTGGAGGTTGGAAGAGACTACAAAAACCCTTCAGCTCGTTCATGTGAGAGGGTCACTGCAGCTTCTCATTTAAGATCTCTCCCCCCGGCACAGAAGACCAGTAAGCCCATGAACGAGACATCTAGCCAAAATAACATCAAGATTACAATCACAGGAGCTAGTCAAGGACATCATACCGAAGATCTGCCAGGGTCTGATACGCTGCCAAGGGTGCAAGGGAATGAGTGGGCTTGGGTTGCTGAAACTTTAAACAATATCATGCCATGCTAACGCCAGGTCCCCAAGCACCCTAATAGCGACAAAACCCTTACTTTGGGCTCCTGGAACACCAGGGGCTTTAGTCATCTGTTTAATACCACCTGGGCTGATGATTTGGACCTTATTTGTCTACAGGAGACATGGCTACGTGAAAAACCCATTTTGGAAGGTTTCGAAATTGCCTATACACCAGCCCTCAAACAGACTAGGGGGAGACCGATGTCAGGCCTTCTGGTAGCCGTCAGGATTAATTCAGGTCTTCGGATCCTGAACTCAATTGACATTTCTCCATATATTCAAGTGACCACGGTCGGGGTGGGAAGCACGGCTGCTGGAGCAACAACCAACATCTGCATCTTTAACCTTTACTGGAACCACGCAGCCAGTGGAGCCATAAACTTCATAGACGAAGTCACCAAGTCTTTGGACGAGCAGATGGAAGCCTGCCCCCCAATTGACCTGATAGTCTGTGGAGACCTCAATATCGACTGTTTTGATCATCAGGACACATCAGGTCACAAGAAGACTTCCAACAACTTAGAATCACATTCGGCAACCCAATGGTCTCTGTAAATGGAGTTACGTGACTTGTTGATGCTGAACGGCCAAACGTTAGGCGATATTCCTGCTGCCCCCACATGGAGACTAGGTGACCTAAGTTCAACCTTGGATTACATCATTGTATCCAGTGGGATTCATATGAGAACGACCAGCCTGTCTGTCCAAACAATGCAGCCTAGTGACCCTGATATGGTGGTACTGACATTTGCGGCAACTGACAAAAGGCCTCAAGATCGCTGGGCCTTTCCAACTAGAACAGGAGTCGGTAGGATTCGCCTAAACCTAGATCATGCTGAGACAGGCAATATCTTGAGAGGTCTTCAGACTTCTGAATTCACGGAATACAGCCATCTCCTAACCCAATACCAAGAACGCAAGAACCACATGGGCAACAGTCTTTTCTTTCCAAAGCACAAATTTGATCTTGAGGTGCAACAACGGAAACGCCTCTTACGTTGACAGATAAGATCGGCCCACAAACAAACACCTACTGTTGCAAATGTTCAAACAAAGCTACAAGAACTGGCACAAGTCCCATAAATCTATTATGCTGCAGAATGACGCGGAGCTGATGCTATCAAAAATGAAGAGCTCTAATGCTGTTGAATACTGGAGATTGATAAATGACAACTTTGCTCCTCAACATGCTCTCCAGGCAAACCTGGTCTCTGAGTCTGAGTGGGTATCCTTTTATGCCAACCTTTTTTGTAACAATGAGGTCGTTGACTGGAGTCCTCCAGCGCTGCCACATTGGGACTTGGTCTTTGATTATGAGGATATATTGAGAGTCATTAGGAACCTGCACAACTCAAGAGCCCCCGGACCTGATGGCTTAACGAACTTTACGCTTAAACTCCAACCTGAATTATGGACTACCTTTTGTGAGCTACTGTTCAAAAGAATTGTCAACACCTGCAAGACCCCTTTGTCTTGGAAATCAGCAGTGATCATACCTATCTTCAAAAAAGGCGATTGTCGTAATCCCAAGAATTATAGACCAATTGCACTACTCGATGTATTGGGCAAGGTCTATGCCACTCTCCTCCAACAAAAACTGACGGAGTGGTTAACAAAGTGCAATCAGATGGACCCTAGACAAACTGGATTTGTCAAAGGCTTGGGTTGCGGCATTAACCTTTTAATACTAAACTTATTGAAAATGGAAGCTTTGCGATCTAATTCCAAGATTTATCTCGCCTTGGTGGACTTGTCTCAGGCGTTCGACAGTATTAACAGAGAATTACTTTGGTCTAAATTGACCAAATGGAATTGCCCTGCAAGTCTACTGGCACCCATTCATGAACTCCATACGAACACGACCATCAGAGTCCGCCTAGATCAAAAGGGTAACCTATCTGTACCCATCGACACCTCCCGAGGTGTCAAACAAGGTTGCCCGCTCGCGGCAACTATATTCAACTTGTTCATATCCGACATCAAGGACGTATTTAGTGGCCTACGCATTTTCCCGCCAAAACTCCATGGCTCCCATGTGGACTATTTAGTCTATGCAGACGATATCATTCTGATAGACTTAACTCCCATAGGTCTACAGCGCAAACTAAATGCCGTGGAAAAATACCTAATAGATAACGGGTTGGTTATCAATAGAGGGAAAAGCGAAATAATGGTCCCTGAAAGACTGCAAGGATCCAATTCGAACCGGCAGAAATTCAAATGGTACGTGAACAAAGAACCCATTGGACGCGTCTTTAACACCAGATACTTAGGAATGCAACTAAGTGCCAGCAGAAATGACGCTCCCTGGGTGAACTCAGTCAAGAAAAAATGCCGTCAATTGGCGTGCCAAGCAGTCATAATCAACAAAAAATTTGGGAAATTTACGTTAAGACCGACGTTAACCTTCTTTCAGCAGAAGGTGGTACCGTCTCTGATTTATGCTGGCGAAAACACCTTTGGTTGTGGGTTTGAAGTGTGGAATTCTTTAGAAAACATCTTCTGGACCAGGGTTCTCCATCTGCCTAAAGGCACCTCCACTGTTTGTATCAGATACGAACTTGGCTACATATCCATGCAAGCAAGAGTCGCTTGGAATCTTCTAAGCATTTTTAGGAAAGTAAACTCTAACAGCATATTGCCTCAGATGAAGATTCTACACAGCCTACAGTTCGCCAAAGCACCTACAATTGCATTTCAATGGAACAAGATATGCTATGATGTGCTTAGCTCGTACGATATTACGATGCAATTGCTGCTTGAAAATCCAGATGCCGCGAAACTAAAGCTTTGGAGAAATGACTGGATCCAGACTTGTGACAAAAGAGCTAATTCTAAGTCCATGCTTGAAGTGCCGGCCGAGGCAAGAGCATACGGATATGTACCTCCATACTTAGCTTGCTTCCCGGACCAGTGGGCTCGGGCCGCCTACCTTCAGTTTAGGCTGAACGCTATGACAACTAAAGAACGTCTTTGCTATTGGTCTCAATCTCCGGACTCGGACCTTGTGTGTCGATTCTGTTCCTCCACGAAGGAAACACTTAAACATCTAATCATAATGTGCCCCGAGTTTGAGACAGAGAGTTAACATCTTCAGCCCAAAACAACGAATTCTCAGTGCCTCACTCGTGATGACTGGTGGAGAGCTCTGTTTGATGGGTCAAACAGAGTGTTGTTATATGCTTTGGTTTCTTTCCTTCGTGTTATAAAAGATAGTCTACACGATATCTAGGTGGACCTGATCGCTGGGATGTCGTGAGGTCTGCACCCGAGACTATGTTATGGGAAATAGATGAAGGGAGGAGGCCTTGTATTGATTTGAGATGAATGTATAAATTTTAGCTTGGTTTTTTTTTTCTTCCTTTTTTAAAGGTTTGTAATATAACCAATAAAATAAATAAAAATAAAAAAAAAAATCCCTTCTCCACTCTCCTCCTTTAAGGCCTCCCCTGTTCTCTCTTCCTCCCCCCCCCTCTTTCCCTCTTCTAACTCCTCTCTCCCCACTCCCATTTCATTCTCCCTCCCTTCTATTCTTCACTCGCTCTATCCCTCTCTGTTCCCCCTCACCAATCCTAGTCCCTCTCCACGTCCCCCTCCCCCTCAGTTAATTGCTTTTTGCACTGTTTTGTTGTCGAATGATTCATTATGTAATTTTGCTCCCAATGTTTATTGTTCACTGTATGAGTTGTTCCATTGTACAGTGCCTTGGTGTAAGGCGCTCTATAAATAAACAAATCAAAGACAAAACTCCCATCAAGACCTCCCCTTCCCAGGATGATAGAAGGACTAACAAATAACAGCTACACAAGACATTGCGAAAAAAGAAAGGAGCCACCATGTTAGAACATAGGTGACCGCTTTGTGCATAAGCGCAGCTGTGAATAGAGCCTGCGGTGGAACATTTCAGTAGAACACATCCACTGCCACCAGCAATAACTATACGGTTGTCACTGTAACCGAAAAGTTACAGGAGCTCGGATATGGGAATACTAGGTATCCCCTTAGCACTCCCCATAAGGTGGGCTGTGCTGATCTCTCAAAAGTAAACGTTTAGGAAGGATACAAAGTATCCCTCTTTACTTAAGAACAGTAGTTTTTAAGCAAAATAAGAATACAAAAAGGAGAGCCTAAAGGGCCATCAGCAGCACTGCACATAAAGTGCTGTGTGCTACAAAAGATATGGAAGCAAGCAAGGCTCCATAACACAAGGTAAAACCAAAAGAACAGAGTTCCCATGGTTAAAGCCCATAAGAATGAATGATGGGGAAAAGGCTCCTATCATTTAGGAGAACAGGAAAAAGGCCCAGAAGTCGAGCAAAACATGCTGGGGGTCTCACTAGGAGAGGGGGGTTAAGCATCGCACAGGTGCATTGTCTGGGTCTGCGACCCCTCCCTCCCCACCCCCCCATGTACTCCTGCATTTTTTTCCTTCTTTTGTTTTCCTTCTGTCACCTTTTCTCTGGTGCCTCTATCCCATTCCCTGCCCTCCTGCGCCGCTTTTTTCAAGTCGCTTTCAATTTTTTTTCCAGCCTCCAAAGCGCACCCCCCACCCCCAAACACACTCCTGCAAACCTGATTGGGACCAGCAGACCCTTTCAGGGACCTCTGCCTGGGCAGCCCTCGGCTAAGGGCCTCGAGGCAAAGGGCAGCTCCTGTTAAAGCAGCTCCAGTCCGTGTGGCCCGTGTTCGCCTGGCAAGCCTGCAGCCGTCAACCAGCAGCGAGTGATAAGGTAAGTGTGGTAGGTAGGCGGTTCAGCCATTACTGTATGCCATGAACTACCCCACCTGTCATTACCTAATGTCCTACTCCCCCAGGTACTCAGCCTACTTAAGCTCATCAGCTATTGTCAGCATTTACCCCACTTGTATAAGGTAGCCATTGTAAATCTAGCCTCAATGTGTAAGGTGACCATACTTGGCATCAAGTCAATTGGGCTAATCAGCCACAGTTTGCATTTTGAGCCGTTCTGGATGGAGTAGAATTGTGAAAATTAGCCTTGCGTCACATCTAGACAGAATTGCGAAGATTAACATGCGTCACATCTAGATAGAATTGTGTAGATTAACATCCAACACATCCAGATATAATTGTGAAGATCAGCATGTGTCGCATCTAGATAGTGATGTCACTAACAAACCCTACTAAAAAAACTGACCCCTCTGCATACCCCTCATACTCTGAACACCATACCTCTATAGCACAACCAAATGCACGCACAACAAACAGCATTACACAACATCACATAATGGCTACCATTTGAAAAACACACCTAAGCTCACCAAATGGTGTACACCGAACTGAAGATACCAACAGCACATCACGCACACTTGCTCTTTTCTCCGGCTCAGTTCTTATTTACACCCCCACCTTACCCTCTCACTTTACAAATCTGCCAGAGCGCGAAGGGACCACACAGGTGGTGATAGTGCGCAGTATAAAAAAACCTTTAACTTAACATAACCAAACATAAAACTGAAATCTCCCTAACAAATACTCTGCACGAACCACTATATGGCCTATGAAAAGCATGTGAATTTAATCAGATTCACAAGCCTAGGAAAACATACATATACACATTATATGGGAATAGTTGGGAACATGCTTAGAATATTCCCCGTCGTCAGACTGGGACCCCTCGGTACACATATATAGCCTTTTCCAATAGGAAAACTTCCGACACTTTTGTGTCCTATCTACGTCCTTTTAGTACCCGCCTACGCATGCTCCGTAGGCCGTCCCAGTATAAGAGGCCCGCCCCCACGGCTCCCCTTCAGATTTCGGCCCCTCCAAAGTAGGAAGGGTTAAACTTATCAATCAAATACATTACATTCCGGGGAGGTTGGCGGGCGCATGTGAATCCATGAAAGATACCAATGCTGGAGAAATGGAGTTACAGGTAAGAAACTATTCCCTTCTCCAGCATTGGATCTTTCATGGATTCACATGCTTAGAATAGATTGTATAGCAGTAACACTTGAGACGGCAGCGAGAATGTAATGTAATATATACCTCACCATACTATACAATGCATATGTATAGTAGGAATAAGTTAACTCGTATAACCTTACCCACATAAAATATACTGTCATTAAAAGGGTAGACAACAGATTCTCCACAGCGTGGAGCTTACCTTACTGAAACAGATGGCGCAGGACAGCTCTTCCCATCTGCACCTCGTCCGCATGCTGCCTGGCAAGGCAGTAGTGGCGGGTAAACGTGTGGGGCACTGACCATGCCGCAGCTTGGCATATGTCTGTCAACGGAATTCCTGCCCATAAAGCTGTTGAGGAGGACATCGATCTTGTAGAATGGGCTCTAGATGTCCTTGCAGTGGCCTTCCGGCCTTAGAGTGACAAAACGCAATCGTCGATGAGACCCATCGAGCCAATCCTTGTTTAGAGATTGCTTTTCCTCTCGTCGAAACAATATGCGACGAACAGTTGTCGAGTAGACGTGAGTTCCTGTGTACGATGTAGGTAAAATTTCAGAGCCCTCTTAACGTCCAGGGTATGAAGAGCTTTTTCTGCTGCCGATGATGGTGTGGCGAAGAAAGTAGGGAGAACAATGGACGAGTGTTTGTGATACACTGTCGGAACCTTTGGGACGAACATAGGATTAGTTGCTAGGACTTTGTCCTTAAAGAATCTTAGGTATGGCGGGTCTACGACCAGCGCTTGCAGTTCCGAGATTCTTCTAGCTGATGTGATAGCAATCAAGAATGCCAACTTCCACGAAATGAATTTTATGTCGGACGTGGCCATAGGCTCAAAAGGCGGTTTCATTAAGCCTGCCAACACTGTGTTGAGACTCCAAGTCGGGGGGGAAACGTTTTTCCGGGGGAAAAGCTCGAAATAAACCCCTCATGAAGTCTGTCGCTAAATAGAGGAGACTGCCTCTTCCTTGTGAACCTCGAGATGGCCGCCAGGTGCACCTTTATCGATGTGAAGGATAATCCCCTCTCCGTCAAGAGGAGCAGGTAAGGTAGAACTTGTTCCGGCGTCACCAACAACGGTTGTAGGCCCTGTTGTCCTTTACACCATTCACAGAACCTCCGCCACTTATAAGAGTAGGATTTGTTTGTAGAAGGGGCTCTAGCCGCCTGCAGAATTTTTTGACAATCCTCCGAAACGTCTGAAGCACTGAACTCCGAAAAGTCAGGAGCCAGGCTTTAAGGTTGAGACTGTCCGGGTCGTGATGCCACACCGTGCCTTTGTCCCAGGCTAGTAGGTTCCGGACTTTCGGAAATGCTATGGGATGTTCCAGCGACAGGTGAAGCAGGTCGGAGAACCACGGTTGCCTTGGCCAGTATGGTGTCACTAGAATTACCCGGCAATTGTATTTGCGTATCCACCATATTGTCCTCCGTATGAGGGGCAACGGGGGAAAAGCATAGAGGAACATGTCCGTCCATGGGAAGGAGAATGCCTCCCCCATGGAACCCTCTTGAGGCCATCTGCTTGCGAATTGCTCGCATTTCTTGTTGTCTTTGGTCGCGAAGGCGTCCAGGGGGGGTGACCCCATTTCTCTAACACTTTCATCAGGTGAACTGTTTCCATTTCCCACTCGTGTATCTGGGCCATGCTTCTGCTGAGGGAGTCTGCTTGGGAGTTTCCTCACTCCTGGGAGGTGTTGAGCCACGATGGAAATTTCGTGCTTTAATGCCCAATGCCATGTTTTCTGGGCTTCTATGGAAAGAGTTCTTGATCGCGTCACTCCTTGTTTCCTCAGATAAAACATGGCCGTTGTATTGTCGGTCAGTATTCGTACTCGCAAACCCTTGATGTGTGGTAGGAATGCCTTCAGGGCCCATCGTACTGCTCTGAGCTCTAACACGTTTATGTGTAGGAGTGACTCCGTTGGAGACAATCGACCTTGCGTTTGGAGAGCACCCATGTGAGCTCCCCATCCGGTAAGGGACGCATCCGTGACTATGGTTCGCTGAAACTCCGGCTCCTGTAGGGGTACAACGTTGTTCAGATTGTGGAAACTCTGCCACCATTGAAGGGTCCGGAGCAGCTTGTCGTCGATGGTTATCTTGTCCGACCACGATCCTTGAGCCTGCGTCCATCGGTCCGCGAGGAATTCCTGGACTGGCCTCATGAATAGGTGACAGTTTTCCACCTGATGGATGCAGGATGCCATGGCCCCTAGGACCGAAACGTATTTTCTCACTGAGATCTTGGTGTTTCGCCGTAGTCGGCACGCTTGTTGATTGAGTCTTGAGGTTCTGTCGAGAGAAGGTTTCACTAGCCCTAACTGGGTCTCCCCAGGAATACCAGCGTTCTCGATGGCCGCAGAGAGGATTTTTCGAAGTTTATGGCGAATCTCAGCTGTTGTAGAAGCTGCATGGTGGCTTGTAAACTTGTGTTGGTCGACGCTGGGGAGGATCCCCTTACCAGCCAGTCGTCGAGGTATGGGGATACATGGTGGCCTTGCTTCCTTAGCCAGGCCGCTACTGGAGCCAGGCATTTCGTGAACGTTCTGGGGGAGGTCTTGAGCCCAAAAGGAAGAACCGTGAATTGGTAGTGAGTCCGCCCTATTACAAATCTTAGGAATTTCCTGTGTTTCCGACACATTGGAATATGGAAATACGCATCCTGTAAATCCAGGGACGCTAAAAAATGCCCCTCTTGAACGGCGCGGATCACTTCCTGTAGAGTGAGCATCTTGAATTTTAAGCTCTTTAAAGACTTGTTGAGATCGCGTAGGTCTAAAATGGGACGCCATTTGCCGTTCGGCTTTTTTGCGACGAAATATCTTGAGTAGACTCCTTGACCTCTCTGTGATGTTGGAACTAATTCTATCCCGCCCTTTGCTAACATGAGTGTTACCTCTTGTTGCAGTATCTTCAGATGGGAATGAGCGGTGAACGCAGTTGGAATTTGCGGGGGGCTGTGTTTGAATTGCAGAGAGTGTCCGTTTCTTATAGTATCCAGCACCCATTGATCCGTCGTTATTCGACCCATTCGTCGACATATGCTGAAACTCTTCCCCCCAGAACGGTGTGTTGTATGTCACTGCTGATCTTTATTTTGCTTGTCTCTCGACGACGGATATGATGGTCTTTTCCTGGAAGTCTGGAAGTTCCGGCGACGGTTTGCCGTTTGGGAGGCACGTCTGTATCCCTGGGAAGGGTAAGCCGATCTGCCAAAGGATCGATCTCCAGATGCAGAGAATCTTGAATTACCTGAAGCCCCTCAAAAGGGACGAAAAGACTTGTAGCTTCTGCCACTCTGGAGGGCACCCAATGAACGTGCCGTGTCCGAGTCCTCTTTCATTCCCTTTAGGGCTTCGGCCACCTTCTCACCGAAAAGAAGGTCTCCCACAAAGGGCATATCTAAAACTTTGTATTGTACTTCTGGCCTGAAGTAGGTACACTTAAGCCATGACTGTCGACGTAATACAACCCCATTATTGACTTGCTTGAAGCCTGACTCAGCGAGGTCCACCGCGATGTTTATTGCGTGATTTGAGGCTTCCTCACCTTCTCGGGCAAGTAACATCGCTGCCTTCCTATGTTCTTCCGGAAGATGATCAAGCAACGGAGCTAGCCTGTGCCACATCTCCCTATCGGCCTTTACTGTGGTCGCTCCCACGGATAGCACTTTTTTGCCGAAGGCATCTTGGCGTCTGGCTTCGTTATCAGGCAGAATCATGCACTTGTGCTGGGCCTTCGCCTTCCTCGCCGCTGCCGCCGACACCACCGAGTCTGGCGTTGGTTGGGAGGATAAACACTTGGGGGTAGACTCTGGAGCCTTAAACTTTTTTTCCAGGCGTCATTTCACTGCCGGCTCTGAAAACGGGTGACGCATTGTCTGCAACCCCTCCTTCCACACATGGTCTAGTATTGGTATCGAGAACACAGACTACCTTCTTTTACCCATGTGGTCGAACAAAAAACAGTCCTTTTTCTGCTCTTCCTGGGACAAACCAAATTCTTTGCTGCCTTTTCCATCATAGAATGGAATGACGCAATGTCGTCCAGAGGGGATGGGTGAGCTGGGCTTCTAGGGGTTTCCAACTCCACCTCTGACTCCCAGGTTGGATCCCTGGAAGGGGATGATGAGATATCCGACATGGCTTCCCTGTCAGACTCCGAATCTGGCAGTTCACCTTCCTCTTGTGCCAGTGCGGAGATTGGCGTGCGTAGGTGCGTCGGCTGACGGGACGGGCCCGGCTCGTTGACGGGTGACTGTGGCAGGTTTGCCTGAGGTAGTCTCTGGTCCAACGACTGTAACAAAGACTGAAGCGTGGACAGAATTTCCAAAGACAAAACAGATTGAGGATTGAGAAGAGGGGCAGATACCGGTATAACGGATCCCCTCGTCGACGACTTGTCAGCCACTCGTAGCCCTAGGTCTGCTGGGCCAGCTATTCTCTCGTTCTCGTCCTCCGAGGACAGCAACACAGCCTGTTCTTGTAGTAAAGTATCCGGAGGGATCTGATCAAAAACTTCAGGCCTCCAGGCCTCCTGTAGGACCCCCGTCGACGAGGACATCGACGACGCCGTTGTCGGTGGGACGGTGGATGCCACCTGCGTAAGTGGCAGGGTGGAGGCCGATGACTGGACCGCCGTCGACGACGGTGACTTAGCAGGTGGTTTTGGCGGTCCCGCCTTTTCCACACTTGGCTTGCTTTTACTCGATTCTCGACTCGTGGTCGATCTATGATGATCGCCCGAGGAGGATTTCCTTTCCTTTTCATGCTTTTTTGATGATGATTTCTTTGACGAGGAGTCTCTAGTTGAGTGATTTCCAGACGACTCTTTTTCCGTCGGTCGAGATTTCTTCGCCGGTGGTTCCGACGAGGAAGCGCGGCGTGATGTTTTCGCCGATTGTGTGGAGCCTACCTCCGAAGGGGGGTATGCCCCCGCTCCATCATTCAGCCATGCCACCAGTCGTCGACTCCGGTCTTTGAGGGTTTTTTGAGAAAACCCTTTGCATATGTCGCAGTTATCCGCCGAATGATGAGGGTGGAGGCAATATATACAATCCATATGTCCGTCCCCCTCGTAAACTTTTTTCAAGCCGCACGTCGCGCATGGACGGAACAGCGCCTTTCCTGACATGGAGGACATTTTCTTTACTCAAAAGTAATGCAACCTTGTACAAAATAGTAAGACAACACGAGGAGATCCCACTACTTTGGGGACGGTTGAAATCTGAAGGGGAGCCGCGGGGGCGGGCCTCTTATACTGGGACGGCCTACGGAGCATGCGTAGGCGGGTCCTAAAAGGACGTAGATAGGACACAAAAGTGTCGGAAGTTTTCCTATTGGAAAAGGCTATATATGTGTACCAAGGGGTCCCAGTCTGACGACGGGAATATTCTAAGCATGTGAATCCATGAAAGATCCAATGCTGGAGAAATATATATATACACACACAAACACATACATACACATACATACACGGAAGAGGCAGTGGGTGGGTTTTCGCTTAGCAAGTGAGCCTTGCACATCTGGAAGTATCTTTGTAGTCCTGTCTTGATTTAGATATATTGCCAGTTTTAAAAAGCCCATGTCCATTCGCCAGTTACAGAGCTTCTACCATAGCACATTTCTATTAACTGTGACAAGGTCAGTCTATTTGACCTGGTCAAAAGGGTACTGGAATGCCCTCTCTCACCTTGGGGTGGGAGGCATACAGAGTGGAAGCCAAAGCAAGTCCTACCCCAGAGGACGACAGAAGCAGTTGAGAGGGGCCCAGTTCCTGTGACCTCCCAAGTGCCTGCTTATATACAGACAGTACCAACTTGCATCACCCAATACCTCTTGAATATGCTGCCCAAGACAAGTTTTATCTTTCTTTACTGAAAACAGCAGTGATCACAGAGCAGTTTCGAGAGACCACCAGCAGGACTGCCACACATCAGCTTCCCACTCTACTGGTATACAATCATATGAGATGCAAAGTCAGTAGAGCGATAGAAAGGGCCAGCAAACGAGAACCCATCGATCTTAAGCAGCTGCAGAAGACGCAGTGTACCGCTGCCGACACACACTGTAATCGAACCGCTGGACCAAACTTACTTCAGCAAGGACTTGTCACAGAGTGGCGTTAACTAAAAAATCTTCACTTACCTTGAGGTGACAGCACTACGACCCCTAACACAAACTGGGACACTTAATTTGTAACATCCACTGATTGTAACACTGTGCGGGCAAAGAAGACTTGCCCAGATCGGCCAGGGCCAGTAATCCATTGGTGACGGTGGGGTGGAGGGGGTTCAGACCAAGAGACAAGCAGGAGGAAGAACGCTCTAGAATTACATGGGGCGATCACAACTGAAAGGATAAGGAGTATATACTTTCAACTCCTACCATAATACTAATTTCACAAGCATATCCTGCTCGACACAGAACAGCATACTGGGTGCTTCTTTTTGTCTTAAAGTTAGTCTGGATTCTCATACCACATTTTGATCATTTCTTTCCATCTTGGGCCGATATCCCAGAACAGCTGGTACCCCTGACCATGACTGACTTCCGTTCCACTGGGGAGCAGGAGTACTTATGCAAGATGTAATTGACACCTGCTCCAACTTAGCCACTTGAATCACATGTTCTTCATGCTCCGTTTAGGCCTGAATAAATTTGCAAAATATGCTTTTGCAAATTCTTTTATGAAGAGCTATTTCAGTGAGTTCTAATGACCCGAGGGGCCAGTTTCATGCTCTTGTCCCTTTTATTCCAATGTTGGACGTGCCTATGCCACATGTTTTAAATATGCCCCCACTGCGCTACACTATGGTAACTTTATGGGCATTACAATGCTTGCCCTTTTATTTCACCATTGTTTTACTTTGTTCCCTTTTCGCTATTTCTTCAAAAATGATGAAACCACGGTTCTCTCTTCGTTGACTCTTTGGCAACAACTAATTCTGTCTATCTCTCCAAAGAATTAGAACCAAATACTACATTATTAGATGTATAAATAGTGACTTAATGCACTCCTATAGAGTGAACGATCTCCTGTCTTGCAATCCAATCTTCAATACACTCGGAGACCCTTGGGGTCGATCCACGATTATTCTCTGATTGCGTCGATTCCAGAGATTTTCATAAGTACAGAGTTTTGTTTATCATGTCCCGCTCAAATAGATCCTTTTACAAGCTCCTATTAGAGCCTGCATCTGACATTCTATCAGTTGAGAATTCAGTGCCCTCTGGTATCTGTTTGCCTTTAGCAGTGTTTTTAACAGTTCGATCAATGTGTCTCTTAATAAACCCTGTATGAGTAAAGATCTTCTACATTAGCTCTGACGGTGACCTTAAATCCACACTCATGTCATAATCTTACAAGTGGCTATAGAACCAAATTTAGAACCCAAAGTGAAGAAATTGAATGCTTGACATTTTTAGTGGGGCAGTTATGAGACAGCTCTTGGGACAGCATCATTAGGTTTAGATGATCTAGTAGTGGAGTGTCTTGCAGTGTGTGCAACGCATTTACGAAGAGCGACTACTTCTTTGGATAGGAGCTCTGTATTGATGCCCTTGAATTTAAGCTTCTGATTTCACTTGTTCAAGGATCTCTACTTCCCTTTCTAACCTCATACAAGTTCTTAGTAGGGATGGGTCGATGCTATTAGAGGCCAATAAAAAAATCCTTAGAGATTTTTTTGAGAACAATTAACTTACCTGTAGTTCTAGTTTTGTTTATTTGATTCAAATAAAGATGTTCAAATGTCAGTCTGGGTGTTTTAACTGAAGAACCCTTTGTCCCCCTGCAGAGATTGTTGCTTAAATACTTTATAATTTTGATCTCTGTATGGTTGAAGTGAACTCACTCCATTGTGGTTGAACAGGGACACACCTAGCCCTTTAAGACGAGGTAACAATACTATGAGATGAATGGGGATGCAGAAGTTACTCAAACATCAATAATCGAAACGACTCAGGTAGTTGGCAAAAAGGTTGACTGTTTTAATATCAATTATCTAAAACAGGGAGTTCAACCGACGTCTCAAAGCATCTTTAAAAAAAATCTTTTATAACAAAAACTCGTTGTAGGTGACGTCAACCTACGTATTTGCTAACGTCATCTTATGTGGCAAACTACAAAAACCTAGTGAAGAGCGTGATTGGGTCTAAGTGAACATCCAAGTATACGTTCCATACTAGTCAGAGTTTGATAGGCTCCTTATCATCATGTGGGGCAACTAAGCCCTCCCCTTAAACAGGGCACTATGAACGTCACTAAATACACGACGTCCCATTGGTTACACAAACTATAGGCCCCTTAATTACGCGACCCCCCCCTATAAGTGGTTGGCTTTCTTACATCTGCCAGTACTGTTCCACCTATGTTAGCAGAAGGCAGGCTAGACTTCCAGGTGCTGGTGAGCTAGCCTTAACCATAGCTTCCCACCAATTAGCATATCATCTATCATCACCTCAGTGGTCTACAGTCAATTAAGTCTTTGAACTTCTCTTTGGGAGTGTTCTTTGCTCTGGAGAATTCAGGGGAGTAGAGGTACGCTCTGCCTCCCTGCGTAGGTGTGGTTTGTCATGTTTGTCAAACTTGATCCTTCCACGTGAATGAAGACCACAAAATTGAGCTCTAGTGCATTAAAAATACTATAACAGACCTCCAACGTCTGTTTTCGTCCATGCCTTCTGAACAGGAGTTTCATTCCTTCACACAACTAATGTCTGCTCATCCCAGCCCTGAACGGCCTTGGCTTCTTGGGTCACATCCAGCCTCACCTTTCTGAGATTCATTTCTGTACTTCAATTGCTTTTCAACTGCGACTCACTGGAAAGGCCTTTCATGTAGTGGAAACATCCATTCTTTACTCACTCCTATATATGTATACGTTGGCGCATGCCGCAATCTAATCACTACTTAGCTAGCCTTAAGAATACGTCGGCTGCTTGCATTTCTTTGCATATGTACACGTGTAAAATGACTTGATATCTTCATCATTTCTGTAGCATAAGTTTCTTCATCTTGAGCCCAAGATGTCATTTATCTTTGAGACTTTTTTGATGCCTTATAGAATATCTACATTATCTTGTCTCTGCATCTCTTCTATGCATGTCAGTTCGGCTTTGTGTGATGTCACCATTCTGCTCTTCCAGACATTTGCTCTGCTTATTCTGGGATTTCATTCAAATGGCCATCATACTGTCACGTATGCAGACATGGCTTTCTCAATGGGAACCTTGCTTGCAGGATTCTTCTTGGTATCTGTATTTTCACTGGTACTGCACGTCTCTTACTCTGGTTCCCAATGTATAGGCAATATGGGCGAGATGGTTGAGGTGGGGGTACTTGGCTCCTCTACACTCCCCCCTCTGGGCGATTCATCGGCCACTCTCCCATCATCCTTCACGTCTAGACACCCTCGTCTGAAGAAATGCTCCTTTCGGATCCATATCTTCATGAATCACTTCAGGCATCCAGCTGATTTCACCTGCTCATCCTTGTTCCAAGTCATGAGCATGCACTGTCCACTTGGACTGCAATAGATCCATCTTTCCACATACTTCTTATGGTTCTTTCGATACAGGAACTTCGGTCCCTCAGGTGCATGAATCCTGGCCTTCACGAAATCTCGAATTTCTTCATCTGTCAAATCTCTGGCCTTCCATCCAGATTTAACATCAATCATGATTTTCATCCCTATGGCTTTCTTTGCAGTTTTCTTGCATCGTGAGATTATTATCCTGATTACACAGAATCCAAGCAGCACCATCACTATCAGGGCTCAAAGGAACTTGAACATGTCTGCCATCCATTGTGGAACCCAAGAAAAGATTGATCAAAACCAGCTATCATCATCAATGTCTTCCACTTCGTCTAATATCTGAACGTGTAGCTTCGTCAGCATCTCTATGGCCTCTGTCAAGGTGCCATTTTCGTCATCATGAGAAGGTATAAATGTGCAAGATAATTCCCCGATTTTTGCACAAACACCTCCATCCATAGCTGTGATCATGTCCAGGACATACATATTCGGAAGAGTCATCAGTCGTATGGCTCTCCTCTCTTCTCTGATAGCATTGAATCCCTTTATGGTAGTGTTGATCGTTTGCAGCAATTTCCATCTGGTAATCTGCAGCCATTTGGTATTTGCTCCAACCTGGATCCTTGGCATGAAGATCATTGTGAATATTGACGAAGTCTGGCTGAATAGTCTTTGTTCATATGGGATGGAATCAAAAGCTTCTATTGACTTGGCTGAGAAATAGTTTTCCCTCTTCATTTGATTAATCAGCTCCACAAATCACTTCATCAGGTGAGCATCTGCTTTAGGAAAGCTGTCAAGGCTTAAGTCACTTTTAGGAATCACCAACACTGGAACATGAACATTTACTAGTAAGCATCGTCCTGCCCAATATTTGAGTAGTTTCATATAAGCTCTGGATCCACAAGCCCAATAGTGATCCATGATCACTGCTGTTACAATTTTCATTCCTGGGACATCAAAGATTCCACCACAGTTCTGGTTCTCCCCCACATTCCTTGTGCCATTGTTTCTGAGGCACAGCTTTGCACTTTCCAAAAGGTACTATCGGCAAAGGTCCTCCTTTATCTTCGACCCAGGTCAGTAGCTTAGCAAGTCTTGGCCATAGAGGCTTGCATCCATTCTGCACTATGTCAATGGTTGGCTAATATAAACCAATGACCACCCATGCTCTGCAGATGACCACTCCCACTTCCCATCCAACTGGTAATAGCACTGATCCCCAAATCTGCATCTGGCCTGTTCTTCCATCTACACATTTCTTCTGCAGATTTTCCTGGACTCTCAAGTCTTCTGTTTACTTCCCATCTGATTTCAGCTCCTTTTACTCCAGGCTTTTCGTATCTGATCACGTGATTCTTAGTGTACACCCTATTTCTTGTCTTCGTGTCTTGGACAGAATCATCTTCCTCTAGATCTGTCCATTCGGTTGCCCATTTGAGATAGGCTGTTCCACCCATGAACTGGCCTCTTGTACAACAGAGTGCTATGTGTGATAGACAATGCGCTGTCTTGACGTCTATTTCAATAGCTATGAAGATCTTAGACTTCCCCATGCTATAGGGCAGGAGAGCACATACAAAGCATTCCTCCTTTGAGGTCCTCCTTCCCACTTCTTTCATACAATGATGCCAAACGTTATTCCCGAAGTGTGCTGTACTATCCAGGTAATCATTTAACTCATGATTATCCTCCCTAGCACTTCTTTTATGTCTCGTTCTTTTCTTATGAGTTTCTATAATCATCTATTGAAGTATGTCAGCATAACAACTCCTTACTGGAACAATCCTAGAAATATTTGTCAGTGGACTTGGTGTCTTTACATGTGCTACCTGTGTAGGAGAAAGTTTCTGAAGCCTTTTCTTAGCAGCAGCATATGACGGCCATAGAGAGTCTGCCTAACCTCCAATAGTGACCTCCCTCCAAAAGGTAACCCAGGTTCATCTATCACAGGACCATGTGCTTCCGTATGTACCTCCAGAGGAGGAACGACTACATAAGACCTTGGCTGCCTTGTAGTTGCCTCATCTGTACCCTACTTCTGCATAGGAAGATACATAGGAATCTTTGCTCTATTTGGATTAGATATGATAATTATAAGTTACTCACCGTAGTGACTAACATACTCCTAGTCCCCTTTCCTCCATACTGAACCGGCGTCTCTTATGGACGAGACGGAACCTTTTTCACCGGAAAAAACCTTCTTCCCCATTAAACTTAGAGGCGCGTGGGGGTGCGGCCCTGGGAGCGCGCGCTGACCTGACTCCACCCTCCAGCAACACACCTCAGTACCCATACACATGTCGACAATAGATTAACATTGCTCAATGACACCAGTTTTATTAGGGGTGGGGGGAGGATGGTGGGACGTATGGAGGAAAGGGACTAAGGACTATGTTAGTCACTACGGTGTGTAACTTATAATTACTCTTACGTCCCGTCCCCTTTGCTCCAGACTGCATGGGCGATTACAACTGAGGGTAGCCCCAGGGTGGAGAGGAGACCCTCCTTAAGCAAACAGGTTTCTAAGAACTGCCTGTCCGAAAGCCACATCTGCTCTAGAGCCGACATCCAAAGAGTAATACTTGCAGAAAGCCAAAGGGGTGGGCCAGGTGGCCACCCTGCTTATGACTTGCCAGGGGACCTGCTGTTGGAAAGCAATGGCCGTGGCCTTGGCTCTGACCGCATGGGCGTGCATGTTATCCAGAAGTGCTTTATGCTGCCCCTCATATGCTTCCTTGATGGCAGAGTCCATCCATCGCGCTTACAGGCCTTGGATGCCCGATATCCAGGCTTTGATCCACCGAAGGTGAAAAACAGTGCGTCCGACTTGCGGAACCCCTTGATCCTGTCCAAGTAGAACTTTAGTGCACGCCTGACATCAAGGCAGTGCAGACCTTTCTGAGTTTCGTATTTTGGTTCATCAAAAAACATAAGCAGAACTATTTCCCTGTTTAGATGGAAAGCGGTAGGTACCTTAGGTAGGAACGATGGGTGTGTCCGCAGGACTACCTTATCTTTGTGGAAAGCGGTGTGGGAGGAAAGGCGTATGCTGTCATGCCGTGCCACTGAATCTGAAATGCATCGCCCAGGGAGCCGAGGCCCTGTCCCTGCCAGGACGCAAACTGTTGTTATACAAACAAGGAACTGACCATATCCCATCAAAAATATTACTCTTTTTACACACACTGTTTTTTCATGTGGTGCTCTACGAACAAAGGCTGAGAACTAGTACGCCTATAAAACAATACATGTTGGACCCAAATGCTCTGGATATCTAATTAATTTGATATCTCAGGCTACCCTGGAGCATCGAGTGTTGCTACCTTGGAGCAAAAGAAAATATATAGAGAAAACTGCTGTGATAGCTTAGTGGCTATTTTTAATTGTGCAGTTGTTGTTTAACAAATAAACATGATCTCCCAAAGGAGCATTTACAAAAAAATGGTACTTTCAAAAATCGAAACCATGAACAATAAAATGCACAGTGAATTACATCAAATACTATGGTACATACATTCTGGTATTTGACAAGAAATGAACATTTTCAAACAAAAAACCATCCACACAATGTGTGATTGAATCCACAGCCTATATGATGAGTTGAAAAAACAAAATAAAGAAAGTAAAACAACAAAAAACAAAATCCTAACACATCCTGATTTTGTGTGATAAGGCAAAGCAACCAAATGCGACCCCCACCAGAGTCTGATGTATTGGTGGCCTCGGCCAAAGGACCGATTGAAGCGTCCTCGGGTTTTCATTGTGCACTGCTCACTTGCGACACGGGATGCGGACCGGCTTGCATCCTCGAGATTTCCTCACAGCGACGGCTTCATTCGGCACGCTGCTTGAAGACGGGTACGCTAGGGCTTTAGCATTTTCCTCTCTAATGGGGTCACCCTGGGATCCCCGTTGTAGCCGCGTAGCGTGAGGACCTCAGCAAGCACTCGCTCTGCTGGTTGCTCAACTTCGGGTTGAGGAAGGCCCAAGTACTCTGCCAGCCCTGCAAGACGTTTGTGGAAGGCCTTGACTGACAATGGTGTGTCGGGATCCTCCTCCTCATCCAGTTGGTCCGGCACCAGTGGAGGGGTGCTGGGTGGCGGGGGTGTGGAGACCAGAGCCACGGGCTGCGGTGGAGGCTGGTACGGAACCGCCTGTACTATCTGCTGGGGAGGGGGTCGGAGCAGGCAGCATGGGCTGCACTGGGGCCTCCCGCACCAGAGCAATTGGCGGGAGCACATCCCTAATGGCATACCTCAGGATGATCCCCATTCCGAGGAGATTTCATGAGTCAGAGGAATCTTACAAAGAACCTGTCCTCACAGGCCAGAGGGCTGGTAGGTGATTTTAACAGGGTAGCGGGCGGCTGCTGGGGCAGTTGCATGCCCAGACTACATGGACGTAGCAGAAACCTGCCCTGCGCAGATGAAGGATAGGCTGTAGGCCACATACCTGGTTGATACAAGTCCCACCTTGACATTCGCTCCTCCACCTGCTCCCTTCCATGGCGCGGTATCGGACGGGTGCCCATGTTGTCTGGCGCGTCAGCTATCTTGTCGAGCCACCTGCCACGTACCAACGTTGTGTTGCTTGGCTCACTGGGCCCAGCCTCCTAGTGTGGATCATGAGGCCTACCCTGCACCTCAGGTCGAGACCTGGTAGGCGTTTCGCCCTCGGCAGAGTTTCTGGTAGTGCCCCGTATAGGCGCCCCCTCAGACATGTTGCTGGTACGAAGGTGTGGCCTGTAGCTGAATTAGCCTCAGTACTCGGGCTGGTATGAGAACCTGAGAGGTTCCTCCCGCTCGGGCGAGTCCTTGGGAAGGAGTCTCCCTTGCGGGTGGTTAGGCAAGATTGTATGCAGTAACCTTTGGGTGCACTACAACAACCCTGACCTCCTTGCAATAGGAACACAACCTTTGGTATAAGTCTGTACTAGACAGGTTGGTAGCGTGTTGAGCAGCCAGGCTGATCTCAAGCAGGGTCAATGTGAGCTGTAGGGGAGTTGCACAGAGATTCACAGTGACAAGTATTCAAATACACTCTTACACGCAAGGTTTCTTGAGTAAATTTATATCAGTCAGTTAGAATAAGCCGCCTTCAGAAGGGGGCAATATAATAGCAACACACAAATACACTTCAGAATTCACACACTTTATATTTCTAAACCAGTAAGTACCCTTTTGGGATGGCACACAGACACTTCCTTCACCTTCAGGTGACTTTAGTAACTAGGACACTGGACATTAATATACTACTGTTGACATTTAGAATTACACTTAAGAGTTTGTCAAAGAGAAAGGTAATTATGACAACAGGAAATCTCACAAATATTCTCAAAGCAAGTAAGTACTTTTTGTAAAACCCCCCCAATGTAAAGTTAGTTAGCCGTTTCCTGGAAGGAAGACCAAACACATTCCGGGAGCCAGGCTAAGCCAAAGACAATTGAGCAAAAGTCTAGGTGAAACTGAAGCAGTTCTCAGAGGTAGGTACAAAGTCTTGCACAATGTTTTTAGAAGCATTTGTAGAAAAGAAGAATTCAAAGTAGGGCCACAAGCTGTTTAGACTTGTGAGGTAAAGAAGCTGTTAGCAATTCTACAGAGCAACCACAGCAAGTCTCACCAACAGAGAACAAGTGTAGTTACACGACAATAGGTAAGTTCTGTTAGATTGTACAGTACCTTTAGGTTGAAGGAAAGTGCAGCAGATGACTTCTGTTGCTGTGCAGCTGTACAGATCCTGGTGTTCCTGGGCCTCTGTCGTGAGGGTAAGAGGGAAGACTTCTGGGGACTCCTGCACTGCAATGGGACGGACACCGACCGCAACCGGCAATCTTCAAACAAGAGGCACTTCGATGTTTCAGATCCTCTCGTCTACCGCAAATAGCAACACTGCGGTTTTTGGCTGTCGAGATGGGCTTTACTTTCATCTGGGGTGCAGCACTCAGGTGGCTTAGGCACGGTCAGTCCTGCTTCCTGGGAGTCCGGAGGATCTTCCTGGAGCTCTTGGCCAGCTTAAAATCAAAGCACAAATCTGGTGTTCCTCTCCCTGGCGTTTCGGTTTCCAGCAGCAACTCTGTGGAAATTCAACCAGCTCAGAGAGGATGTCCAGGTGGCTTACTTTTGAGTTGATTTTTCCCACCAACTCAAGGGGAGAAGTCGTCCTTGCAGGGGCTTCTCTGTCGATACGGATTTGGAGTTTCAGCACAGCAGCAGGGCATCACTGGGCAAACAAACAAACGGCCCAGGAGTTGCAGCAGGCGCCCTCTTCAAGTTCTTCGGATTCCTTCGTCCAGTGGTCGACTTTGCCTTCCAAGCCAAAAAGACTTGCCTTTTTTGCAGGTATCTCCAATTCATTCCAGTCTAGCGGTCAGTCAACCAGCAGGACAGTCAGCCGGCCAATCACCACAGAGTGCATTGGGGTCTCCTAGGAGACTAAGCACAGGGAGTTTCGAGCACCTCCCTCACTTCCTGCCCCCACCATACACCAAGAGCCAGAGGTGGGCTTCACTTGTGAATCCCGCCAAAGGCAAAGCGTACAAAGGGACCAAACCTGGTTTGGCGCGCATAGTATATCTCAAGAAGGACCTTTCCAAGAAGAAATGGTGAAAATAAGACAAGGGCCATTTTGCCAAAAATTGGCACCCCTTGGTTGCTTTGCTGCAACGGCACCATGCGGTAAAAACACACCACGATAGTTAAAAGTAAACCACTGCCACCAGCCATTCATCGAGGAAAAGGTGTCATAAAAATTTTACAGGAGAAGCTAGACAAAGGGGATACAAAGTAACCCCTCCAGCACCCTATTGTAAGATGGTGTGTTCTGGGACTAGAAAGTTACAAATGTAAGTAAAGTCAATTTCATTTTACTGCTCTTGGAAACAGTCTATCCAAGAGAAGGTATTTAAACCTTTGGGAAATCTTAAAAGACTTCCCTGTGCCACTGCACTGACGGTGCTGTGTAACAATGCAAAAGATGATGCCTATGGAGTTTGTTAGACTCCATAACCAAAAGAAACAGAGTTCTTAATCACAATAAAATACATTAGAGGGAGGCCACCAGGGGGTGCGGGCAAGATGGCTGCCTGAACTTGCAGCACTGTCCGTTACCCCGAAACAGTAGAGGAGTTCAGGAGGAGAAAGGGTCCCGATCCGCACAACAGCTGTAGGATCATATGTCAGATCCCCCCCACCCATTGAACGGCGTTGCCCCGGAGGTGCCCAACTCGTCGAGATATCAGCCCGGCGCTGTGGGGCTGCCCCTCCCCTGCGCCTGAGGACGCCTGGAGAGAGGTTGCGTGTGCATCCAGCACACAGGAGCACGGCAGCTCCGAAACGCGGGGATGGGGGGGGGGGGGGGAGGACTGTGGGGGCTCGTCGCGTGGGGCCGTGGCTGTCTCCGGCCCCTGCAGCGCTTGGGCTAATGTGCACACCCAAGAGCTGGTGTAGGAACACTGAAGGAGGACGGGACCTCCATTCATTGAACCTCTGCGGCGGGCCACCCCTCACCCGCAGGCCCCAGGAAGATCCGGGGCACAGGCAGCAACGGAGGTCAGGCGACACTACGCCGGAGCAGGTCAGAGTTTCGGCCCTGCCCTTCGAGACTTCTCTGGATAGACAGCGCTGCAGTTGGGCCCACACGAAGGACTGCAGTGCTCCATCCAGATGCCACCATTGCCACAGAGGGGGTGCTGGTGGGCCTGGCCCCACTGCCCCCCAACGAGGGGCATACAAAATTGAGCATCACCGGCATACAGCGAGGACACAGGTGAGGAGTGGGAGGGTGGGCGACGCCTGGTCCCCCCTGCAGCCCCAGGAGGGATAACAATCGGGTGCCCCTGGGGAATTACAACACCAAAACAATACTGCAGACGCAGCAGAGGGAATAGGCCCTTCAACTGGTTCCCGACGGTTGATCACACAGTGACCAGTCAATGGGCTGATTCGCCGCCCCCTCAACCCCTGTGAGGGGGGCATGGACACACGGATGAGGTTCCCGATGGAGGCGCTCCAACGCATAGAAAGCTCATAGTGCACCATCAAGGTCGAGGGGGGCCCACCACCACATCTTGGGGGAGATGCTGCTCCCCCCCAGCCTGCTAGCAGACCCACGCATATAAGGACAGACATCCAGGGCAACTTCAAGTGAATTGGAGCCGTACCCTCTGGGTAGATACTGGGGAAACCTGTCAGGCCACCGTCTAACCCCAGCCACAGAGTGACAGTTACATCTCTGCCAATGCTCTAACCACAACGGTGCTGAGACCCCAGACCCTTCTTTACACCTGGCCCCCACAGCACTGCCACGGCACGATCTCCATGAGCTGGAAAGAGACACTGTCCAAATACCAGTATCAGGCCGGAGCAGTTCAAATGGCATCTGGGGAGCCCCACAGTCCCACCCCAAGACCTGGGGACCATGCAGAACAATATTCAGATGATCTTGGAGGAGATCAGAGGGATAAGAACAGACATGGGGGCCAAACTGGCAGATCTCACGACAAAGGTATCCACCCTGGAGGACCGCATGGAGGGAGTAGAGAACCAGCTATCAACGGCGCTCCTGGAAGCCCAGATGGTGGCGAGGCTCATGGAAGTGCAACGGTGGGAGGAAGAACTACGCTTCAAGGTCGACTATATGGAAAATAGAGAAAGAAGAAAAAAATCTACTGATCTTTGGCCTGGTTTAATCGGAAGGCGAAACCCCTAAGGGTCTGGAAGGCAAAGTCCAAGACATAATAAGGATTATATTGGGGTCAGATGCTGGAGAGGAGACCATACTGGACAGAGTTCATCGCGCGGGAGGAGGTAGAGGTCCCCGCTCAGTCCTGGCGAGACTCCACTATTACAGAGACAAGGCCAAGATCTTGGAGAGAGCCAAGAACCTGCGAGCCATAAAATACGGAGACTCATCGGTTGCTATCTATCAAGATCTGTCCGCCCTCACACTGCTGATGAGGAAAAAGTGTGGTAACCTCACCAGATGGCTACAGGAAAAGGGGGGTCAGGTACCACTGGGGCCACCCCTTCTGCCTTGCGTTTGAATGGCAGGGGGAGAAGCACCATCTTGTATCAGAGGAGGACATCCAAAGGGTTATGGATGATCTAGTGGGCGGTAGACCTGGTCCCTCGGAGGATCGAGTGGAGGAGATGTGGACCTTGCGCAGGCTCCCAGGGGCCCAGATACACCCAAGGTGAAAACTAGGGTCAAAGGCACCGGAAGTTCCAGAAGACTAGACACCCCTCCTCCGCCTCGGAGGTAGGGGTGTCACGGTATTAGTTTTATGACGGTACAATAACCTTCTTGCCAAATGACGGTATATCATGGTTATCGCGGTATAGCAGGTGGAGTTAACTAATCTTAACAAATATTTTCTAAAAGGTCATAAATTGTCCGATTTATCATCACAAACAAAACCAGGCATTCAGGGCCAGAATTGGGCTTTTCAACATACTTTCCACTGAAATGCCACCCCTTGCTTCCACCAAACACAAACGCACGTGTGGAGAGGAGAGGCGGAGGGGAGCCTTGCTGCGACTGGCAAAGCAAACTGAATAGCTTTTTCTTAAGTGGTCATTTTGGCTTTCAGCCCCCCCCCCCCCCACTGGCTACTGGTGAAGATGAACATGTTGCTATCTTGATAACCTGCATGCCACAGATCAATGGAGTCTGATGGTAGTATACGCTTGTGCGCATACACACACGCACGCTCTCTTTACATTACAGCCTTCAGTTTACTTGCGGGCCAAAAGGTGTTCAGTAATCACGGACATGTTACACTTTGGCATGGCAGCAGAGAATACCCAAAGAGATGAGTACATTTCGCACTGTGACTTATTATATGTAAATTCAATGATGGAACCAGGGAAATCCCCCATTGTCACATGTTTAGAAAACATTATCCATTATAAATATATAAACCCCAAACCGCCAACCCAAAGTAAACACTTTTCCTTCTTGGCACTGTATTTATTCTTCCTATTGCTAACATATTGATTTTGTGTCAGGCACGTGTGGTTTATGGAATGGCATTAAAAACTGCTCCAACTGAAACTACTTGGCAGACGGCACATTCAACAGTGCAAGACCAAGACTGCGCAGCACTTGCTTACTGCAGCCTTTCCAAATCAGATTGAAAAGCACACTTAACGGTATGAACGGTATACCGGTATAAACAATGTGACGGTTATTATTGTTCAATTAAGTGGTTCACGGTATCTTTAACGGTATACCGTAATACCGTTACATCCCTACTCTGAGGGGCACTTAAAGTGATATTGGTGTTGTTTCCCAAAGGGCTTTCACGTTGTGTCTCACACAGTTGCTACAATGGGGGGGCATAAGAAAGGTGTCGACCGGCCTGAGCTCTGGTTGGGTCAGGTCAGCTCCCCAGGTTACATAATGGTTTTGATAGTTCTTGAAGACAGGCGAGTAACTGTCCTGCATTTGATTGTTGAAGAAGAGTTTGGAGCAAAGTGCTGTGAGCACTGTGTCGGGAGAGGGGTGGCGGGGGGGGGGCGGCTGCAAACGGATGAGTTTCTAACCGGAGATCACTACAGAATGTTGAACACAAAGCTACAAGTGAACAGGTAAAGTTTGGGTAACCCACTAGATAAAAGTTTCGGGGCCAAGGACGGGCGCCTGGTGGTTTGTTGACTGATCCCACTAAGTTCTGGGGGATGAGGGGTCTGGGAGAGGGGACATCATGGAGTGGAATAGATTGGGAATGGGTTAGTTTGATAGGAGTTTGGGGGGAACGGGGGGTAGCGGTTGGAATGGAATGGGAATAGCCGGATCAAGCCATGGCCCTATGCTTTACAATGGGCTCAGTACTAGAAACCGAGGCATACGAAGAGGTTGGGATCAAGGATGACAATGGTTGAAGGTAGGATAGGCACACTGAATGTTAAAGGCCTAAACTCTCAGAACAAGAGATCTTTGACTAGTAACATGTTCTGCAAACAGTTAATGGTGCTATTCTTACAGGAAACTCACTACAAGCAGGGGAAGGAATCGATAAGAGGAAAGGACACTGGGTCCAATTTTTTGGCCTCCCACAGAAGTTCTAAAAAAGAAGGGGTAGGCATTCTCCTGAGCAAAGCACTCCATCTCACAGAAGAGGAAACCAAAAGGGGTTTTGGAGGGCGGTTTTTGGGGGTCAAGGGTACCTGTGAGGGCGAACGGATCACATTGGCCACACTATATGCGTCCAACACGGGTCAAATAAGGTTTCTAACCCAGATTTTCAGGGTACTTGATGAATTGGCGGAGGGGGCCATGATACTGGGTGGTGACTTTAACCTCATAAAGGACCCACAATTGGACTGGTGGTCAGCGAAGGGTGTGGGGACAAAAGGAAGTACCAAGGACAAACTAGCCCTGCTGGCTCTTCTAAGGAAACATTATTGGGTAGATGTATGGCGAAGAGCGTGGTCAG
The DNA here is from genome assembly GCF_040938575.1 of Ambystoma mexicanum. Classification (NCBI taxonomy): domain Eukaryota; kingdom Metazoa; phylum Chordata; class Amphibia; order Caudata; family Ambystomatidae; genus Ambystoma; species Ambystoma mexicanum. The sequence goes on along the minus strand of NC_090941.1, from coordinate 521,401,946 downwards.
GTCCGGGGGGGATACACCTTCTCCCCCCCCCCCACACCATACATACACAAGGATCAATCTACTACTGATCTCGGAGGGGGGCTGCTGAGCTACCAAAAAGTGGAAGCAATAACATGGTCTGATCATGAGCTCCTAGTGAAAAACTGGTCCCTGCCCACGTCCCCGAGATCCTCTCGATGGCGTTGTAATAACACTCCTGAGGAAGCCGGTCTTCAGGGACTTCCTGGGGAAGGAAATGACAGCATACTTTTAAACAAATGACAATGGGGAAACAGACATGGTGATGGTATGGGAGGCTGCCAAAGCCACTTTCTGGGGTCTCCTAATAGTGGAGGGTTCCAGGTGTAAGCGGGAAAGGGGCCTGATCGAGAATAGGATCTGGGTGGAACTGAGGGCCCTGCGGGCCAGACTCAATCACGACGGGGGAAGACCGGGAAGTTCTCCTGCGGGAAATGCAAGACAAGAGGCAGGCCTTACACACGGTCCTTATAGGGGAGGTGATTAAAAAGCTGAGGTACACGAAACAAAGATACTACAAATGAGGAGACAGAGTGGGGACTCTCCTGGCACGAAGAGCGAGGGGATGTCGAACGGAAAGGAGGGTGGGGCCCATTAGGGACAAGGGGGGCAACGTGTGTAAGAAAAGGAAGGAAATATAGTGGAATGCTTCGTGGACTTCTACAGGAAACTGTACACCAAACGAGAGGGCGAGTCGGTGGAAGAGATTCGGGCGTACCTGTCTGAACATCCATTACCCCGACTGACTGAACCAGAGCGTGAGGGCCTTGAGGGGGAATTAACAGAAGAGGTGAAATGTGCCATAAAGAAGTTGAAAGCGGGAAAATCCCCGTGGGGCGATGGGTATACGGCAGATTTCTGTAAGTAGCGTCAATCCATTTTAACAAAACCACTGGCCAAATTGTTTGATCTAATTAGGAACCAAGATTCAATCCCTCCGACGTTCCTACAAGCCCTAATTACCGTAATACCCAAACCGGGCAAGGACCAGGCAGAATGTGGATCATACAGGCCCATTCTCCCTCGTCAACCTAAATGCTAAAATCTTTGCCAGAATTCTGGCCACCCAACTAGAGAGATGCCTCCCCCGCCTGATCCACCCAGATCTGGTGGGATTTGTGCTAAACAGACAAGGCTCCGATAACATGTGCAAGACTCCATGTATTGAACTCGAGGGATGTCTGAAGAGGGAGCCCTCCTACTGGTACTCGATGGCGAGAAGGCGTTCAACGGGGTCAGCTGTGCTTTCATGGGGGATGTTTTCTCTTCTCTCGGGATGGGACCAAGGTGGTTGGGCTGGGTGTCGGCTCTATACGCCACTTCATCAGCTAAGGTTGTTGCAAACGCGATGAAATCAAGGACTTTCTGTCTGGGGAGGGGTACAAGGCAGGGATGTCCTCCATCCCCACTAATATATGCACTGGTCATGGAACCCTGGGCGATCTCTGTCCAAAAAGATAAGGCAATCAACGAGGATTCACATTGCAAGATCGGCCCGTTTGCCGATAATGCATTACTTTGTATCACAAGACCCTCCCGGACGGTCCCCCGGGTGATGCAGGGCCTTACACGTTATGGAGAACTCTCTGGGTTTAAGGTGAATCTTGGTAAGTCAGTGACGTTTATAGGGGGAAATCTGACAGACGCAGAGGTGGACTACGTGGGAGGGCTCCCCTTCCGGCTTCAGAGTGACAGTTTCAGATACCTGGTTGTCCAAGTGACACGCAGTCCGGATGACACCTTCCCCAAACATTTTGACCCGCTCTGGTCTGAAGTCAAGAAGGATATGTAAGGATGGGCGAGGTCAGGACTCTCGGATAGCTCGTCTCAATCTGGTGAAAATGGTCACTCTCCCCAAGTTCCAATTCCTGTTCCAAATGCTCCCGGTGCAGCTGCCCAAGACATTCCTAACATAAATAAAACGAGCCCTCCTGAGATTCCTTTGGGCAGGCAAGAAACACAGGGTCTCATACGAGGTTTTAACTAGGCCCAAGGACGACGAAGGTGTGGGGTTCCCGGATTTTGAAACATACTATAAGGCTTCCCAGTTGAGGGTCTTGACAGATCATTTCACCCCAGGGACGGAAAAGCAATGGATAGCGATGGACAACAAGGTTCTAGCCCCGGTCACACTAGATGAGTGGCTATGGGTTCCCAGGGAGCTCATCCCCAGAGGGGTCCTGCACCACTCGGTATTGGGAGTCCTGTGGTCAGTGTGGAGCGAGGGAGGTTACTATAGATGGCTTACAACCAGGCCCTCACCATAGAGTTGTATCTGGGCCCTCCCGTTCATAGACAAGGTGGCCGAACCTGCCGCTTTCCAACAGTGGTATTAAGCCGGTCTTAGCGGGGTGGGTCAGCTCTTGGTGGGGGGCTCCTTTATACCCCTGAAAGACCTGGAGGAGGCACTGGGGTTGGGCACTCTCGCTGTTTCGCTATCTCCAGCTTAAGGGGGTCCTCACCGAGCCCTCATGGGGGGGGGGGGTACCCTCAGGAGGGACCTGACAGACAGAGGCTGCTCATCTCAACCAGGGGCTCCAAGCGAGTGATATGTCGTCTCTATAAACTCCTCCTCCCGTCGACTCCAAGGGACCCACCGCCAGCGCGGATACAATGGGAAAGAGACCTGGGGGGGGGGGGGTGGGGGGGTAATTGACGACAAAAGGTGGACCAAAATGTGCCGACGAGCTAACCGCTCAACGGCCTTGCTCCAATTCCGACACCAGGATTTGAAAGTGCTGCACAGGTGGCAATACCCCCCGCAGAGGATTGCCAAGATGAGGACAGGATACGACCCGCACTGTTGGAAATGTCGCAGGGTCAAAGGTGACTATATACTTATGTGGTGGAGGTGCCCGGTGGTACAGACATATTGGGGAAGAGGTCCTATCCTGGATGAAGGGGGTTGATGGGGTGGGGAGAACCCTATGCCCGTGGCTCCTCCTTTTTGGAATTGAAGTGGGGGATGACCATGAGGAGACCCAAGGACATATGTTGCAGGTCATGTTGGTGGTGGCTAGGTGTGGCCTGGCTCAGAAGTGGAAAAGTCCAAACATGCCAGGATAAAAAGAGTGGGTCACTAAAGTCTGGGCTATTTATGATATGGAGTTCATAACGCATCTTATCGATGAATCCAAATCAAACATTGAGGAACTGTGGCTCCCTTTCTTTGAAAAATACAGGCACCTGGCCTGAAGTGCCAACACCACGCATGGGGGCCACCCCAAATTTGAAAGGCCACCAAGAATTACAATGGGCATGGTTGAAGTGCTAGATGAGACATGGGCCACAGAGGACACAGAGCTGAGCCCAGGACTTCAGTGTGCAAAGAAATAAGGTTCTGAATCATCCTTGATATGCTCACCGGGAGCTCTCTAGACAAACTAGATGCTTGTTCCATGGCTTAGGGTGGGGGTGGGGGTGGGGGCGGGTTGGGTGAGGGATACCATTATAATTGTATTACGGAGTATAAGGTTGACATAGTGTAAGATGTTATAACCTTAAATGCCAATAAAATATGATTTTCAAAAAAATACATGAGTGGGGGGGGGGGGAGGGTCTCGCTCTCTCCAGGTAAAAAATCAAGTCCTCAAAATCCAGCTAAGTTGCTGGGGGTCTCTAAGGCAGAGAGGAATTAGCACATTTCTGAGAATTCTCCCTAACAGCATGGTGCGCTGGAAAAGAGTAGCCCTACCTTGGGCCTCGATCGATGTTCGACGAAGTCCTTCAAGTCCTCTGGAGGCAACTTCTGGAAGAGCTCCCTCCACCTGGCTAGTCTGTTCCTCCAAGACCTCGAAGAAAGCGCGGTTCAAGCCTGCAAGCCGTGGTCGGGGCCAATGCAACTGTGGCAGAGGGCGTGGGGGTCTGACATAGGAAAGAGCCCTTCACAGGCTGGACACCTGCTCAACCCTGTTAAAGTCGACATGCACCGGGGAGGAGCGTGACGCCTGACGACCGAGCACCTGAATGAAAAAAGACAAAAAGACAGAAGTATCTGTCCGTGGAATTACATGGCCGAAGCCAAAACCAGGAGTGCTGGTGAATTCGGCCCGTTGACGTCGACACGGAAAAGGGGACTGAGGTGTGGCGCAGGAGTCATGTAACTATGGAAATAACGATATGGAACTATGCTGCCAGCCTTTTCAATGGCAGACGCGGCGGCTGCCAAAGATTGTTCGCAAGGAATGTGACCCCTCATTACTGGGTCTAGAATTCCACTGTAATATGCAAGGGGCTTGTATCCCAACGTGGTTCTCTGCCCAAGTACTGCTGTCATAACAGTGCCCTTCGTGTGTGAAAACAAAAATAATTTATCAGCATAATTGGGAATCCCTAAAACTGGAGCTGTGCAAATTGTCTTTTTCAACTCATCAAACCCTTCTTCCATTTCCTCAGTCCAGACAATTTTCTCAGGAGTTTCCTGTGCTTTTTTCAAAGCTTGCAAAAAGGGCCTTATACATGAACTGTAGTCAAAGACCCATGCTCTCACAATTACATAATCCCAAAGATCGCTGCATGTGCTTTATCGTGAGTGGCTTTACAGTTTTTAAAATAGCTTCAAGCCCATTCAGGAGTGACTTTCTTTCCTTCATGTGAAATTAGCTGTCCTATGTACAATACTGCATTTTGACAATATTGCAATTTCTCTTCGTCTACTTGATATCCTTTCTCTGCAAGAATAGTCATTAACTGAACTGAATTGTGTCTGCACACTTCCTCTGAGGTGCTGCATACCAATATGTCATCACGTACTGCAATACAACACTTTCCAAATCGATATTGCTTAAGTTCATCTGCAGGACTATTAAAAATTGATGGAGACTCACAGTACCCCTACTACAGGGAACTCGGCCTCTACAATCTGGTTAATCAGGCGTAAATCCTAAATTAAATGCCACAACCCCCCTTTACTTTTCTTAATCGGATACACTAATGTATAACACAGTGACTGACGTCACTAAGATGCCTTGTTCCATCATGGCAGATATCGTCTTAAAAATACCTTCATCTGCCTCTCGAGACATGGGATATTGTTGTGCTCGAGGTAAAATTGCTCCTGGTTTCAATGTAATCTTTACTTCTCCAGCCCCCTTCAATAGGCCTATGTTATAGGGGCCTGTTGTCCATAATGAAACTGGCACTCGCCATGTTTTCACCGAAATACTCGGGCGCTTCTGAGCTAACATTTTCTGAGGAACCTCACGTTTAATTGCTCTCACCCAATAAGTAATACTCATCTCGAATATCACTTTGGCATCTGATGGATGATCTCTAAACATATCCTCATCAGTGACGTCAGTCAATTTATAACCTTCCCCAATGGCAAGCACTGTGCACCATCGTCCACATTCATAATCAGTTACATCAAGCAAAGCCATTTCTCCTTGCACTATGGCTGCTTGCAATTCTAAAGGAAAGACTTGTCCTTCCTCTTCATCCATTCTTATCTTTGGCCTAAATAAAAATTCATCAGGTGTTTTCAAAGTTCTGCCCACTAAACCTGGTAGCCATGTTAACAGAATGCACACCCCATAGTGAAAAACGTCTGGTTCTAACAGTACTACTCGTATGGCCACTTATCCTGTAAACGTCATAATAAATTCACTCCTGTTTAAATAATGCATTCCTGGTGTTGAACACACTATGCCTTCATCAGTGAACGAAATAGTCATTTTCAACTTGGTCCTTCAATCTCGACCTAATATATAATTGCACATACATGTCACATTCTCCTATAGAGACTGGCAATTTCTCCGTAAAAATAACAACTTGTAGCTACTGGGAACCCTTGAGTATTCATGGCATTTCCAGACATTGCAAATTTCCCCTCTCGTATACATGAGCGTGCTGCACCAGTGTCTACTAAAAAATAAAAATATGTGCCTCCTATATTGACATCAACCCTCGGATCCTCTTGAGGATTGGGAGTCACTGATAGTAACGAACACATCAAATCTCCCAGTGAGCTGTCCTATTGTGGATACATTCTCATCCCTGTACCTGTGAAAGGATTCCCTCCATCGACAGAGACACCCCTTATCCTAGGAGTCCATTGTCCTGTGCTTGTGCATTGCTGTATCTGCATGGGTGAATGCTGCGACTGCCCTTTCGGCAAATTCATTGTTTGCTGTGTTTGTAAATCTTGCTGTACTCTTGGCACTTGTGTTTGCTGCATTCGGAGCAAACACATCTCCATTCTGTTAAGTGTATGCAGGCGGGTTTGTGGTCCCCCTCTTGAGAATTGGCCATTTTGCACATATCATTGGCTTCTACACATGCGTGCACAGTGTCCCGAAATATCACATATCCAACATATAGGAGGTCTCCTAATTTGCCCTTCCTGCATGCCTTGACTATCTTTCTGTATGTTTTGAAACCCACCTTGGTTATACTGGAAATGTCCCTGATTATTCTAAAAGCCTCTACCTCAGAAGCCTCCCCTACCTCGTGGTACAAATCCATTATTACCTTGATTGTACTGCCTTTGGTTATTCACCTGTGGCATGCCTGCTGCTTACTGTGAACCTGTCCCTTCTCTGCTAGTCAACATTGTCCCTTCAAAATGTTGACAATTTCTTCTGTACTAATTTCCCCTCTTCACCTTTCCTAGCATCATCTTTCTTTCGATTCTTCTCTTGTAACAGTCTGCAGTAATGTGCGATGGTCAGCTGAGTTTCTGACCATGGCCTTGGCACAATATATGGTGGAATACAGGTATAGATTTCCCCCAAGCCTTGCATGTCTACAAAGCCCACTGCTCTTGAAATTTCTGAATGTAAACAAGAGGATCATCCCCTTCCTGCATCTTTTTCGCCACTGTAGCTCCCATATCTGATGTGTCCGGATACAGCACTCAAAGCGCTTTCCAAACTGCCTCTCTGCAGTTGTTGAATGGTGCTCCATGAGCAGTGTTTAACGTAGCAACACTAGAATACCCTGCTCTTGACCTAACGTTATCTAGCCCTTTCCCCAAGGATAACGATTAGGAGACCTTTAACGTCCCCTATGGCGAACGTGTTTCCTCCTGTCATTTTTTCTAACTCATGTATCCATTTCCCAGCGCCAGCAGTTAAACTTAGGAGTTTACACCTTAAATTGTCCTTATCCATCTGTGGCCATGGTATACACTGTGGTCTGGCTCCTCCATTCTCTAGCATTCTCCCGCAAGGGAAACTGCAAAATCCCAAACTCACATTCGTCCCCCGTCGTCTGTGTCCATAGCAGGGACAATGGTTCTGCACCGTCTTCTTCCTGGCAGCGACTTCAACCTGCTCACATAAGGTGTCGAGCCCCCCTATCACCATGAGATTACCCTCTAGGTCTATCTAGCCGCGTCAGTGATTCCGGCGCCCAAGATATAGGTAGGTCTAGATGCGACCATCTTACTACCTTGTCCATTGAAAGACATCTTTCAAGACCACATGTTTTACCTCCCTCGTCACCACGGAAGGTTCCTCTGTCCTCATCTGACATATCCTGTCCCCAACTTGTGTGGCTTCTCTCATCCTCATGTCTATTCAAAGTTAGTCTATCTAAAGACAGCTCTTTAGGCTCAAAACTACATGAGCCTCCCTCTTTGTCGTACAACTCCGTACTGTCGAGTCGATTGTTTTTACCCTTTCCCTTCAGTTCCTGCTTAGTCCTCATTTCATGATATACTTTATTGATTGCGCCCCCAATGCTTCTACAGTCAAACTCATCCTCTAGATTTGCTCTAGACAGACTTGGTATTGGCTCATGTGTCGGGAAGAACTCTTCTAAATCCTCCCATGCCACTTCTGGATTAGGCTCCATTAATAACTTTTCCATATGATCAATGTCACGTGCTCTCTGCCTTCTCTTCTGTTCCATTTCATCATCAAGCTCTCTTCGCTGGTTTCTTCTCTCACCCTGTCTTCTTCCTTTATTTCCAAATATCTTCTCTCATTTACCCTTCATATCTCTTCATCTCTATGTCTTTGCATTCTTTTATCCCTTAATTTCTGTTCCTCCTCCATTCTTTTCCTTTCTAGCCTTTCTCGTTCTTCGATTGCCCTCCATCTGTTGTCATATTTCCTTTGCTCCTCTGCCCTTTTACTTTTTCAGTTGTTCATCTTGATATAACCGTTCCCTCCCATCTGTCCATCTTTCTTTTTTGGCCCATCTTACAATTGTTCCTCTCTTTTCTTTCCATCTTGTTTGTCTCAATCTTCTCTTTGCCTCACATCCTCGAATGCTTTTACCTACAAGTTTGAGCTAAATTTGACCACCCATCCATTCGTTCTGTATGAGAGCTACCTCATCAGCCTCGTCTTTCTCTCATTTCTATCTCCTTATTTCCTGTCCTATATCTAAGGATGCACTCGTTTGATCACTTGTCCTTTCCCTCTTTGTCCCTCAGAACTTGAGAGAAAACTTCTTTCAGGAATTTTCTCTGGGCCCTCGTCGCTGCTTTGCGCAGGTGACTCATATGCCAGATTGCTGTACACGGTTGCTGCCTTAAGCTCTCTTAATGGGTGCAATCTGTCATCTTTCTTGCTATCACCGTTCATTTCAGGCGCGGCTGGGGTGCATAATGCTCCTCACTCCCCCTCTTTGCATATGTTAAGTATCCAGTCTTCAGGAGGCGGCTCTTCCCTTTTCTCCTGGTACATCTTCCAGAGTTCTAAGGTCGCTAGCTGTTGAACTTTTTTTTCGTGTGTGCTGCATGCAAGTATGTTGGCATATGTAGCAAAACCGCCTTCGATAGCGATCTCCTTGTGGCCATGGCATGAACATCTTATCTGCCGTGCCTTTAACCCATTCTGCACTATACTGTTTAAGCTTGGGTGCGTGTTTTGGCAGCTGTTTGTAGAGATGTGTAAGCGGAGTAATATCCTCCATTTTGACTCGTCATGACTGTCAATATTCACCTTTACACTTTTCAACAATAAGTTTCAAGAAAATACAATAAGCGTGCACCAACCTTCGGCGCTAAAAACCCTCTATATCACTTTTTATTTCAATCTACTTTATTCACTAAACACCATCAATTCAATTTCAACAAATAATGAACTCTTGAATCTCGTCTTTTCCTATATATATATATATATATATATGATACATTACTCACCGTAATCGTATTTCTGATGCTTGTATCTGCTTAGATTCACATGCTTTGCACAGGCCGACATCTAGTGGAAGCTGCAGAGTATTACAGTTTGTTTTTCGAAACTCGAAAATGGGCGTCAACACAGGGCGTGCCAGTAATACTATCCTTAGTGTGACGTCCGCTGTACCCATGATCCCTCACGCATCTAAGACCCTCAGATTGTATTTTTTCTGACATGAGGTAGCATGAAGAGTAGCGCGAGTACAGATTATCCAAGCAGATAGATAGAAAGATAAGACTACAAGCATCCATGCGCCTTCTCTCAGAGGGGAGGAAGGGTGGGTTGCATGTGAATCTAAGCAGATACAAGCATCAGAAATACAATTACGGTGAGTAATGTATCCCTTCTGAGGCTTGTGGAATCTGCTTAGATCACATGCTGTGCATAGATTAGCGAGCAGTGTTAGAAGAAGGAAGTGGGATGTGAGAAGGGTCCTGACCTGTTATGTAATTGCTATGCATGTGTAATTATACCAGATCCCCAATTAGGATACCAGACAGGGACTGTTACAGCCGGAACAGACGGTATTGCCACTTTCATGCATATTTACTATCCTGTGGCACTTCTAGGCAAAGATGTCCGCCATGGGTTTGAAGGGAAAGGAGTATGTCTTCCAACTGAGTCCCTCTTTTATTTCTGTGAAAATGGTCGCCGTTTGCTCTGCACCATGTTTTAAAACTCACTGGTTTGATGGGGACTCGTTGCGATCAAGCGGCAAGGAAAGCCGCGAAACGCGTTAACGTTCCCAACGCGCACCTGCATTTTGCACTTTGGGAGTGCCGTATTCTTGATGGCTTTTTAAATTTTGTGCCATTCTGCAAGGCACTAATAAAGATGGATTATTTTACCATAATTTTGCTGTCCGGACCATGTTACTTTGGGGATGTGAAGAGTGCTACTCATCCTGCCTGATGTTTATCAGTGCCCAGAAGAGATTTACACGCTACAACGTGTGAGCGCGGAGTACAGCACCAGTGGGACCTTTCCTGGGATTGAGCGCATGGCTATAGCACGTCTGGAAGACTTCATTGTCCCGTTGCTGCTCAGGTCGTGCATACGTAGGCAAACTCAAGAGGCAGAAGTGGCGCGGCATTAAGGAAAACCCAGAGTGGAGTGAAGCTGCACGTCCGAGGACGGACAGCAGAACGAAGTGGGGGGAGTACAAATGTCGGGTAGCGACTGCATCTCATTGCCAGAGAGGTATCGGATGTAACCGTTACCATACTCAACCATGACCTATGTACCAGCCCACGACTAACACAGACTTATAAATACTGTGTCTGACGGTTTCACATCTTACGCAGCGTGCTGCTCAATTGATTCTCTCAAGCAGTCACACTGTAAGTGCCGAATTTTTGACAGAACTTTTCGTAAACCTTGCAACATGGCCAACTCCCAAAGCAACAGAGAGGCAATTAGAAAGGAACAAGCCGTAACATTGTTTAATGAGACTCTACAAGTCAGCAATATCAGCATACCCGCTGCAAAGGCACACAAAAGTGACAGCGAATTGGGTCTACTGAAAGAACTGGAAAAATGACAACGCAAGGAAGTAAGCAAATGGTGGGAGGAACACTCACTTCAAAATTACATCAAAGTGGGCATAATTCCACGAGGTTTGAGAATTCTGACCATTCCTTCCTTTGAAGAATTAGACCCAACGATGTTCCAGGAATGGAGTGTTGCCACGAACGGATGTTCAAAAACCTTTTTGCAGTTGTTGGTGAAGTATGCTGGCGCGGACCGCATTAAGACACTGGAGAAAATTAATGAAACAGAAAAGCAACTAAAAAAGATACCTGAAACCGAAGAGGGCAAGAGATTAAGGAGCAATATGGAGAAGAGTGGTCGAATATGAGGAGGAAATAAAACAAAGGAAACAAAGTTCCTGAGAGAGAAAAAGGATTATGAGAGAGGAAGAGTCTACACGTTTGCCAAAAGATGACCAGTATCTATATCCAGGCCAGCTCAATTAACTGAAGAAAATGAAGAGCAATTGAGTGATAATGCATCAACCTCAGAATCAGATCTAACCAGTAGTGAAACCAATGAGCCCAATGTTCGCATTAATTTTTTTAGATGAAATGCGCTTACTGCGCCAAGATGGCAGAAAAAACAAGCCACAACGAGGTGGAAATCAAAGTCGGGGAAAAGGCAGAGGAGGCCGAAAACCACGAGGAGGGGGAAGAGGAACAGGCAATGCAACGAGCAGTACCCAGGCCAGATCGCTGCGCTCTGGAAAGCAGCACAGCAAGATGACGAGGATGATACAAAGCTGAGAATTAATCTATAGGATCATGTCCTCACCTCTAACCAGACAAAAGTACTCCGTCTAGGTTTAAATTTCTGCCCCAAAGCAAAGAATGATTATGTGCAGACAAGAATTGACTTTGATCAATACATACGTAAAATACGTTTTAAGAAATTCTTTGCAACAAACGTGTGTAAAAAGGCATCCGAGGGACAGAGACAGGCTACACTGAGGTTCAAATTAAGGAGCTAACCACTCTAACAGATTTGATTGACCTGGAAAAGAGTATAGCTGTAGGTGATCAAGGCGAACCCATAGACCTTAACGAACTGGACATCAGAACAGACTGGACCACTAAGAGCCAACTGAAATCAAAGTCAAAGTTCAATCCTGTGGCAAACCTTGGAAACAACATTGAGGCATTTCAAAGTTTAGTGATCGAAGATCTGAAAAAACGTAGAAGAAAGGAACAGAAAAGAATTTGGAATGATAATCTGTCATTCACAGACAGGCAGGCACTACAAGAGTTGCATGAACTCAAAAATTGTATTATCAAACCCTCTGATAAGGGGCGGAATATAGTCCTACAGAATAGATGGGACTACATAAGAGAAGCTTACAGACCGCTTAACGACAACAAATGCTACATGAAAATTGCCAACAATACAATCAAAGAACTTGAAAGCAAAATCAGTACGCTACTCACAGAATGGGAATCAAAAGGTCTTATTCTGAGGAGATTCGCAAATTCTTAACGATCACCAATTCAATTACACCCACTATTTACTTCCTCCCCAAGGTACATAAAAACATGAAAAATAAACCAGGAAGACCAATTGTCTGCCTGATAGGTTCAGCATTGGAAAATATGTCCAAATACATCGATGAAGTCCTATTTCCATTTGTCTCAGTATTACCATCCTACTTAAGAGACACAGCGGACTTCCTATCAAGAATTGAAGACATTCCTTGGGAGAAAGAATATCTATTAGCCAGCATGGATGTGGTTTCGCTGTGCACGTCTATTGGTCACGAATATGGGAAGCAGGCATGCCAACACTTCTTACAGACTCGATCCCTCAATTATCTAGAACACACTCAAATGGTACTGTCAATGATAGAACTGTGTCTGACTAACATTTTCCTTTTCACAAATGAATATTTCAAACAGCTGAAAGGAACCACTATGGACACCACTTTTGCGCCGTCCTATGCAAACCTCACAATGGACGCATGGGAAGAACAGGAGGTGTGGACGGACATGAATCATGAATATACAGATAATATCATTCTCTGGCTGAGATACATTGACGATCTCTTTATAATCTGGAGAGGAACCGAGAAGAGATGGATGGAGTTCGTCAACTGGCTGGATCTCAACGTCAATCTCCAGTTCACAGAAACGCACAGTTGTACTTTGATTACCTTTCTTGACGTGAATGTAAGAATAGTAAACAACAAGCTAACCAGTGAACTGCATAGAAAAATTACAGGGACGAATACACCACCCCATGCACACAGTGGACATCCGAAAAATTTGATATGGAGCATCCCCTACGGAGAATTCATCCGGCTGCAAGAAATAACAGCACTTTGAAATCCTATGACATGGAGAGCAGAATCACAGCTCAAGGGTTTGCCAGACAACCATACCCAAGAAGAGTCGTCGAGAGAGCATATCTCAAAGCCAGAGCTAAGGAACGTTCAAGTCTCATAGCAGGAACCGAGCACAACGAGAAGAGGAACACTGAAAAAGACAGCACTCGGCTAATTTTAACTTTTGATACCCAGGCACCATAGATTAGGCGTATTCTAACTAATCATTGGAGAATCCTTATGGCAGACCAGGATCTCAGCAGAAACCTCCGGAGTAGCCCACAGATAACCTTCAGAAGAAATCGATCCATAAGGGATGTCTTGGTTCAAAGCTATAGGACTCAAGAAGAGGATACCAACAAGATGAGTTGGTTATCTAATACCAAAAGAGAGGGTTTTTTTTAAATGCATCCGTTGCAACATCTGCAAATATGCCAAAACTTGGGGCTCTTTTAAACATCCCATCACTGGCCAAATGATTTCCATATCGGGTAAAATCAACTGTGAAACGGAATACGTCATCTATGTGCTGACCTGCGCATGTGATAAGTGGTACATAGGAAGCACCAAATACAAACTGAAGACACGTATCCAACAACATGTACGGGCTATCATCAACAATTACGCTAATTACCCGATGGCCAAACACTTTGCAGAATGCCATGAAAAGAATATGGGAAGTTTTGGTTTTTTTGGCATCCACAAAATTGAGACAGGACCCAGAGGAGGTGAAAAAAAAAATCCTGAGGCAGAAAGAGACTTGTTGCATATTGGACTTTGAAAGCAAATTCCCAAATGGACACAATATAGATGAGGAACTTTACACATTTTTAGGCCAGTGATTGACAGCTGACTAATTCGTTCCTCTTGTTTTTTGTTTGTTTTTTCTTCCTCTGTTTCTCCTTTTTCTTCTTCCTCTTTCTTTCCTTCTTTTCCTCCTTTTTCTTTCTTTTTCTTTCTAAAGCTCCCCTGTTTCTTCCCCTCTTGCAGGTTTCAGATATCAATAATAAGACAGGAGAATCTATTTTGACCTGTAAATGTCTAGTCTGAAAATATTGCAAGATGCTCATTTCTTAACCATGCAATACGATTTACAGGAGGACAGTAATCAATCTCCTTTTTAACATCTATTTTAACACTGGTTTTAAGTTGTTTATATGCACATTTTTTATTCACCAGGTGGTTGTCTTTCTAGTTAGATGTTCTACACATGTGTGATATCTGATTCTGTTCGATTTTGAATATACGGTGCAGAGCAAGCGAGATAGTTGCCGAGTTAGGATGTTTAGAAGACGAGATGGCAGGCACCTAGATTAAGAGAGTAATGTCTTAGTCTGATGAACTGTGCACTTTATAATGATCGATGCACTTTATTACAATTCTTCTGCACTATAATTTTTACAGTGACTGATGCACTTAAAAGAGATTGATGCATTTTACCCTGTTTTTTGCACTACGCACTTTATTGTGACCTTTGCACATTATTGTCTGATTCCATATTCAGTAGTTTGTGTATGAGCTTTCAGGCAGGACAATGGAAATACATGCCAGGATGGCATACAAAGTGCGTGTTTTCAGCTGTGGAACCACCTTATTGGCACTTTGCTAATAGGCAGTGAACTCGGGACACTCTTGCTAATAAGCATGAATTAAGTCTCGAGTTAACATTCATGCTGAAAGAAACGTATGAAGCTCACCGTTGATGTTAGCATTCACAATGCACTTCAGGTCGATTGACGTACTTGATGATGTGACCTGTTATGTGATTGCTATGCATGTGAAGGACCTTTTCAATTGAACAATGGTTACTTTTGGTTCATGAGGATCACAAAATGGTCTCACTAAGCATTTAAGCCATCACATCCGGCACTCATAAAAGCAAGATGACTAACTCCATCTCACGACTTGTGTATTATGCCAAAAAAGTTGTGTTGGAAAAATAATGTAATGTAGACTTGCTCATTTTTTTTCAGATGTGTACTGCCATTCAAGAAAAACATGATGTTTAATAATATATGCAATGCATTTAAATATATATTCGGCACAGAGGGGCTCAATTGACACATGCTCCAAATTTTCGGCAGGTCGGATACCAGACAGGGACTGTTACAGCCGGAACAGACGGTATTGCCACTTTCATGAATATTTACTATCCTGTGGCACTTATAGGCAAAGATGTCTGCCATGGGTTTGCTGGGAAAGGAGTATGTTTTCCAACGGAGTCCCTCTTATTTCGGTGAAAATGGTCGCCGTTTGCTCTGCACCATGTTTTAAAACTCACTGGTTTGATGGGGACTCGTCGTCGTGATCAAGCGGCAAGGCAAGCCGCGAAACGCGCCAACGTTCCCAACACGCACCTGCATTTTGCACTTTGGAAGTGCCGTATTCTTGATGGTTTTTTAAAACTTTTGTGCCATTCTGCAAGGCACTAGTAAAGATGGATTATTTTACGGAGACTGAGATATACATTACTCACTGTAATCGTATTTCTGATGCTTGTATCTGCTTAGATTCACATGCTGTGCATAGGCCGACATCTAGTGGAAGCCTCAGAGTATTACAGTTTGTTTTTCGAAACTTGAAACTGGGCGTCGACACAGGGCATGCCAGTAATACTATCCCTAGTGTGACGTCTGCTGTACCCATGATCCCTAACGTGTCTAGGACCCTCAGATTGTATTTTTTCTGACATGAGGTAGCACGAGGAGTAGCGCGAGTACAGATTATCCAAGCAGACAGAATGATAAGACTACAAGCATCCATGCGCCTTTTCTCAGAGGGGAGGAAGGGTGGGTCGCATGTGAATCTAAGCAGATACAAGCATCAGAAATACGATTACGGCGAGTAATGTATCCCTTCTGAGGCTTGTGGAATCTGCTTAGATGACATGCTGTGCATAGATTAGCGAGCAGTGTTAGAAGGAGGTGGGATGTTAGAAGGGTCATGAGCAAATAAATATCTTAGAACTGCTTGTTCCACTTGAGTATCTGTCTTGGAATGAGTGTCAATACAGTGGTGCTGAGTAAAAGTGTGAATAGAGCTCCAGGTAGCTGCTTTGCAAATGTTGTCAAGGGGTACATTTGCAATGAAAGCCAGAGTGGCCCCAATGCCTGTTGTAGAGTGGGCTCTTGGCGTGAAAGGCAGAGTCTTTTCAAAAAGGGAGTAAAACAGCTGGATACAATTTATAATCGACTTAGAGATGGCACCTTTAGAAACGCAATCTCCCTCTCTGCCTGTAGCTACGGAGACAAACAGTTGGTCTGTTTTCCTTAGCGGCTTAGTCTTGTCTACATAGTATAGGACCGCCCTACGCACATCTAGGGTGTGTAGTTTCACGTCAGCAGAGGTTTGGGGTTCTTGAAGAAAGCCGGAAGCTCGATTGACTGGTTAACGTGGAATTTAGAAATAAACTTAGGTGAAAACCTAGGGTGTGTTCGTAAAACCAGTTTATCTTTATGAACAGTAAAGAAAGGATCCTGCACTGACAGAGCCTGAATTTCACTGACCCTTCATATGGAAGTAATGGCTACTAAGAAGGCAGTTTTATATGTCAGGTGTTTGAGACTGCTTTTATGCATGGGCTCGAAAGGGGGGCCCATGAGTTTAGCAAGCACCACATTAAGGTGCCATCCTGGTGGTGGGTTAGAAATTGGAGGGTGGAGTCTCTTTACCCCTTCCATGAAGGCTTTAACCAATGGTACTTTCCACCACGACACCTTGTTATGGGAGGTGGTATATGCTGACAGTGCCACCAGGTGTACTTTCAGTGAGTTAAATACCAACCCTGCGTCCAGCAGGTGTAGCATGTAGGTGACAATGGTGGAAGGAGTGCAATCAAAAGGGTTGATTTGCTTATTCTGGCACCAGATAACAAATCTTTTCCATTTGTCAAAGTAGCAGTGCCTCATGTTTGGCTTCCTAGATTCTTTTAGGATGTCCATTATCTCAGAGGCAAATTGAGATGTCCAAACTCTATGACCTCGGGAGCCATGCTGCCAGGTTCATTGAGCTGGGTTGAGGATGCACTATTTGACCTTGGTGCTGGGACAGTAGGTTGTACCAGCATGGGAGTCTGATGGGTTTGCACACCGCTAGTCTGCTTAAGTGTGGGTACCACAGTGGCCTCGCCCACAAGGGAGCAACTAGGATGAGCGTCATCGATTCCCTGTGCATCTTGTTGACCACCTTCCTCATGAGAGGGGTTGGTGGAACAGCGTACGCAAACCTCCCTGACCAGTTCATCCACAGGGCATTCCCCTTGGAGTCTGGCTGAGGGAACCTGGATGCGAATCCTGGGCATTACCTGTTTTCGCTTGTGGCGAATAGGTCTGTAGTGGGGAAACCCATGTCTTCTACGACTTCTCTGTGTAGACACATTCGTGTTCTCTTGGGAGGGGATCTCTGCTCAAAGTGTCCGCTAGTGAATTGAGATCCCCTGGAACATGTTGAGATGACAGGTAGATGTTCCGTCTGAGTGCCCATATCCAAATTTTCTGGGCAAGCTTGGACAGATTTGGCGAACGAGTCCCTCCCTGCTTGCTTAGGTAAAACATTGCTGTTGTGCTGTCTGTCAAGATCTGCACTGACAGGTTCAACAGGTGGGGCTCGAACGCTTGAAGCGCTCTGAATACTGCCAGAAGCTCTAGCAGGTTGATATGATTCTTGGCCACTGTGTGAGACCAGAGACCCTGAACTGTGTGGTGAAGGTGTGCTCCCCACCCTGACAGGGAAGAGTCTGTTGTGACTACAGCCTGTACCTCGGGATCGTAAAAGGGTTTTCCCTTTGACAGGTTCTCTCTTGTCCACCAGTGAAGACTTTGTACCAGTGTTGGCAAAACGACCACTAGATCGTCCCACTGACCACTTGCCCGAGACCACTGTTTCGCCAACCATTCTTGCATGGGACGCATGCACAGGCGTGCATGGGGGACCAGGTAAATACATGACGCCATCACACCTAGCAAACGCATCGCTTTGCGCAGTTATCTGGCGACCGGGCTGATATAGAGGAATTTGCAGCAGTAGATTCCGAATTCTTTCCTCTGATGGAAAGGCCAACCCCTCTTGAGTGTTTAGGACAGCTCCTAGGAACTGTTTGGAGGTGCTTGGCACCAGGCTCGATTTATTTCTCGTTTATGGAGAAATCTTTCATGTCCAATGTTGTCATGTAATCCTTTTTTTTTTTTAGGAGGGGGATTACCTCTTGGAGAGTAGTCATGTGAAATTTTGGGGGCTTGACATACTTGTTTGCAGGGCATAAGTCCAATACTGGGCGCATTGTCAAATCTTTTTTTGGCACAAGGAAGTTGAATAAATACCCTTGTTTACCTGGTGTCCCGTGACGAGTTCTAGCGCGTCCTTTGCTAGAAGATTGACGATCTCCTCGAGGAGGATCTTTTGGTAGTCCAAGGAATGTACTTTTGACGTGGAGGGTGGTTTTGGGGACGCTCTAACAGTTCTATGCAGTATCCTGCGGACACTGCGGACAGCACTCATCTGTCTGATGTCATCCCTTCCCAAGCTTGGGTGAAGTTGGTAATGCGTCCCCCTACTGGAGATGCATGGTAAGGGACCCTGATCGCGGCATCACTGTTTTGCGGGAGGCGTGCCGCCTCTGCTGGGGCTGCCTCTACTCTTACCACGGCCCCTCTTGTTTGCCCTGTTGTAACTCTGGGTAGATTGCTGGTTGTTACACCATGATGTACCCTGCCCCTGAGAATAGTTGGAGCCTCTGAATTTTGACCGCGTGGGCGACGAAAATTACCATTCCCCCTTTGATTAGGGGGTTTGTTGGTCAACTATCGGGATTTCAGAGTTTCATACTCATCAATGGCATTTTTTAATGCGTCCTCTACCGTCTTGCCAAACAGTAGATTAGGCTCCACCGGCATGTCGATTAAGGATGCTTGTGTCTCGGGTTTAAACCCTGGCTGTCTTAACCAAGCATGCCTCTTAATGACAGTGCTCTCTGCTATTAGCCTGCCGGCGTTATCTGCGGCATCCAAGGTTGCCTTAAGGATGCAACCGGACACGGCTCTCCACTCCGACGCAACCTGTGCCAACTGGCCCTTTAAAGGTAGGGGGAAGTGGAGGCTACCTTCCTTCCCAACCCGTAGATCTTCTTGCTCTCCTTGTCGGGGGGAGCCTCAGACGAAGATAGGGGCGTTCCCACCCTCTTCCGGTATTAGTCACTACCAGGGAGTCCGGTTTCAGTTGCCACTTTATGTAAAACGGGTCTGATAGGGCTGGCCTGAATAATTTTTCGATTCTGGGGTTTACTGCCCTGGTAAGGTTAGGATTGAGAAGGGAAGGATCAATTCTCCTTTGTTTAGACTTGAGAATAAGGATGGTCTGGGCAATGGGTTTCTTTTCTCCTACTAGTTCTTCGGCAAAGTCCCTCTCCTCCTGTGCTCCCTGAGTGTCAATGCGGAAGTGTTCTGCCACTCTAGAGAAAACCTCATTTAGGAGAGGTTGGTTGTCGATTGGAGAGTTGGTAACCTGAGGTTCTTTGCCTACTGGGGAGTCTACTCTGTAGACTTCTGGGTCATCTTCCTCCTCCTCTTGGTCCTCGTCATACCCATAGTAGTCCACCCCAGTTTGATCATCCAACGTTACCAATTCTGGATCCTCACCATACTGAGAGTATGGCTGTACATAGAAAGGGTCAAAAGACCGATTTTTCGTTGGTGTCAACTCGAGATTTCTTACCAGGGGGTTGCTGGTCCCTAGACCCTGAGGGAGTAGCCCCGTCAGGGGTATAGGAGAGGAAGTGATCTGGGTTCTTGGCATAGAAGTCTGCTAGTGATGACATTCTAGACATAACTGTCTATATCTTCACTGGACCATTCTTTGGAGCTGGGGATAACCCTTTCCTGGGAGTGTTACCCTGCTATGACCTGACTGGACTTATGGGTTTGTGCAGGGGTCTTGGTTAGCTGTTTATTAGAAGACTTAGCACTGTCTTTATGTAGCAGAGGTGCAGAAGAAGGCTGAGATCTTTCCTTCTGCTGTTTTCCCCCATCCCCATGAGTGGAAGAGTGCTTCCCAGGTGTGTTCACCTTCTCAGAGCTTTTCGACGTCTGGCGCAGAGATTCGGGGGTAGAGTCCCTATCCTTAGAGTGAGGACGTTGGAATACGGAAGCAGCCGTCAAGCGGTCTGCTGACACAGACTCCTGCAGCGCAGCCTGGGGATGGAGGTCGGCCTCGTCTTCCGACGATCGTACCTCCATAACTTTGGTGAGTGAGGCACTCTTGGCAACAGTGGATGGTTGCCTGGTGTCATGTGGCGATATTGACCGAGAACGCCCAGAGGACACCGATTCGGTGGACCGTTCTTTGTGTGCCTCTTTCCGAGAGCTCGACACGCGCGTCGAGTCTCGGTTGGACTTCAAGTGTTTAGTGGAAGTGTTGTGGGTAGCGTTCGTGTCGGCGGGTGTGTTCCCCATAGCTGCCCTGCCGGACAACCTTCCGAGGTCGGGTACTTGCGCTTGGCTGTCTTTCTACGCCACGTAGCCCTCACCGTCCGATAGTACGGCGTCGCTGCCATCACTGAAGGGGCCCTCCGTTGCCTGGCGTGGTGGGCCCAACGTTTGGTCGAACGGTCCTTTAGAGTCTTAGCCTTGAACCGGCTACACGCTCTGCAGTTCGCCTCAGGGTGGTCCCTCGGCAAGCAGAGGTTACAGGTGGCGTGTCTGTCAACCCAAGGGTACTTGCGGTTGCAAGTGGGGCAAAATTGGAAAGGGGTACCTTCCATATGCACCCTGTGGCAGCGGGCTAGTGTGTGCATATATATAGTGCCAGAGGCCTTCCGAGGCCCAAAGTCCGTCGTGCAGCTCTCGACGGTCGTTTTCTTCTCCGGGCCGGCGTCGAGCTTCGAAATTCGGTGACTCGACGTGGGGATGGAAGAAACGGGGAAATATACTATTTGCAAAATTATGGCTAAAAGCCAGGGAACTCCGCGGGATGCTTCCGACAAGTATGGCGGAAAAAAACAATCTGAGGGTCCTAGACGTGTGAGGGATCATGGGTACAGCGGATGTCACACTAGGGATAGCATTACTGGCACACCCTGGCCGACGTCCATTTTCGAGTTTCGAAAAACAAACTGTAATACTCCGCAGCTTCCACTAGATGTCGGCATATGCACAGCATGTGGTCTAAGCAGATTCCACAAGCCTCAGATATATATATATATATAGATCTATACAATCATATAAAACAAACAGACAAACGGACATACTCGACCGGCCACATATATCTCAGTCTATGATCCTCAAAACTTATCTTCGCCCCTAAAAATACCCCGATTGGGAAGTGAACCTTTCTCTTTGAACAAGTTTGTAGCCTACGTCATCCGCAAATGGGACTCTAGATACAGTTCCTTCTGTTACGTGCTACGACGCAGGACACTGGGTTTATTCCATCGTGACGTTCGTCTCATAATTTCTCAATTGCTTAGCTCCTCTTCTGAAGTCAATTACTTAATAACTCGACGCTCATCGTCTCGAGGAGTTTTTTACCCCAACCTCCCTCCCTTACTCGTTTTCTCCTCCTCACTTTCGCCACTGCCCATTCACAATTTTGCTACCTCACTCAGTTTTTACTCACCATTCACTTTGACTTCCGACGCTTGGGATCGCTGCCTCTATCAGCCGCTTCAAACTTCCGTCCGTTCATCTTCCTGTAGACTTCGAGAGGGGATTTCATTGAAACCGAGGGACCCGTCTCACCTGCGCTTGCAAGGCTTTTTTTAATAACTGGTTCCGCTATCTACAGGGAGCTTCACGTCCTTCCAGCCGAATGGCAGGGGCCATTCGATATTGGCAGGACCCCAAAACGTACTTCTGTCGATGGCCCTGAACCATCATCTCTGCTACCACGTGAACTGGGCCACACCTAGCCCTTTAAGATAGGTAACAATACTATGAGATGAATTGGGATGCAGAAGTTACTCAAACATCAATAATCGAAACGACTGAGGTAGTTCGCAAAAAGGTTGACTGTTTTAATAATTATCTAAAACAGGGACCTTTTCTGGGGGGGCACTGTTGTGCGCTGTGAAAGATGGCCGCCTGATCTGCGAGCTCCATAGCCAGTAAAACCCTGATCAACCCCGGAGCGCGGCTGCAGTGATTGACTCCAGACATAGGAGAGGTGATCAGAGGCTTCTGGGAGCAATCTGTGCAACTCTGGGGCAAAACTGCTTCGCCGTTCCTGCGGAGATCCCATTAGGAAATCAGACTGTCGAGACCAACGGCCGGCGAGCTGCGCGACAAAAATCTGCCCTCCCAGGGCGGCACGGGTGACCGTGAAGTTCCTGCAGTCCGGCCCGACACCTGTGCATCGAGTAGCACCCGGCCCCTTGTACGATCCCTGGGGAGAGGCGGAGTGCAGCGGCCTCATCCGGAGACCTAATCCATCCAAGCACTGACTAGTCCTGACCTGGCTCGCAGCGGGCGACGGGGGAGGCTGAGCACACCATCCTTGCCTGTGCCGCCTCGCTCGTGCTGGCCCACTACCCAGCAACGTTAGGATCCCCGGGGGCGAGGAGCCAATGCGCTCCCCGGGCTCCGATATACATACAGTGCATCCCCGGACCTCCCTCCACCTGCGTAACGGATCTGAACACCCCGGGAGGGGTCATCACACACAAGGTATGCAGGGCCGAGGATAGGGGAGAAAAGCCAGAAACTGACAATCAACGAGTGAGTACGACCAGCGGCTCTCCCCGAATCCCCTCCTCCCCAGTGCCGCTTGATGGCTGGTCGCAGGACCTGAGACTTTGTATGAGTACAACCCTCCCCCCGCTACCTAACATGGCTGACCCCCTTCCTCTCGAGCAGCTCCTCACTGGGGATGACACCAAGCTTGCAGGGGCTCAGACGCATAGAGGGATTCACCCAAGACATAGTGTCTCGCCGGCTACACTAAGAGCAGGCACAGGAGCTACCCTAGACCTGCAGCACCAACCCACAGCTGCTCCTGGGCACCTCAGGCTGAGATAGGGGGCTTGTGGACCCCCCCAGATTAGCCAAAGAACACAGTGCTGGCACAACCTTTGCTCTAGGTGCACAGTTGAAGCTTAAAGTGCCAGCTTCAACCTCCTGGATGCGTCTGAGCTACAGGGCCTCTTGTAGGGCAGACCACACAAGCGGGATAGTCTGAGGCTACACCTGCAATTCTCTGCTGCATGGAAGTGGAGTCCCACGTTCACTGAGCCCACAGCCTACACTCAGCCGTAGCCTTAATACACTGAATAACTTGCCCTCCAGGTGACACAATGCAATCACCCCTTAAACCTCAGTGATGTCAGGAGGAGCGAAAAATAAGAAGGGTCCAATGGATGCATTTGCCAGCGCCGCCAATATGGAACCAAATGCAGTCCCATCACACCTCCCGGGGACCCCACACCAGAACCATCCGAACAATGTATGGCGCCTTATATGGCGGCAATGGAGAGTGTGTTTGCGGCCATTAATAATAAGCTGGACGATATCAGCGACAACATAGCATCCATCCGCTCCGACAAAGATGGTGAATGTCAGGGTCGCCGAAGCAGAAGACAGAGTGAGCACCCTGGAGGACACATCCACCTCACAGGGCAAGGCTATAGAAGAAATACATAAAAGACATCAAAACCCTCTGGGCCAAATGCGAAGACCTTGAATCTCGTTCATGGCACATCAACATAAGGGTGGTCGGGATTGCAGAGGCCAAACTTAATATACCTATGGAGCAGTTCCTGGAAGAGGTTCTCCGCACGCTGTTCCCAACCAGTCAGTTTGCAAGCCAGTTTCTTGTGGAGAGGGCCCATAGAGCACTAGCCCCTCCCCCTAAGCCAGGAGCTCCTGCCCGAACCATCATAGCACGTTTGCTTAACTGAAAAAGCCCCCCTGTCTTATGACTAACCGAATCCATATATATCCAGACTTTGACAGGGGTCCAATCAGTCATTTGACCATGTGAAAAAAACACAGAGATAGGAAGATAGTCTATGCCATGATGTTTCCTGCCAAACTCTGCATTCAGCATGCAGGCAGGACCCATTTGTTCGAAACATTGCAGGACGCCATGGCATATGTTGAACGAAACATTCCTGCAAGCACTGAGGGGACCTGAGCACCGCCCACATAATGCCCCAGGATGATGAAGACACCACAGCTCCTCCAGTGCAGTGTGGTGTCACTGAGAAATCCTTTAGATTTCTCTTTAGGTTTAAATACCTTTTCTTGTGAGAACTACTGTTCCAAAGAATAGTAACGTGAAATTGACTTTACTTACCATTTCTCTTTGTAGGTCCAGCATTCCCCATCTTATATGGAGTGCTGCGGGGGGTTGCGGGGGAGGGGTTACTTAGTAGCCCCTTTTCCTGCTGTTTGAGTGACAGCTAGGCTGTGTATGAATGGGAGAAACCTGGTTAAAAGGCAAGGGTTTTGGGACAAGAGGCAGAGTCGACCAAACTACCCGACAAGGAAACCGTGAAAAAAGCTTGCTGCATCCTCCTGGACCGTTGAACTGCCCAGTGAAGCCCTGCTGCTGTGCCGAAACTCCTTTTTCTGATCGACAAGAGAAGCTCCGGAAGGGACTTCTTCCCTTGGGTTAGTGGGACCAACTAACCCCTAGACGAACTCCACTGGAAGACCTTCCCTGACTGTCTGTACTTCTTTGGTGCTGCAGGAACCGAGTGCCAGGGGTCGATAAATCTGTAGTCGAGTGCAACGTCCAAGTAGGGCCAAAAGCTCCAGGAGTCTCCCCAGGACCCTCCAGAAGCAGAACAAACAGAGCTCGTCACCTCACCAGAGTGCAGGACTCAGTCCAAGATCCGCAGTAGTGACATTTAATGAGCGCTGAAAGCACAAAAGTGCCGCTGATCCAAAAAGAGCCCTTAGCTACCGCTGATCTTCGAATTGCTGCCGCAGGAGTCCCCAGACGTCGTCCCTCTTGCCCCCACGACTGAGGCCCAGGAACACAGGATCTGCATTGCTGCAACCAGACAGAAGCCCACTGCACCCTCTTCTACCAACTAAAGGTACTGTTCTGACTTTGGGTACTTACCGCATTGTCTGTGGCCTGCTCTTCTCAGTTGAAACTTGCAGTAGCTACTTTGCTAGAGTTGATTTCAGCTCCAACCTTCACAAGTGTAAGAGCTTGTGAACATAGTGATTTTTTCTTCAACAAACTCCCTAACTTTGTGCAAGACTTATTATCTAAGAAGTGCCTTAGCTCCACATACTTTGCTCCAATTGACTTCAGCTGTCCTGCAGACTCTGCTATTCAAATTTGACTTTGGTACTTACTGTCCCTCATAGGTGATACATTGGTTTTAAACTAATATAGCTGGGAAAGGTTATCTAGACTTCATTGGAAGATTTAAAGTGCTCACATACTTTGAGAACCTGTTTAACCCTTTTCTTTCCTTAAACCTTTCCTTTCCATCAACTTCAGAATGTACAAAGTGTACAAGTGATATATAAATGAAATTACTGTCCGAGTTCGTGAAGTCACCTCAGGGTGTAGGAAGTGTGTAGAAGCATCTCTAAAGAGTATCTACTAGCTTTGTATTGATTCTGTGAAAGATTTAAAGTATATTTGAGTGTTTCATACATTGCTCTTTTTAAAGAATTCTTATTTTAAAAAGGACTGTTAAATAAATACATATTTTAACTAAAAGCCTTGAGTCTAAGTGTTATTACTTGGATACTTGTATTTGTGGATTTCATTTCTACAGCTCACATTTACCCCTCTTGAGATAAGTCTGGCTGCTCAGTCACACTACCAACTTGTGTAGTACAGACCTATACCAATAGGTGGGTTACCCAATACCAAGAGGACTAGTGTTGTGTAATCTCCCACAGGGTTACTACATCAATTCTTGCCTAAAAGAGGTTGCTGCTGGCATCTTGTTGCACCTTCTTCGGATGTCCTCTCCAGTGGTAGACTCTGCGCCTCTAGTCCCAAAAACCTTGCTTTGTATGCGATTTCACATTCATTTACAGCCTATGCTTTCAATCACACAGCTGGGTCCGGTCAATCAGGACAGGTTTCACTCGGACACACCTAGAGACAATGGACAGGGAGGTTTCGGCACCCTCCCTCACTCCCTGCCTTTCCAAAGGCACTGGAGCCTGGGCGGGCTTCAAGGCTGAAGCCCGCCAAAGGCAAAAACACACAAAGGACTCAAACCTGCTTCAACTAACACAATAAAAGCCCAGAAGAAATTAACAAACAGAAAATGGTGAATAAAAGACGACCGGGCCATTTTGGGAAAATGGATACCCCTGGGTGCTGTACTTCAGCTGAGGGTTCAGCCTGCAGTAAAAATGCACACTGGTAGTAAAATTAAACCACTGCCACCAGCGATTTAAAGTATGTTAGTGTAACACAATCTTTTACATGAGAAGGGGGATAAGGAACTACTAAGTAACCCCCCCACTCCCAAGCACTCCACATACGGTGGTGTGTGCTTGTCCCACAAAGAGAAAGTTAAGACAGGGATCATCTTACTATTCTTTGGAATGGTAGTTCAGCTAAGAAAATGTATTTAAACATTTAGAGAAGTCCAAGGGACATCTCAGTGACACTGCACCAAAGGTGCTGTGCATCACTATGCAGAAAGCAGATGCCTATGGAGTTTGTCAGGCTCCATAAAACAGTGAAACACTAACATTCTAGTCATGATAAAATACATAGGAGAGTGAGAAAAAGGCCCCACTCACTCAGGAGGAAAAAATCACAAGCCCCAAGTCCAGCAAAAGAGCTGGGTGTCTATAAGGTTGAAGGGAAATAGCACAAAATTAACATTCTCCATAACATGTATCCCTTCTGAGGCTTGTGGATCTGTTTAGATCACATGCTATGCATAGATTAACAAGCAGTGTCTGGAGAAGGTGCCTGGGTTGTGAGAAGGTACAGCAGCAAATAGATGTTTTAGCACCACTTGTCCCACCTGCGAATCTGCTTGTGCCGATTGAAAATATGAATAGAGCTCCATCTAGCTGCTTTGCAAATGGTGTGCAGCACGATGTTTGCAATGCAGGCCAAAGTAGCTCCTATACCCCTGGCAGAGTGAGCTCTTGGGCTGAAAGCCAGAGTTTTGTTTGATCGAGAATAGCAAAGCTGTATGCATTTCACTATCCAACTGGAAATGGCATTTTTTGAAACCCAATCCCCCTTCCCTACCCGATGCTTTGGAGACAGTTGGTCTGTTTTTCGTAGCGGTATTATTTTGTTTACATAGTAAAGAACCACCCTACTTACATCTAGTGCGTGGAGGTTTTTCCTCAGCTGAGCTTGAAGGTTTTTGAAAGAAAGCAGGTAGTTCAATGGACTGGTTGACATGGAACTTGGATATAAACTTAGGTGAGAATCAAGGGAATCTAGGGTATGTTCTTTGTATCAACTTGCCTTTGTGGACAACAAAGAAGAACAAGTTACTTCTTACCTGGTAACGTTCTTTCGATGGCATGTTCCTCCAACGTATTCCTTATCTTTGATAGATCATCTCCCAGCTTGCTGGCCTCAGAAAAAATTCTCAGTAGAGGGCGCTGCGTGTCGACGTCCCTCGAGCAGATGTCACTCGACAGCCTCCGAATCGGCGCCGATGTCATCACGCATATGAATAGACTTGCGCAGTGTCCGTTGCTCAGTTCCGTTTTGACGTTAACAGTTGTTTTACATTAATTAGTTATTGACCTTGAAGGAGCGTAAGCTGCAACCACAAGGGAAGTATTACTGTGGGGATGGATGGGAGGGGCGATAAGGAATACGTCGGAGGAACATCCCATCGAAAGAACGTTACCAGGTAAGAAGTAACTTGTTCTTCGAAGGGATTGTGTCCTCTGACATATTCCTCATCTTTGATAGACTCCCATAGCAGTGGTGTGGAATTGGAGGTGGGAGTAAAACGCCATGTTTCCTTTTAGGAATGAACAGAATGTAATACGGCTTTGCCAAACCTAGTCTTTTGACTAGAGGAGGAATCCAGGTTGTAAAATCTTGTGAAGGTATGTGCGGACGACCATATGGCAGCCGCACATATGTCTCGAACCGGAACCCCTCTTTGGAGGGCCGAGGAGGCTGCGATACCCCTGGTTGAATGAGCCATAAGAATTTGAGGAGGCTCTTTCCCTGCTAGTTTGTAACATTCCAGAATGGCCACAATAATCCATCTGGAAATGGTTTGTTTTGTTATCGGTAGTCCCAATTTGTGTCCCGAGAAACCTACAAACAGTTGGTCTGCCCGTCTAATCCTAGCAAGTCTGCTGATGTAAAATCTTAAAGCCCGCCTTGGGTCCAGCCTATGTAGCCTTTCTTCCTCTTTCCCCGGATAGGGAGGCGGATAGAATGAAGGTAAGGTAATTTTCTGAGTGATGTGGAATTCAGAAACCACCTTTGGGAGGAAATTAGGCTTCACCTGCAGGACAACTTTGTCTTTATGAAAAATTGTATGAGGGGGTTTACAAGATAGAGCTTGTAATTCGCTCACCCTTCGGGCAGATGTTCAAGCCACTAATAAGACAGTTTTAAGGGTGAGAAATCTTAGCGAACAAGAGTGGAGTGGTTAGAAAGGAGTACCCATCAGGAAATGTAAGACTAAATTTAAGTCCCATAAAGGAACCTGGAACGGTCTTGGAGGGTAGACATTAGTTAATCCCTTTAGAAATTGTATTACTAAGGGTAATTTGAAATACGATGGCTCCCCTGCAGTGCGCTTGAAGATCGTTAGCGCTGCGAGATAGCCCTTGATAGTGCCAACTTGAAGGCCTGAATTTGCCAACTAGAGTAGAAAGGATAACACTGTTGGTTTACCACATGAAAAGGGGTCGATATTCTCTTCTCTACACCAGCTGCAAAATTTGTTCCAACGGCAGCGGTATAAAGACTTTGTTGTTGGCAGTGATCCTACGCCTCCTCTTTTTTGAGGTAGTGCATGGCCAGTGGGTTGTCAATCATTATCAGGACATTTTTCCCCCTGTAAAGATGGCAAAAAAGCCTTCAGCGCTAGTCTGATTGCTCTCAGCTCTAACAGGTTGATATGTAGTCTGGACTCCGATGGAGACCAACGACCGCTGATTGTCAAGTCGTTGGTATGGGCTCCCCACCCCGTGAGTGAGGCATCTGTGACTGTTATCTCCGGCCATGGTTGCCAAAACAGTTCTCCCTTCAAGATGTTTTTCTGGCAGGCCCACCACTGAAGGTCTCGAGCCACCTTGTCCAGAACCTGAAGGAGGTCTGTCATTCTCTCTGAGAATTGCGACCACTGAGTTCTCAGTGCCCACTGAAGAGATCTCATTCTCAGGCGAGCCTCTGGCACAAGGAAGATGCAGGATGCCATGAGGCCTAGCAACCTCAAAAAGTCGAAGGCTGGGAGACGTTGGGCATTTTGAAACTTGGTGGCCATCTGCAGAATATCTTGAGCCCTCACCTCTGGTGGCGAGGCTTTTCCCAGGGAAGTGTCCAGGACCGCTCCAATGAACTGGAGTCTCTGTGATGGTATCATCTGTGACTTCTTTAAATTGAGGGAGAAGCCCAGTTTGTGAAGGAAGTGGCAGACATAATCTAGCTGAATCTGAGCTTGTTTCGGAGATACAGCTCTGATCAGCCAATCGTCCAGGTAGGGGTAGACATGAATCCCTTCCCTCCTTAGACTTGCATCCACTACCGACATTAGCTTGGTGAAGACCCTCTGGGCGGAGGTCAGCCTAAATAACACAACTCAAAATTGATAATGAGATCCGCCAATTGCGAACCTCAGGTATTTCCTGTATTTGAGATGGATTGGCACATGGAAATAAGCATCCTGGAGGTCCAGCGATACCAGCCAGTCCTGGAGCTGGAGGGCCTGAAGGATCTGAGAGAGAGTTACCATCTAGAACTTGTCCTTACTGAGGAACTTGTTCAATTCTCGTAAGTCCAAGATAGGTCTCAGTCCTAAGTCTTTCTTCGGTATGAGAAAGTAGGGGTGAGTACCAGCCCTTAGTCCTCTGCGCAACAGGTATCGGTTCTATGGCACCTTTCTCTAGCAGAACTACAATTTCCTGCAAGAGGAGCGGATCTGGAACTTTCAGAGAGCTGCTCCCCGGTGGATGACTTTGAGGGATGCGTAGAAAAGGCAGGCAGTAACCGTGGGCAACTGTCTCCAATGCCCAAGCATCTGACATAATAGCCTGCCATTCCGTCAGATGTTGAGTTAACCTGCCCCCTACTGATGTCTTGTGAGGAGAGTCCTCAGAGCGGTTTGGAGGCGGCTGATGCAGATGCCGAGGGTAAAGAGGCACCTGCTGCTGCTGCGGCTTTTGTATTTTTACCCCGTCCACCTCAGGCGAATTTTTTCAGACCCTTTTGAACCAGCTGTCCTCTGCCTCTTCCGAATGCGGAATAGAAGTGAAAGGACTTACCTCTCCAAGAGGTTCCTGAGGGGCGATATGGTGTCTGACGTATTGCAGCTCCCAGGGATTTTGCTGCTGCCTTTGATGTTTGTAGTTTTTCTAAACTGTCATCTCCGGGTTGTTGTACTTGCCGCCATGGCCCTGCTGATGCTGTCAGCAGAATCAATGCAAGTTTGAAGGGATTGCATATAGCGTCTTTACCATCCTTGATGATGTTTAGGAACGCTTCCCTTTCTTCTCCCTCTGGGAGGCAGTCAGCCACTGATGAAGCACACTCCCCAAAGTGTGTGGCTGAACCTTGCGAGCGTACAAGTAGCATTGATGGATTTCAACGCCATGCTACATGCAGAAAATACTTTTTTGGCCATAGAGTCATATCTCTTATCATCCCTGTCCTGTGGAACAGTAGGGTAAGCCGATTTACTACCTGATGAAGTAGCTGCCTGAACAACCAGACTCTCCGGAGTTGGGTGTTTGGATAAATATTCAGGGTCAGCAGAAGACACCCTATATTTAGCTGATAATTTTTTATTAACCGCCGGGATTACCTCAGGTTTTTCCCAGTTTGCTATTATTCTCCTTTGTAATGCTGCATGAAATGGCACCACAGGATCCTCCTGTGGACCTTTGACCAAGATGTCTGTGAGGTCGTCTTGCTGAAAAGCAGGTGAGGGTGTGGACCACCCCATAAACTATTATCCTTGCCATCAAGGTTCTATAAGGGGTTTCAGCATGTTCCCCTGGGTCTGGTCTGGCAAATTCCACTTCTGGGGAAGTGTCCAACCCACTTGCTTCCTGTAAGGATTCTTGGAGGTCTTTCAACCTACCTTCCTCAGAGGTAAATTCCTCTGGTACAGGAGTTGCAGATCCCTGCAACTCAAAAGGTCTTTCCTGATCCGAATTCCCCCCTTCTTCATAAATAGATAAGACTCTGGAGTGATCAGGTCTTGAAAATGGTATAAATCCCATTTCCAGAGCAGAAGGGGCCAAATTCGTCATGATTGGCTGAGAAAACGTTGACGTCGTCGACGCGGACGTTAAAGGCTTCGAAGCCATCGAAAAAGGCGTCGAGAAAGGTGGTAGAGGCCTCGATGAACTCGAGAGTATCGGAATTCTACTCGAGGTTGTCGACGACATTCTCATGATCGAGTGTCGTAAAGGCAAACACTAATAAAGGAAAGCATAAAGTTGCTGCTGGAACAGGTATGGGTAAGCTATTAAGTAGATGTCATTTGTGTCCAGGTTGCAGATGTGCTTTGTGTGAAAGCAGGACAATTAGAAGCAGGAAGAGGCTCGTAGCAGGACTTCAAATCCCGCCAGCCTCCGGGCACAGGACCACAGCCCCAGCTGCCCAGCCGACTCTCTGGAGGAACAAGCCAGGCACACGGGACCTGCAAAAGGCCCAGGCACCGCCCAATCCCATGCCCAAGGCATCGCGCATGCGCGAGCGAGCTACCGCGCATGCGCAACCCGCGAACGCTTGTTCGCGCTTGAGATTGCATCGGACAGGACGCATTCAGTGGAGCTCCGGCAAAACTTCCCTCGCGGGGCCCGTCCTCGCTGGAAAAACACCATCCTTGGCCCCGCGCCTCATGAGATAAGTGCCGCTCTGTATTACTGCTACGGATGTTTTCCGGAGCGGGTTTCTGACCAGTTTTGAATACTAACTTCTGGGAAGCGACCACGAGTGAATAGCGGAACGCTTCACCATACTAACTCCTAACTGCATGCTACGTTATGCTCGCCAGTTGCGGGCATTGTTTGGGCTGATTGGGAGACAGGATCTACACACTTCTGGGGGGCACGCGCTAACAGTTTCCTTTTGTGTGTGTCAGGAACGAAAACGCCTCAGCCCTAGCAGTCTACGCCTCAGCCCTAGCAGCCTACAGAATCCGTCCAAACCGCAAAGGTGCAGGACGCTTGGCGAAGCCAGAGCTAAGTGCCAATAAGTTATTTGCCTATGCATAAAAACAGTCTGTCTTGTTGTGCACGCGCAGGAGTGCTCAATTCAGTATTTAGTTTTATTTTCATGAACAACTGGAGACACTGAACAGTATCTGTTACGTTATTGTTTCTAACCCGCAACTCAAAATTCCACCTCTGTGCTGATTATAACAGAGTGTGGGGCTGCGACACCAAGTGGGTAACGCATGCATGAATGTTGAATGCATGTCTTGATCTCAGAAAGGGTAACGCATATATGAGGGTATGCATGTGATGTGGAAAAAACCATGAAGGCTGCAATACCTCTGCCTATGTAACAGCTAGCTGAGGACAGAGCAAAGGAGCATGCCTTTCCTAGAAATCCCCTGCCTATCCATAACCGCTCCCTAAACCTCAACCCGGTGTACCTAATAACCCTCTACCCATCCAATCCAAGGACCCCAACCCTCTTTCCCCGTGGGGGTCGCGGTGGCCTGCGTTTGCCTAATCCAGGCACCAAGACCGCCAAGGGGAGGTAGGAGTTTGTGCTGCTTCTGCGTGGAACGGAACTCGCCTTGACATCGAGGCTCTGGGTATGGCCACTGGCTGTGAGGTGGCCGTGGGTTTGTCCTTTCTCGGCGTCGACTCGACTGATCTGTGCGTCGAAGAACCCTTCGATAACGGTGTCGAAGACGCCGATCTATGCGTCGAAGGGATCTTCGACGATGGCGAAGACGTGACTTTGCCTTTACTCGAGGGTTCGTGACGCTCTCAAGTGGCTTCTTTCGCCGGGTGCTGAGACTCGCGGCGTTTGGATTTTTCGGGTCTTTCACCCAGGGTACCACCATCAGCAGTCTTCGAGGGGGTCGAGGCCGCTTTCTCGAAGACGCTCAGCATCTTTTTCCTGAATTCCTCCCACTCAGCCTGAGAGCTATGTTTTGTGGGGCAGGAGACCCTTTTTGGGGAAACGGAAAAAGACGACGAAGGGGATCTTCGACGTCTCTTTTTTGAATGCTTAGATCTCGAAAGGTGATGGGAACTGCTTCGAGACATAGAACGAGAATGTCTTTTGTGATGGTGAGAAGACGAATGTCTGGACTCCGCCGAGGAAACTTTCGAAGAAGTTTTAACTGCCTTGCCTCTCTCGAACTTCCCCTTATGCTCCTTCAAGGCTTTTGCCATCTTGGACACGCAGTCCTCGCACTCCGAACAATGGTGCTCGATTCCCAGGCACCACAAACAGATCCTGCGAGGATCCGTCAACGACATTTTCTTTCCACAGTCTCGACATTTTTTGAAGCCGGACCGTGGAGTCGTCGGTTCGGGTGAGAAAGGCATCGAGTACGAGTCAGTATTCACGAGGAATAATGAAGTATATTTGACTGAAGAACTGAGCAACGATATTCTGAGGCCCCGCGAAGCGCAGAAAAACGGAACTGAGCAACGGACGCTGTCTTATTTATACTCTTGATGACGTCGGCGCCGATACGGAGGCTGTCGAGGGACATCGGCTCAAGGGACGTCGACGCGCAGCGCCCTCTACTGGAAAATGTTACTGAGGCCAGCAAGCTGGGAGATTATCTATCAAAGATAAGGAATAAGTCGGAGGACACAATCCCTTCAAAAGGGTCTTGCACTGACAAAGCTTGTAGTTCACTGACTCTTCTTATGGAGGTGATGGCCACCAGAAAAGATTTTTTGTAGGTTAGGTGTTTAAGGCTGGATTAGTGCAGCATAGGCTCAAAGGGAAAACCTATGAGCTTTGTGAGTACCACATTTAGGCAGGTTTGAAATGGGGGTCTGGAGGTAAAGCCTTTTTACTCCTTCCATGAATGCCTTAATGACAGACTTCCCACCAGGGTACCTTGCTTTGAGAAGTGGTGTACGCGGATAGAGCAGCTAGGTGAACCTTGATGGAGTTGAATACTAGACCGGAGTCTAGTAAGTGAAGCATGTAATAAAGAATGTGTGATGGGAGTACATTCGATCAGGTTTACATTTTTTGACTGGCACCATATTACAAATATTTTCTATTTGTTAAAATAACACTGTCTGGTGTTTGGTTTGCTTGCCTCCTTGAGGATTTCCTTACATCTGTGCGCTAGTTTTAAATGGCCAAACTCTATGACCTCTGGAGCCAAGCTGCCAAGTTCATGGATTGAGGATGTGGGTGTAACGTTGATCCCCGTGCTGGGTGAGCATGTGGAAGGGGCACAGGAGTTTAATTGTATCGCACATCACCAGTTGGCGCAGATGTAAAAACCAAGTTTGTCTCACCCATATAGGAGCAACTAGGATTAGTGTTACTTGTGCCTGGTATATTTTGTTCACCATCTGCTTAGTAACAGTGTTGGGGGGGGGGGGGGGGGGGAGCATAGGCAAATTTCCCTGGCCAGTTCATCCACAGTGTTCCCCTTAGATCTGGGTTGGGGATTCCTGGATGCGAAGTCTGGGCATTGTATGTTTTGGCAAACAAGTCTAAGGGTGGATAGCCCCAGAGAGAACATTTTGTCCAAGATGTTTCTGCTGAGCTGCCACTTGTGCTCTTCGGGTAGCGGATCTATTCTTAATGAGTCTGCCAGAGAATTGAATTCCCCTTGATCATGTTAAGACGTTAAGAACATGTTCTGCTTGAGCACCCACTTCCACGTTCTTTTGTGCTAGCCTGGACAGACTGTAGAGTGTGTGCCCCCCCTGCTTGTTTAAGTAAAACATGGCAGTGGTGCTGTCCGTGAGGGTTTGGACCGTCTGACCTGACAGATGCACTCGGAAAGCTTGTAGGGCTTTGAGCACTGCTAGTAGCTCTAAGCGGTTTATGTGAATTTGGGCTTTGATACTGGTCCACAGGCCATATCCTGTGTGGTAAAGGTAATGGGCTCCCCACCCAGTGAGAGATGAGTCTGTTGTGACAATCATTTGCACTGTAGGGTTGTGAAAAGGCTTTCCCTTCATTAGATTTTCCTTCGTCCACCAGCGGAGTGTTTGAACTAGGGTTGGCGAAACAACAACTAGATCGTCCCACTGACCGCTTGCCTGAGCACTGTTTTGCTAATCACTGTTGCATTAGGCGCATGCGCAATCGTGCATGCGGGACCAGGTAAATGCATGAAGCCAGCATCCCAGGCAAACGCATTGCTTTGCGTACGGTTATTTGGTGACTGGCTAGATACTGAGGTATTTGCAGCAATATGTTTTGCACTCTTGTTTGACGGAAAGACTATCCTCTCCTGTTTTTATGACAGCTCCTAGGAAAGGTTTTGCTTGTAGCAAGACTATTTTTCTCGTTGATTGAGAATCCTAATTGAAACAGAAGATTGATTGTTCCTTGGGGTATTTTGCTTGCGAATTTAGGGGAGGGGGGTCTCGCATGGTATCAGCCAGTCGTCCAGATAAGGGTACACGGGGATTCATTCTCTGCGTAGGTGCGCTGCCACTTGCTAGTACCTTGGTGAATACCCTTGGGGCGGAGGCTCTGACGATTGGTAGCTCCTTGAATTGGCATTGTTGGTTTGCTATTTTGAAGCGCAAGAATCTTCTGTGCGCTAGGAACATTTAAAGTATACATCTTTCATATCCAAGGTTGCCATGTAGCACCCCCCCGCCCCCGTTTTAGCAGTGGGATTACTTCCTGCAGTGTTGTCATGCAGAATTTTTGTGGCTTGACATATGTGTTTGAAGGGCGCAGGTCTAGGACACAGCACATTCTTAGGTCTTTTTTTGGCACAAGGAAGTACAATGAATAAATACCCTTGTTCACCTGGTTCGCCGGGACGATTTGTATTACGCCCTTTAGTAGAAGTGCTTTGACTAACGCAATGCGTTGTTCTTCCTGTGTAGTCTGTCTTTGCAGGTGGTTGGCTGGCTGCCGTTTGTATTAGCTCTATGCAATAGCCCCCCTCCACAGTGAAAAGTACCCATTTGTCCGACGTGATCCCCTCCCATGCGTGGGTAAAGTGAGAAATACGACCTCCTACTGGAGATGCATGGGAGGGAACCTGTAGCCGGTGGTCAATGCTCTTGAGGAGGAGGATCTTCCCCTACTTCTGGACCTTCTTTGGCCCCTTTGAAAGCCCTGTTGGGAGGACTGCCCTTGTGAAGAACCCCAGGACGAACTCTGCCCACCGGGGTTGTAATTGGAGGACCGCTGTGAGTTCTGCCTTTTAAATCTGCGTGTATTTGAGCTCCATCTCTGCCCAAAGGGCTTGTTAGTGAGTTGATGCAGGGATTTGAGGGTGTCTTATTCCTCCTTGCGCTTTTTAATGCGTCTTCAACCGCTTAGCAAAATACAGCGTCATGCTTGATCATGTTTAAAAGGGTAACCTGGGTCTCCAATTTGAAACCAGATTGACTGGGCAATGAATGGTATTTGATTAGTGTACCTTCTGCCACAATTCGCCCCGCGTTGTCTGTTGCGTCCAAGTTATTCTTAAGGATGCAGCTTGCTACTTGTCTCCCTTCAGCGATGGTGTGAAATAGCTGTGTTTTAGGGGCTCTGGAACCAAGTCTATTTTTTGCGATATCTCGTCCCACTTGTGGCAATTGTAGCTGTATAATAGAGTAGTATTATTAGCAATTCTTATTTATTAGGCAGCAGAGGAACCTACTTTCCTGCCCAGGGTGTAGATATTCTTACTCTCCTTGTCAGAAGTGGCTTCGGCTCTCTAGTAGTAACCACCACAAGAAAGAGCGGGCTTTAGCTGTCCTCTAATGTATAAAGGATCTGAAGGGGCTGGTGTAAACATCTTGTTGATGCGTGGATTGACTGCCCTTGTCAGATTGGGGGTAGGTAGTGAGGGCTGTATACGCCTCTAGACCAATTGAAGCAAAGGGATAAACTGTGCTGCAGATGTCCTCTATGAAGTCTTTAACAACTTGAGCTTCCTGGGTATCTATCTTAAATTGTTCTGCGGCCTTTAAGAGCAGGTCATTGTACTGCAGCTGGTTGTCTACCAGGGAGTCAGCCACTGGTTGGTTGGTGTGGTCTGGGGGTTGGATGATGCATACGTCATCATAGTATTGGTCCATGTCCCCTGTGTCCCCTTGGTCCTCTGGGTCTGAATATGAGCCAGGGTAATGTGAGCCTTCAGTCATAATAATGTGTCTTGACCTACGTCTTAATATGACGAGGCAGTAGCTTGTGTGGTGTCTACGCGGGCTCTCTTGGCGGTAGGCTGTTTGCTTGCTGCATCGCCCTGAGGGGGGGCCCTGAAGGTTGTGATGTTGATCTGGGTATTCATCAAACAACTAGACATTCTCCTCATGACCCCATCAAATTGTTCTGGGACCCATTAGCAGGAGATTGGCAACACTGAGGGAGGTGTAGGTGGGGGTTCTGGCGCAGGTGTATTTATGATGCATTGCCCCTGAAACGGTGTCCTCAGGGGTAGAATAATCCCTACTCTTAGTACCTGGTGACTTCGAGGCTTGGGGCGTCGAAGATTTAGAGTTTTTTTACGTTCTGGCCTTCAGTAGGGTGTCGGGGACGTGTTTTTTTAATTAAGTCGCTCAATTAAGAGCTTTATCCCGGGGTCATCGAAGCGTCTTTCGATGCCCGGTCGCCGGAATGCGAGGACTTCCCAGATTTGGATGCAATGTCACAAACTGACTTTGATGTCTGTTTCGGGGGCCTGTCATGTGGTGATCGCGACCGTGATGGCCCAGAGGACAGGGAATGTTCTGACCTTCCCTTCGACACCGCGTGTGGCCTATCGGTCGACGATGTGGTCGACATTCGGCCATGGGGTATGGGGTATGTGCTTGGTGTGCTGTGAACTTGGGGGGGGGCCTGAGCCGCTGGATGTTGTCTCCGTAGCAGAACCGCCATCCTGACTGTTGGAGTCAGAGGCTTGCACGCGGGAATCCATTGGATACCGATCGCCTTCTGTGTCACTTAGGATGCCGATGCTGACATCACTGGGGGCTCCCTCAATGTCCATGGTGGCCTCGGCCTAGATGGCGTGGTGGGCCCCGCGTTTAGTCTTGCGGTCCTTTAGAGTTTTCGGCCTAAACAGTTTGCAAGAATTGCACTGTTTTTCAGCGTGGTCCCTAGGAATGCAAAGGTTACACACTTGGTGTGAACCCTTCCAGGGAAACTTCCTGTTACACGAAGGAATTAATTCAAAAGGAGTGCTTTCCATAGCGTATAAAGATGGCAGTCTGGCAAAATATATGGGAGTGTAGGGGAATATACTTATCTAAGAGAGATTGAATATGAACCCCCCCCCCCCCCCTCCCCCGCTCACTACTGAGCGGTGCCGAGGCCTGTTGGGGCCTGGAAGGCCGCTGACTAAG
Source organism: Ambystoma mexicanum (assembly GCF_040938575.1). Lineage (NCBI taxonomy): Eukaryota > Metazoa > Chordata > Amphibia > Caudata > Ambystomatidae > Ambystoma > Ambystoma mexicanum. The sequence goes on along the minus strand of NC_090941.1, from coordinate 521,363,349 downwards.
TTTGTCGAGGCGGGAGTCGTCTTCATCGACAGATGGTCTTGTCCTCGAAAGCCATTGCCAGAGATCTTGCGGTGTACGGTTGTCGAAAGGACAGAAAGAAAAAACAAGTTTAAACTTTTACTAAGTAATGGCGTCAGACAAGAAGGAACACACCGCGATATGCGTCCGACTACGATGGCGGAAAAAAAACAATCTGAGGGAGCTCATACTAGGGATTGCTGGCACGCCCTGTCAATGTCCTTTTTAAGTTTCAAAAACAAAAAATGCAATACTCTGCGACTACCACTTGGATACCTATATTTACTGATTTCATTGTACGGCTCTAAAATTCACATTACCCCCCTTAAGATAAGCCTGGCTGCTCAGTCACACTACCAACGTGTGTAGTACAGGCCTATATTAAAAGGTGGGTTACCAAATACTAAGAGGGAGGATAGCTCAGCGGCAACGTGCTTGTCTTGGAAGCAAGACGAGACGGAGCAACATAGGTTCGATCCCCGGGTCCGCGCCTAGAAACCTCTGGGTATTAAGCGCGTTATAAATAACCTATCATCATCATAAGTCTTGTAAAGTCCCACACCAGTTGGACTCTACAAATTCTTACCCAACATTGCCCAGACATTTTAAAGCGAAGTGAAGTACTCACAGTTTCATTCCTCTGGCCTTTTGCTCATTTTGTTATGTGCAAGCGCATCAGTCCTTTAGACTATCATTACTGGGAAACTATATTTCCCTTTTGACTTGTTTACACCTTGTAACCTTTGAACATTGCATACATCATCTTACAATGCAGTGCAATGGGGAGAGTTTTCTATCACCTTGTCTTTTACACTTGGGATTTTTGGTTGATATGATAGATGATGCTTCATTTATAACAAGCCCATACACAAGTGTTACAAGGCGCGGCAAGGCAAGGCAAGGGAGGGGAACAAAGGTAAGACGGACAACGATCCTACTAGGCCCGGTGTCTTTCAGATCACACAAGTGCATGGGAAGGGGCAAAGGGAGAAGTGCGGGGGGGGAAGGGAGAGGGGAAAGTGCAGTACATGGAATAGTAGAATAAATAAGAGAAGATAAATAAAACGGCCAGCTGGTGGCAAGTGCAAGGTAAGTGCAGACATAAGTGCTGGTCGGGGTACTGTAGGGATACAGAAAACAGTCCCCAGATGCAGGGGTTGCCAGGGATGCAGTGCAGGTGGGCAACTGGTGGGGCCTGGGCCTGAGATCAGAGGGTGGCCGAGTAACCAGTGCAACTTCTGTCAGGAATTCAGCAGGGGAGATGGGGAGAGAAAGCAGATGCAAGAGGTATTGAGGTGCTTCCGGAAGCAGAGATGGTTCTCATCAAGTTTCAGGGAGGCAGGAAGGCTGTTCCAAAGGGAGGCCCCTGCCGAAGAGAAAGATCTACCACTAACTCGTTGTTTGGAGAAGCGACTGACCCTGAAGGAGTTGGAGGCGGATGAGCGAACAGCTCGAGAAGGAAGATATTTAGGAAGAGAGAGTTGAAGGTTTGCGGCCCCAGGCCCCAGTAGGCCTTGTGGACAATGCAGAGGATTTTGAACTTAATCCTCGCAGTCACCGGGAGCCAGTGCAGAGATTTCAGTCCTGGGGAGATACGATCCCTGGGCTTGAGGCCAAGGACAAGTCTCGCAGTCCTGTTTTGGATAAGTTGCAGAGGACGGAGAGTAGAGGCAGGCATATTCAGAAAGAGGCTGTTACAATAGTCCAGCTGAGAGAGAACCAGGGCTCTGGAGACAGTGAGCTTCTGGGGGAAGGAGAGGAAAGGAAGAATACCTCTGAGGAGGTGCAGCTACTAGTGTGACTTCTTAGAGATGTCAGATGTGAGGAGAGTGTGGAATCGAAGATGACCCCAAGGTTTTTAGCCTTGCAGGTGGGAGCAGGAAGAGGGCCAAGAGAAGCCGGCTAGAGAGCTGCAGGGAAGGAGGGAGTGGGTGTGCCGATGAGTAGAATCTCAGTCTTGCTGGCATTAAGGCAGAGGTCATTGGCGGCACACCACTCTTGGATGAGACGGTCAGAGATGAGGGAAGGAGAGGAGGCGGCCGAGGGTAGCCTGAAAATGAGCTGGGTATCATCCGCATAGCACTGAAAGTTGGGGCAGAGAGCGGCGATGCGGTGAGCAAGGAGTGCCAGGTATTGGTTGAACAGCAAGGGAGAGAGGTTAGATCCCTGGGGGACACCACAGGTAGAGAAAAAGATATTGGAGAGGAAGGACCCAAGTTGGACCTGGGAGGGTCGGTTGAAGAGGAAAGAAGTGAACCACGCCAGAGCCTGACCAGTGATACCCAGATTATCACGGAAACGGTTGAGCAGGATGGCATGGTTGACAGTGTCAAAGGCAGAGGAGAGATCAAGCAAGATGAGAACACATGGGGTGTTACAGTCAAGGTTGGAGAGCAGGTCTTCACGGATGTTCAGGAGAGCAGTTTCCGTGCTTCTGGCAGCTCTGAAGCCAGACTGATGGTCATGAAGAAAACCAACAGATTCAGTGTGGAGATTGAGCTGGGAGATGGCCAGTTTCTCCAGGAGCTTGCGCAGGAAGGGAGTGATGGAGATTGGGCGATAGTTAGCCGGGCAGGAGGGGTCGGCAGAGGGTTTCTTAAGAAGAGGGTGCACAAGGGAGTGCTTCAGGGGGGATGGGAAGACTCCAGTGGCGAAGGAGTGATTGCAGAAATCAGCCAGGGCAGGAGCCAGGGAGTCTATGTGATCCTTGATAGTTTTAGAGCAACAGGGGTGAATCTGGTTGGCGTGACTTTCATAGATCGGACTTGTCTCGAAACCTCGTCTGCAGAGAAAAGGGGAAAGGCAGAGAAGGAGGGAGGGGAGGTGGCTGCAGAAAGGCAAGAGGAAGAACAGTGAATAGAGGGAGGGAGGCGATAGGAGGAGAGTGAGGACAGGATGTCCTGAGTTTTTGAAGTGAAGTGAGAAGCCAGGGCTGTGCAGAGGGCCTGGGAAGGGACAGGAGAGGTAGAGACTGCAGCAGGATTGGCAAGTTCCTTGCAGATTTTAAAGAGTTCAGCCGAGTTGATCGATGCCACAGAGATGCAGGCTTGGATATGAGCTCTCTTCTTGGTGAGGACAGAGAACCGGTATTGCCTTTGCAACAGGCGGCGAGCCAGTTTGTCAGAGGATGAACTTGAAGCACACCATTTCCTCTCGGCCACCCTGCACTTGCGTTTTAGGGTGACTAGGTCTGAGTCATACCAGGAGTTACACGTGGCTTTGGGCTTCAGGCGGATTCTCATGACAGAGGCAAGGATATCAAGAGTATCAGATATAGAAGAGTGGAGCGTGGAGAGTGCTGTGTCAGGGTGGGAGTCAGCCAAAGGGGGAGGATTGGGTGAGAAGGTGGCGGCAAAAGCCTCAACTGACACGCGCTTGATGAACGAGAAGGTGGGTGGCAGTGATGGAGGTGGCTTGGCCTGAGGGCTAGGGAGGGTGAGGTGGGAGGATAGGAGAAAGTGATCACTCCAGGAGAGGGGAGTGGAGAGAGGGACAGAGGGGAAGATCTGAGGAGATCAGAACATCAAGAGTGTGCCCTGCAGAATGAGTCGGCCAAAGCGGAAGATGTTGAGTGAGAGTCGCAGAGGTCGCAAAAGAGTCCAGAGAGGGTACAGGAGGCATCCAGGTGGATGTTGAAGTCTCCAAGAAGGGAGGAGTTGAGTGGTTGAGGCCAGGAATGAGGAGATAGCAGTGGTCAAAGTGCACAAAAAGTATTACTAGAACTATGTTCCCTACTGGCCTGCACCACTCCCCACAAACCACATCGCCATGCACCCTCCCACACACAATACAAACCCCAAAAAACATTCTCCTGCTGTTTAGGGGCACGCTCAGTGAAGTGCACTGAAAGTGAACTTTTTAACTTCTTCCTACACTTTTGTTTTAAAAGTAAACCGTTCCGGAACGGTTTCTTTTTAAAATAAAAGTATAGGAACAGTACAACTTAAATAAAAGAAGTAGAGGAGCACTGCTCCCGACCGCTCCCGCCCACTTCGACCACTGAGCCACAGTAAGGGAATGGCTAGGGGAGAGAGCGAGCCTGCAGACAAGGCATTCAAAAGAGGAGTAGGCCTGCGTAGGAGTGACAGAGGCAGGAATCCACTCAAGGAAGATGAGGGCTACACCCCCACCAGAGCGGTTGGGCCTGGGCGTGGAGAGGATCTTGTAGCCATCAGGTAGGAGCGTGTCAGAGCTGGTGACAGCTGGCCGTGAACCATGTCTCAGTGAGACAGAGGACATCAAGGTCAAGTTCTTCAAGAAGGCGGCAGATATCAGAGGAATGTTTGACAGCGAAGCAGGAGTTAAGAGTGGCAATGTGGAGAAGGTTGCCCTCCTTGAAGGAATTCCTGGGAGGGTTACAGATCAGAAGTACGCCCTGCGGCGGTGTAGAAGGAGCCTGAGAAGGGGCAGGAAAGAAGGGGGGGGGGGGGGGAGGTAGCCAAGGAAAAGGGAGGGGGGATAGCAGGAGAAGAAAGGAAGTTGATGAGGCGCGGGAAGGGTCTATCAAAAAGGTGCAGGTTGGATCAAGATGGTCTCATTAGAGTAAACATTACTGATGGCGTAAGAGGAGAGGAAGGAGGACAGGAAGGCGTCCCAGCGGGTGCCACCATTAATGGGAGAAGAGGCGAAAGGAGAGAGCACAGAGACCATATGAAGGGTCCATAGGTCTGGCGAAGGAACGACAGAGGATGTCGTTGAGTTTCCTTGGAGGCGGCACTGGTGTGGGTGTCAGCAATAGGGAGGCCTAGGTTGGAGACCAGGATGTCCTTTTGAAACTTCTTCCTGCCAGATTTAGTGAGGAGAGCAGGATAGTCAATAGAGGAGCAGTTAGAAAAGATAGGAGAGAGAGCACCATAAGGGGGGCGGGGCAGATGGGAGAGGAGAGGTGAAAGGGAGAGGGGGTGGGGGGAGACACTAGCGAGGACGAGGAGTAGGCAGGCAAGACAGCGAGAGGCAAGCAACTTGGGCAACAGGACAAGACGTCACTTTTATATTTGCCTAAAGGCAAGCTGGTAGTGGTGTCTGGGTGTGGGTCATGGTGGAAACCAGTGTTCACTGATTGGATCACTACTGGCGGCTTGAATGGTCCAGATCCTTACCATTGGTGGGTTTGGACTTGAGTGCAGGTCATATTTTAGATGGGAAAAGGACTCCTGCAGCCATTCCTTCAGGTAAGTGTTGGAGCCAAGAATCCAGTGCAGAAGAACAGCCTTCTGAAGATCCAAAAAAAGACTCCTGAAGAGGATCAGCATCCATTCCTGCATCTGGCCCAGTGAAGCCCTGTTGGACTACCTGATCTGCACTACCTCACGCCTAGAAACACTTGCGTACAGGCACGTTATAAATGACTTATATCAAAGGCCATGTGCGGTGCTTCAACCCCTGGACTGGTGGGACCAACCAGTCTCGACATATTCAGGAATCCAGCTGTCCTGAGCCTTCAGAAGTGTCCCTGGATTACCCAATGGACTGACCAGCTTTCCAGTGGGCTACCTCACTAGAACATTTGCAGCCAGACCTTCAGTGGTAACCAGCTTGTGGTGTAAGTGGCCTTCCTGATGCATTCCAGTCTCCTAGCTTCAAGGAATCCTTCTCTGGCAGGGCTTCTGCAATTGGAAGGACACCTGCCATCTGTGTGCAGTGGCCGTAGCTGCAACTCACCTTCCCCCATCCTGTGAAGTGTCCTAAAGTGGTCTGCATCTGTGCTTTCTGCATTTCTCCGTCGACCAAGGGTTGAACTCAGCACCTGGACCGGAAGAATTTTTGCACCCACAGCTCCTGGGCACCTCTCCCACCAACGGCAGAAAATCCAAGTACCATCGACCCCAGTCGCCTGCTCACTATAAGGAACAAGTTACTTACCTGTAACTGTTGTTCTCCAGCATGGGTCTGGCATGGATTCACATGCTCATGAATATTCCCCGTCGTCAGGCTGGGAATCCTCGGTAAAGAAAAAATCAGTATCAGTTTCGTTTCTGATCTGTCTTTCTTAGTAGTAACCAATCACTGATCTCTGGGTCATACTGCCCCCAGCCAATGACTGCCCTCTCCCTAAGCCCCGCCTCTGGCAGCCATCCTCAGATTTGGTAGCACGCCAAGCGGCAGTACGACCAAGTGAAGAGCCGCAGAGGGGTAGGTGGGAGGGTTCGCATTTGAATCCATGCCAGACCCATGCTGGAGAACACCAGTTACAGGTAAGTAACTTGTTCCTTCTCCAGCATGGGGTCTGGCATGGATTCACATGCTCATGAATAAAGAATACATAGCAGTACGGGAGGTGGCAAAGGCTCAACATTAAGCATTACATCCAAACCTCAACATTAAGCAATTCTTACCTCCTCACCAGGCTCACCTTAGGCGAACAGGTTGCGCAGCACTGCTTGGCCGACCCTGGACTCCTCTCTGGAGTCCCGATCGACGCAGTAGAATCTTGTGAAGGTGTGTGTCGACCTCCACGTAGCAGCCCTGCAGATGTCCAGCAGGGGCACACCAGACAGGAACGCCGTGGTAGCAGCGATCGCTCTGGTCGAATGGGCTCTCGGACGGCCGGGCAGCGGTCGGTTTGCCAACCGGTGACAGTGCATGATGCAGCCGGAGAGCCATCTGTAAATGGAAGTCTTCGAGAGAGCCTTCCCTTGATTCACAGACCCAAAGTTCACAAACAGTTGGGACGTCTTCCGAAAACTCTTCGTGCGGTCCACGTAGAACTTCAGCGCTCTAGCTACATCCAGCGAGTGCAAAGCCCTCTCGGCCGGCGACGAAGGGGACGGGAAGAAAGGAACAAGTTACTTACCTGTAACTGTTGTTCTCCAGCATGGGTCTGGCATGGATTCACATGCTCATGAATATTCCCCGTCGTCAGGCTGGGAATCCTCGGTAAAGAAAAAACCAGTATCAGTTTCGTTTCTGATCTGTCTTTCGTAGTAATAACCAATCACTGGTCTCTGCGTCATACTGACCACAGCCAATGACTGCCCTCTACCTAAGCACCGCCTCTGGCAGCCATCTTCAGATTTGGAAGCACGTGAAGTGGCAGTATGACCAAGTGAAGAGCCGCAGAGGGGTAGGCGGGAGGGTTCGCATGTGAATCCATGCCAGACCCATGCTGGAGAACAACAGTTACAGGTAAGTAACTTGTTCCTTCTCCAGCATGGGGTCTGGCATGGATTCACATGCTCATGAATAAAGAATACATAGCAGTACACACATGCACAACCACGGGAGGTGGCAAAGGCTCAACATTAAGCATCACATCAACTCAACATTAAGCATCTTACCTCCTCACCAGGCTCACCTCAGGCGAACAGGTTGCGCAGCACTGCTTGGCCGACCCTGGACTCCTCCCTGGAATCCCGGTCGACGCAGTAGAATTTCGTGAAGGTGTGCGTCGACCTCCACGTAGCAACCCTGCATATGTCCAGCAGGGGCACACCAGATAGGAACGCCGTGGTAGCTGCGATCGCTCTGGTGGAACGGGCTCTCGGACGGCCAGGCAGCGGTCGGTTTGCCAACCGGTGACAGCACATGATACAGCCGGAGAGCCATCTGGAGATGGAAGCCTTCGAGAGAGCCTTCCCCTGATTGACAGGTCCAAAGTTCACAAAGAGTTGTGACGTCTTCCGAAAACCCTTCGTGCGGTCCACGTAGAACTTCAGCGCTCTAGCTACATCCAGCGAGTGCAAAGTCCTCTCAGCCGGCGACGAAGGCGACGGGAAGAACACAGGTAACACCAAGGGTTCGTTGAGATGGAAGTCCGACGGTACCTTGGGCATGAAGGAGGGGTGCGTCCTGAGCACTACCCTCGTGTCGTGGAAAGTCAAGTACGGGGCCTTGCAGGAAAGGGCCTGGATCTCTCCCACTCGTCGTGCGGAGGTGATGGCCACAAGAAAAGCTGTTTTCCACGATAGAAACTTCAACGGGGCCGAGTGCAGAGGCTCGAACGGAGGTCCCATGAGCTTGGTCAGCACCACGTTGAGCTCCCACGCCGGGGCCGGAGCCTTCACCGGCGGGAACGATCTGAACAGTCCCTTCATGAACTCTTTCACCAGACGATGAGACCACAAGGACGTCCGCCCCGTGGTTCTGGTGTATCGGGAGATCGCAGCAAGATGAATCTTGATGGACGCGTGTGCCAGACCAGCTTTGGCCAGCGTCAGCAGGTACGGCAGTACTTGGGGAGCCGTAATCCGTAGAGGGTTAATCTTCTGTGCGTGGCACCAGACAGAGAACCTCTTCCATTTGTGTCCGTAGCATTTAAGAGTCGAGGACGCCCTGGCCTTTGCAAGAACCTCTCTGCAATCGGCCGGTATGTCGTATCCTCCAAACTCTAGCGCTGCAGGAGCCAGGCCTGCAAGTTCAGCGACTTCGGGTCGTGGTGGAGGATGGCGCCTCCTTCCCTGGAGAGTAGATCCGCGTCCGCCGGCAGCTTGATCGGCGGGGACGCTGACAAGTCCAGCAAGTCCGGGAACCATATCTGCCTCGGCCACGCAGGTGCGACGAGGATCATCCTGCACCGTGACCTCTTGAGCTGGTTGACGAGCCGGATTAGCAGAGGCAAGGGAGGGAACGCGTAGAGGAACAGGCCCTCCCAGGGGAACGAGAAAGCATCGCCCATGCTCCTCGTCTGGGGAAACCTGCTGGCGAACCTCCGGCACTTGGTGTTCGTCGCCGTCGCGAACAGGTCGATCTGGGGTGTGCCCCACCGTCGGAAGAGGCGATCCACCAGATCCTGCCGTAGTTCCCACTCGTGGCACGAGCGCAGCTCCCTGCTGAGTGAGTCGGCGATGGTGTTTTTTATCCCTGCCAGATGAAACGGCACCAGAAAAATCCCTTGGGCGACGGCCCAATGCCACAGGTCCTGCGCCTCCTTGGACAGCGCTGGGGACCTGGTTCCGCCCTGTTTCCTGATGTAAAACATGGTGGTGGTGTTGTCGGTGAAGATCCTCACCACCTTGCCCTTGAGGGACGGAAGGAAGGACCTGAGGGCCCAAAACACTGCACGGAGCTCCAGGACGTTGATATGCAGGGACTTCTCCGTCGGGAGCCAGAGTCCCCTTGCGTGTAGATTTTCGGTGTGCGCTCCCCACCCTTCCAGGGAGGCATCCGTGGTCACAGTCTCCTGGTGGGCTGGGGTCTGGAAGTCCATGCCCGCCGTCAGATGCGCGCGGGTGCCCCACCACCGTATCACTCGTCGGAAGCTCTCTTCGAGCTTGATCCTTTCCTCGAAGCTGCCCGTCGTCTGGATCCAGCGCGCATCCAGGAATTCTTGCAACAGGCGCATCCGGAGCCTGCACATGGGAATGAGGTAGATGCAGGAAGACATCATCCCGAGGAGGGACTTGATGGACCTCACTTTGGCCGCGTCGGCCACCAACATCCGTTGCACCTTGCCCAAGATGGTCCTGGTCCTCTCCTCCGACGGGGAGGCCAGAAGGGACACTGTGTCGAGCCTCGCTCCCAGAAACAGTGCGACTTGCGCGGGCACCAGGTGGGATTTGGCGTAGTTCACGGAGAATCCCAGGTCCGTGAGGAGTTGGACGGTCCTTGCCGTGTGGACCACGGCGAGCTCCCTCGTCTTGGCGCGGATGAGCCAGTCGTCCAGGTAGGGGTAGACGTGAATCCCCTCGCGGCGCAGCTGCGCCGCCACCGGTGCGAGGCACTTGGTGAATACCCTGGGTGCCGACCGTAGTCCGAAGGGAAGGGCTTTGAACTGGTAATGACGCCCTTGGACCACGAACCTGAGGAATTTTCGGTGCCCCTTTAGGATGGGAATGTGGAAGTAGGCATCCTCCAAATCCAACGACGATAGGAAGTCTCCTTCCTCCAGCTGACCCAGGACGTGCTGGAGGGTGACCATCCGGAACTTCAGCGCCTTGATGAACTTGTTCAGACGTCGCAGGTCTAGGATGGGGCGCCATCCTCCCGTCTTCTTCTTCACGAGGAAGTATCTCGAGTAGACTCCGGAGCCCCGAAGCCTCTTTGGGACGAGTTCGATGGCGCCCTTCCTGAGCATCGCCTTTACCTCCAGGAGAAGTTGAGGGACGTGAAGTTCTTTCCTGGCCACGGGGGGGACGCGCGGGCACCTTCTTTGAAACTCGAGCACGTGGCCCCGGGCCAGGGCGTCCAGCACCCAACGGTCGGTGGAGATGGACTCCCACACGCTGACGAAGCCCGCCAGCCGGCCTCCCACCGGGGTGCTTCGGTGGGGGCCCGACCCCACGGCCGGTTCAATCCTGCTTGGACGCGGCCTTGCCGCCTTGACCTCCTTGGCGACGACGGCGGGGTCCGCTAGACTTGCCTCGTCCTCTGTAGGCCTCTTGCGACGACGAGCGGGCCGCTTGACGGTAGGAAGCGAACCGCCGCCGGAACCTTTGGAGGCGCCCTTGCCTCCGCTGCTCCGAAAGGGCGTCCGTCGTTGCTGCAGAACTCCAAGGGCCCGGGCCGTCTCAGTATCCGCCTTGATGGCCTGAAGGGAATCGTCCACTGTCTTCACAAACAGGTTGTTCCCGTCGAAGGGCATGTCCAGGACTCTGGTCTGGACGTCCTGCCGGAAGTCCGTAGCTTTGAGCCATCCACGACGTCGAAGGCAAACGCCGTTGCCCAGCTGGCGGAACCCAGTGTCGGCGATGTCCGTCGCCACGGTGATGGCGTGGTCCGAGGCCACCTCACCTTCCTGCAGGATCTCCAGGGCCTCCGCCCTCTTGTCGTCCGGCAGAAAATCCAGCAGGGGAGCTATCTTATACCAGAGCTCCCTGTCGTAGCGAGCCACGATAGCCAAGGCGTTGGCCGCTTTAATCATCGTCGCTGCCGACGAGATGACTCTACGTCCCATAGCATCCAATTTCTTTCCCTCGCCGTCCGGCGGGGAGGTCGATGTGGAGGCCGCACCCCCCCCCCCCGCTTTCTTCCTGGCTGCCGCGGAGACGACGGAATCCGGGGTAGGCTGCGCCCGGAGGCACAGGGGGGCCGTGTCCGGGACCCGGTACTTTTTCTCGTACCGGTCTCTTCTAGCTGGCGTCGTGGAAGGGTTCTTGAGGAGGGAAAGGCCCTCATCCCAAATGTCGTCCAACAGAGGCACTGCGAGGACCGTCTTCCTCTTGGCCTCGCGCCGCTGATAAAAGAAGCCTTCCTTTTTCTTCTCCTCAGGGCAGAGTTGGAAAAGCTCGGAAGCCCTGGAGATCATGGAGTGGAAAGATCCGATCTCGTCGGGCGGAGAAGCCCTGGCGGGAGGCGACGACGGAATATCCTCGTCGTATGCCTCGTCGTCCGTACCCGTCGCTGCCGTGTCAGTCCCCGTATCATCCCCTCGGGTGGACGGGGAGGAGGGCTGGACGGGGCGCGACGGTTGAAAAGGAGGTGGTGGATGGATCCTTCTTTTCTTGGTAGGGGGGGAACACCAGAAGGTCCCGGTTCTGGATCCCCCGACGGGAGAGGTTCCTCCGTCGGTAACGGTAGCCTCGTCCTTATCTCGGAGCATAAGGACTGTATGGCCAACAAAATGGCCGCCGAGTTGTCTTGCGGCGCTGGCAGAGGGGAATCCGACGGGCGAGCAGGGGCCCCGTCGGTATCCTCGACGATGTCTTCGTCGTCACCTGCGTCGGGGTCCATTCCGACGGGCTGGCCTTCTTCCACGCCTAGGCCGTGGCTTAAGACCTCGATCAGCTCCTCTTCTGAGGTTGAGGCCGAATCTACGACGACGCCCTGCCCCCCCTTCTTCCCCACGGAGGGTTTCACGGGGGTCCTATCGATGGGCACAAAAGAAGACTCCCTTCGAGGAGGCAGGGAGATTCTGGGCCCCGAGGTCGCCACCACTGGTGCAGCCTCCACAGGCTGAGCCAGGGCCGCCGCGACCGTTTCGATAGAGGGCTTGGTCGGATGGATCAAGGCCTTCACCACCTTAGGTGCGCTCACCGCCTTATCCTTGAAGGAGGGGGCACTGCCACGCTCCTCCTCTGCCTTAGAGCTCGACCGGGGCCTCTCCAGGAGCGTCGCCGGGTGCTCGGCCTTCCTCTTACCCGACCCAGAGCGTTGGCTCGTGGTTGATGGTGCCGGGGAGGGTGCGCCCTGCCTGGCGCCCGTAGAGCCCGACCGTTCGGCGCTCCCGGTGCCAGCGGACTCGCGGTGCTTAGCCTTATGTTGGGCCCCCGTCGCCGGGGCGCCCTCAAAGGTCTTAGAAGACCGCTCGGATTTCTTCTTCTTCTCGCCAGACGGGCTCTTACCCTCCAGCCAGTTGGCGAGACGTTGATGGCGGTCCTTCATGGTCCGTTCCGACATGTTGCCGCAAAACGCACAGTCCTTCTCCACGTGCGTCTTGTCCTCATGAAGGCAGTAAAGGCAGAAAGAGTGTTCGTCCTCCTTAAAGACGTTCTGCAGCTGGCATCCAGGGCAGACCCTGAACAGCTTTCCGGGCGTCGAGCTTCCCTTCTCCTGGGCCATCTCCGAGACCGGGCCTGAGAAGCTTCTGGAGTCCTCCGAAGTGTAGCTCGACGAAATCTTCACCCTTGAGGGGCACAGACGAATCCGACACGGGTCCCCGTTGATCGGATGTAGGATCGGTGGAGCTTGAGGCTCTTTTGACCGAAAGAATCGAAGTTTTTTGTGAAAAAGCGCGAAAAATAGCACTAACGCTCGAGAGCAATAGCACGAGGATCCCAACACATGAACGTGCGGTAAAAATCTGAAGATGGCTGCCAGAGGCGGTGCTTAGGTAGAGGGCAGTCATTGGCTGTGGTCAGTATGACGCAGAGACCAGTGATTGGTTATTACTACGAAAGACAGATCAGAAACGAAACTGATACTGGTTTTTTCTTTACCGAGGATTCCCAGCCTGACGACGGGGAATATTCATGAGCATGTGAATCCATGCCAGACCCCATGCTGGAGAAACTGGTAACACCAAGGGCTCGTTGAGGTGGAAGTCTGACGGCACCTTGGACATAAAGGAGGGGTGCGTCCTCAGCACCACCCTCGTGTCATGAAAAGTCGTATGGATGCTTGCAAGATAGGGCCTGGATCTCTCCCACTCGTGCGGAGGTGATGGCCTCGAGGAAAGCTGTCTTCCATGACAGGAACTTCAAAGGCGCTGAATGCATAGGCTCGAATGGGGCCCCCATGAGCCTGGTCAGCACCACATTAAGCTCCCACGCCGGGGCAGGAGCCTTCACCGGCGGGAATGATCGGAATAGCCCCTTCATGAATTCCTTCACCAGGCGATGAGACCACAAGGACGCCCGTCCCGTAGTCCTGGTATATCGGGAGATGGCAGCCAGATGTATTTTGATGGAGGCGTGAGCCAGTCCAGCTTTGGTCAGCGACAGTAGGTACGGCAGTACTTGAGGGGCCGTAATCCGCAGAGGGTTAATCTTCTGTGCACGGCACCAGACAGAGAACCTTTTCCATTTATGACCGTAACACGAGAGTCGAGGACGCCCTGGCTTTTGCAAGAACCTCTCTGCAATCAGCCGGTATATCGTACCCTCCAAACTCTAGTGCCGCAGGAGCCAGGCCTGCAAGTTCAGCGACTGTGGGTCGTGATGGAGAATGGCGCCTCCTTCCCTGGAGAGAAGATCCGCCTCCGCCGGCAGCTTGACTGGTGGGGACGTTGACAAGTCCAGAAGGTCCAGGAACCAGATCTGCCTCGGCCACGCCGTTGCGACGAGGATCATCCTGCACCTGGACCTCTTGAGCTGGTTGATGAGGTGGAGCAGCAACGGAGGGAACGCGTATAGAAACAGGCCGTCCCATGGGAACGAGAAAGCATCACCCATGCTCCTCGGGTGTGGGAACCTGCTGACGAGCCTCTGGCACTTGGAGTTCGTCGCCATCGCGAACAGGTCGATCTGGGGTTTGCACCATCGTCGGAAGAGCCGATCCACCTGATCCTGTCGCAGTTCCCACTCGTGGCACGAGCGCAGCTCCCTGCTGAGTGAGTCGGCGATGGTGATTTTTATTCCTGCCAAGTGGATTGGAACCAGAAACATCACCTGGGCGACGGCCCAGTGCCACAGATCTTGGGCCTCCTTGGATAGGGCTGGGGATCTGGTGCCCCCCTGCTTCCGTATGTAGAACATCGTGGTGGTGTGGTCGGTGAAGATCCACACCACTTTGTCCTTGAGGGACGGAAGCAATGACTTGAGCGCCCAGAACACTGCTCAGAGCTCCAGGATGTGGATATGGAGAGACCTCTCCTCTGGGAGCCAAAGGCCTCTTGCGTGGAGATCTACGGTGTGGGCCCCCCAACCCTCCAGAGAGGCGTCCGTCGTCACCGTCTCCTGAAACGCCGGGGTTTGAAAGTCCATGCCTGTAGTGAGGTGAGCCCGGGTGCCCCACCATAGGATCGCCCGACGGAATTCCTTGTCGAGAGGGATCCTGTCCTCGAAGCAGCCCGTCGCCTGAAACCAGCAGGCGTCGAGGAACTCCTGTAGCGGACGCATCCGAAGTCTGCAAAGGGGGACAAGGTAGATGCATGAGAACATCCCGAGAAGAAACTTGATGGACCTCTCCCTGGCCACGTCCGTGGCTAACAGGCGCCGCACCTTGCCCAGGATGGTCTTAGTCCTCTCCTCTGAAGGGGAGGCCAATTGCCCCACTGTATCAAGCTTCGCTCCCAGAAACAGTGCTACTTGCGATGGAACCAGGTGGGATTTGGGGTAGTTGATGGCGAACCCCAGCTCCGTGAGTAACCGGACGGTCCTCGCCGTATGCTCGACGGCGAGTTCCCTTGTCCTTGCCCGGATTAGCCAGTCCAGGTAGGGGTAAACGTGGATCCCCTGCAGACACAGCCACGCCGCCACTGGTGCCAGGCACTTGGTGAAAACCCTGGGTGCCGACTTTAATCCGAAAGGTAGGGCCCTGAATTGGTAGTGGCGTCCCTGAACCACAAACCTGAGGAACTTCCTGTGCCTTTTTAGAATAGGGATGTGGAAGTAGGCATCCTCCAGGTCCAAAGACGATAGGAAGTCGCCTTCCTCCAGCTGTCCCAGCATGTGCTGGAGGGTGACCATCCTGAATTTCTGCGCCTTGATGTACTTGTTTAAGCGAAGCAGGTCCAGGATGGGGCGCCAACCACCCGTCTTCTTTCTGACAAGGAAGTACCTTGAGTACACTCCGGAGCCCCGGAGCCTCCTGGGGACGAGCTCGATGGCACCTTCTTGAGCATCGCCTTTACCTCGAACAGCAGTTGAGGGACGTGATTCTCCTTCCTGGCCACGGGAGGAATGCAAGGGCACTTTTGGAATTCCAGCGAGTGCCCATTGGTCAGGGTGTCCAACACCCAACGATCGGTGGAGATGGACTCCCACACTTTGACGAACTTCGTCAGCCGGCCTCCCACCGGGGTGCTTCGGTGGGGGCCCGACAGCCCGGCCGGGTCAGTCTTGCTTGGAGGCGGCCTTGCCGCCTTGGCCTCCTTGGCGAAGATGGCGGGATCCCCTTGCTTGCCGCAACCTCTAGCTTCCTGGGAAGAGGTGCGGGCCGCCTGGCGGTAAGTGGAGGAGCCACCGCTGGATCCTTTGGAGGCACCCGGTCTGCCTCCGGAGCTCCGAAAGGGCCGTCGCTGTTGAAGCACCCCAAGGGCCCGGGCCGTCTCCGAGTCGGTCTTGATGGCCTGTAGAGACTCGTCCACCGCCTTACCAAAAAGGTTGTTGCCGAACGGCATGTCCAACACTCTGGTCTGGACGTCCTGGCGAAAGTCTGCCGCCTTGAGCCATTCTCGTCGTCGGAGGCAGACTCTGTTGCCCAGTTGCCGAAATCCGGTATCGGAAATGTCCGTTGCCACCGTTATGGCGTGATCCGATGCCACCTCGCCTTCCTGCAGAATTTCTAGGGCCTCCGCTCTTTTGTCATCAGGCAGGATGTCTAGCAGGGGAGCCCTCTTTAACCAGAGCTCCCTGTCATAGCGGGCCACGATCGCTAAGGCATTGGCCGCCTTAATCGTCGTCGCCGCCGAGATGACTCGTCGTCCCATAGAGTCCAACTTCTTGCCCTCGCTGTCCGGCGGGGAAGTGGAAGTTGAAGCCGCCGCACCCGCTGCCTTCTTCTTAGCCGCTGCTGAGACGACCGAGTCCGGCGTGGGCTGGGCCCTGAGGCATAAGGGGGCGGCATCGGGGACTCGGTACTTCTTCTCATACCTGTCCCTCTCGCCGGGTGTCGTGGAAGGATTCTTGAGGACAGCAAGCCCCTCGTCCCAGATGTCGTCGAGTAAAGGCACTGCGAGGACCGTCTTCCTCTTGGCCTCCCGTCGTTGGTACAGAAACTCCTCCTTTTTCTGTTCTTCAGGGCAGAGCTGGAAGAGCTCGAATGCCCTGGTTATCATGGCGTGGAAAGAGCCAACCTCGTCGGCTGGAGACGATCGCGGGGGTGAGGGGGGCAGGGGGAGGGGGTTCCGACGGTATGTCTGCTGTGTCATCGCCGTCGTCATCGTCCGTCCCCGTATCCTATCTAGGGTCCGGCGAGGGGGACGAGGGGTCCACCGGTCTCGCAGGTACGAAGGGCGGAGCGGGGTGGACTCTCCTCCGCTTGTTCGGAGGGCTTCCCGACGGGCCTGGTTCTGGCTCCACCGTCGGGGTGCGTGGCAATCTCGTCCTTATCTCAGTACATAAGGATTGGATTGCCAACAAAATGGCCGCTGAGCTATCCTGGGGCTCGGGCAATGGCTGCGACGGACGGGATGGCCGCACAACTGGGCCCTGTTCGCCGTCATCGTCGCCATCTTCGATCACGTCAGCAGGGACCGTCCCCTGGGATTGAACCTTCTCGAACCTCTCGTTGAGGCTTATGAACCTCTCGTTGAGGCCTATGGACCTTTCGTTGAGGCCCTTCTCGGTTTCCACCAGTTCCTCCTCAGAGGCTGATTCCGAGTCTGTAATGGCCACCGCCCTCCCCCCCCTCTTTTTCAGCCGGGTGCTTCACGGGGGTCTTAGCGATGGGCTGGAAAGAGGATTCCCTCCGCGGTGGCAGGGATACTCTGGCCCAGAGGCCGTTTCCACTGGCGTAGTCTCAGCCGGCTCCACCAGGGTCACAGCGACCACTTCGGTAGAGGCCTTAGCCGGGTGGATCAAAGCCCTCACCACCTTAGGTGCGTCTTGGGCCTTCGCTGAGAGCGGCCTACCCGTGTTCTCGGACTTCCTCTTCCCCAAACCAGAGCGCTTGCTTGTGGTCGAGCATGCCAGGGAAGTAGCGCCCTGCTTGGCAACCAAAAGAGCCCAACCTTTCGGCGCTCCCGAAACCCCGCGGACTCTGGGTGCTTGGCCTTCTGTTGGGCCCCCGTCGCTGGGGCGCCCTCACAGGACTTAGAAGCCCGCTCAGACTTCTTCTTCGCCTTCTCACCTGCTGTGCCATTCTCCAGCCAGATTGCGAGGCGGGAACGACGATCTTGTTTGGTCCGTTCCGAAAGGTTCTTGCAGAACGCACAGTCTTTCTCCACGTGCGTCTTGTCCTCACGAAGGCAGTAGAGACATCGCGAATGCTCGTCCTCCTTGAAAACGTTATATAATCCGCATCCAGCGCAGTTCCTGAACAGCTTGGATCCGGGCGTCAAGCTTCCCTTGTCCTGGGCCATGTCCGTTGAGGTAGGCCGCAGATCTTCCGGAATCCTCCAAGAAGTGTAAACTCGACGAAAACTTCACCCTTGAGGGGCGTAGAAGAATTCCAAAACGGGTCCCCGTTATCGGAAATAGAAACGGTGGAGCATGAGGCTTGATTAAACCGAAAAAATGAGAAAGCCATTACGAGGACTCCCAACACTTGAGCGTGCTGTAAAAATCTGAGGATGGCTGCCAGAGGCAGGGCTTAGGGAGAGGGCAGTCATTGGCTGGGGCAGTATGACCCAGAGATCAGTGATTGGTTACTACTAAGAAAGACGGATCAGAAACAAAACTGATACTGATTTTTTCTTTACCGAGGATTCCCAGCCTGACGACGGGGAATATTCATGAGCATGTGAATCCATGCCAGACCCCATGCTGGAGAACTAGAGTGGCCTCCTAAAATACACCCACCAGGCCAGATTGTAGAAATCCATCTCAACAGTTAACAGTAGCGAGCCTGCTTTCATTCTCCACTACGGACACACTTCTGGAACTGCAGACACTGACACTTTGCACTTAAGGATTAGAGTCCACTCCTCTGACTATAGAGAAAGCACCAGTTGGTGCTAACTCCACACAACATGAACTGCTCAATTGGAAGGCACTACAATATCTATGCTCCCAGAACACACTGTTCTGCTTTCTAGACATGAAGAGGCAGGGGCAACAGATGACACAGGACAAGTAAATAGAGCCATCTGCCTTATAATGAAAGGGGTAAAAAATTAAGATTTCATGAGCAGAAACTAAAACGAGCTCCTGGGTATTTGACCATCAAGCAGTAGGCAGGAGCTACCCCTAGAACATCAGGAGCTAGTACATAGCTTGCTGGAAATCTAACCTTTAACTGAGATTCCAACCTTAATTTGTTTGTCCATTACATACAATTCCTTATGTTTTAAATGTCGTCTAGATGTCGCTAATGGTTCTTTGTACACATGTCCAGATACAGAAAGTTAATGCCACATGGGCACATTCGCATGTCACTAGTTTGCCTTTAGAGCCAAAAATAGCTCCTGGTAGCCGTTGGTGTTATGCCAACCAAGATCTGATGAGCTAGACGCAGGTGCAAAGTAGCTCCCAGCAATTTCGAACCCTGTATTACCAATGACAAACTAGAACCATGAAACATTTAAAGAACCCTTATATTCAGCAAAACAACCAGGCCCATCTGATATGCATCGCTGGGCCACTTTCTGCAACACCTGGCCACTATATCTGCATTGGATACTGGACAACTGCCCTATACCAGAGGTTCAGACCACGTACCACCGACCAGCAACATCTCTGTTAACTTTAAAGACTCCCTTACTGCCAGAAAACCTTAATTTTCTTCACCTGAAATGACATTGCTTAACCAGAGACTGTTTTTGATAACAGCTTTTCACATCCAAAACTACTTCTAAACTTTGACAGCTTGCGGTTGCTGTTTTATAATCGTGAATACTTGCCTATTGTCTTCACATTATGCTTTGAAGAATGACAGGTGTAGTCCATTGAGAGTAAACCCCAAATGTGGGGCATCTTAAGCTATACTTTTGAAACCTTGGTGGCCCAAGGTCCCGGTTTACACTGAACTCCTCTGCTGGCCTGAACCTTGCAGGTTCATGCTCTCAAGACTTCACCTATCCTTTTTAAAAAGTTAGTCACTTGGCATCTCCCCAACACTTGCCACGGAGTTGGGTAGACTTAAGGGAAAACCTGCTGGGTGGTTGTGGGTAGACACCTCACATCCTAAACGCAGGGGTAGAGAGGAATCATAACACAAGATCTACATGGTTTGGGTCCAGAGACCATGAGACTTGATCCATAATACGGGGTGGGGAGGTGGAAATAAAAGTTAGTCGCCGTACTGACTAGAGTGCTCAGAGTCTTTAGTCCCCTTTCATCCATCCTTCTGGGCGTCCCCCAACATGGGCACAGTACCGGAACCTTTGTCAGCGAAATATTCTTTAAATTTAGAAGGGCGTGCGGGGTGCAGCCTCAGGCGTGCTAACGCCCTGCCGCAGCCCCACCACCCGGCTCCTCACCTCAGTCCCCTTTGAACACCTCAGACGCTTAAATACCAGACTACACATATACATTAGCCCTTGGCATACTAGCGGGCAAAAGTGGGTGGGACCTATGGAGTAAAGAGGACTAAGGACTGAGTACTCTAGTCACTACGGTGAGTAACTAATTACTCATACGTTCCGTGCCCTTTCCTCCTCCCTTGTGGGGGATTCCACGAACAAGAAACATAGGGTGAAGCTTTGAAAATCTGCCTCATAGCTAGGATGAGTCAAACAGGTACTTCAGAACAGCCTGACCAAACGCTGCATCGCGCCTGAAGCTGGTGTCCAGTGAGTAGTGCTTACAGAAGGCGAAGGCCAACTGAGTCGGCCAAGTAGTCACCTTGCTGATGACATCCAAAGAAGCGCGTCTCTGAAACGCGACTGCCATGGCCTTGGCACTGACAACATGAGCCTGAATCCCTTCAGGAACAGGTTTGCCCATGGCCATATACGCCTCGGAAATGGCCTGAAACATCCAATGGGCGATAGAAGCATTAGAAGCCTGAGAGCGAGGGGAGATGGCCGCAAAACAAAAATAAATAAATACATTTTAAAAAGTCTCAAACTTCCTGAAGGATTTCATCCGAGACAGATTAAACTGGAGGACCCTCTTGAGGTCCAAGGAATGCATGGCCCTCTGCTTCAGACTGTGGGTTCTGGACGAAAACTAGCAGGCAGATCTGATTTAAATGAAAAGGAGAGACCATCTTGGGCAAGAAATGTGGGTGAGTGTGCAAGATGACCTTGTCGTTGTGAAGCGTAGTGAATGTCTTGCATGAGGACAATGCCTGCAGCTCACTAACCCTCCGTGCAGAGGTGAGAGCCACCAATATAACCATCTTTAGCATCACCATGCGGATGTCCACCAAAGCCATAGGCTCAAAAGGCTTGAGTTGCAAATATACCAGAACCGCACCGATCTCCAAGACTGGATGCGGTCTATGCACTGGAGGAAAGAAAGATTCCTGACAACTGTAGGTGAGCCTTAACTACCGGGGTGGCCACCGAAAACACGTGCTATGGGGAATTCTTGTAAGCCCCGATGGCCGCCAAATACGTGCAAGTATACACCTGGATTCCAAAACGAGCCAGGTGCCCTGAAAAAGCCACCACGTCGTCCAGACGACAGGGGACAGTGTCCAGCCCCTTTTTGCGCGCCCAATGGCAGAACCTAGTCCTTTGCCCTTATACTGGGATCAAGTCGAGGGCCGGGTCCGGATGCTCCACTGCACCGCCCTGCTGCGCCAGGAAGCCCCTGCTGAGGATCGGAAGATGGACCGGACCCTTGGAGCACAACTGCAGCAGATCCGAAAACCAGGATCTCGAAGGCCAGTGGGGGGGCAACCAGGATGAGGCTGCAACCCACTGGGACACAGAACTTGCAGAGAGTCTGTTGGAGCAGAGGGGTGGGCAGGAACACAACACACATGGCCGTGCCTACAGATCTGGAAGGCATCTCCCAGAGACCCCCGACCTGTCCATGATACAAAATATGGGGGCACTTGGCATTCCGAAGGGATGCAAACAAATCCGGGTCCGCAAACCCCCAATGCTGTAACAGGGGCAACAAGGAGACGTGTAACTCCCACTCTTGGGTGTGGAATTTCAAGTGGCTCAGCTAGTCCACTTTTACATTGCTGTACCCCGGCAGGTGGACTGCTGAAATCCAAATTCTCTCCGTAAGGGCCCATTCCAGATCGAAACTGCCTATATGCTTAGGAGGGGGGGTGCCACCGTGCTTGTTCAGGAAAAACATTGCAGTAGAATGGTCTGTCCTAACCAGACCCGACTTGTCCTTGATTAGGGGCAAAAAACGGGTTGAGGGCCAGGCCCACTGCCCGGAGCTAGAGCAGATTCATATGTAGGAGGGCTTTCATCCTCTGCAAAGCTCCACGAATCGCATAGCCCTCCAGAGTAGCCCACCAACCAGAACGAGAGGAGTCAGTCGTCACCACGAGGGAAGGCTCCGGCCAGGTGAAGAGGCTCCCAGTGAAACATTGCCATCCATCAGCAACGATCTGGCCAAAGGAGCGGTGGAATTGGGATCCTGTCCGACAGACCCGTGTCTCCTGATCCCAATTGGCCGCCAGGTGGAGCCAGAGGAGCCTCTTCTTGAGACGGGCGCACTGTACAGTCAGCACGCAGGAGGCCATCAGGCCCAGAATGTGCTGAACCACCATGCTGAGGTGGTTGAGTTGGCCAGAAAGTTCCCCACTGCCTTGCGGAGGGACATCAGCCTCTCGGGCGTTGGGAACACCTGCTGAACGGTAGTGTTCCAGATCCTGAGAAAGGCATAACAGACTTCCTCAGGTTGGGGAAAAACCCCAGCTGATGTAGAGTATCCGCCAATCTCTGGCAGGAGTGTACCACGGCTTCGGGTGTACCCACCCTCAACAACCAGTCATTCAAATACGGGTACAGGTGATGGCCCTCCAAGTGGAGAAGGCCCGCCACAGCATTAATCAACTTTGTGAAGACACAAGGGACCGAGTTCAGGACGAAGGGCAGCACTTTGTACTGCAAGTGGTACAGCATAATCGTGAACAACAGAAACTTCCGATGCAGTTGATATATGGGTACATGCAGGTATGCATCCTTGAGGTCCAGGGAGCACACATCCAGTCCCCTGCACACAGAGACTTGGCTATGTGCGCGGGAATAAACTTCTTTAATTATCTTGAAGCGTTCCAGCGATAAAGACACGTTCAGAAATGACAGGTACAGGACTACCCCTCAGGCCAACCTGGTTGTTCTTGAGTACCGCAAAAGTCCTGGAATAGTAACCTAAGCCCCTGTCTGAAAGAGGAACCGGTTCTACTGCCTGCATCTTCAATAGAAACATGTTCTTCCGTAAAAGACCCAGGTACCCGATCTGACAAAGAGGAGCAGAGGATGGTAGAGGCAAAGGAAGAGCGAGACTGAACACAGGAGAGATTCCAGTTAGTAGCCACGGGTTGCTGTAAACGTGCTTTCCGGTGCCTTGGAATAGAGCCAAACAGTCCCCCACAGGCGAGCTGTGTTCCCCCCGACCCTGACGTCACTGCTTCTTGGCGTCAGGAGGCAGAGGAGGGGCGGGGGGGGGGGAATCCTATGCAACGTCCTCTGCTGCTTCCGTCTGCGGTCGCTAGGCAACCGGTCAGGCCTCTGCGTGCCGTAGTCTCTGAACCTCCCTGAAGCCGGAGAACGTTCGGGGTTTGAACTCGGTCCTACCCTGGAATTGAGGGAAAGATTTCTGACCTGGCTTTGTCAGGATAGCCAAGGACTAGACAGTTTGAGTCAATGTTTTCTGCTTCATCAATTCGTCATTAATGTACGAATTAAAAAGGTCCACGCCCTCGAAGGACAGATCTAGGATCCGCTCCTGCACGTCAGATGAACTGTGTGGCGTGCATCCACGTCCTCATCTCGACCCCAAGGCACAGCCCTCTGCTGGCTGTGTCAATATGGGAGACCGAAGACTCCATGAGGTCCTGCACAATGGCCCGGGCATCTGCCAGATCGGCCTTGAACGAGGCTAGTTTGTCCGCAGGGTGGTCGGGCAGAAATTCCACAAGTTTCCGCCACAGCTTCTGGTTACCCCGCAGCCAAGATGGCATCCGCGTTGGCCTGCCGCAGATGTAATCCGGAGAATGAGTAACAGCGCTTTCCCAAGGACTCAAGGACTTTGTCCTCCTTGGAGAGGCAACTGGAGGAGGTTCCCGTGGAGGAAGACGATGAAGACAATGGTTTAGAATATAGCGTGGCCGCGGCCACCACGAAGGAATGGGGCTGCGGGTGGGAGGCAAGGAGGATTGACTCCCATCCGTTAGCCTGAACAGGCTGTCCAACTTCTTGTTCATCTGGGCATTGGCCCCGGGTTTCTTCCAGACCTTCGCCGCCACCTGCAGCACATCCCTCTCAAGGGAAATGCCAGACCGGACCATGTTGTGCTTCCCAAAGACCACTGCCGACTCCCGTGGGGCTTCCACAGGAAGGGGGACCCCCAAGAACTCTTCCAGACCCTGAAGGGGCTATGAAAGGCCTTAACAGATGCCAAGGGCTCGTCGTCCTGGGTGTCGTCCTGGGCGTCCCCCACCGCCTTTGTTTCAGAGACTGAGTCCGTGCCCGATAAAACAGGTGCCGGAGGGCTTTCCCTCAATCCCCCCCCCACCCCATCTCCCTGGTCCGGAGCAGCAGACAAGTCCAACGGCAGTTGAGGGGGGAGGCATTGGTGGTACAGGAGAATTTGGAGGCGTTGATAGGAGCGGTAGGGCATGAACAGGTGGAGGGACCGGCAGCGCCGGGAGGACTACCCAGGGGAGGGGGCCTCTGGGGTAGAAGAGGACAGGCCTAATCGTCCATCCGAGGATAGCCTGCTAGGGCCCCAGAGCCCCTCAGCATGGGAGCCGGTAGCCTGGAAGGCCTTAGGTCTGTCCTCAGACCGCCCAGAAGAGCCCCTCGGCTTTGGAGCCGGTAGCCTCAGCGGCCTCAGGCCTGCCAGAACCAAAATGCGAGGAACACGATCTGTGGCAACCCAGGGGAAGGAGTCTGTGCTGTGGAGCCATGCTGATCAGAGGGCCTACCTTGTCTTGACGAGAGGTCCCGGGGAAGAAGTCCTTAAGGTGGGGAGGAGGAGAAGTATGGAATACCTCCATTCACCTTGACAAACGATTCAATGGCATGTGACCGAGGGGGCTGCAGGCCGCACACGATTCCCAGCGGTGGTCGGCCCCCAAACACTCAAGACAGAGTGAATGGGGGTGTGAGGCCAGGAATAAGCTGTCGCAAGAGGCAAATCTCGTGAATCCTTCTGCAGCCGACATGTGCCGGGGAGATGGGGCATCGTAGGTTAGTGAAATAATTGAAAAACAAACAGGCAGCATGCAGAAAGCTAAAAAAAGTCTCTGCACTGGCTGCCAGGTCTGACACTGTCCCTGCTGAAAAAATGACTGGGGTGAGGCGACAGAGGGTCAGGGCTTCAGCGGGACATTCCCACACCCAAGGCCACACGCTATACTAAATTTAAAGGGGAAGCTCAATTTTTTGCTGCCAAAGCTTCCAGTACTGTCCCCATGCTGGGGGACGCCCACAAGGATGGCGGAAAGGGGACGGGACGTACGAGTATCCCTAATGTTCCAATCTTTTTTCCTCAACAGGAATCACAAGTGGAAAAAGTTGTCATCTACTGATTTTGGGATCAATCTCCATTCCACTCACCCCTCCTCCAACCTTCTTCTCAGTCCAAACCTATAGCTGGATATGCTGCAGCAATGAAAAAATAAACTGACAACGCCCTTGAATCACCCTGACCACCTAAACTAGCGCTGGAATCAGAATCATAAACAGGTGGCATTTCAAGGGAAACATCAGCAGTCCACGATGAGGCTACTTGCGTTTCAGCATAGGTAAAGGACACATTTTGAACAGTAGCAGCTACCGCCAGGAAGGATTACAAGCTGTAGCATAGATGCAGGACACAGAAAAGGCGGTCTCAAAAATAGGGGCATATACCCCCAGCATAGATTCAGAACTAATTAACTATCGTTTGTTTGTTTACTATTTATAATGCGCACCAGACCCAGGGGTAACAGGGTGCAGCAATTGCAAGACAATGCAAAGCTTAGTTACAGGAAAAAAGTGCTGAGCATTATTACAGAGCAGGGTATACAGCTGTTTACATATATTACAGGCATTATGTACAAAGTTATGGTCATCTCCACCAGGTTATAGTTATAGACAAGGTACAGTGTGCCACCTTGGAATGGGCGTTATTGGTTAACATTTAGTCACACAGGCAGGTGGTTACACGTCAAGTGACTTGTTGGTCATTGGCTTTCAGCCATTGGATGGTGTTGGTTCTGAAATTGATAGGGCTGGTCTATTCTCAGTGTAGGAGGCAAGGAGTTACATTGTTTAGCCGCTTTTTTTTTTTTTAAACTTCTTTTTATTATTCAGCGTGGCAGCAAAACACAGGCAAACAGCGCCAGGCAAGTACAATATGAATACAGTATGACCATACAGAGATTGCTTCACACATTAACACAAAACCATAGTGACGTTTGTGACATGGGGGATGGTGGGAGAGAGCTATGACAGGGGTGAGGGCCAAAGCTGGTGGGGGGAAGCAGGTGGGGGCGAAGCTTCCGGTGTCGTGTTGAGGTCGGACATGTAAGAACGGAACCTGAGCCAGATGTTTCTAGGCCTGGAGTGGGTAGGTTGCATATGAGACCAGGTTTCCTCAGAGCCCGAAGCCCACGTGACCGCCCTTAGCCATTGGGCATGCGTGGGAGGTGAGGGGCGAAGCCAGCAGAGCAGGATGGATCGCACCGCGAGGAGCATGCAGAGGCCAGCCAGTTTTTTGGGGTCTCGGGAAAGGCCTGGGAGGTCATGAAAGAGACAACGCCGGGGGAGGGTCAATGGGGTGATCAAGCATTGCAGACACCGTTGAGCAAACCGCCTCCCAGAACTGTGAGGCAGGGGCAGGACCAAATCATGTGGATGTAGTCGGCATCATCTTGACCGCATCTGGGGCAACTAGAAGGATGATCACTGGACATGCGATGCAATCTGATCGGGGTGTAGTGGAACCTATGTAGCACTTTGAACTGAATAAGTTTAAAACAGGAGTTGAAGGACACTCGGTGAGTGCGCTCGCATAAGTGTGCCCAGCGCTCCTCTGACATTTCCACCCCTAGGTCCCCCTCCCACGCTCGCTTAAGTTTAGCAAATTCTGGGACAGATCTGGACTGCAGCATAGAGTATAACCTGGAAATTTTGCCTCTCGTGGGTGAGGGGGGGCGGAGGGGGGTGGGGGTGAGGCGAGTTCCACGATGGCAGGGTCGTCCGGTGGTAATGCGGGGAACGTTTGATAATTAGGCTTCAGGGTCCTACGGAGAGACGAGTATTGGAGCCATACACTCTGGCCGCTCCTCAAGGGTAATGGCAGATCAGGCCATTCAACGAATATACCTTGATCAAACACGTCACGCAGCAACTCATAACCCGCTTCAGCCCAGCGGCGAGCCGTGAGTGGTGCGACCCCTGGGACCCCCCCGAGAGAAAGTTCCAAAGCGGGAGGTTGCCATGGAAAGCGTAAGTAGTTCCGGTCAGCTTCCATGTTTTTGCCAAAGCGAGGGATGTGCAAGCGACCGGGCACTGAGTCCAGTGCTAGGGGAGCGGGTTCTATTACCAGGGAGCGGATGTCACGATAGCAACCCGTAAGCTTCTCGAGTCGGACATGAGGGGGGTGGGAGGGTCCGTTGTATTAAACCAGTAGGACGTATATTGGATCTGGGATACCAGCCAGTATTTAAAGAAGTCAGGGGCACCAAAGCCCCCGTTAATCATAGGGGTGGACAAGGTCTCGAGCTTGAGATGGACCGCACCAGAGTGCCAAAGAAAGGAATTAACTGTACGGGTCAAATCACGAAAGAAGTCCACTCCTGGCCACAAGGGTACATTGGTGAACCTGTAAAGCAACTGGGGTAACACCACCATTTTCAATAGCCCTATTCTGCCTGCAAGGGATATCGGGAGCTTGTCCCAGGCTAGTACTTTAGCAGACAGGTGATTAAGATACTTCTGATAGTTCTCCTTGAAGGTTAGCGCCTGCTGGCGCGTTACCTCTATCCCCAGATAGGTGAACGTGGATTGAGCCCACGTGAATCCCAGGGTGTCAGGAGGGGGGAAGAGTGCATTCCGTGAGTGGGAAGAGAGTGGACTTCGAGCAATTCACCTTAAGGCCCGAGATCCGGCCAAACTGAACGATGTCCTCCAGTATTGGGGGTAAATTGATGGAAGGGGAGCGTATAAACAACAGTGCGTCATCCGCATATCGGGACACTATGTCCGCCTGACCCGCAGTGCGGAGGCCTCTGTGAGTGTGAAATTGGCGGAGCATATCAGCGAAGGGCTCTATTGCTATAGCAAAAATCAAGGGAGAGAAGGGGCACCCCTGTCTCGTCCCCCTGGCGATCCCAAAGAGAGGGGAGCAACGGTCATCGGTGCGGACCCTAGCCACAGGGTTTGAGTAAAGCAATCTGACCCAGGAGAGAAAGGAGGGTCCAAATTTGCAGCTCTCGAGAACCCGCCACAGATACCGCCAGGAAACTGAGTCAAACGACTTTTGCATGTCGAGCGTGGCAGCCACTGCGTGTGTCTCGGGACTAATTCTGTTAATATTAACTAGACGCCTTAGGTTCAGGGACGTGGAGCGCCCCGGGATGAAGCCCGCCTGATCTGGATGGATGATGGATGGTAAAAAGGGAGCTAACCCGAGTGCCAGAGCCTTTGCATATATTTTGACATCACAATTTATAAGTGAGAGCGGGCGATAAGAACCACATTGCAAGGGGGATTTGCCAGGTTTAAGTAATACTGTGATTGAGGCCTCACGGAGCGAAGGGGGGAACACACCAGCCTCAACCGACTCCTCCCAAAGAGCCAGCAAGTGGGGGAGCAGCAGTGACTTATAGCGCTTGTAAAATTCGACTGGGATACCATCTGAGCCGGGGGCTCTCCCCGAGGATAAGGAGTCAATGGCATCTGAGAGCTCCTCCAGCGTAAGTGGGGAATCAAGGGAACCCGCAGTCTATGGAGATAACGTCGACAAAGGGAGGGCCTAGAGAAAAGAGTCAATCTCCGCCATTGACACCTCATCTGAGTTAGAATATAGGGTCTCATAGAAAGAAAAATTCCTTGCGAGGAGACAGCCATAGAGCCGTCCGGCCTCTCGATCCCAAGTAAGTGCGGGGACCCAGTCTCGTGACGGATCAGTCTCGCCAGGAGTCGACCAGGGCGCTCACCCTCCCTGTATTTCCTCGCCATACCAGGATTGTCCAGAAACCTTTGTTCACGCTCCGCGAGGGATCGAAACGTATCTAGCTCCACCCCGATGTCCGCCAGGCAACCCGGGGTAGCGTGAAGTGAGGCTGTAGCTTCCAAGGTAGACAGTCGGGATTCACTCTCTGCAAGGCCTCTCCGGATCGACTTAAGGACCCCATTCTCCTTGGACAACGCAATCCCTCTAATATAGGCCTTGAAGGCCTCCCATAAAGTGGCCTGTGATGTTACCGAGCCCGTGTTCGTCTCAAAGAACTCTTCGACAGACACCTCGAGTTCGGAGCAGAACTCCGGGTCAAGTAGGGAGAGGGGTTTCAACCTCCAGCAATCAGTCCGGCCGGGATCTGGGCCCCAACCAATGGTAATAGTCACTGGAGAGTGGTCAGACAGGGTTCTGGGAAAGATCATCAGCTGTATAACGTTCTTAACCAAAACGTTGGAGATCACCCATCGGTCAATACGGGAATAGGAATCGTGGACTGAGGAGTAGAAAGAATAGATGCGGGAATCCGGGTAAAAGAACCTCCATGCGTCTGCAATGGCCAGGCGTGGTAAGGTTGATAGTGCAGCATAAGCTGCCCTGGAGAGATGACTGGGCTTGGAACCTGATCTATCAAGGGCTACGTCAAAGATTGTGTTAAAATCGCCCCCCCAGAGGATGGGGATAAGGGGGATGCCATCAAGAAGGGACGTGACCTGTGCATAAAACTCCGGGTCGTCCTGGTTAGGGCCGTAAATGTTCAGCAGGACCACTTCCTTGTTCTGAAGCGTGGCATGCAGCAGAACATACCTGCCTTGGGGGTCAATTTGTGAGGAAATAAGGGTGAACTTGAGGCTCTTGTGAATGAGGGTCATGACCCCACGGCTTTGAGTGGGGAAATCAGTAAAAAAATCTATGGGGGCCCCAGGCTTTAGCAAAACGCGAGCACTGTTCCGTGCGGGCATGTGTCTCTTGTAAAAAAAAGAATCTTGGACCCATGGCGCTCGGCCTGCAGCTGGAGCTGCCTCATCTTTTTATAGTTGCCCAACCCCCAAACGTTCCAGCTCATGAAGGTCAAGTCACTCTCGGCCATAGATGCAGAGGCATTTGAGTCAGAGAGAATATCGATAGCCAGTGGATGAGTGCCACACCGCGGTCCACCTTCGCTGCCAGCGCCAACTTTTTAATAACAGAACCCCAAACATGCCCCACCCCCATCCCCCCCCCCAAACAGAGGGATGGTGATCCCAACCCCCCTCAACCAAAACCAAACTAGAGGCATCAGCGCCTGGGGGCCTGTAGGCCGAACTAGCCGTGCCACTCCGGGTTGCGGCAGATCCAGTAGAACATAAGGTGCCCACAATAGACATTACATGTAACTTGGACCAGGTACTTTGCACATGGTGGTATGGCACATATTTGTAAGATGAGCAGAACAAGCAGGTTACGGGATAGAGGATCAGTGCGGCCCCGATGCAGGGGGGCGGCCGGACCTGGCCTCTCCCCGTCAGGCACAAAGGGTAACTGTAGGACCATGGTCAGAAAAAGAGGGTCAGCCTGGGAAATGTTCGTCCATAAACTTGGAGGCCTCCTCCGGAATCGTGAAGAAGAACACCTGGTTAGCATGTTCTATGCGTAATTTGGCGGGATAGAGACTAGCGTATTTAACTGAGTGGTCTTGCAGCCTCCGTTTCACCGCTTGGTAAGTCTTGCGTTCACGTTGGACGGCTGTTGAAAAGTCTGGGTAGAGATGAATCCTTGCACCGCCCAGTAGTAGCTCACCCTTGAGCCTTGCGGCCTTGAGGAGAGCGTCACGGTCACGGTAGTTCAACACACAGGCTATGATGGGCCGAGGTGGGGCCACCGGCTTAGGCTTAGCCGTCAGGGCGCGGTGTGCCCGCTCAATAGCGAAGTGGGGGGAAAGCTTGGGTGAATCCAGGAGTGACAACAATGTATGCTCAACAAATTCCTCCATTGGCTCATGGATTTCGTTCTCGGGAACCCCGATAATGCGGAGGTTGTTACGCCTTGAGCGGGATTCCAAGTTCTCGTCGTTCTTCTCCACCTCAAGAACTCGGCCAGAGAGAGCAACAACCTCAGAGCGCAGGGCACCCAGCGCATCCTCAGCGGAGCCGACCCGTGTCTCGACCTCCGACACTCGGCTTTCAGTCCTCTCAATGTGGGCCTTAATTGATGATATAGTGCCGTTCATGTCGTCTAGTTTTGAGTGGAGTGCGGTGAAGCCCTCCCGGATAAAGTCCATCATGTTTTGCGATTCAGGAGCTGTGTCAGAGGAAGCGGCAGAGGCCTGCTCGGCAATCTCCTCCGGCGATCTCACCGCTGCCTTTGCAAACATGTTGATGGAACTCTGTTTCCTCGCGCCCCCGTTGGTCATCCGGGCGACGTAGAAGATCGTGTGGGGTGAGGGGGGGATGCCCAACAGCCCAGGGAGGAGCTCGGACCGTATACCTCGTAGCTGCGGGTGCGGGGTGCGGTATGGGACTGGAGGTAGCACGAGGGAGGAACCAGAGGCTGTGAACTCAATGAGTAAGAGATATTGCGGCTGCCAGTGCAGGTTGTTGGAGTTTAGTTAGCCCAGGGAGACCTGGGGGGCAACGCCAGGTGGGCACCAGAACAAGAGGCCCCTGGGGAGGGGGTGATGATGACCAGGGGTCGCCGTGGAGGTAGGGGTTGGCCAAGTGCAGGGCGGGCCGGCCGGCCGCAGCCTCGGGGACAGCGATGTGGGGTAAAGCAGGTCCCAGGTGAACAGCAGATCCGGTACTGAGTGGTGGCTCCAAGGACCCCACGGCCCACTCAGGAGATAGGAGACACCCCAGGGTAGGGGTGTGGGTGACCGGCAAGGCCCAGGGCCCCCCCAGTAAGGCGAATGGGTGCAAATAGGGCAAATAGGGCCACAAAGCAGGGGGAGCACACTGTTGGGATGATGCTGAGGAGAGTCCGAGCGCAGTAGGCGCGGGGGAAGACCAGTGTTCCAAGTGTGCCCCAGAGTCTCGAGCAGCACCCCCTTGACGTACCTTAATCACTCCTGGCCCGCAACACTAGACTGCAGGGGAGCGCGGCACTCCGTGTCCCGGGGCGCACCACAGCTCCACTCCGTGGGGGGCGGGGGCCCCAGTAGAATGCTGTCCAGGGATCAGAGCGGGGCTGAGGTCCCAGGGAAGGTCCGGCCAAGGCAGCACCGAGGGAGACCCCAGGGAGGCGCGGGCCGCGGCAGCCGGAGGCGGTCCCGGGGCAAGAGCGGGGCCGAGGCACCAGGGGAGGTCAGGCCACGGCAGCGCCGATGGAGCCTCCAGGGAGGCGCGAGCCGCCCAGTAGCAGCAGCCGCGACCCCCTCACAGTAGCCGGAGGGGGCCCCAGGACCAGAGCGGGGCCGAGGCACCGAAGGGGGGGGTAGAGGCAGGCGGTGGGGGCTGGGATCACGGAGCGCCTCGCGGGTCCACCCCAGAGCGGTCAGCTGAATTGGGAGTGTAGAGGAGGGGGGTCTCCGGTGTAGCGCAGCCAAGGATCCAGGGAGGAGCTGCTCAGCAGCAGCGATCGTAGCCGCAGCACCCCCGGAACGGTGGGGGGGGCCAATCCCGCACGGCGGGTCCCAGTAGAAGCAGGTAATGGGGGACGGAACCCCGAGGAGCACCGCAGGTCTTCACCGGAGCGTCCCGCAGTCTCCGGGATGCAGGGAGGCAAGCCCGTCTCGCCCAACCAGGTCTAATATTGGCGCAAAGACGCGCTGCCGGTGGGGGAAGGGCGAAGGGGCGCCCAGATCTCAGGATCCCCAGCCACGATCCGAACAGGAACAGTACCGGGTGGTACCCGGTTGCCTCAGGATACGAGTCGTATTCTCCAGGGCCAAGTCACAGAGCCAGAAAGTGCCCAAAAAATGATTGTGGGATCTACCCACCGCGGAGAGAGACACTCAGGCGGCCATCTTGTTCGGCGCTCAACAGCGCCCCCCGTTTAGCCGCTTTAACAGGGAAACTATTACCTCCGATCGTGAGGAGTTTAAATCTAGGGATGGACAAGCGGTCCCCATTTGCTGATCTGGTGGGTCTTATGGATGTCTCTTTGTGGAACCTCTCAGAGAGGTAGATAGGGACGGCGTTATTAAGAGATTTATGGGTAAGTGACAGCGTTTCCAGGAGTATTTTGTCATTAGTTCGGAGCCAATTATTCTGTCGTCTGCTCTCAGATATGTGATTTCTTTTGGAAATACCTAGCGCCACTCTAAGGGCATTGTTTTGTAAGGTTTGAAATCTTCTAATAATGGATTTGTTGGAGCCTATGTACAGGGTGTTACAGTAATCCAGGCGGGATAAGATAAGGGCTCTGGCCAGGATAGTACAGCTGTGATTAGTGAGAAATGGCTTGCCTGTTCTTATAAGTTTGCATTTATATGCCGTAGAGGACGCTTGCGCGTTGACCTGTTTGGAGAATGAGAGCGTGGAATCGAGATAGAAATCTAATGTTTTTACCTCCTGTGTTACCTTAATGCAGTTGCCGTAGATTATGAATGAGTAGTCCGGTCCTAGTTTTTTTTTTTACTTAGTAGGGGTACCCAGGATGAGTTCTGTTTTATCATTCAGGAATAGACCGTGCGTGGCCATCCATGCCTGGATGATGTACACTATTCACCAAGGCCAAATCCTTGTCATAATCCCCTGAAAGTGGCATGAGGATCTGGGTATCATCCGCATAGTTAGTGTAGGTGATACCGAGATGGTCCAGATCATCAAAAAAGGTGCTTAGTCAATATGTTGTACAGTGTGGGCGAGAACCAGGATCCCTGTGGTACGCCACACGTGATGGGCATCTGATCTGCAGCTGCAGAGGATGAGAAGACCCTCACAGTTCTGCCAATTAAGAAGGATCTAATCCACGTTGTGGCGTCCTTGGAGAAGTGTGCTGCTGTGTCAAGATGGTTGCATAGTATTGTGTGATCCACCAGGTCGAACGCAGCTGATTGGTCTAGGAGGAGGAGCAAGGCTGATTTTTCCTCGTCTCTAAGCTCATCAACTTGGGTCTTAAGATCAATGAGGGAAGTCTCTGTTCCGTGTTGTGGGCGGAAACCTGATTGCCTGGCTCCTAGCAGGTGGTGTACTTACAAATAATGTTGTATTTGCGTGTAGGCCACCTTGTCTAATATTTTTAGAAGGAAAGGGGCGGTAGTAATTGGCCTGTAGTTGGGAGGTATTAAGGGATCTACTGTTGGTATCTTTTAAGAGTGGGAGTACCCATGATTGATTGAGGTTGGCGGGAAGGAAGCGCCGATAAGCCTGGATATGAAGGGTGATAGGTCTCGCGCCACATCCTTAATAAGTTGTGCCGGGAAAAGATCGCCCTGACAATTAGAAGGTTTGAGTGAGCGAATAATTCTTTCCACTTCAATGATAGATACTTTGGAGAAGTTGAATTGGGTAGGTTGGGTTTCGGTTGTGTCCCTCGTTATTTTGGGTGATGGTGGGTCCCTTAAAGTATCTTTAAGGGAAATTGTATTTTGCAAGATAGATACTTTAGTAGCAAGTGCATGTTGGATGTCTGAACACCACTTTTTATCTTTGTTAAGTGTCTGGAATAGCGATGGGGGTCTCTAATTCTTTGAGAATAGTAAACATTTCTTTCATGTTGGAGATAGCTTGGGAGATACGGGTGTCGTAAGAGGCCCGCTTAGCTAGGCAGATTTTTTTTTTTTTTTTTAGAGGGATGAGAGTTCGGTGAGCTTTAATTTGTTGGCTTCGAGGGTAGTAGTTTCCAGGTAGCCTCGCAATTTCTTTTTTGTTGCCTTAGGTTTTTTAGGAAAGGTGTGAACCATTTGTTCAGATGGTTTATAGGCTTACTCGGTCTGAGTTTAAGGGGGGCGATCTGGTCCAAGGAGGAGGCCATAATTGCTCTGGGTCTGTGCTGTCAGGAAGTGAGTTCAGGGTAGGGAGTAAGGCAGGGATAAGCCTATCCACTGTGATACTCTATTTCTGGTTAATGTAGGTGGAGCCATGGGGCAGGAGTGGGCGGGGGTCTATTGGTGGAGAGCGTAAATGAAAGTAGGTAATGGTCAGTCCAGGCTAGCGGTGAGATGGAAGCGATGTTGGCATGACAGTTGGTCTGCCACCCAATCTAGTATTCTACCTTTATTGTGGGTGGGAGTTATGCTTCTTTGGGTGAAGCCTAGTTCAAGAAAAGTGTTTGCCGTTGTCAGGGCAGGCTGATCCGAAGGGTCATTGAAGCCCAGGTTAAGGTCACCTAATAGTAGCACTTGCGTTGGACATTTGAGGTTGTTGATAGAATCATGTTGAGATCTTCTTCAAATGCCCTATGAATATTTAGGGTTTGAGAGTTAAAGGTACTTTGACTGACAGTACTTCGCACAATTGCGTATCGTAAAGGGGGGCTAATCTCATAGCGATGCTGCATTTACAGATAATGGCAATACCTCCTCCTCTAGTCCCTTGTCTGTCTGGTCTCAAAATAGTGTAGTCATCGGGTACTGCTAGCATAAGCATGGGTCCTGCTGCGGCATGTAGCCATGTCTCGGTGATGGCGAGGAAGTCTAAGTTATCCATCAGGATCATGTCAGCAATCTCCGTGGCATGAGCTACTAGTGATCTAGAGTTTATTACTGCTCCTTTGATGGGCGAGCTAATGAGAGCTGTAGTTGCTAGGTGGGAGGCTGGATGGTCTTTAGAATTCAAATGTTGGGCTATGCATCTTTTTGTTTTAGGAGGGCAGTTAAGTACTAGCTCAGTGATTGCGGGCATAGGTTTGGGCGCAGTTTTAGGTATCCTTTGTCCTATGGAGATGGGTAGCGAGCTTCTAGGGGGCTCATATTTGCACTAGTCTGGCTCTGAGACGTGTATTCCTACATTCTGTTGTACAAGGGGTCCTCGGAGTCCGGCGTGGAAGGTCTTCCATGGCTAGATGCTGTTTAGATGTTGTGTTATTAGGCTGGTCAGGGGGTGTTGTGGTAGGTAAGGCCCTAAAGGCCTGTATGTGGCGTCTAGAAAGACAGTGTGAAACTTGAAAGGAGTAATGGGATGCAAATTATTTGGCTGGTAGCTTTAGTTAACATGCTGAAACTTAGCGAGAGACTCTCTTTGAAGAACGTGGTTTCATGTAGGGCAATGGTGACTGATTAACCGAACCCTGGCGATATGACTAGGTGCACATATGCACAGTTCAACTTGGCTAGGCTAGGGCACTATTAAACATGGGCACAATGGGTGCTATGGCACAAATCAACATGGGCACAATGGGTGCTATGGCACAATTCAGCATGGGCACAGTGGGTGCTATAGCACTATTCAACATGGGCACAATGGGTGTGTGGCTAAATGCAGGCAGGCACATCAACATGGGCACAAAGGGTGTGTGGCTAAATGCAGGCAGGCACATCAACAT
Source organism: Ambystoma mexicanum (assembly GCF_040938575.1). NCBI lineage: Eukaryota > Metazoa > Chordata > Amphibia > Caudata > Ambystomatidae > Ambystoma > Ambystoma mexicanum. The sequence continues at coordinate 521,327,488 of NC_090941.1, read as the reverse complement.
GGGCACAATGGGTGCTATGGCACTATTCAACATATTGCTGTGTGTGACAGGAATGGATACACTGACTAAGTCCGCTAGGGCGGATATGAATGTAAGAATGCAGGTAAGTGGGTAATACTAAAGAGCTAGTTAATGGTAAAGCAGGTAGTGCTCGCAGGGAGTTTAAAAACAAAATGCAATAGGTCGGGCACAGGTTTTTCTGGCAAACAGTTGGAAGACAAGAAATGGCAGTGATTAGATTGATATGCAGTATGGTAGGTGAGCGTACAAGCAGATAGGTAGAGCACAGGTATTGTGCAAATGCTAGCTTCTAAGTGAATAATCAAATGGGCAGCATCGTAATGTAACACTGTTTATAGTGGTGCGCAGAGCGCTGAAGGATGGGCAGTGATCACTCTAGGAAAGAGGAGCAGTATGTCACATGCAATTGTAGTAGTCAGTCAGCTGCCGAGACAGAGGCAGTTCAAAGTAATACTGTTTGTTTTATTCGTATTTATAAAACGCACAACAGCCCTGAGAACATCGTGGCACTTGTTACAGTACAAAGCTTAGTTACTTAGTCACATGGTCATTAGCAATACATATACAGGTTGCAATATAGTTAAATAGTCATTAGCAGTATATATATATACACAGGTTACAATACAGTTCTATTACATTTGTGTTATATTACAATATACATGGCAGAAGTAGAGGAGGCAGTCCTCCACTTGCTAGTTGAGGAGAGTGGCCTTGAGGTTGTTGCGGAAGACCGAGATGGAAGTTTCAGCTCCAAGGGTGGCAGGGGGTGAGTTCCAGAGTTTCGGTGCAATATAGGAGAAGCCTAGACCTCCCGCTGTGGCTCTCTTTGTGCATGTTATGTGTAGCTGGTTGGTGTACTGAGCTCTGTTGGGGCAAGTGGATGTGGTCCTTGATATTGCTTCAGATAGGTATGCTGGTGCGGTTTTGTTGATGCACCTATGAGTGATGGTGAGGATTTTCAGAGTAATACGGTCTTTGACCTGCAGCCACCGTGCTTCACGTCTGGCGTGGGATATATTCTGGCGGCTCGGAGGGCATTGTTGTGTGGTTTGCAGTCTGTGAATGTTTTTGGCGGAGGTGTTAGGGAGAATTCTCTGTAAAGGCTAATTTCCCAAACCTAGTGAGTCCCCCAGCAGCTTTTCTGGATTTTTGGGGTTTATTTTTTTCTCCTGCTAAGAGTGAGACTCTTTTCCTCCCACTCTTAGACATGATTTGAGGTGTTCCTTTGACTTTGTATGTGTTTTATGGGCTATGGGGTCCTTTACCCCATAGGGCTTCATGTGTTTTCTGGTATATGAGTTACACAGCACCCTCCGTGCCGTAACCCAGGGGTGTCGTAGCGACCCCCAAACAGACTCCATACCCTGGGACTGACTACTGTCTCCCAGGGCATGTAAAGTCACCATTGGCTTTACTAGTCTCAAATTGTGAACAGAATCAGTACAAACCATTCTATTGTGGACGTACTGGTCAGGGCAATTCGATTGCCCCGGGGTCTGTTGTTCGAGGGGGCACTGTCCAGTACCCCCCCGACCGAGTTTTGGCTGGTGGCAGTGGATACTGCTTTTTATATTCGACCGTGAATATATTCCTATGGGATTTTCCCATTGTTCGAGGCTACCATTTTTTAAAATAGCCTCGAACATACCGCTGGTTTATTAAATTAATATAAATTCACCGGTTGGTATTTTTTGCCGAAACTTGGTTCCAAAATGGCGTTTGTGTTCGCTTCTGTGACTCCAACCCAAGTCGAGCCCTTTGTTCCACTTTTTGGCGGGCTTCTCCACAGAAGCCTCCAAAAGTGGTGCCACTCTGTCTGGGTACCACAGGGGGTGTGGGAGGGGCTTTAGGCACCCTGGACTGAGTTGCCTCGGCAACTCAAGTCGCACTCTTGTGTGATTGGCCCAAGTGGTGAGCCACCCGGCTCACCACTTAGCATGTTTGAGTAACAGCTAGGCTGAATGAATGGGGGTTTTCTGCATAAAAGCAGGGCTTTGGGGACTGGAACTTCAGAAGTCGCCACAGGACCTAAAGAATCCAAGGACGGAGAAGCCGAGCCGACCTGCAACGACGACACCACTGGTACAGACTGCTACCAATTGGGTTTACTGCCAACCACCTGTAGTCCTAAATCTTTTGCAGTGGTCCCTAAGGGAACTGCAGAGGTTTCTGCCTAACAGGAGGTGCCAGCTAGAAGGGCGTTGCAATAATCGAGGTTGGCTCCTATAGTTGCTCTAGCTATGGCCAAGCGGTTGGGGGTTGATAAGTAGGGTTTAATGGCATTGATGAGTTTGGTGCTGAACGCTGATGAAGAGGCTATGGCGCCGACTTGTTCGTTCATCGATAGATTTGCATCAATGTGAACACCTAGAGTCTTGACAAAGGATGATACGGAGATGGTTGAGTTGTCTATGTTGAAGTTGTTGTATTGGGGGCTTAGTTTCGATAATGTGTTTGTCTGGCCCAGGATGAGAATTTCAGTCTTCTCCCCATTAAGACAGAGGGCATTGATTGCCATCCAAGCTTGGATAGTGTCATAGATGTTGTGAAGGGCCGTGGCGTCTTGGTGATAGAGCCCAGATAGGGGTAAAAGTACTTGAGTGTCGTCTGCATAGTTTGTATATGCAACACCCATGGAGTCAAGTAGGTCGAAGAGGGATTTTGTGAAGAGGTTATAGAGGGTGGGGGCTGTACAAGATCCTTGGGGGACACCGCAGTTTATAGTGGTAGGATCTGCATTAGCTGTGTCGGAGTAGACCTTCATGGCTCTTCCTTCAAGGAAGGAAGTGATCCAGGATGCTGCTTGATTAGAGAAATGGGCTGCATGGGTGAGGTGGGTGGTGAGTGTTTGGTGATCTACCAGGTCAAAAGCAGCTGATAGATTGAGGAGGAGGAGCAAGGCAGGTTTGCCTTTGTCCATGATCTGTGAGATTTGATTTTTTAGGTCTAATAAGGCGGATTCTGTTCCATGCCCGACACGGAAGCCAGATTGTCTTTTGCTTAGTATGGAGTTAGCTTCTATGTATGATTGGATCAGGATGTGAGCTGCTTTGTCCAGGATTTTTAGGAGGAACGGGACTGTCGTTATCGGTCTGTAGTTGTTGGGTTGCGCTGGGTCAAGTGTGGCCTTTTTTAGAAGTGGCCGCACCCAGGCTTCCTTGAGATTGTTTGGGACAGTTCCTGTTTGGAAAGATGTGTTAATGAAGGCAGTAATCAGGGGTGTTAGGTCATTGGCGCATTCCTTGATGATTTTGGGAGGGTAAATGTCTGCTTTGCAGAGGGATGGTTTGAGGTTTTTGATGAGATTAAGGACCTCAGGTTCAGTGACGTTTCTGAAGGAGAATTGAGCGTGATTGAGATTACTACTCTCGTCTTGTGTAGGGCGGTTGGTTTTTTGGTTTGGGAGGGCTTTTCAGTGGTTTTGGATTTTGTTCTGGGGGAGTTTTATTTTGTTGAGCATGGCGGACTGAATGCTAGCACACCAGGCTTTGTCTTTAGTTATGTCGTCAGCGGTAGCCAGAGGAGTGACTAATTCATTGAAGATTGCGAATAGTTCTTTAGCTTGGGAGTTGGCCTTTGAGATCCTATCATTGAAGGAGTTGGATTTTGCTGCTAAAATGGCTTTTTTATATTGGAGGGCTATATTTGTTTGAAGAGGCTCTTATTTAGATCACTCAGATCCGTTTGCCAGTTTTTAAGCGACTGGCGCTTTTGAGCTCGGAGGGTTTGGAGTTCTTCCGAGAACCAAGAGTTGCAGTGAAATTATTTTTTTTCCTTCTTGCTTTCAAGTGGGGCTATAGAGTTTATGGCATTGGTGAGCGTATCATAAGATAGCCGATAATATATTTGGGTCCTGAGAGAAAGGTGGTGCTAGGCAGGGGCTTTTAAGGTGGGGATGCAAGTTGTCTGCGTTGAGTTTTTTAGAACTTCTTATTGTGGCAGGTGGTGCGTGGGTGAGAGTCTTAGGTTTAGGGTTGGTGGGGATGAGGACTTCGATGCATGTTTTGTCCGTCCAAGGAAGGGCGGTGTTTGAGGTAATGTTGGATGCACAGTTGTGATCCATGACCCAGTGAAGGGTGCAGCCTTTGGAGTGAGTAGGGGTGAGGACTCTTTGGGAGAAACCCAAGTCTGCGAGTTCTTTAGCTAGGGTTGCAGCGGATTTATCCTTAGGATCATTGTATCCTAAATGTAAGTCTCCTAATAGAAGGATCGATCTTGGATACTGTGATCAAGAGCCAAAAAAGAGGTAGATTGTTTTGGCAGAGCAGATAGTGAGAGCATTGCAGTTAACATTAGCACAGTGCTTCCTGAGAAAAATGCAGCTAAACAACATGTAATGTTAAAGACAACATCGCTATGTTACAATGTAGATGAGCATACGTGCAGAGTGAAGCAACTAACATTTGCAAAATAGAGATAGTGACAGTGCAGTTATTACTGGAGCATGTTGAGTACAGTTAGATAAAGCAGAATATGGCAGTTCCATGTAGTCCAGTGCAGAGACAGTAGCAGTGCTGTTGAAGCTAAGGCATGCAGCGCACAGAATAGTCGGGCACGCAGGACCGGACGAGGGACGTTCATGGGCAGCAGCAGGGCTTACAGGTCAGTGTTTGTTGGCAAAGTGAGTGCATGTCTCAATGGGAGGCAGCAAGACTTTTGCTGATTGCACAGAGAGGGCAATGGATGCTGCAGGTGATGGGATTTAGTGGGTATTGATGTCAAATTAGGGGGGGGAGTCAGTGTACTTACAGTTCTCTTGGACATAGGGCAGAGTGGCAGGCCAGCGTGCCTGGCGTAGACAGGCTCAGACAGGAGTTAGCCTTAAATGGAGGGCCTTTGATGGGAAGGGCAGGCTTCACCTTCCGGTAATGCAAGCTGGGATATAACAATGTTCGTGGCCAATGGGGGCGGACGGCAGCTTGAAATCAATGGTTGCTTAGCAACCTATAAACAAAACGCTGCAGCAGCCATCTTAGGGCATGGGCCTCGAGGGGGAATAACGGCAATCAGCTGATTACGCTGTAGAATCACCGATTTATGGCGTTACGAGGAAGGTACATAAATCAGAGTATATATTCCAGTTATGAATTTAGAAGCTACAGGGAACATGCCAGCCCCCTAGTTGGATTCAGAAAACAATTGGTATACATGATATAGCACAAACACTGGACATGGAGCTGAAGCTATGGGGAAAGATTACCAGCCTCAAAGTACATAAAAGTGCTGCAGTATAGCCATAGAAGACAGACTGGAAACCAATGTGGAGGGTACACAAACCATGCCATAACTCAGCATAGAGGATACAGAGAGTCTACCACATATCTGAACACAGACCTATTAGAAGAGGGTCATGATTTTTAAGTGGTGCTGCCATGAAAGAGCCACGAAACAAACTAGTGAGGAATATATAAATTGATCCACATGAAGCAACATTATAACCAGTTCAACTACAAATGAGCCTTGTTTATGAGAACTAAAATCACCCTTAGGAACTGCCAAAATTACTCAGTAGTCTGAGCAGAACAGAAAAAGCACAAAATGGAACGTTCAATCTCACTTGGACCAAAAATGAAATAATTCATCTATGCCTTTCAATGGTCCAGGCTTGCTTTTGATGAGCTTACATCATGATAATTAATGTGGATATAACTATGCTCAAAGGAAAACAGGCATGACAATTCAGCGATTGTCATCTCAAAATAACAAAAGAGGTAAGAATGGAGAGAGAAAATGACTACTTTATTTCATTACCAGGTAGTTTTAAAGAAATCATCTTTTTAACATTCGTATTCGAATACTTACTGGAAACATACATTCAGAATTCAAAGGGGATTTTCACCGAGACCAAGGGAGAACACCGACAGCATTTACTTATCAAAATGTAAGCGCTAATAGGAAACATCTGTATCCGTTCAGGGCAAATCTGTGGATGCATGTACCAAATTCTGAGAAATCAGGTTAATAACTGACCTAGGGTGTGGCAAGCCTAATAGGGAGACACCCATGAATTTTAGCAAACTTGAGCTCTCTCAAAATGACAGTGAACATTTAGACTGAGAAAAGCAAGTGTGATTTAACAGAGGGATAAAATAAGTGAAAAGCAGTTACTCAGACTAATAAATATATTCTTCACATTCGCCTGGAGACTGCCATTGGGTGGTAGCAGTGCCCAGTATAAATCAACATAACTTACATGAGCATTGTTAAATATTACCTACCTCTGCTTCTCTTTTTTCTCTCTATGTTTTTCAGCATCACGTACTTTTTCTTTAACCTCCCTTGGTTTTTCGACACCACGATCTTTTGATCGGTGTTTTTCTTTGTGTTTCTTTACCACAGGAATTTCTTCCACACATGGCGGAGGTGGGCTTGGAGTGCGAGGTCCTTTCTTTTTACTTTGTGATCCTTTTGAACTTCTAAAGTGTGGAAGATTATACATAATTACAGACAGAGTAGAGGGCAGATTTGAGAAATTGCAACAAACATTGTATAACAGACTAACTAAGGGACTACCATTGGAAAATAAAACATTTGTTCACAAAACAATATATTTTGAAGCCATTTACCAAGCATCACAAGAAAATAGACCAGACAAGAAATTCCACAACCAACCAACTGTTTGTATATGTGGCTACTAAAATTTCCCAAAGATGAAAAATAGACTACTTTACTTTTGGGAAAAAAGGAAACCCTGCACCAACATAACACCAAGTTTAGTCAGCCATACATTACCTACCGTAATCGTATTTCTGATGCTTGTATCTGCTTCGATTCACGTGATTTTCATAGGCCGCCATCTAGTGGTGCGTGCAGAGTATTGCAGGACTTGTTTTCAAAAGTCAAAAAGGGACGTCGACTGGGTGTGTCTAATACTACTCCTAGTGTGACGTGCGTTGTACACATGGTCCATCACGTGTCAAAGTCCCTCAGATTGTTTGGTTTCTGACATGAGGGAGCATGAAGTTTGTGTGTGAGTACATAAGAGCAAGTGTAATATGTTTGATGTCTGTGTACCTTCAACTCCAAGAGGAGGGGTGAGGGTGGAGATGTGAATCCAAGAATCCAATGATGACAAAACGGAACTCATCATCTTGGGGACCACACCCAACATTAAGAAACTTGGCCATTACTATACCTTCTTTGAAATAGATGGCAACACGAAGGTTGCTAAGGAGGTGAAAACCATAGGTTTTTACCTTGATTCCAGCCTTACTTTGACAAAATAAGTGAATGCAATGGCATCATCTCAGGCTTACACATGTAAACTGATTAGATCTGCAAAACCCTTCTTCTCAACAAGCAGCTGCACCACACTAGTAAGAGCACTTGTGCTGTCTAAGTTGGACTACTGCAATGCCCTATATATTGGATCCAACAAACACATCACCAAGAAAATTCAAATACTCCAAAATAACGCCCTGAGAGCAGCGTTAGGAATGACCAAAAGAGATCATATATCAACAGCAAGGAGACAATTTAACTGGCTCTCCACTATCGATAAAATCAGACTCAAAACTGCCTCACTAACATTCAAGTGCTTTAATAAGGCAGCACCTCATTACTTGACAGAGGTTCAATAGAAGGCTTATGCTCCAAACTACCAGAGCGGCCTACACCAACTGTCTGACAGTCCCCTCCTTCAAACGGATGACAATCGGTGGCAATAGCTTTCCTGTCAAAGCTGCACAACTCTGGAACTCCTTCCCACCTATCCTTAGGGCGGATCAAACTTACCCACACTAAAGACAAAAATATCATCAACTGGCTTAAAAACAATAATCTTTAAACTCACACCAGCCACTTCCGTTCAACCTCCTCTCTTCCCAATGGAACATAGCTTAAATGTTCTACTTAAAGCTACAACAGCACACATCTGTAACTTATCCCTTCATTTCCCCTGTCCCTGGTATCCTACAATCTACACCACACGCTTGTGGTGACCCATATTGTAATTAACATGGTACTTTTGTATTGTATCTCATCCTTTTATATCTGTAATATTATCCTTGTATATATGTGTAATATCTTTGTAATCTTGTAAGCTATGTTATATTTTGGATCGTACCTTGTAACTATGTAAGCTGAAAACTTCCTTGTCCTCGCGCCCCGATACCTTCGGGTCTGGCGCACGTTACAAATAAACAAACAAGTAGATACAAGCACCAGAAGTACAATTACGATAAGTAATGTATGCCTTCTGAGGCTTGTGGATCTGCTTAGAATCACATGCATTGAAAAGACTAGCGAGCAGTACCTGGAGAAAGTGGTGGGATGTTTGAAGTTACAGCAGCTAATATATGTTTTAAGACTACTTGTCCCACCAGTGAACGTTTGGAATGTGTATCCAGACCGTAATATAGTGTAAAGGTATGTATAGAACTCCAAGTAGCTGCCTTGCAAATGGCATCTAAAGGGACATTTGCAGTAAAAGCCAAAGTAGCCCCTGTGCCACGTGTAGAGTGCGCTCTGGGCGTGAAAGGCAGAATTTTGTCAGAGAGTCGCAAATTTCAATACATTTGACTATCCACTGAGATAGTGGACTTAAGAGACATGATCCCCTTCTCTTCCAGTAGCTATGGAAACAAAGAAATTATCAATCTTCACAGCCCTCCTGACATCTAATGCATGGAGGTTTTTTCGGCTACATTGGTAGGGTTTTGAAAGAAAGCTGGAAGTTCTATGGACTGGTTGACTACATTTTGGTGAAAAACGAGGGTGTGTTCTTAGCACCACCTTGTATTTATGGACGCTAACAAAGGGATTTTGGACTGAGTGCCTATAGTTCACTGACCAGTCTAATGGATGTAATGGCAATGAGAAAAGCAGTCTTGTAAGTGAGGTCCTTAAGACTGATTTCATGCATCGGCTCAAAAGTGGGACAAATGAGCATTGTAAGAACAATATTTAAATCCCATCAGGGATTTGGGTTTGAAATAGGTGGGTGTAATCATTTAACACACTCCATTAATGCTTTAACTACTGGCATTTTCCACCACGCAACTTCAGTTTGAGAGGTGGTGTATGAATATAGTGCAGCTAGATGGACCTTAAAAGAGTTGAAGAATAACCCTGAATCCAACAGGAAAAGCAAATAGAGAACAGTGTGTGAGGGAGATCAATCAATTGGACTGGTGTTTCGTGCTTTAGGGGAGCGTAAGCAAATCTCCCTGACCAATTCATCCACAAAGTGTTCCCTTTGGACCTTGTTTGGGGGTACCTGGACGCGCAATCTGGGGATTGTGCTGGGTTGCAAATGGATCCATGTCTGGTTATTCCCAGTCTGAGAAGATGTCTTCTATAATGTTCTTGTGAAGCTGCCATTTGTGTTCTGATGGAAGCTGTAAGTCTCTGCTTAAGACATCGGTTAGGCAGTTGTGTTCACCCTGGAATGTGTTGGGGCAGAAGGAAAATGTTGCATTTTAATGTCCACTTCGGTATGTTCTGTGTTAGTTTGGACAGACATGGAGAATGTGTTCCCCATCTGCTTGTCTATGTAAAACAAGGCTGTTGTGCTGTCTGTTAGAATTAGGACTGTTTTCCCCAGAAGCTGGTGTTGAAAGGCTTGAAGCGCTTTGAACACTGCTAACAATTCTGGAAGGTTGATGTGCTTCTTCGTTAGTTATTGTGACCATCTGCTGTGAGCAGTGTGATTGAGAAGATGTGCTCCTCAACCTGACAGCGCTGCATCTGTGGAAAAGTGGCTTCTACTGCAGCGGTGGTGAATGATTTTCCTTGCAGAAGGTTCTCATTTGTCCACCACTGCAGGGAAATAACTAGGTTCTACGAAATGACCACTACATCGTCCCACTGACCGCTTGCCTGCAAACATTGTTTGGCTAGTCACTGTTGCATTGGGCGCATTCACAGTCTGGCCTGAGGTACTATGTAAATACAGGAAGCCATAATCCCTGGGAGGTGCTGGCTTTCCCGTAAATTTATCGTACAACCAGCTACATAATGTGGAATCTGTTGTAGGACATTATGTACCCTCTCGTTGGAGGGGAAGACTAAAGCGTCTTTGTCTGAATTTGGGCCCCAAGAAACTGTTTTGCTTGACTTGGAATAAGACATTTCTCGTTGATTGAGAAGCATAGACGGAAAAGCAAGTGGATTGTCTCTTGGGTGTTTTCATGACATCTCTGAGGTGTCTTTTCTGTTATTAGCCAGTCGTCGAGATAAGGGTACACAGGAATCGACTGTCTGCACAGGTGGGCAGCTGTCAATGCGAGTACTTTGGTGAACACTCTTGGCGCGGAGGATATGCCAACGGGGAGGACCTTGAACTGGTAATGAGTCATTCCGACTTTGAACCCAAAGTATTTGCACCACTGAAATATGAAAGTATGCATCTTTCATATCCAGTGTTGCCATGTGAACCCCCTGTTTTAAGAGCAGGATTACTTCTTGAAAGGTAGTCATTCGAAACCTTTGCAGTTTGACATAGGTGTTTGCTGGACTTAGTTCTAATACAGGGCAAATAGTTCAATCCTTTTTTGGAAGAAGGAAATAAGTTGAATAAATACCCTTGTTTACCTTGTGGAGGGACCAGCTCCACTGCTACTTTCTGTAGCTGAATTTTTTATTTCCTCTTGTAGAATTAGTTTATGTTCTGGTGAAATCTTGTCACCTTGGTGGATGGTTGTGAGGAAATCTGTAGAGTACCCCTTTGTCACAGTGAAAAGTGCCCACTTGTTTGAGGTGACTCCCTCCGATGTAGGCGATCCCCTTCCATGTGTGGGCATGCTGTGAGATATGACCCCCTACTGGGGAAACAGGGGAGGGCACCTGATCTGGATAGTCACCGTTTCTGGGCAGCAGAGCCTTTAGTGGCTGCTGCTCTAGAGCGACCTCTGCCTGGTCTAGAGCCCCTTTGATCGGGAGATTGAAAGGGGTGTGTCTGGTGTGCTGGAATACCAAGGGGATGATGACCCTTGGTTGAAGGTGAATTGTGATGCGCATAGATCGGTGTGTCCTCGAAAAAAACCTATGCGTGTTAAAATCACCCGGCTGAATATAGGGTTTGTTAGAAACGTGGTTTAAGGATATAAGAGTTACATACTCTCTTTTTCACAGTTTCCAAGACGTCATCCACTGCCTTCCCAAACAGGTTATCTTCAACAGGCATATTAAGTAAGGTTGCTGAAGTCTCCATCTTAAACCCAGATTGTCGCAACAAAGCGTGGAGCTTTAGTATTGCGACTTCTGCTAATATTCTACCCACATTATCAGCTGCATCTAAATTTCCTTTTATAATTTTGTTCGCAACTTGTTTTCCCTTGGATACTGTCTTTAAAATGAGTGCAAAGAGGTTCATGGGTATCTGGACTTTACATCGAATGCCTTTCTATCGAATGCATTTGCATCGAAAAAATATGCATCAAATGCATGTTTTTGGGGAGTAAAGGGTTAGTTTTTACTGTGGTGGGTTTTAAAGAGTAAAAAACGGGTTTGGAGTGGGGACCCTCCCAAACCCCAAAAAAACAAAAACAAATGCATTTGATGCTCATTTTTTCGATGCAAATGCTTTAGATGGAAAGGTATTAGATGCAAAGAATTTGATACAATGACCATAAACTGGTTTAGGCACCGAGTCCAGCTGCGTCTGGACTTTGTCACATAGTGCTCTATTATAACTGGAAAGAAGAGTGGTATTGTTAGCAATACGGACCTGAAATGCAGCTGAAGTTGCCAGCTTTTTATCCAGGGCAAAACGTTATTTGCTCTCCTTTTCCGGAGGAGTTTCTGTGGAAGCTAAGGGAGTACCTGCCCTCTTGCGGGAGGTGGTAACCACCAGTGAGTCTGGTTTTAGATGACCACGTATGTAGGTTGCGTCAGATGGTGCGGAGCAAAATGTTTTTTCCATTCTTTGATTAACAGCCCTGGTGAGAGAAGGCATTTCTAAATAAGGCTTTATTCTTTTAAACACCGACTGAAACAGAGGAATTATCTGTCCTATTTTAGTATTTTCCTCTGGCATTTCATCTACAAAATGTAGATCTTGCAGGACATCTTGTGTCTGAATTTTGCAGCTGTGTGCTACTTTTTTAAGCAGATCAATTTTCAAAATCTGATCATCTACAGGAGTGTCAGCTATAGGCTGGTCCCCATCGTTAGGTGAAGGAATTAAAAATGTGTCAATCTCATAAGGATCATCAGCACAGTATTGATGCCCACTGTATTGATCTTAGTCATAATTAGTATTATCTCGATCTAAATCAATGACTTCTTCTGTAAGGCTTGTATCATCATGGGGCTGTAAAAGGGCATCTACCTGTAATCTAGAGGATTTAGATGGAGGCTCTCCTTGCATTAATTTAATCTGTTTTTGATTAAGTGGATATTTCTCCATATAAGACAAAGGAGGAGACCATGTCCATAGTTTGCTGAAACCTCTCCTTTGTCCAAGAACCTGTTTAAGGTGTTTCATGAAAAGGGTACATAACTTCTTCAGGGCTATGTGTAGGACTAGAATGTACAGCTTGTGACAGAGGTGACGAGGGCTCAGTGTAGTTATTGTGTTTCGGCAATGTATGGACTTGCACCGAAATACTAGTCTGAATGTGTGCATTTCGACAGTGGTTTTAAAGCCGTCTCTAGTGTACTAGTTTTCAATGTACATTCAGAAGCTGGAGGAAATGGGCGTTGGTTTCAGCATACGTTCAGTCGTGTGTGCTGCCGAAACCTGTGGCTCATGTTTTTATGCAAGGAAGATTCATCACTAGACTCTTGTTTTGGAGCGTTGTTATGACGTGCACGAGATGTGGGCACAGAGGACTGCGTCCAGGCAGAATTGCTGCAAGAGCGTTTCTGTTCTGCTTGAGGAAAATATATGTGTGTATGCAGAAAATGAACGCGTGCATTATCAGGGGGTGAAACATGCAAACGAGGGATAACGTGTGTAGCATTTTTGTAGCAAGTTGTGGAGCTATAGGCAGGCCCAGGTATAGGGTGTTTGTGTGTGTTATTAGAATATAGAAGCTGAGAGGAAAATAATAACATAACAGCCAGCCTTAGTCTCTGCTGCAGGAAATACTGAAGCAATGCCATTTTAGAGCAAGGCCAAGTCTGCCGCAGTTAAAGTAGTTGGACAGCATGGCAATGGGTCCTGAAGCAATTTCCCATGCCATTCCCCAGCAAAGGAACCAAAACGAGGGGGTCTTCAGGCCTGATAGATAAAACAATTGTTTAGTATTGCGGGCCTGCAAAACCAGAAAGTAATGTGAATTGCCGAGCAGAGGTAGGGCTGCGCCCGTTCCGATAGACAAACCCATGGGAGCCCGGGCAGACGTATTGAGCTGCCAAAAGGCTGTCCAAATTTAGGGCATTAGTGCCACTCAGAATGGTGGTCATCCCATTTAAACTGCCAGATGCCCATGAACAGAACATCTCAATCTTTCACAATTTGGCTGATTAGTGTGGTTCCTGGGAGGCCCAGATGAAGCTCCATGGAGGCAGAGCTGATAAGGGGGCAGCACGGTGTCAGCTGTGCCATGATTTGTACTACGAGGAGGAATGGGTGATGCCTAATTTAGTTCTGCAATGGGGAGGCATGGCGTGGCTGGGATCAAAAGAAGCGCTTCTTTATTCCAGAGGGTCAATTTGACCTTGAAAGCATCCACTGAGCTCATGTTAACCCGGTATACACCACAACACTAGGCCAATGGGGAGGGTAACCATCTCGAAGGCCAGCCAATCACGCAACTAGAACCCAAGGTGGTGGAGCAGAAGACCATGTGTTAGGGGGCCGGGGTAGATTAGATGCAGCCTATCGGTCGAGGAACTATCGGGGACTGGTAGTATGTATATAGGTGGTAGCTAATGAGGGTGGTGGATGTATACTGTATGCGTCACAAGTGATTAGGATGTGCTTTATATTGTTCTGTTTCTTTGAACTAACCCAGAGAGCTCTGTGGCAGTTGGGTTCAACAGGGCCATCTTTTTTAATACAAAATAAATCTTGTTTTCCTTGCAAAGCAGTGCACCAAGCCATTTTCTACAGAGGATTGTTTTCTTGTGCCTAGTTGTCTGGAGCTCTGGCTTGCAGTGGCCATTCTTCGAAAAATGTTTGCTCGTAAGACTAGGGGTTGTATTTTTATCTTGAGAATGGGTGCGAGATTCTCCACATTTCCTACATGCTTGTGTGCCACTGTCGTTGGGTTTGGTCTCTATAGCAATGCTGCCAGCATGCCTTTTGGAGGAGGGGGGGGGGGGGGGAAATCAGGCACTTGGGAAGCTGTAGTTTCCATTTAGTTTTTGACAGCACCAGTCTGTACATCTATAGAAGCCTCCGCCTGCATGGCATGGCATGAGCCGCCCAACGTTTGGTCCGCTGATCTTTAACAGTCTTTGGGCGAAAAAGCTGCCTGGCAGCATTTTTTTCACACGGATCCCTAGGAAGGCATTGATTACACACCGAGTGTCCTTCCAGGGGTACTTTTTTATGGCAGAAGGGATAGAATTTAAAAGGAGTGTGGTTCCATAATAAAAGAACCCATATCCCATATTAAGTGTTAGAAGAAAGGAGGGGAAACAGAAAATGTAGGCATTCTCTAAAGAGAAAATCAAATGCAACACACCTCTCTCGCCCTACTGTGTAGGCCAAGGCAGTCATCGATGAAGCGACTGCTATCGATCTCAGTTATTAGCAAAGCGCAGTTGAGATGAGATAGCATAGTTTGTTGATCAAGATATTTAATTAAAATTGCTAATGAAATATATCTATAAAGGCCACAAGCCATGAGCTCTGCAACAAGCGACCGCCCACTAGGGCAGAAAAAAATAATATTAGGGACTTTGTAGCGTGAAGGACCATGGATACAACAGACATCACACAAGGGGTAGTATTACAGACATGCTCAGTCAACATCCCTTTTCGACTTTCGAAAATAAGTCTTGCAATACTCTGCACGTACACTAGATCGCAGCCCATGCAAAGCATGCAATTCTAAGCAGATACAAAGCCTCAGAAACACACGGGATACATTACTCACCGTAATCGTATTTCAGATGCTTGTATCTGCTTAGATTCACATGCCAACATCTAGTGGATGCTGCAGAGTATTACAGTTTTCTAAACTTGAAAAGGGATGGCGATAGTGCGTGCCAGTAATACGATCACTAGTGTGACGTCTACTGTACCCATGGTGCTTCATGCGTCAAGGTTCCTCAGATTATTTTTTCCCGCCATCAATGTTGGTCGCTTATAGCGGAGTTCCTTCTGGCTATCACCTTAACTTACAAAAATGTAAAGTTAGTATATTCGTTCTGTCCTTTGTTAGCCATTCCCCAGCAAGATCTTCGGCGACTGCTTCGAGGACTACTTTCGACAATGACTTTACCAGCTCGTCTCGACAAACTTTTCAGACGGCCTCGAAAGGTCGCAATGTACCTCAGCCCTCACAGTAGGGAGAGTGGGGGCGTTCCTTCTTTAGTTTTCCCTAAGAGAATGCATATTCCCTTCCCTACCCACTTATTTTGCCAGGCTGCCTTCCCCATAAATACGTTTTGCCCATCCTAGAACCGTAAATTCCCTTGGAAGGACTTGCACCGGGTGTGCAATCTGTCTCCCAAGGGATCATTGTGAGGGATAGTGTAAATTTTGTAAGTTGTTCAAGCCCAAGATACTTAAGGGCTGCAAAACAAAGCGCTGGGCCGACCACGCCATGCAGGCGTAGGCCATCATGGACGTCGAGGGGGCCTCCAATGACGGCAGCATCGACATCTACAGTGACGTCAAGGGCGAAAGGGATCAGTCGGATGCCCATGTGCAAGCCCCCCAACCCCAGCTGGCAGGCCAGCGGCTCTGCTATGAGGCAGACACCCAGCGGCACTAGCACGAACAAAGCACACTGCGCTAAACAACTCCAATGGCCGAAAGTCGACCTAAACGCTGACGGGAAGGAGACATGGCGTCAAAGAGGAGGTCCGACAGCTCCCTGTCCTCTGGGCGGTCGCGGTCACCTCCTGACAGGCCCCAGAAACTGACAGGCAAGTCTGGTTCTGATGTGTGTCCAAAACAGCAAAGTCCCTACACGCCGATGACCAAGCGTCGAAAGACTCAGACAGCCCTCACGCATGCCGAAAAGCAACTGTCGAAAGACGTGTTGAAGGCCACAGCAAAGGCTACACAGAGCTAAAAAATGAGTGAGCTCATTAAAAAAATAAAATACGTCCCAGGCACGCTAAAGAGTCAGATGTTGAAAAATGACAAGTCTTCAAAGACACAAGTAGGGGGCTCTAATTTAGGGACTATGACCCAAGGGGAGGGCACCATTTCAGGGGCTATGAGACAAGAAACCCACTGCACCAGAACCAACACCCACCCCTCCTGCCCCACCCAGTTATCCCAAGTTCATCTCAATGGTCTGCAACATAGAGATAGTTATCTATCTATCTATCTATCTATCTATCTCCAATATCAGTTACTTTGTGTTTTATTATTGGCAGTAAAATGCCACACTCTAGGAGTTTGCATTGTATATTGAACTTTTGGGATGTTTTTATACTGTGTCAGCAATAATTCTCTAAGAATGTCCTTGCTATAGTGTATCTGCATATGGTTGTGTAGGTTCAACTGAACTCTTCTGGGTCTACTGTAAAAGAAGGTAAGTATGAGATGTGACAAAGTTGTGCCAACAGACCCTAGAAATAAATCAAACTCACTACAAACCCCCCAGCCCCAAGTAAACAGGCACACCACTGCATACCATGCCAGGCCTCGTCTTACTATTGGAGATACGGCAGAAAAGATCCCAATTAAACAAAATAGCCATTTTGAGGAGAAGAAAGTTCCCAGTGAGGGATTTTTTTTGTAAAATGGAACACATCTTGTGTCAGTGGCACTAAGGAGATCAATTGTATCTGTGATTCTATGGATTATTTTGCTCTTCAATCTAGACAACCAAAAAACACTAATGCATGGTTTTTGCCATTATCAGCTGCCTTGAATCAACAATATTGTAAAAATGAAAGCTGGGAGGAAATCTAGAAATGTAACTACATTAGAACACGCCAAAGGTGCACTCAAAGCTCAGAAGAAAGACATTTTTTAGGCCAAAGCTACGTTTTTGCAGAATATTTCAGTTTCAAAGAACAGACCTGAGAAACTGTTTGCTACCACCTCTACATTTTTAAATCCCTTGATAATTACAACTTGCTTAACACCTTCGGAAAATCAAACAAATGAATTATTTTGCAATCAAATTAAATCAATCCAGGATAAGATCGACCAAGCCATGTGCCAGATTAAATATACAGAGTATAAATCTTTTAAAGGGAGTTTGGGGGAATCAATTACTTGACTTTAGCCTCCTTACCACTGATATTACTACACTTTTACAAAATCTGAAACCAACAAACTATACATTTGACACTTCCTGCTTGTGTAGCTCCAACACATGTGACATCTCTGACTCAGTTTCTGATCACCTTTGTCGCCAGACCAAGGTCTAGTTCCACCTGACCTGAAAATACCCACTGCCTCTCCATTACTGCAAAAAACATCCCTGGACTCCAAGGACTTGAGCAACTAAGGAGCATGTGGAAAAGTCAGCAGTGCAGGATACTTTTCAATCATCTGGATTTTGGCTGCTCCACGGTAGAGACTGCTCCGACAGCTGTGTGGGAGGACATTTTACAAATTGCTGATTAAGGAGATCTCACTCTGTTGCTGATGCTAGACCTCACGGCAGCATTCAACACGGTGGACGCAAAAATGTTACTGTCGAGATTGGATAAGACTGCTGGAGTTTCAGATCACGCACTTAAATGGTTTAGATTATTTTTTACCTACCTTCACCAATGTGTCAAAATTGCAAATTATTTGTCAAAATTGCAAACTATTTGTCAAATTCCATCTCAATGGATTGTGGCGTCCCGCAGGGCTTCTCCTTTTCTATGCTATTATTCAATATATACATGCAGCCTCTGATGGCCATTTTAAACAAAGTACGACCTGAGATATCACTCATACACAGAAGACACCCATATATATGTGACAGAGAATAAGTCACCTGAATCTTTGCACAATGTTGTAAAATGTATTGTGGAGTTGGGTTGGGGGATGACAATGAGCAGGCTTCAATTGAATACAAGCTTATTGTACTACGCCCTATTTGTCTTGTGGGTGATCCTGCTTGCAGTCCACCCCCACCATGTATTTTTGGGATACCAATGACTTTTACCCAAGTTCAAAAACCTAAGATGCCTACGGCAATCGAATCTAGGGTGCGACCAACAAATAGAAGTTAAATTACAATCTATTTTGTACTCCTTATGTCTTCTACGACATGCCCTTCCATTTACATCTCAGATCAGAGTTTTGTGGATTTTGAAAGGAAGCTAGATATTCAATGGTCTGGTTGCAATGCAACTTTTAATTTGGAGAGAAGCGCGTTTGTGTTCTTAAGAAGAGCTTGTTTTTTTTTTCACATGAGTTTTTATTAAGCATTAATAGTTTTCAAAAAACAAGCCCCCGTAAAGAACATTGAAAGGAAACAAAGTCAAGGAACCCCCGAAACCAGACTCCAACCCACCTCCCACCCCCCCCCCCCCCCCCCCCCCAAGCCACAGCCACCCTCCTCTCAACCCAAACCATACCCGGAGGAACTAAGGAGAGAAAGGCATCTCACAAAATTGGGACCAAATACACAATCAATACTGTTGCAACGGGCTCAAATAATAAAAACAAAGGACGGCCAGTGACAACATAGGTGGCATCACAAATATTAAAAGGCAAATGAAAAATCTCATAGTTCAAAGTCTCATTGATTCACAATCTTCATGAAGCAGAACCACCATCCAGTCTTGCAAAAATGAGTTCATGGTGTCGTGAGTAATCGCCGAGAGTTTCTCATATGTAAAGATCACCCAGAGTTTTGCTAACCAGTCCGCTTTAGAAGGCATCACAGAGCATTTCCACTTCTGGGCCAAGGCAAGCCTCCTCGCCCGCAACATGGCCTGAACCACACGTGACAAAGGTTCATCTCCCTCATCCGAGGCCAGAACACCAAAGAGAAGCACAAGGGGCCGCAAGGGTAGGTCAGTCCCCGTAATCTCCTTAATCCAGCTCAGGAGTTCAGACCAAAAAAACTGGACAGAAGGACATCCCCCACCAAAGGTGGAACCAGGACCCTCGTTGACCACAACCTCTCGGGCAGAGCGGGGAGGACCCAGAGTACATTTTGGCAATTCTCTCAGGTGAAGAGTGCCATGCATGCAGCATCTTGAAATTATGTTCCATTGCCGCTGTGTACAGGGATCTCGAAAAAAGAACCTTAAAAAATGGCCGACCAGGTAGCCGCACCTATTTCCCCCTCCAACCAACCCTCCCAATGTTTCATAAAGGTCTGCCTGGGCTCTACGTCTGCCGTAATCAACGCCTTGTAGATTTTAGAGAGGGAGCCTTTCCTACTTTTGTAATCGATTATCACACTCTCCAACGGAGTGGGGGGTAGCGGGAAATGCGGGTTAGGTCTTCAACCCACTGGGGATCGGTCATAACACCTTTCACTCGTATGTAGTCAAAAATAGAAATCGAAGGAGCGCCCAGAGATTCCACGAGACTATCGTAGTCTATGAATACACCCTGCCTGAATGACTGGGCTGCACAGCTTGTTTTAATGTATTGTGACAAAGTGTTCTGTTACAGACAATGCCAAAGCTTGCTTACCCTCCAAATAGATTTATTGTCTAAGAAAAACAGTCTTCTAAATGAAATCCTTGAGGGCTGCCATATGCATTGGCTCAAAAGGTGGTCCCATGAGTTTGCTTAAGACAATATTTAAATCAAAACCTGGAGGTGGATTCACGTTTGGAGAGTAAAGCCGTTTTACTCCTCCTATGAAGCGGTCACAACTGGAACCTTCCCCCCATGATACTTTGCAATGTTTATGCAGAAAGTGCTGCTAAATTGACTTTCAATGAATTAAAGAACAGGCCTGAGGCTAACAAGAGTAGTAGCTAGTGCAGTATATGCAATGATGAGTGTTAGGACAGTTTCTCTAAAGTCCACCCATAGCTTGGGCAATACAGAAACTCCAATTCTTAGTATAAGGCTGTACCCCCATGCCCCCCATCCCACCCTATTATAATGGTAGCAATGACAGAGCAGCTAGGTTTACTTGGGAGGGAGAGCGGGATGTAGAGGTGTACAAAGAACTTATAGCATACCTTTGGTCCAAAAGCAACACTTATACACTGATGTATTGTAAAAATAATGTTTTCATTTATATATACATGGGTAAATAATTCTTGAGAAAGGTAAATGCTATTATCATTCAAAAACACAATAGAAAATCCAACACAATACACCAACGTATAAATCTTATTCAGAATAGCAGTCTGCAGCTCAATGTGAGTAAAACCTAGTGTTAAACATTTAGACTGGCAGTATGCTATTCAAGGGGAGTAAAACCACATTAGTAGACTTTTAGAATGACATTATATAATTCAAGGTAGGTAGACCCTATTGGTAGTAAGGAACAAGTTACTTACCCGCAACTATTGTTCTCCAGCATGTGTCTGGCATCAATTCACATGCTCACGAATATTTCCAGTCGTCAGGCCAGGAATCCTTGATAAAAGAAAACAGTTTCACTCACTTACAGACTGTATTTCTCCTCTAAACCAATCACTGAGCTCTGGGTCATACCTCCCCCAGCCAAAGACTGCCCTCTCCCCAAACCCCTCCTCTAGCAGCCATCTTCAGATTTGGTAAGCACGTAAAGTGGCAATATGACCAAGAAAGGGGGCAGGAGGGAGGGTTTGCATGAGGATCCAATGCGAGACCCGTGCTGAAGAACAATAGTTACAGGTAAGTAACGTGTTCCTTCTACAGCATGGGGTCTTGCATGGATTCACATGCTCGTGGATAAAGAATACATAGCGGTACAACATTTCACAACTACGGGAGGTGGCGAGCCTCAACTGAAGCAATTACTCTTACCTCCGGAATAGGCTCACCCTCAAGCTAACAGGTTGCGTAGCACTGCTTGGCCAACCCTGGACTCCTCTCTGAAATCCCTGTAGACGCAGTAGAATCTCGTGAAGGTGTGCGTAGACCTCCGCAGTGCGCAGATGTCCAGCAGGGGCACACCAGTCAGTAACGCCGTCGTCGCAGCGATCGCTCAGGTGGAATGGGCCCTCGGATGGCTAGGCAGTGGACGTTTCACCAACTGGTGACTGTGATACAGCTGGAGAGCCACCTGGAGATGGAAGCCTTGGACAAGACCTTCCCACGGTTCACAGGACCAAAGTTCACAAATAGTTGAGACGTCTTCTGGAAACTTTGTGCGTGCCACATAGAACTTCAGAACACGAGCCACATCCAGCAAGTGCAAAGCTCTTTCAGCCGGCGATGAAGGTTTCGGAAAGAACACAGGCAACACCAAAGGCTCGTTGAGGTGGAATTCCGACTGAACCTTCGGTATAAAAGGGGTGCGGCCGCAGCACCACCCTCATGTCGTGAAAAGTCAAATAAGGCTGGGAGAGGTGATGGCGCAGAGGAAAGCCGTTTTCCATTAAAGGAACTTGAGAGGGGCCTGATATAGACTTGAAGGGGGGGGCCCCTTTGAGCCTTGTTAGTACCACGTTTAGATCCCACGCCGGGACAGGTGCATTCCCCAGTGGGAACAATCGAAACAGTCCTTTGAAGAATGCTTGACGAGACCGAGGGACCTCCGAACTCTAAGGCTGCAGGAGCCAAGTCTTCAGGTTCAGCGACCCTGGGTCATGATGTAGGATTGCGCCTCCATCTCTGGCAAGGAGATACGCAACCACTGGCAGCTTGACCCGGGGTGACGTTGACAGGCTGAGAAGATCTGGGTACCAAATCTGCCTCGTTCACGCCGGGGCAACAAGGATCATCCTGCAACGGGACCGTTTGAGTTGATTGATGACTCGCAGCAGGAGAGGCAACGGAGGGAACGTGTACAGGAACAGGCCTTCCCACAGGAAGAAAAACGCGTCCCCACTAATCGGGTGGTGGAACCGGCTGGCAAATTTTTGGTATTTGGAATACGTCATTGTTGCAAATAAATCGATCTGGGGTCTGCCCCACTTGAGGACGAGAAAGGCCACTTGATCATGTCGAATTTCCCACTTGTGGCAGGAGCGCAGCTCCCTGCTGAGGGAGCCGGCGATCGTGTTCTTGACTCCCACAAGGTAAAAAGAAACATCTCTTGGGCAACGGCCCAGTGCCACAAGTCCTGTGCCTCTCTGTAGAGCGCAGGGGATCTGGTGCCCCCCCCCCCCCATGCTTCCTGATGTAGAACATCATGGTGAAATTGTCCGTGCAGACCCTCACCACTTTGCCCTTGAGGGACGGAAGGAACGACTTGAGGGACCAGAACACTGTCCGCAGCTCCAGGACATTGATGTGGAGATCCCTCTCCTCTGGCAGCCACAGGCCTCTGGCGTGGAGAAGTCCATTGTGGGCACCCCAGCCCTAGAGGGAAGAGTCTGTGGTGACAGTCTCCTCGTACTGGGGGGTCGGGGGGCTCTGCAAACCTGTGCCCCCAGCCACATCATCACTCGACGGAACTCCTCGTAGAGGGCGATCTTGTCAGCGAAGCTTCCGGACACCTGGATCCACCGAGCGTCCAAGAATTCCTGAAGGGGTCGCATCTGCAACCTGCAGAGCCGGATCAGGTAGATGCAAGACATCATGCCGAGCAGAAACTTGATGGTCTGCACTGTGGCGTTCTTTCGTGCCAACAGGCGTTGCATCTTGTCCAGCAGGGCGACTACCCTCTCCTCCGAGGAAGCCGCCAGGCAGAAGACCTTGTTGTGCCTGGCCTTCAGGAACAGCGTGTTCTGCGATGGTATCAAGCAGGACTTTGGATAGTAGACGGAGAACCCCCAGATCCGTCAGCAGTCGGACAGTCCTCTGTATGTTCGACGGCTACTTCCCTTGACTTGGCCCGGATGAGCTAGTCGAAGTACGGGTACACGTGTATCCCCTGTAGATGCAGATGGGCCGCCACTGGTGCCAAGCACTTGGTGAACACCCTGGGTGCAGACTTCAGTCCCAAGGGGAGGGCCTTTAATTGGTAGTGCCTTCCCTGTACTACGAAGCGCAGG